>NW_024100554.1:0-1200000 GCF_016545835.1 Crotalus tigris | reverse complement strand
TTGCAACATGGAACCCAGGCAACTGCCCATTAGCTCTGAACAAGTAATGATTTTTTTTTTATTAAAAGTTTTACAATTTTACAATAAAATCCCTCTCCCACTATTTCCCTACCCTCCCAAAAACCCTCCCCCCCTCTTCCCAGAGCTGAATACAGGGTTAACTAGAACTAAAAATACAAAACATTTAAACTTAAGTAAACCTCAAACAAAAGTTACATTAAAAAAAATCCAATATATATATATATATATATATATATATATATATATATATATATATATATATATATATAATAAAAAGTCCAATATATATATATATAATAATAAATACTTATTGTCTTAAACTTTAAACTTTAAACATAAATTATTCAAAAGCTAAATAATATCTTTTAATATCATACTTATACTGTATAAAGTTTATCCATCTTTTCCACACCAAGAGGTATTTCTCTTGCGATTTATCTTTCAAATAAGCCGAAATTTTTGCCATTTCAGATAAATAAGAAACTTTAAAAAACCATTCCTCCAAGGTAGGCAAAAATTCCTTCTTCCAATATTGTCCTATCAACAACCTTGCCGCTGTAATTAAATTTAACATTAAAATAATTTCTTTATCATCACAATCAACAATAATACCTAACAAAAACAATTGTGGAGTGAATTTTATCCTTCTCTTAAAAATTTTTTGAATATTCCAACATATCTTTATCCAAAAAGCTTTTATACTTTTACATGACCACTAAATATGATAATACGTTGCATCCAAACAACCACATCTCCAACATTTAGGTTGCAAATTTGAATATATACGAGACATCTTTTGTGGATCAAGGTGCCACCTATAAAACATTTTATAAAAATTTTCCCGTAAATTTTGAGCTTGCGTGAATTTAACATTCCTCACCCAAATTATCTCCCATGTTTCTAATAAAACCGGCTCATCAAAATTTTGAGCCCATTTAACCATGCAATCTTTAACTAATTCTGTTTCTGAATCCAACTCCACTAATACATCATAAATTCTTTTTATATGAGATCGACTTTGATCTTTAATTTGTTTCAACAAATTTTCATCCTCTCTAATCAAACCCACTTTATAATCTATCTTCCACCTTTCCAATAATTGTCTATACTGAAACCACGAATAAATAATATTTTCTTGTGCTAGTTCATCTATATGTTTTAATTGCCAATTCTTCCCATCCCAATTAAGTAATTGTTTATAAGAAATACTGTCCATCTTCACTCCTTTCCTTATTCCTTCTATTGCATGCCCTGGAATAGCCCATAATGGAATTCTTGAGTAACAAGTAATGATTGAGAAACTGCGGCCCAACTGCTTTTTCCAGAATAGCAAAAGAAAAGACCAAGCCTAGAAATATAAAGTGGACAGATGCATTCTCTTGATACCTCTCATGGGTACTAAAACCCATGTTAAATACAATCTCCAGGCAGATGTATATCAAAATATACGTCAAACGTCAAACATAGAGCTGATCTGAATCAACTTATTTTCCTCACCCTGTCCAGAAAGTTTTAATTTTTTTTATTAAATATGCATTTATGAAGCTATTCATTCTGCTGACCAACTAAGATTCTTGCAAGTGTACAGATTAAAAAATAGATAATTGTATCATGTTTATTTGGAACTAAACATCCACACATGAAACAAGTCTATTAAAAAAAGCAGAAAAAATAGAGCCAAATGACCTATGATGGGCAAATCCAGAATTTTTCTGCATTTGTTGAACTCCATGACATGTCTGTTCTGCTTTTTTAATGCAGATTGCTCTGGCACCTGAATTGTCATTGTATTTGTTCTAAGTTTTAAGTTGATTATATTGTTTTTCTATGTTGTTAGCCACTCAGAGTCACCATGGTGAGATGGGCAGCTATATTAAACAAACAAACAAATACTTTTTTAAATTAAAAACATTTGAGAGGTATTGAAATGTGAGTAAGAGATGAGAGGAGAATTTAATTTTTTTCCTGCTTTTTGTAGCAATTCCAAGCTGCTTTCCTACCTGCCCAGGGTAACTCTTGAACCTTGTTGGAACCCATTTGAAGAACACAGCTCAGAAAGGGTTATTTTCAAAGGGCAAATGGCTGGAGAGTTATCTTCTGCTACTCCCCTCTCCAGTCTTTTGTGTTTCTTTTAACTTTTTTTCCTATGACTATGGAAATGCTTGCCACACGCAATTTAATCAGCAGCTATAAAGAAAAATTGATTAGGGCAATCTGCCTGTTACTTCTCTTTCACACAATTTTTTTCATGCATTGTATGGAACAGATATTATTTACAACTCTCATGTCTGGGCTGAAAAATCCAGATTTACCCAAAATGACAGCAAAGCTATATGCTTTTCTGTATCTCTCTACTACCACTTATTGCTTGTCTAGATCGGTGTTTTTCAAATTTGGCTGGCTATCTGGGAAATTCTGGGGCTTGAAGTCCACATATTTTAAAGTTGCCAAATTTGAAAAACACTGATCTAGTACTTTGCAATCCACATCTGGTTGTCTGGTTTTATTTTTTAGAAAAAATATACAATTTTGAAGCTTACACACAGTAGATCCTAAATTACAGTTCCAAATTCCCAACTCCGTAGGAATTTTGGAATAATGACCCATTTTAATCAGTAAGAGCTCTCCAAAATCAAAGTAGATACAGCATTGAAATCTCTGCTTCTATTAAATGTAATATTTTAAAAAATGTAAATAGGGAAATGCCAGTTAATAGAATGAAAGCAAGCATGAAGAAACAATTTAATCCTTCCCTTCTTTTCTTTAATCCTGAAGAAATAACAATAGTTGAGAGACCAAATTACCTAAGATTTTGATCTTCAACAAAACTTCATACAGTAATTCTTTTTCTCGCTCTTCCTGTTCTTTCCAAATGCTTCTTTCAAGTCTGTATCCCATGAAGCTGGTAAAATATGTGAAAGGTTGGGCAATAACATGATCAATTATTAGTCTTTAAAGTATTACAGCAGTGTTTCCCAAACTTGACAATTTTAAGGCATGTAGATTTCAACTCCCAGAATTCCACAGCCAGCAACGCTGGCTGTGGAATTCTGGGAGTTGAAGTCCACATGCCTTAAAATTGTCAAGTTTGGGAAACTCTGTGTTACAAAACTCTTTGCCTTTTGACTCCATGAGATTCACATAGCTACTTTTTTAGAACAGATACAAAATATGTAATCTGCCATAAATTCTCAATGAATTTCTCTATAACTCATTAAATCTAGCTGCCCAGAAAGAAATGTTCAGAAAGAATACAGAATTTGGGCTAAATCTACTTTTACAAAACACACACAGAACATAACTCTTGGAAGTGAATTTTGCTGAGTTCAGCAGGATTTGTGCTCAATTAAATGTTTTACGCAATTACGTTGAAATAAGTTCCACCAGAAACAATGAACTTACTTCCAAGTAGACATTATCTGATTTGTACTCACTATTAATCTCATTATGTGCACATTTGATTTCATCAGTATCTTCTGAAAATTAAATTCATACTGATGTTTACTAAGATGACTGAGAAACAGAGATGAGTAAAAGACAGTAGGTAGAATCATGCTGCTGCTTGAAATTTAGGATGTTTGATCAAAGCCAATTGACATGTACATGTAGAAAAACAATAGGTAAAAAGGTGAGCATGGAAACATAAGGCAAGGTTTCACCCACCTGCAGCAAATGTTCGACAAAGGAGGTTGACTTGTACCTGTCTCAAGACACATTGCTCTGAGCACCCAGCCCCCATCATTGGGAATCATGTTGGATCAGAATAAAGACTGCTATGCAGAGATCATGTCACAAAAACATGCTCCCAAATCAACTTCCAAATTGTAAGAGGAGAGCCAAGTCTATTTTGTCCCCACAGTTATACCAACAGTAACATCACTAGGCTTCAACAGCCTTCACATGCTTCTGCTCTGATGGGATATATGCCATCATCTGCCAGAAATGCCCCCCTGGATTCTCTGTAAGACAAGCAGATCAAATTTTGCACAAAAGAATTAAAGGACACAAATTTGACATCAGGACTCAAAACAAGAACAAAGTAATATCAGAACATTTGTGACCTCTCAGAACACTTCATTACATATTTCAAAGAACAATTTTGGAATTAATTTTTTTTTTACCAACTTAGTTGAGCAAAACCCTGATGAATTGACCCACATTAAAAAGTTTTAAACTATCTCAAAAACTCAATAAATATAATGGACTTTTAACATGTTACATAGCTAACTTGTATTCCTTTCCTTTTTTTCCCAGCTTCATCCCAATTTAAATTCTGTATCAGCTTAGCCACTCCAAGAATCTAATAAAATAAGCTTAGTTCACAAAAGTGTGTCTCTTTATATATTGTAAAAAAAAAAAATGTCAAATTACATAATTAGGTCTACCAAAGCTTATTTGCACCCCAAGCCTGTCAGTGTTGCAAGAATCTGTATGACCTTTAGATGATAAACTCATTGCTGTCATCTGGGTATCCATATTTTTGCACCCTAAATCTGTTAATTACTGTATTCACATTATACCTTACTGTTATATGTGAATCTAGTTGTCCCGTATTATTCCACAAATCATGAATAAAGAAACATGGCTTAGTGTGAACCAAACATTTATTTCTGTATTAAGTTTTAGTATGAGACAGATTAGAAAATCCCAGGGTTGGAGAATATATGAAGATTATATATCCAAAACTGACTTTCTGAAGATCTTCTGACAATAAATCTCAATAGATTAATTGGTACTTTTTGTCAATTAAATCTACATATAATTGTAACGAAAGTAGGTCATATGTCAGTTAATCATGGCAAAGTGAAAGAATCTGGCAGATTCTGCAATAATCCAGTTTTAATATATCTTTGTCCTCTCATTTTGATGATGTGTTAGTACACACTAAACTTTACTATTCCACCTATATATATATTGTCAGAGAAATGAAATATTAAACATATAATTAGTATCCACAGATATAAAAAGATCTGATTGTGGAGCTTGAAAGTATTATCTCCTGACATTTCCTCTTCTTAAATATATTATTTATACATTTAGAGTTTTTAATATTATTACAAAGGTCCATTGAACATCCCTTCATAGAATGGTAGTCTAGAAATATATGTACAATGCTTTTTATATATATTTCTAGACTGCTATTCACACCATACATTCTCAAAATGTCTTACAGTGCAGTAATTCATCGATGTCAAATTGTTTCAATGCACAAGGAACATTAGAGACAGTAGCAACCAATAAATTAAAAAAGTAATTCGGAAATAAAGGCTCAAAGAAAGGAGGTCTGGTAAAATGAAAGTACTCAAATTAGCAGTCTTGCAGAGGAGATCCTCCAAAGAAATCACACAAAAGTGTAATTGAATTTTGCTCAGTATTTGATGGGTCCATATTGAACTTTATGTGGCCATTAACAATAGATCAACTCTTAATAGAATCACAGAATGCTGATCATTGACTGACCTCCCCATAAATCAGTTTTGTATAGGCAGGGCTTTATTTATCTGTTTATTTTATTTTTATCATTCCTTTATTATTTTGTATAAATAACTCAGAGTGGCAAACATATCTAATGCTTCTCCCTCTTCCTATTTCTCACAAAATAACCCTATTAGGTGAGTTGGGCTGAAAGAGAATGATTGGTCCAAAGTCACCCAGCAGGTTTTTCATACCTAAGGTGGGACTATAACTCACAGACTCCTGGTTTCTAGGCCAGCACCTTAACCACTAGACCACACTGGCTCTCAGATCTGGAGTGAGAAAATATGGATGACCTCTAAGTGGCAGCAAATAATTCATTTTCTAAATTTATTTTCTACCATTTAGCTCTACTCTGATTTTTCAGTTGAAGCAGTCGACCCACTATGATTACTAAATCCTAGGATTGCTAAACGGAAAGAAGATCTGAGTTACACTACTGTCTTCTGCATGGCCAATGCAAAAATATTCTGATATTACATATATTGAAAGATCATAAGATCATGCTAAAATAAGTTTTTGTATGGATATGCTTCCTTTTCCCCATTAATGAGTAGGGGCTCAAAGGCCCTCCAGGAACATATCCATAAAACTAATTTGTCACAGACTTCTATGAATATGAGTGGCAGTCATATGAATGCCTTTGTGCATTTAGCTGTGATGATCATATGATTCAGCCCAGTCCCTACTGAATAATAATAATAATAAACTTTATTGTCATGCATGTGTATACACAGTATACACATACAACAAAATTTACGTGACACCCAATTTAATTAATACAGCTTTGAAATAGGCAGATCATGATGAAGTGGTCCACTGGCTTCAATATCTGATTAAAAATAAGCCAACCTGGCCTCCAACCCCCCCCCCCCATGGAGCAACCAGGCAGTTGACCTTTTTAGCATTACCTAATTTCTCCCAAACACTGGGTTCTTTGGAAAAACAAAATACAAAGGGATAAATAACGTATATGCTGAATATCTGAACTGGAGCCAATTTTACTATTTTTTTATTATTTAATTTTTTGTCCATGTTCAAGTCTTAAAGTTGCCAAGGTTGGAGACCCCTGCTCTAGCAGCATAACTGGAAACACCCACCATTCCTTGACTACCTTATTTTGCACCAGCTGTAAGTTCCTAATACTTGTCAACGAAGTCCCATATAGAGTCTGTTAAAGTGCTCCTGCCACAACTGCCATCTGCTCCTTCAGCAGAGACTATGAGTCCACAAGGGACCTCAAATTTTCAGACCACCTCTGAGTAGACGACTACAATCCCTTTCAAAACCAAAAATGGCACTATGCTTAAATCTTTTGACTTGTAAACCAAAACCATTCAATTTTAAAGGGATTCAATCTGAATCTATCTACACCATCCATACTCTGACAGACTCCAGGCATTAGGTCAGCACTTCTAACGCATCATCTGTTTGATTTGGGGCCAATATATATACAACTGGGTATCATCCAGTTGTTTTTCTACTTTATCTCCCTGAGTTTGTTCTGCTACAATTTAATCAAATACCACAGCTGCCCTTTATTCTATTGAGTGACTAAGAACTCAAATGAGCTACCCATCACATGCTTCAGAAACTCCTGCAAAACTCCCAATGTGGAGGGGTGTCCAGAGGAAAACTCCAGTGATCTGTTCACATCCAGAGAAAAACTCAATGACTTCTACTTTCAGATTGTGTTGCATCTGCTATGAGATAAAAACCAGATTTAGCATGTGACTGCTTTTATGTATTGAGTCCTCAGTAAGTTGGGTAAGGTCCATGACTGCCACAGCATCTATGAATTTCTGGGTCACTCCAATCCCTTCAAGGAGGGAGGCAAGGGAAGATTAAAGTTCTCCAGCACCACTAGTCTATGGAATTCTAACACGATTCAACAATCAGGTTGAGTAGCCTTGATAGGCATGCACTGTGCAGCAGGGAGAATATTATACAAATGGCACATTCATCTGATCCCTGTGGTCCAGCTGCCCAAACAAGGTCAAACATCCAATTGACTGTGAAATAGCACACCCTGATGCCAACAGAGTTTTCTAGTTAACAGCGATTAGCCATCTTTTGCTGAGACTGTGGCTGGTACCAGCCTTAAGACTCAGCTGGGAAGAACTCAGAATAGGGAACACCTCCTCCACCACCAGTAAAGTGTTGGTAATGTAAACATTTATCTTCACAACCACAATTCACTTATGGGTGAAGATGTTTTTTATTACAGATAAACCTGGCATTTAGCAGCTGCAACTAAAATCCCAGGGTTCCAAAGATCTAGTACTAGCTAGAGCCAGAAGGGGGCATAAGTCGGAGATATCAATCTCTATTCCTCTAGTGTAACCTAGTCTCAGCCTCTCATCATATCTCCTCTTGCCCATCAAGACTGTAACCCTGTTTCTCCAAGATGCCCCTCCATCATACCCCCTATCCAGGAAAGTGTTCTACCAACTCATTCCAGACTCAATCAACCTGAATGAGTCTTGAGCTGTTAAACTCCTCACTCACCCCACTCAACCTCACTCCACCTACCCACCCACTCTATTTTCATTAAAAATTGGGTGACTAACAAAACTGAGGACCACGGCATCCAACTTTTTAAGATCTAGACTCCAAATCCAGTAACAATCTCCCGATGGACTTGTGTGAAGACCAAACACAGAAGAACGCACACTGATGGAGATTAATCTCATAACACCAATCTAATGATAAAAGGTTCGTGCAGCAGGGAGCCACATTTTACCCCAAATGTGTGGGAAGGGGGCAATGATCCAGGGCATCCCTGGAGCTGAAGTAGTCAGAGAATTCATGCTCCAAAGCCAACCCCACATTGGAACCCACAGGTCATAACTTCCTTGGAGGCTCCATCTACTTCCACTGCCAGCTGTTCACAAACATGCAGCGATCAAGGCAACTAAGGAAGTTAAAGGAGCTAAGGCCACCACAAGCAAAAAGGTGACCCCAAATTTGGGGTTGTCTAAACTTGGCAACAAGCAGTTCCCCAGTGCCTGAAAAAACAATTTATGATCTGATGTTGTTCTCAGTGTAAGCCATAACACTTCAGTTCTCTCCAAACAGATGATCATTGACCTCCATTGAGATTCAGTGGCCACCTCCTTCAACTTGCAGTCCATCATTATGATCCTTTAACAAGTAAACAACTGTTGTTTTACTTCCACACCCATCCCAATCTCCTCAACAAGGAATCAAGCATTCCTCAACACTATCCACCACATTCCAGCAACCATTCAATTTTCCATTCTTCCACAATCACAATAATAGTAGTCCTATGATCAAAAAAATAAATAAAAATGAAAGCTACCTAATTGCTTGTGTAAGGTCCTGTCCCACTTGCACTTTAATCCTGCAGAGTCACATCCTCTTAATACCAATTTTCCCTCAGCTGGTCACGTGACATTGCTTGCATGGAGATAAACTGGTTTTAATATGATGGACAGAAGCAATTGCATTCTCCCTTACCAATGATCCGTAAATAAAAGGTTACCAGGAGATTTAGAAACTGTACTTTTTAATCCATTTCACGGAAATCCAACATTGGCATGTCTTATGGCTGACGCATCTTCAAACATCCTTAGACACCTTAGGCAACAGTTTATGCTCTTTTTCTAAGATTGAAATGATGCTATAAGGACATCAATTTGTGCCTTCAGACTTTTTATTGTGAAATAAAATATTTTGCTACTTCATTTCAGGAAAATCAGACAGATATGCAAACTGGCAAAGGTTTGCAAATGTTTAAGAGAAAAGTCATTTTTCAAAATGAATATAATAGGAATATTGTCAACATTAAATGTCCAAAGTATTATTCTAGGAATCATTTTGCACATCATACAGTAAGCCATGATTTGTTTCACAATGATATATTGAATAAACTAGTTGTTAATTGTTATTGTAAACTGTTGAAAATATCTAATTGATTTGGTAGTGTTTTAAATGCAATATATAAATCAATTCACATAATATGTTAAGCATAAAATATGGTTTACAAACCATAGTGATTGGATTTTATAACAAAATGGACCAAGGCCTAGCAAACAATATTATGGCTAAGTCTGATGTGTGGAGAGTAGCATAAAGCCAGAATCTAGGGGTGTTTTGTGTCTAAATATTGCTAGTGTTGGGAAGTAAGGATGGTGATGAGGCTGTTTCACACATCTAGAAGGGAAGACAGATTTGGAGAGAATTTGGATGGGGGGATTTTATTTGCTTTTTTTAAAGGCAGACTTAACATGCTTCATATCAAAAAACAATGGGAAACTATGTCATCAAATAGTTTCAGCCATCAAGGTCAGCAAGTAGGGCATCCACAAAAGGAGCCCAAACATAAAGTGAGAGCCCATGCCCATCCAGCCAAAGTCACAACCCTTCTTATATATGCACAAAAGAGAAGCAAAGCTTTGGTCCTGTCTTGTGACCTCCATTTTTATTTTTCTGACACCATTTCCTTATGGATGCCTCTGGTCAGAGGGTACTCTGTGGCCACAAAAAGGAGATTCAGAGCCATATACAACCAGAGGACTATAGGTTGTCCACCTTAGCACTAAGCCACATTGTGATCTAATTTATGTTTAACTTGTTTTCTGAATTGAGCCAAATGCATTTTATTCAGTAGTCATAATTAAACAATGAGTCAATACAATGTGAAAACCCAGCCTGTTACTTTTTGTAAACAGTGAGATTTACAGAGGACCCAGTACTAAGCAAATTCTGCAATAGTTTTCTCCATTTCTGTTGTTCAAATGAGATTTTTTATTGTTTATTTTAGTGATTTGGATAAAATATAAAGAAAAATAAATAAAAGCTTTTAGAATGATCCTTTTAAGTCTTTCAATGACTTCATTAAAAAAACACCTCTGGTTTTCAAATTTCCTATCATCAAGGAATAATTATAATAATAATAATTGCTTGTAATTGTCTTCTAAAGAAACTGTAGATCTAGTCTAATTTACGACTTTGTTGTTTTTTTCTTTGTCCCTTGCTTTAGGTGATGTCTTGTCTGGTGAAGAGCCCTGGAGAACTCGGAAAAAGTTTGGAATCTACTGGATTGATTCCAATAAAGATACTGCCAGGAACTGCATTTTTCTGCCTTACAGATTAATATATCTAAAATCCTTTTTATTATTCTTTTATACAAAGTGATCAACAACCTGTTAAAATTACTGTAATGAATACTTAGAATTTTTTTAAAAAATGAACACAAACAATACCCCATAGAAAATAAAAAAGGCATAAATTGAACTAATTGATAGAAATTACTTGGTTGCAATTGAGACAAAAAAGGAAATACAATAGTCTGTAATATTTATACGGCTTAATTTACCAATATTTTGGGTTGTAAAAAGTTTGACAGTTAACAACAAACAATTGATTTCTTATGTTACAGGAACACAGTTGGTGATGGACAAGGAAAGACTGATGGGAGTCAATGGGAAGAGTGTTCACAGGGAACATGGTCCTGGCATTTTATATAGATACCACAATCCCTTTAACTTGCTCCCTTTACCAGGTCATCAAGCCTTAAGAGCTGAGGCTTCAGTTGCTACTAATGTCCGGTTGCTCTCTAATAAGGCTCACTTCAGCCAGGATCTAATATGAGATGACCTGGTATGCATTACTATCTGGGCACGGAGAGGAAGGATCCGTTCTTTAAAATGTGCTCATCTGGGTTTTGAGTGTGGCACTAGCCACGACCCCAAAGAGAGGTAACTATGATTATCCAAGAAAATCTGGATTATTTTCAGGGATGTTGCTATTCAGATATCCAGGTGTGAGACCCTACATGTGAGATTGAAATTTAGGTATTAATCTGTTGGGATTGCTGGTACTGTATCATCTGCCATGTTGTGTATCAGATTTTCTGACTTATATTGTTCAGTGCTATGTTTGCGTAGCTGGAGGAGTTCCCTGGATTTTGGTGCTGACTTCAACCTGTTTTCCCTTAGCACAGACTCTGAAAAATGGCAACCATAGGCCTTATCCAACTCATTGAGGACATAGTTCATTGGGGGGGGCAAGCAGATGTTTTTCTTGGAGCAATGGTGATGTGATCTTGAGTTGGAAGATATTACTATTAGTCCCTTGCTATGGACGAACTACTCCCTGCTAATCCTAAAATTTACTGTTCTCTATTGCAGGGAGATAAGAATTATTTAATTAGTTCACCCCAGGTGAACCCCAAGTGACTGATGGACCCAGTAGGCTTTCAGAGGGAACTTGGGATTCAACTGGAATCCATGCTTTGATGCATGGTCCAACCGAAGCTTCAAGTCATCACGTGGAATGAGAATGCAGTGGATCAGATTGTGCATGGACAGACTTGTTCCAGGTATAACTCAAGTTTCTGGATTTCATGTATAAACTCCTACTTGGCACAGGACTGGATTATTTGTAGGATCACCTGTCCTCAGTGGTATCCATCCAACCCATACATTCTAATAGAGATGGACACACTTTCATTGAAATAATATTATCTGGTGGGATTCAGGAAACACGACTTTTTTGTTGCAACATCTGCCTGATGGAATGACCTTCTCCTTCAATATGCAGTTAGCCCTGACTTTGTTGGTCTTTGTTTCTCAGGCATTGGAGCCAAGTTGATTGGAGGTTCTGTTTAAAGAGATGCAATATAAATTTGAATACTCAATTATCCATTCCTGTTTGTTTTTGTTTTAGAATGTTTATTTGTTGCTTCATGATTGTACAGTATGTCATCCAAAGATGCAATTGAGTTGGGCAGCCATAAACATTTATTAAATATTTTATGTTCCAGAAAAAGTGAACATAAATTCCTTATTAAAAAGTGTTGTTTACGTTTTCCAATGTCCTCAACTTCTTTTAACCAACATGAATAAATGATGTCCATTGCCACCAGAAATGGTAATGTGCACTATTTTTATTACAACTCCTCCAACACTATTTAGATTTTAGATTAGAAAGCAAAATGGAAAAAGAAGCAGACTTTCTGGAGTTGTCCCATTTTTGTAAGGCTTTTCTAGGACTCTGTCAGCAGTGGAAACAGAAGACTAGTCCTTTATTAACTCTCTGGGCCATGTTTGTATAGGGCACTCGATCGTAGGAAGTTAGTTTAACCAATAACAGTGGAGCTATTTCAAGCTAAAACATCTTCACCCTAATTCCAATTCTGAAGGGGTAATGATGTTCACAAGACAATAACCCACTCTTGCCCCAGTTATGTTTCACATGAAGACAGTCAGGTTCTCTTTGCATGCATACTGAACCACAAATTATTGAACCACATATTAACCTACCTTGTTGGAGTCATTGGGTTATCTGGCCTGTTAGGCTGAGTCACAGCTGCAGTAGGCCAAGGTATGCGGAAGTCAGAAGAGAAAATAGATTGGCGTAAACAAGTTTGTGCCGTGCGGTGCAAGGGAATGTTGTTTTGGTGTTTGTTAGTGCCGTGTGCAACAGCTGTATAGTAGCGTGTGCAAAACAAAGTTAGCACGTGTAATATGCTAATATGCTGTGTCATAACAAATGTGGTTGGTGTAAGGTGGTCACCAGGTGCCTATAAACCCGCCTTCTGATAACACAATAAAAGGGATGCTTCGTCTTTGTTCGAGGCTCCCATCCCGAGGAAACCACGTGTACGTGTCTGTTCTTCAACACCCATGGGAGACCGCTGGGCGCGAGAAAACCCGCAAATGGTGACCCCGACGTGATTCAGGTTTCTGAGCACGTCTCTGGGTACTGCAACTCAGGGCCGGTCGTCAGCTAGACGAAGCACCCTCCCAAAACTGCAACTCAGGGCCAGTCGTCAGACGCACCCTCCCAAAACTGCAACTCAGGGCCGGTCGTCAGGATAGACGAAGCACCCTCCCAAAATATTACATCTCTTGGTATCCTCTTACTTACTCAGCGGAAGAGCTCACTGCAACTCAGGGCCGGTCGTCAGAGCTAGACGAAGCACCCTCCCAAAACCGTGAGTATGGGGACAGAATTCTCTAAGCCTCAGGTTGCGCACCTCCCAGAACTTAGGGAATTGACCAAGTCATCAATAATTAAATTAGGAAAAACAATGGGAAAGATTTGCTGCTTCCCACTAAAAGGGATTTGATCCTCCTCTTAAAATATGTATATCTAAATTGCCTTGCATAGCCCGAAGGAGGATCCCTAAAAATGTCTGTGTGGGTTAAATTAGGAAAACTGTGACTGTTAACTGTTTCAAATCCAAAGGAAAAAGGATTTTAAAGTCTGCTAGAAATTCTGCTTAAAATAAGCCACAAAAAGGAAAAACCTCACTCTGTTTGTCTGGCCAACAAACAGAGTGAAGAAAAAGAATTGTGTTTGTTTGTTTGTATTCCTCCTTCTCTCTGTGTGTCTATCTACAAGAGCCTTTTGAAACTCAAGTCTGCTTGTGTGGGGAAATAACTTTTTAAAGTTACTTTTCGTATCCTATCACTTATTGGTGATGCTACTATGAAACTTTTCTGCAACAAATAAGCATTTTCTAATCTCTAAAATGATGTGGTCTATTTTAGAATAAATGTTCTCCTACCCTTGGCAAGTTGCACACCTTAAAATATTAGGCTTTTAAAATTATTTGGAGTTTTCAGCATTTTCAAACTGCCTGCAAACTACCCCCCTTCCAATTCTTTTCCTGCTCTTTGTTCTCCAAACCTTTTGTCTGCCTCTCCTGGTAGAGTCTGTCCAGAAAAGGGGGGGGAGACCTTGTTCTTGTATCTTTCAGCCCTGAAACCCTCTCCCAAGCCTTTGGAAGCACAACACACAGACCCAGATGCTGCCTCCATCCATTTGAGCCATGGGATTGAGTTTGAATCCAGCCATCCACTAAAAAGCCACCATGCATCGTCCCAAGTCCTACCATTTCCCCAGCTGCCTGTGAGAGCTGCAGAAGGAAGGTGGTGCCACGTGAAGCCTCAGAAGAGAAAACTAAGACTGTGGGGGGAGGGTGGAAACTCATTGTAAACTTTTCTTTCTTGCCTCATTTGTATTGTAACAAGCCAGTTGAATGTATTAATGGAGAGATGGCATTTGGGAATATGTGGCAGAACAAGTATTGAACACCTTGGACTTCTATCTGGTGGGAGGGAAAGCTTTTCCAGAATGTTTGTATTGCCTGTTTTGTAGAAATAGCTGCATATGCACACACACACACCATTCACACCATTCAGAGTCTATCCCCTCCACCTACCTTTAGTAAAGTTCCCCCCAGGCTGATTTTTGCTCTATTGCACCAAAGCTTTGTGGGACCAACTTCCAACAGATTCCAAGGGGGAGGGAACTAGGCCCCCTCAGGTGATTTGCAATTCATATGCCCTGACTAAGGAAGCAACAGGGAAAATCCCAAACTTCAGCCCTGAATATTTTGCACTGTTGAGCTCAGATTTGAATTCCTAGAACTCATTACGTGCAATTTAAAGAAAATTTAATAGACTGGCATATTAGACATTACAAACCTGGATGCACTGAATTAAGAGCTAAGGCAGGAAACAACCCTTGAAATTGGGCAGCCAGTGGTCATGTACTAAGGAAAACCATGGCTGTGAAGAATTTTGGGAGGTATGCAAACCTGACTGGAAGCTAAAGGTGACATCCAACATTTGAAAATGATTGGCACAGAATATTGGATACTATAAATTTCTTTTCCACCTAACAAAATTGGGAGCCACTAAAGGGATCTTTTTCTGCTGCCTCCATTAATGTCTTTTTCTTTTTTTGCTTAACAGTTTAAAAGCTTGCCTACCAAGTCTCCCTGACCAGATCAATTTTAATGTCATATATTTACACACTTAAGGCACAAAGTGGGGATATTGATGGAAGTTAGCCCCCCCAGAAGGAAATATTAAAAAGGGCAGAAAAATATATTTTTCCTCAAAAGGACTTTTTAAAAACCAAACCTGGCCCCAAATCTATCTGCCCCAAACAAGAGCTAGGCCCATACAGATGCAAATGTAACACCATCAGAAAGTTGGAGCCAGAGCAATCAAGAAGACAAAAGAGAAGATCTGCATACCCCACCCAAACTCTAGGAGTCAGCCCCATCGCCTGGGAAGCAGGATATGATAATGCAATTTCCTGAAGAACCATCTTTCTGCAATAAACTGTAATCTTCAGGAACTGTCACCCACCAACAGGTCAATTTAGTAACTACACCTATCACTGCAGTTCAGTTACCCTTGCTAACCAAACCGGCCTTCACTTTGCCAAGCGACACTGAGGATGACTTCCTATAAAGCGCAACCTCCTTATTTTTTAAATAAAACAGAAAAGTAGGAGATGTTGGAATTATTGGGTTATCTGGCCTGTTAGGCTGAGTCATCAGCTGCAGTAGGCCAAGGTATGCGGAAGTCAGAAGAGAAAATAGATTGGCGTAAACAAGTTTGTGCCGTGCGGTGCAAGGGAATGTTGTTTTGGTGTTTGTTAGTGCCGTGTGCAACAGCTGTATAGTAGCGTGTGCAAAACAAAGTTAGCACGTGTAATATGCTAATATGCTGTGTCATAACAAATGTGGTTGGTGTAAGGTGGTCACCAGGTGCCTATAAACCCGCCTTCTGATAACACAATAAAAGGGATGCTTCGTCTTTGTTCGAGGCTCCCATCCCGAGGAAACCACGTGTACGTGTCTGTTCTTCAACACCCATGGGAGACCGCTGGGCGCGTGAAAACCCGCACTACCTCTTGGGCAAACCCAGCGGATAGGATTTGCTATGCGATGCAAGCTCAGAAAAATGGATTGAGTAAACAATGGTTAAGTTAGTCATGGATAAATATGTAGTGCAAACAGAACCACTTAAAAGCATGCAAAACAGCCCCTCCTCCTACAATGGGGAGAGACTGAGCCAAACAAGGCCCGAAGAGTTTTGAACACTTTTTATCCTGTCAATTGGACTCTGCCTATTCCATAAGAACGTTGAATTGCGTAGACCAGCCTTCCCTGATCTGTCCAACTCAGTTAGAACTTCAATCCCCATGATGTTGGGAATGCCAGTTCTGGAATGCCACTTCAAAAAAGGCTGTTTTGGGAAAGAGCATACAACTCACTCTGGAGCAGAGGCTGGTTCAGGTCCCAAAGTTGAATAATTATCTGAGTGTTTGATCTACTGCTGGAATAGGCAAAGAAGCCCAGAGGGAACAGAAGTTTCCATCTGGTTGCAAGAAGCTATGAGTGCTTTTGCTGCCAGAATAAACCATCTAGAGGCTGACCTTGATCCATTAACTAGACCAGTGTTTCTCAAATTTGGCAACTTTAAAATGTGGACTTCAACTCCCAGAATTCCCCAGCCAGCTGAAGTCCATAAATCTTAAAGTTGCCAAGTTTGAGAAACACTGAACTAGACACTGAAAACCACTGTTCTGGCAAAAGCATGTCACTTATCTGGCCACCATCTGGAAAGGCATCTAAAGTGGCATCCTGAGAAAGCAACTGGACCTCTTGCATAGCAATATTCTTCTCCAATGTGTTGTAAAACAAGTTTGGTCTGCGTACATGTAATGGAATCAAAGGGAAAAACAAGTATCACAGTAGGGAAGTGTATATAAGCCTTCAACCATATTGTGTTGATCCAGAACACTGATGCTAAATGCATAAGGTGAAATTTGGACTTCAGTAATGAGGGAAATTGTGGACCACTAAATACCGATAATTTGCTCTTTGGTATAGATGTTTTTCAAATGAACCCGTCTACCCAGCTCTACTCCCAGATGAATGGCTTGGTTTTAATACTGTCTTTTATTTATTTATTTAAAATATGACAAAAATGTTAAAGAGCACAACACAATTACATTCTCAATGAGTAAATATGACACTAGTTACCTCATTTACAAATTCAAAGGTAGACTATTTATATAGTCAATACATGATGGAGTTGCATAAAGAAAATCTCTGGAATCTCTGAATATTGTCTAAGACTCTAAAACACTGAAATTATAATTAAAATCTATTTCCAGATTTTCACCGCACACACACAATGTATTTGTGTATGTACCATAGAGTACACCATATTCTAAACCAACAGGATGATACATATTGCACGCATTTCATTTAGAAATTGTTATCAATGGTACAACACACAAAATTAAGTATAAATGTGGGGTGATAAAAAGCAGTATTAGTAAAGAAGGAGAAAGGCTGCAAAAATGAAAATCAGTGTATAAAACACCTCAAGAATGCAACATAACATGGTCAATAAATTTTTAATCAGGAATTCTTCCATTTTTAAAAATTAGATCTTATTGTTGGTTGTGACAGGAATGGAAGAAACAATATGTATTTAATGGGTTCTGGAACTGAGCACAGCAGTATTTCTCATACCAGAACTCAGTGATGGAATATTACAGATAATACTTCACAAAAGGGGGCCATCTAAAATGCATGACATGCAACTGCTATTATCATTGAGGACCCTCAGTTCATATCAGTGTTAAATATTAAAGGAAAATATTCTTTGATCAAATTAAATCACATCCCAGGAAAACTACCCCAATATCTTTGACATCAGAAACATACTGTTCAACCTCCCTCACATATAGTAAAAAATACATATTCTAATTAAAAAGCTGACAGCTGCATGTCCTTTAATTGCATCCCAAATCCTCTACATGAAGAGACCTGCCTCCCTTGCTAATGGCATTTTCACATTGATTACTGGTACTAATTGGTGAGGCCTCGCTTTTAATCAGTGCCTGAATCCAATATAATTCATCTTGTTGTTGTTTAATCTTGGGAAAAGTGTGATTCAGCTGCCATGATTGCTAATCATTTCTTCTCTTTCAAATTCAAAATACAGATCAATGAACATGTCTGTTTGTGGTTCTCTGGGAGAATCACGCAATGCCACTGATGTTGGCATTCACGTCTCACTGTGTTTTGGCTTGTGTTCTTTAAAATGATCATTTCTTTTGCCTGTAGAAAAAGTCTGAAGCTGAAAATGCTATAGAAGGGGGGGGGGAGTCTTGAAATGTTTCACAAATTCTTCATCTCCAGATGTGGAAAGCATTTCGATATGCAGACTATAGCTCTCATCATCCCTGATCATTCCCCATATTGGCTTGAGCTGATGTAATTTGCAGTCAAAGAACCTTTGAGCTGAAATGAATTGTCTCCCCATAGATGTCATAGTTTGTGGTTTTTTGATACTTGAGCAACATGTTTTCATGGCGTGCATGGTAGTGATTAACAATATTTTTTATATACACACACACACAAACATATTAGCTGGGGTTTGCTGTTTTTTTTAATGGCTGCTAAAAGATGAAGCAGCAATAGCACTTGTTTTTATGACCACAAAGCAGTGTAAACTACACATTTGGAATACTTTTTTAAAGGGAGGAAGTCATAGTTCTTGAAGCAATACTGAGTACCTGTCCTTCAGAAACATTGCAAAAGTCATGCTTCATCTCTTCTTCTGACACTAATTGAAGCCACACATTAACAAACCACAATGGCTGAAGCCACTCATATTATTAAGCAATAAATACAGCGTCTTGGTTCTTATAACCTTCCATGTCAAAAGAAAACATACTGTTTTTGGAACTTAGATACTGCTTTCCCCAATTAGGAAAGGTCATACATGTCTGATACAAAACATGATAATATCAAATGCATCATGACATTGTTACACAAATAACACAAATGTCTGTTCCGTTGGCCATTGGCCATGATGCTGGATGAGCCTATCTTCCAATGATTGGAAATGTGTGAATGTGAATTGGGCCCTCCTTTTTAATTGTTATTATTTTTACTGGTGGTTAACATTTTATTCTTTTTAATTCTATGTTAGCTGCCCAGAATCTTTAACTTGGGCAGATATACAAGTTGATAAAATAAATAAATTTGCAATTTGTGTGATGCCACCATGATAGATATGACTTCCTTCCCCTTGTTCCCCCTGGAAAACTATGGGGATAACACACGCTTTGGACCTGCCCTCTGCCCTTGCAGGATCCTGAAAGAATGCCCTACTTCCTACAGTGGCATGAGACTGAGATTAAAAAGTCAAGGCAACTGGACAGACAGACCATATTTTAACTTACAGACAAACTGTATGAAAACATCTTTGGAAACAAAACAGCCCACACTCTGTACTGCATGGCTCTGTTACTTCCAGCTGCCTGGATATTTTTAACATGGGCTTTTGTATTGTCTTATGTTGGTTTCAAATTTTGGATTGGTATATTAACACATGTTTTCCAAACATAACTGTAATAAATGAACTAGCAAAGGGTCTGGAAAAATAGGTCTACTCTATTTGTATTATGTTGAATAGAGAAACAGAAATCTTGAAGCCGTATTAATATTATCTGCATTCAGAAAGCCAAATGTATTTTCTTGTATTCTGCAATATTTAAATATTCCAAAATGCAGGCTATGTATATCTGTTTATTTGTGCACATACATATTGGACCAGTTTACCCAACACACTAAATAATATTGTGGCTTCTTCAGTTTTACTTTAATGTGTCCTGTGCATGCAGACAAAATGGTTAAACTGAAGTTGCACTCCACACATTTCAAAACGCCAAAATATGATTTTTCACTTAATATGTTAGCTAGGACAGCAAATTGTTTTTCAATTAGCCCTGGTTTAGCAAACCACTTTTTAGCGTAACATATGAACCTAGCCAACACAGAATAAGAATTAGATTCTGCCCAATAAAAACAAGTTAGGAGGAGCATATCTCATTTGGACTCTTTTCTTACTGTAGTTCAAGTTAAGAAAAGGGGGAAGGAGTCGCTTGGCTTTCTTCTTCTCTTCCCCAACAGTACCGGCCACCAATTGCCTGGACCAGGCACACAAGGAGATGTCCAGGAAGATCTATTCTTGGCAGAAGGAGGTGGGCAGGCTGGGAAAGGGCTCCTCAATCTTGGCAGGATCACTTTGGGCAACACTCAGGAGTGAAGGTGGTTTTAAAGAGCTGATGCTGTAAGTATGATCAAGAAGAGAGCCCTGGCTGGTTCCAGCAACTTGGTAAAGGTCACCCACATCTGAGTAAAGCAGGATCCTGAGTGATGGCCTTTGAAGAGGAGGCTGGAGGCTAAAGCACATAAGGAACGGTTGCTGGAATTGGGTATGTCTAGTGTAACGAAGAGAAGGACGAGGGGGGACATGATAGCAGTGTTCCAATATCTCAGGGGCTGCCACAAAGAAGAGGGAGTCAAGCTATTCTCCAAAGCACCTGAAGGCAGGACAAGAAGCAACGGATGGAAACTAATCAAGGAGAGAAGCAATCTAGAACTAAGGAGAAACTTCCTGACAGTTAGAACAATTAACCAGTGGAACAACCTGCCTCCAGAAGTGGTGAATGCTCCAACATTGGAGGTTTTTAAGAAGAGACTGGACAGCCATTTGTCTGAAATGGTATAGGGTTTCCTGCCTGAGCGGGGGTTGGACTAGATGACTTCCAAGGTCCCTTCCAACTTTATTATTGCAGCATTGCAGCCCATCCTTTGAGCATTTCTGGCTTGCCCAAAATGTGTGTCCCATCTCAGAATTAAAACTAACTGTACCTTTGGTTTGCCATGCTGTACTTGTAGCCAATGTTTTGAGGGTCACAAAAAACTGCCATTTGCAATCCTGATGCTAAGATGGCATATTCACATCTCATGTTTCAGAGGCATTTTGATTTATTATGAGGACCAAATTTGGGCTGCAAAGATCTGGACAGCCAATGAATAGCACCAAGGCTTTGAGTTTCCTAAATATCTTTGCTCTCATTTAAAAGCTGTCCAGACTTTGCAGACTACCTCCGTTTGTTCTAATCTAATTATATCTCCACTTGATCTGATGTCTAATATAGGGAAGCAGGTAAACTGTCGCGTTCTGGATGTTTTGAACTACAGTTCGCACAATCGCAAGCTGTCCCGGCAGAGACTTGTGGGAGCCGTGTAGACAATAATATTTGGAAAGGCCAGGTTGCTCATCCTTAGCGGCATCCACATGAAAACCCCTGTAGCCATGAAAGACTTGAACTGCCATCGATTATTTTGCAAAACCTGTGGCGTGACAATTTCAAAACTGGATCGCGACAATCTTAATTATGAGCCCCGCCCCTCGGGGAGTCGGCGCGGAAAGCGTCGGGCTGCGCTCGTTCGCAGGGCTGCCTCTCGCCCCGGAGCCACCCTTCCCGCTCCGCCCGGGCAAGCTCTCCTTCTTGCCCTCTGCGCAGCTCCCCGGCGAGAGGCGCCATAAGGAGCTGGCGGCGCTCTGGGGAGGCTCCAGCACGGCCAAGGCGAGCCTCAGAGCCGTCGGGGTGAACCTCTCCACAATCGCCTGGTTTCCCGCCCCTTCACACCCGGGACTTGTCGCTTGCCTCTGCTGGGGCTGTGGCCCGCGATCCCGCGCAGCTTTTAGCTGCTCCTGAAGTCCGGACTCGGCGACAGCTAAAGCGCCTCTTTGGGCGCCGGGGTAGAAGTCCTCCCACCCCCCCAACCGCCGGGGATAAAGTGGCGATGAGGGCAACGTCCTTCCGGGGCTCGCGGAGCCTTCGCGGTTTTCCCGGGAAGCCCTTGGGCCTAGGCGGCCCCCGCCCCACCGGCAGCTTTATGGAAGCCGCACTGTTTGCTTTTTCAGAGCTTCCCGGCCTGGCTCGTCTTGGGCAGTGTAAAGTCCCTGTCTCTAAGCTGCAGCCGCCTCCGTTCAAAGTCTACAAAGGAGGCAATCTCTCGGGAAGCGCTGGCTTGGTTGCCAATAAGTAACTAATAAATCCTTTTAGGCTTTAGGGAGGATTTTAAGGCATTTCCCGATCCCGACGCCCCCCCCCACCCCTTTGCCTTTCTTTCAATCATTATAGGCGCGCTGAATCCTGGAGCTCTATCTGTAAGGGGAGGAAGGGGAAGCAAAGAGACTCACAGGTTGAGTTCATCTCAAACGCGAATGCTTCGACCATGGGGGTGTTCAAACCACTATTTCGCTGCTTTGTGAACAGCCAATTTAGCACGTTAGCCATGACTGATGGTTTACGCCTGCTGAGGGAACATAATCCAGGGGAGCAGAAGTAAAGACTATATAACCTGAACTTGTTTACAGAGTACAACTGTATGAATTTGGTGCGATTTATTTCAGAGTAAATCCCACAGAATTATGGGGGTAGATTCCTTAATGGATTCAGTGAAGAGACAGGGTTCGATTCCACAAAAAAAACGAGCACAATCTACACTTAGGTTTCACAGGGGATCTGTAGAGTTGCTTTTCCACTATAAACATTCCTATCCAGTTACTTGCAAGTAAGTCCCATTGAACTCAGTTACACATCAGTAAATACAATTGTACTAAATCCGGTCCAACATTAATGGGTTCTCCCACATAAGGCTTTGAGTATATAAATCACCTTGCCTATGTCATCAGTCATGGAGGACACCCAACTATCATCTTTACACCCTTCTGTGTTCTTCTCTAGCCCAAATATTAAAGACAGAGCTTTTTAAATTAGCTATTTACCATGTCAAAGGAACAGCCTGCTCCCCTCCCCACCCTCCCCAGTTAATGCTGCCCCATGAGGCTGGCCTTGTGGTCTCCCTGGCTTGACTCAGCTGTGTCTTAGCGCGCTTGTGGCTGGCATTCCATTACATCAGGAGAGGCAACACACAAAGACAGAATAGCTGCCCGATCTGTTTTGACTGGCATAGCTGCAGGTCCTCCATCCAGAGGCACTCTAGATCAAGTTTTGATTCAATGCGCTTAGGTTTCCACTTCTCAAAACCAGGAAACCATGAGATCAGCCGGGTAACTTCGGCTCTCGCTCAGGAAGGGGCTGTGGGAAACCACTTCAAACAAAAATATATATATCCTGCCATGAAAACTGCAGAGAGTAGATTTCCCCCCCACACACACCAATTAAAAACACACACACATCTCTCACAATTTTTTTTTCAAAGAACAATTTCAGATCTTTTGACTTTAATTATCAGAAAGAGAGAGAAAAAGTAAAGTATGTTACTTATTCAAACTCAGAATGAGAATTATATTTGGAGGGAAAGTGTTTATTTGGAAATACAATTTGAAAAAAAGTATTTTCACTCCTAGGTTTTGCTGTTGGTACCAATGTGCATTTGGTAAGACAATAGAAAGCCAACATATTGCTGTGCAGAGCTCGAAAATGAGCTGTTCTTGTTACTATATACAAGAAACCAGCTGGCCCTCTCGGCGGCTGCAGGGAGAATGCTTGGAACAGGTATCAGCCCCCACCACCACAGCGGACCGGCTGGCACTGGGGGACATGGAATCAAGCCCCTAGAGGCACCTGTCCACATCACCCATGTGGACATAAAGATTACGCTACAGTTCAAGTCCTTGAGCCAGACTTAGCTCCCCAGGGGAGGGGTTCTCGGCTGTTCTAGAAGTCCTGCCGCGGGGTGTGAGTTAGACTGTGCCTCCGCAGATCACAGTTGCGCCTGAACACTTTGCCGCACTGCTCACAGTTGTAGGGCTTGATGTCTGTATGGGTGAGAAGGTGAGTTTTCAGGTTACTTCTTTGATTAAAGGTTCTTCCACATGTGGGGCATTTGTGTGGAGATTCCTGTTCAGATTTGAAGCAAGCAAAGGATTAAACCCTTGACAAACTACTTGGATTATCGAGCTTTTCAAAGTTCACTCACATTACCACCATTATCCCCACCCCCACCCTGCTCTCATTTTTGGCCTCATTAAATTAACACTGAAGACTAAAGACTAAAGTACATAGGACTGCACTGTGCATGCATTTATAGTTTGGTTTTATGCAAATTTACTTTCCAATAGGATTCAGTAAGGGTTACTCCCAAATAAGTGCACATACATTTTCAGTTTTAGAATCTGAACCTGCATACACTTCAGTGACTAAGCTTTCTTCAACCTCCATTTATGTGCATCTAAACATGTGCATGATTTCACTTTTTTTTCTACGCAATTAGTTAATTTTCTTTGGAGCTGATCTCAGAATCACAGCTTTACTTTCACATTAACTGCAGTTTTAGCTGCAGACACAATTATTTCCAGAAAATGCATCTGGAATTCAGAAGCAGGTCTATTGATTTACTCTCAGTCCCTTGTAAGTGTCCTTAAGATTATAGTCTTAATTGCACCGACATATCTTCCTGCCTGTCAAGGCCAGTCCTCCTTGCTTTGCATTTCTCACTTCCTGGAATCTAAGGGGAAAAGTCTCCTACTAATCCACCCGGCTTCCAAGGAAGACTTAATTCATCTCTCTAAGTGAGAAGTCTTCCACAAAGCAAGTCTTTTTACTCTGGGATTTTCCGTCAAAGAACACATCTCATTTAGCCATTGATAAGTTGCTTCAAAACTGGCTACTTAAGGAGCTTTTTCAAGTGCTAGAGCATGGAAGTCTTGAATGAGTGAAGTCAGCCTTAGCCAGGCTATCTTTCCTCAAATGTAAATCCTGCTTAATTCAATGAAATATACTCTTAAGTAAATGTACATAGGCTCACAGTCCCTAGGAAATGTTACTTATTTTATGGTTGTTATTTATTTAACTAATATCCCACTTTTCTCCTAGAATTGAGTGTTTATTGGAGTTTTTTAATAGCCAAAGAAACATAGGGCATCTGTAATGAATTGCAGTTACTATACACCAAAATGATGACATGCAGGCAGAGATGTCTTAACACAAATGCTATTACATGCTTGCATCTGATGCAAGTGAGTGTGTCACAGCACTGGCATGTTGATATCACTTGCACATTTTATCATTTGCCCCCTTGTCCTGGCCATCTAAATGCCCATGTTATGAACTCCATATACATTAAATATGGATTGTGTTGTTTTCTGCCTATCAGGCTTTGAGAAAAATAGCACAAAAGATTTCAGATTAAAAAGAAGCACATCTCATTTTGCATCTAGAAAATAATTACTGTGCAGTTATATTCATAATCAGTTAAAATCAAAATAGAATGTGAAAAATAATTGAGCCTGATCTTACCTGCATATGTAAAGTTTTATGAACGGCTAGGGTCCTGGATTGGCAAAATCCTTTCCCACACTCTTGGCACTTGAACGGTTTTTCTTTGGAGTGGATATACCTGAAAATCAACCAAAGGGTTTCGAGTCAGTATCTCTATACCCACAACAAGTGCCATAACCAGCCCAACTTCTGCATAATCAAGTTTTTAAAACCAAAAGTATATGCTGCCTAGCTGTTCATCCCCAAAGTCCCTTTTCAACATGTCCAGACCCCTTAAAATAATTATTCACTGCTCTTCATTGCCTTCTTTGGAATAAACCCCTTTGAATAGGAGCTTATTTCTGGGTAAATATGCATATATTTGTAAACATGCTTAGCAAGGGTGTAATCCCATATAAATGTTCATGGGTGTAAGCTAATTTATTACTTTGGCAGGTAATTCCAGGTGAAGTTAATCAAAATTGCCCTTTGATTAACATCAGCTTGTGTTTAAGTTTATAAATCTGACAGGAGAATGTAGGGGTTTTGTGGAATAAAGAGACCAACATTCTTTGGCTTCTCAAAACAAGCCACAAAAAGAGTCTCTTTGTAGAGATTTGTATATTGTTACAAACCCATAAATATTTTTGTGCTCTTACTGCCAAGTCTTTAGTGATAGTTATATTATAGCCCCAAGGCAAAAAAAAAAAAAAAGCAAAGGCAAGAAACATGATCAAGAACATCAGAGGACCTTCAAGTGAGGGAGAATTCTAAACTGAGATTCTAACTTTAGAAATATGTTTCATTGAAGACAATAAGCCGATCATTCTTCCTCAAAGCAATAGGAATTTCTGCCTCCTGCTCCAACGAGATCAAGTAGTTTAACCCCAGATCTCAAAAATCCCTTGGCTTTAAAATCAGACATGTCCCTTCGATGAAGGTTTGAAGGTTTGGCTCCAACTTTATTTTCTTGGAAATAAACCCTACTGACCTTGTTCAGGGGGATAATAAGAACACTTCTTGTTTAGATTGGGTCTGCAGTAGATAGTCCTGTTCCTACATCATGCTAAATCATGATTTGTTTGAACTAGGATTTACTGAATGGGTCATAAACCATACTGAAGCAATGGCTTCATAACAAACAATCAACAATATGGCTTAGTGTTTTATTTGAATTCAGCTTTGGATTGTGTTCAAGCCACTATAAGCCTTGGTTTATTTTAACTATGGTTTTTGGGAGAAAACACTTAACACCCTTCAAAATAAGACAGGGTCTCCATAAACCGATTAAGCCCAAACCAGTAAAACCTTCGTGGGGCCTCCAGCCCCACCATCTCAGGAGGCCTAGCGGGCTGAGGCAAAGGCTGACCTGTGGTCACGAAGGTGATCTTGCCTCCGGAAGGCCTTGTGGCAGATGTCGCAAGTGTAAGGCCGCTCGTCGGTGTGGGTCCTCTCGTGGATGAGCAGGTTGTAGGACTTGGTGAAGTGTCGCCCGCAGAACTTGCAGATGAACTCCTTCTTGGTCTTGGAGGGTAGCCGGCCCCGCGCCGGCTTCCGGCTCTCGGGGGAGAGCTTGGCCAGCGCCGCCGACAGAGGCCCACCCAGCTTGGCCAGCTCGCCCTGAGCTTGCGCGGCCGCCGCCACCGCGTGCGCCTTGGGCGGGTCCTCCTGTGTGGCGGCCGCCGCCAGGTTGGCAAAGTCAAAGCGGGGTCGCTCCTTGCGCAGCGCAGGCAAGACGTGCGCGATGGCGGCGGCCTGCTTGGGGTGGAATAGGTGCGTGGCGAAGGGCAGGCCCGGGAAGGGGAAGCGCTCCACCAGGCCTTGCGCCGCCGCCATTTCGCTCAGCGCCGAGCAGCGGCTGATCTCGGCTGGGCCGCTGCCGCCGCCGCCGCCCGAGGCAGAGGCAGTGGCAGCGGCGGCCGCGGCCGCGTAACAACCCAGCGTCCAGTGGTTCATGTGCATAGTGTGGACGGCGCTCAGGCCGTAGAGGCCTTGCAGGTGGTCTACGGCGGCCGGGAACGTATTGACGGCTTGCAAGAAGGAATAGTTGGTCAGCTGCAGCGAAGGGTGCAGTGGGATGGGCGCCGGCAGGGCCTTGCTCCCCATGGTGCCGGGCCTTGCGTTGACTGGTTGAACCCGGCGGTCGGAAAGCGCGCACCGGTGTCCTGATCCTAAGCAGAAACAGGAACATGGAAAAAGGAGAAAAGATTGCGGGTTATTCGAGGAGAGGCACAAACAGGCCCTTTCCTCACTCCTAAACCGCCTGCCAGCCTCACGTGGCCGTGTTTTCCCCAAGACCAGACCTTAATCCGTGTTATGCCCACCCTTCAAGCTGACGCTGGTGGGACGCGCTGCAACGAAGGGAGAAGTGGGGAGGGGGACCCAAAAAAGGTCTGAGCTCCCTTTTTTTCAAGCGGCCGAGTCCGAGGATTGGTGGCTGGGGGTAACCAGTGGGAAGACAAGCGGGGAGGAGAGAAGCAGGCCAGGCAAGTTTTGGACTAAACCCTGGCTAATTTCCGAACTGGAAACGCGGACACACGAGTCGCTAAGAATGCGGGTGGGCAGCGCAATCCGGACATCCCAATTTATGGCGGCCAGTCTTCTTGCCAAACTGCCAGCGCTGGTTGATGACTTCAGCTCCATCGCAGCCAAGGTCGGAGGAAAGAGCGTTGGGAGCGGGCCAAGGCCTCTCCTCCTGCAGAGCGGCGAGAGGATAATGCAAGCGATACCTTGGAGCTTATTGGGGCGGGAGTCAAGCCACCAGTGCTGGCAGGGGAGCACCACCAACACGGTGCAGAGTTACGCACTTGGCGAAGGGATCACTCAGAGGCCACTGAACCGAAGACACGCCATGCTTGGCCGAGGTGCTCAAGATAAACAGCCAAGCAAACACCGGCCTGCCAGGGCGCGCAGGTGCCCTGACACCGAGCCGACCTAACGCCGATTTTTCTCGCCTCGCGTTAGATTTATGGTTAACTGTTCACTGCCCTATTTAGAAGCGGGTGAAATGGGAATAAAATCACAACCTCCATGGACACTTGAGAGCCAGAAACTTTTTTATTAAGATGATTGAAGAGGAACCTGATTAGGCTACCTCTCCAATTCCCCCCCCCCCCCCAAGGAAGCGAAGAGCAGCTGCATTCTGCCCCGTGAGGGACCATCCCTTGCCGCCTAAATACTCCAAGGAGGGTGTTCTGTAGGGCAGGCCGGGAAGGACGGGGTGGGCCCTAGTGAGCAGAAGGGCAAAGGCGCTGCGGCCTAGGAAAAAATTGTAAAGTCCCCACACGGAGAGAGACACACGTGCACTCTTCCCGGGAAAGTGGAATGTGTCGCCGCCTCGGATTACTTGCAGGCTCGGTTCATTAACCAGCGAGAAATAAGAGAAGCCGCACTAAGCAGCGGCCTCGAGTGAATGGCTTCAGCCCGCCTCCAAAGTGCACCATTGCATGTCCCATCAAGTGGGAACCGGTGGCGCCGTGGATTCGAATCCAGCTTTCCTGTTTTTATAAACTTCTTCCCTCCACGCGATCTGGGAACAGCATTCAGAGAATCCTGACCACAGCCCAGCGCTGAACCCGTGGCAGTCGGTGTAATTCCTTAACCCAGAGAAAAGTATTGTGTGCGAGATCTTAGGAGATCTATCGTAGAAGGGGCCCCCTGTCCTTGAAAGAAAATCCTCCTGTAACACAGTCGTAGATACGTGTGAGTTCTGGGGGGAAAAAAACCAAAACCTGCAGCAGGGATCAGTCTCTCCACGGAACTGACTGGCGAATAGAAGTGCGCGGAGCCTGGAGCCAAATCCTTTTACTTTTTCGGGACAGCGGGCGTTTCACTTGTAATGGGAGGAGGCGGAACAAGAAGGGAGAAAAAAAACGACCAGCCAGAGCTCTCCGTTGGCTTAAGCCTGGGAAGGAGTCGGTCGGTTTCTCCGTGTCTTCTCTGCGTCTGTTTTCTCTCTACCAGTTATGCCTGCCTCAGCTTCTAGGCCTTGGCACCCATGGTCCCGATCCTGGCGCTGAACCTAGGGCCCTGCCTTGAAGCTCAGCCGCAAAAGGCAAAGGGGTCGCTGTCCTGAAGCCCAGACAATGCCTCGTTCGGAAACAACGGACGTCAAGGCCTAGTACACTTGCACGTAGGGGGGAGCTGTGGAAATGTCAAGGCTCAGAATCTGAGCCGTCCCACTAGGAAGCGAGTTTTCTGGACGGTTTGGAGACAGTTTCCCCAGGCACAGGCCTTTTCAGGGCTTCCAAAGTAGCAGGCTGAGTTTGGCCGTGGTTGAATGCTGTTGCAAAGAGGGGCCGCATTTGCTTCTTCCCACCCCCTTCGCCCCCCCCCCACCGCCTGCAGCGCGGTGCTTATTTTTCTTCCTTCAGCAACAAGTCATTGATCAAGATAAGCTGCTTAGAGAAAAGCAACGCCCGGCTCGCGTGCGCTTCGCGGCGTCTAAAGAAAACGGCCCGGAGTCCTTCCAGCTGGCTTTGGCCTGCCGTGCTTTGCGCTGGCCGAAGCGACACCCCCGCAAATTTCGGCAAGGGGCAGTCGCGATCTAGCTTGGGCCGACCCGGCGGTGGTCAACTCCCACGCGAAAGGGCTGGGTTTCGGACTGCGGGCATGAAACAGGAGAGATGCGGGGGAGGGAATTGGTCTCAACAAACCCCCAAGGAGCAGGTGAAGCTCCTCTGTCTTTCTTCTCCCCCCCCCGCCGCCGCCGCCCGCTTTCCTCTCGCATATTGTCGCCTTATGGCCGTTGCCCTGAAGTAGGAATTCGGCTGTTGCCGGCTCCGCGCTCTTATACTACATTTGGAACCTGTTACCGAAGTTGTGGAAAGTGTGGGAAATGTGGTATTGCTTAGGAAAAGAAAGAGGCACCAAATCTAATAGGGAGTTACAAGGCTGCCCAACTCACCCGAGTCCCTTCAGCCGGCTCCCTCTCCCGCACGCAGCTCAGAGTAAAAAAAAATGCCTTCAGATGGTGCCACTTTATATTCAGAACTAGAAATACTTTTGTATTTTAAAGAAGCCAATTTGGAGGCTGTGCTCACTCATTTGGCCACCCGCTTGCTCAAGTGTCAGCGGCAATCTTCGCCAGCGGCGGAGGCTTTCAGGTGTCCCGCGTCAATTTAGCTCCGGGGGGGGGGAAAGAGAGAGAATCGACCTGCTTAAGCGTGACTACATACTTGTATTCTTTTTCCTTTATATAAAAAAATCGGTATAATTTACTGGTGTGAATCGATAATTAATTTAGGCTAACCTTCCCCAAGCGGGTGACTTCCAAATATGCTGGACTACAAATCCCATCGTTCCAACGAGCGAAGAATGACGGCGCGTGGGAAAAGACCTGTACAGAATCACTTAGCAGCAGTGGCTGCGCCGTCTCATTCCTGGGCGGGTGAAGGCTTTGCCCTGGCCTTTCTGCAGTCTTTGGGCTTGACAGAAGCCAAAGGGCAGCTGAAGCCCGCAATCTGGGCCCTGGGTGGCTTTTCTCCTTTCCTGCTTGCCCTTCTTTGAGGTACGCCAATTCTTTTTTTTTTCCTCTCCCGTATAAACGAGCGCCCTCCAAACCTTCCTTTTTTGCCGTCTGGGATCCCAGCGTGCAGGGGAGGAAATTGATGGGAGGTGTGTGTGTGGGAGGGGGCCTTAGCTCAGCCCCTTTAACCGAAACTATAAGCTACAGCTTCCCCCTCCTTTCTCCCAGCTTCAATTTTCTCTCTGAAATTGGCAGATTGAGAGCCCCGCCGCCTCTTAGTAGTAGTAGCAGCGCGTTTCTCTGACCTGTCCACAACAAGAACAGACCCTCCACGGGTTGGGAGTCAGGCCACGCTCGGGTGAGAACTGGGAGGGGGTAGTGGGGGGGGGAGTTCTTCAGGCCGGTACTAATCCTGGACCGCTTGACTTTTCAACTGAAGTTTCCATTCTACTGGGAAGGAGGTGGGTGTTAAATGATTTCCTGCTTCAAAGGACTCTCTCCAAGAAGGCAAGTCTGCAGATCTGGAGCCGAGTTTTTGATATACATAAAACATCATGCAGCAGTCCCTCACCCTGCCTCCTCAGTTGTTCAGGAAGAGAAGTGAGGGTGCTTTAGAAAGATTGGAACCCTTCCTCAAAAAATCTTTTAAATGACTGTCCTTTATTAAATTAGTTGCACTGGGAAGCATCACAGCAATTAAGTCTATTCCCATTAAAAATAAGACAGGTTTACCGAGTAGAAGGTTGTACTGCTTTCAATGGCACTTGCTTCCAAATTAATTTTTTTTCCAAACTGGGAATAATTCTAATATGATGTGACATTTTCCATTCAAATGACCTAAATAGCTTGGTTGGTCTTAAAAATGTCTTCCACGTAGACATCATAACAAATAGACAAACACATTCATCAAAACCCTTAACTGAATTCATTCAACCAGAATTTACTTATGGCCGCAGGTGGATGCCTTTCTGTTGAGTCCTATACATGCTTACCTGCAGGTAAATTCCTTTAAATTCGTCTTAGTAAGCTAGGATAGGATTATGCTCAGCAAACTTAAATAGGATTGTGCTATTAGTGAAAGAACTCTATTAAAAATGGGGGGAAAATTGGTTTCAATATAAACTCATTTAGGACTTGCAGGCAGGAAAAACTACAATTTATTTTAATAAATATTACATAAAGATGAGTTTTTAAAATCTGTATTATATTTTCATATTTATATTAGGGTGTAATAAAAGAAATTCCAAATGTGAGAATAAATTTGCTTAAAATTACAAGCACCTTAAGCAGAAATTTTATGCATGCTTAAATTCAAAGTGAGCTTAACTGACTAACACTTACTTACCACTAAATGTATCTAGATCTTGCCATTATAATAGGCCAATTCAATGCATGTTTATTCAGAAGTAGGTCGCATTGATCTTAACAGTGCTTATTAAGTGAGCTTACCGTATTAAGTTTATTATCATTATTAAGCTTATTAAGTTTAATAGTGCTTAGTAAGTGAACTTAGTAAGAACCCTAGATACTAAAGCTGCTTTTAGCAAAACTATTGAGGTTTAGGTTCACATTTTACAAATGCTCCTTGTTTTAGTTGCGAAGTCCTGTCCGACCCCATGGACCTTCCTCCAGGCCTTCCTCTCCTCTACCATCTTCTGGAGTCCATTTAAGACAAATGCTCCTACATCCACATTTTTGGAGGTATGTCTATTTGACACAAGGAACACAGGTTTCATCTCTTTTAGTATTTCAGCAATACACCCTTTGCTTAAAACAGATTAAAAAGTGGTTTCGAGGATATTTTAGTTAAACGATTGTTTCAGAAAATAGTACAATGTAATAAAAGGATCTTTGTTTCAAGATACAGCAACTATCTACATGTAATGCATGTTTCCCATTGGATAACAAGGGAAAGTACAAGGAGTACACGAACAAGGAGTGTATATCGGAGGTGGTAGCCCTTTGAGAGCTGTGTGCAACGAAATTTCATTTTGATGTACATTCAAAGTGACAATAAAGTTTTATTATTATAAGGTTAATACTTCCATGAAATCAAGCTGGAGATAGCAATAAAACGCTTCTCAAACCACACACAGTACTCTTTCTCCTTCTTGGAAAGCCTGACTAAGCTATGAATGGGGTTGTACGCGGCAGCCATTGAAACCAGAACAACATAAAATAAATGGGTCCGGGTGCCAAGCTGACAATCGAAAATCGCCTGCAGAGAACGGTCGGAAACGGTACCTTTCACTCGGAGACGCCGCTGCTAGTCGGGCACGAATCAAACGAGGATGTAATTTAGACCCCTGTCACTTTCCTTCCCAATCGGAATCCCGAATTTAATTAAAATCGGTGTCTAGAGCACGAGTTCTCCCCGAAATGCTCTTTTGCTGCGACTGGGCTTCTCTTTCCCAGCTCTTCCCAAGATCAGGGCTGCAGGATACTTCCGTAGACTGTGAGAGTGAAACCATCAACTGCTCTAGAAAGGGGGGGGGGAGGCAAGCAGGGGTTGGGTTGGATTGGGGGGGGGCTAAGAATAGAGTTTGATGGTCCCAGCTATCAGGTATACAAACATTGGTGGATGGAGATGGCGGAAGGGGCGAAGAAACCACCCGCTATTAAGTCATCTGACATTTTTTTTTTTATTTTGTAGGCTAATTTGATTTTGGCTCCACAGGAGCGTCCCGCGGGGGTCATTCCGCTCGGTCAGGTATAACCACGGCAAGAAGCTCATTTCCAGAATCGCCCGTAGGTGCGGGGCAAGACGACTAACGGGACTCTCCGAGCACCCCGTCCGCCTCCAGCGACCAGGCAAGCGGTCAAACCGAAAGTAAACGCGCGATCACCTCGGAGTACACTCGGAGCTGACAAAGCGCCTCCTCTCCGGGGCCCCCCTCGGCCTCGCTGCCCGAAAGCGAACCCACCCCGCCAAGCGGGACTTACTCTCGGGCAGGCGGCTGGCAGCGTCCCGGGTTCCCTCTGCGAGCCTTTCGCCAGCCCCTCGCAGTCGGGACGCCTCTCCCTCCCTCCCTCCCCGCTGCGGACTGCATTTGGGAGACGCGCTCCGGCTTGGCCGCCCGAGGCGCGCTGGCTCGCTCGCTCGGATGCTGCCACCCGCCCTGGCCGCCCGGCGCCCTTCTGGAAGCCGGGCGGCCTCTCTCCAGCCGACCAGGCGCGGGTCTGGCGGGAGCCCGCGCGCGCGAGACCGGGAGCCGCTTACCTGCCTCCCCCTCGAGCCTCCTTCCGACCGGCCGGCCTTTGGGGAGCACCGCGTTAGCCTACAGCCTTAACGCCCGAGCCGCCTCATTTAGATCCACGCGGAGAGGGCGGGAAACTCCAGGAGCTCATTCATGTTATTGTCTCGGGAGGGCTTCGGAAAGCCAGCGGGAGGGCTTCGGGGCCCGTCGCCTCCCGCCTTCCGACTCTCCCTAGCGGCTGGGTGGTCGGCAAAAGACTCCGCGTAAGTTTTCTCCCCCGACCGCAACTTCTCTTTGAGCGCCTCGCTTTCGACTCCGGCGAAGTTTGATACAAGTCTGAAACTCCCCCTCTCGGGTCCATCACATTTTAGCAGCTCAAGCGGCGAGGAGTTCTGTCCCCGCCCGCCGTCCCACCCCGAGCCGCTGCGAGTCGAATGTTCACGGCTTGGACGTTCTGAACACGCCCAGCGCCGAACGTTCAGGAGGCTGTAAAACTGTGAGACCGCCCCTCGAAATCCCGCCTCCACTTTCTTTTCTACCACTCTGTTTACTTATGTTTGGGTAGCAACTTGGCTTTAAAGGGACAGAGATCTCTCTCTCTCCCCCCCTCCCCCCCTTTCTCTCTCCTCCTTACACATTACCTAAGGTGACTTTTTCTTTGAGAAAACAGGGTCAGGTCATAAATCAAACCTTTCTTTCGTAGACTTCTGCGTCCCTATCTAAATCAGACGCAGGAACTTCGGTAGTTATGTCAAAGCAACCCAACCTCTCTCCCTCCCCCAACTTAATGTATCCAGAAAAATCAGCGATAGACATTAAACATTCTAGTTGCGTTTGATGTTACTATGCGGACCGTATTTTCTAAGGCTTTACATTCTACTGCTCCATACGTATAAAACAAAACACTATTAAATCAACTATCTTCCGAAGTTCTAATCTTTATTTCTTTTCCATTTAACTGATATTCTTGATTGGACTGCAAAGTTCGGGAGATCTCGTGTTTAAATAAGAATGTATGGTGTCGTTTATTATTATGGTTGGTCATACCGACAGATGTTTAGACTGACTGGCATTTTTATCCACTTATTGAGTGTTTCCTAAGGACCTGGAATTATTATTATGGTTAGTCGCTCAGTCAGCCTGATGTTCAGACTGGGCTTGACGTTTTTATCAACCTAGCGATTATTATTATGGTTAAGCTCGTCATTCTCACGTCCAGAGTAGTTTTCTTCTATCTGAAACAGGTGGATCCAAAGACAGAACCAATAAACCGAAGCAACTTTTCTGCATCGCAGCAAGGGAGCCACGGAAACTAATTTAAAATTTCTCCGAACTCACACCATAACATTCTGAAGTGCCTCTGCCGCTCTGCTTCAGAAATTTCCTTTAGATTTATTTTCTCTCTCCTCAGCTGGAGGAACTATGCAGAAATTCACAGACCTGAGATCTGTTGCTAGTACTTTTTCTCCATTCCGGTCCAAGACAGTATTTTGTTCTTGCTTTTTTTGCTCATCCCAAGAGACCAATCACAAGTTCTTTAACCCGAGTCCCTGGATAAATAGAAACAGATTACTTGTTCTGAAATTGTGGTCGTGCATTGCATTTTAGACGAATATTACTTAACTACGGTATTCATTCATGGAACGGGGGTAGCAAGAAAGGTTGATTATGCTCCCCAGGCGGAATTTCACAGGGCCGACCCGCTCCCTGAAACCTAACACGACGCATATAGTGACGTGACGTTGAAAAGCAGGTTTCTCACCCTGCCGGGTCTCGGAATAAGACCTCTTTGGTGAGACTCTGAGAGGGAAGGAGAGAGATCAGAAGCAAATGGGCCAGATGCGGAAAGTGTTCGGTTTCAAATAATGAGCGAGGAACAAATACAATCAATAAAGTGTCCAGAAATTGAAACTTGGGAAAAATTTAAATTACTGGACAAGGCAATGAAAAAAAAATCGCTTTTTATTGCATCCATCTACACGCACGCGCACGCGCGCACACATACATAAAACAACGAGTATTGAATAATTATCCTCTCTCCTCGCCCGGGAAGTATTATTTATGGTTTTCCTTTCTAGAAAAGAAAATCGGGACGGTCTGAAAAGGAGGGTGGAAAAAAACACGTCCTTCCAAACTAAAGGAGGTCCTTGCTGGAAGCTGGGCTGAGAAAAGAGAATTCCAAGAACCTAGAATTGTTGGTTCAGAAGTAAACCAAGCCATCAGAATAGGCGAATGTGGTTCCCTCCCACCCACTGCCCACCTCTGGAATGGAAGCTGAGCCTCCCCCGCGGTTCGTAGGGACAGGTTTCCCAGGGGGACTCCAGTCACGTACCGGGCACTCTGGCAGGCTCTGATTTTACCACGCAGTCCTAAATCCTATTGCTTTCAGGGTGAGCATAGGATTACACTTGTAGGATATTTATTTATAAGTAAACACCTCGAAGGCAACAGGGGACTTGTTCCAAATTAAGCACGATTAAGCTCCGGCATTAAGAACGACTCAATTTTACGTGCATTTATTTTTGTCGGTTTGATTGATATCCTGCCTTTTCTCCCTGGAGACTTTTTTTCAGATGACCGCCCGAACAGAGGAACCCTGTGAGGTAGACTCGGTTGGGAGAGAATGATTAGTACAAAGTCATTCGAGAATTTTCTTGGCTGGACTTAATCCTAGTTTCCCCCCTCCGCCTAATTCACTGCGCTACCCTGAAAGCAACCCCTCACCTGGCATAATCTGTATTCACAGCGGTTGCCCTCTTTTGTTCTCTGCCTTTGTTTGAGAAGGTGAGATTCGTGTTCCGAATACATTCAAACAAGTCTTCCCTCTTGCCCCTTTAATTAGTTGGCATTTTCTGGGAGAGTCGCAGATACTGATTAAGCATCTCCAAAAAATAACTCCTCCTGACTCCCTTCACCATTTCAAAGAAGAACAACAAATTCTAGGCGTATCAATATTCTAGTAAGAAAGAATAAAACGGACATCCGATGGCAGTGCTTCCTGAACGATTACCCGAGTGTGCTTAGATTTACTATTCTAAAAATTTTAAAGGACCAAAATTTAAAATAACCTATGTAGATTTTGCATAAAGTATTGGAGAGGGAATGAGAGTAAGAGGTAAATAGATATATAAATAAAATCCCCAGTGGTATTGCTGTTCTTAACTTACCATTATCACCACCACCACTTACTACTACTACTACTACTACTACTACTACTACTACTACTACTACTACTACTAATAATAATAATAATAATAATAATAATACAGTTGGTTGAACAGTCAGGCAGCTATTTAGATAGGATTAGGCATTTTTATCCACCTCTGGAGTCCTTCTCAAGGACCTGGGATAGCAGATGTTGTTTGAAGGTGTTAATATATCCTCGCAAGAGGTAAGTTGTTCCCAGTAAAGCTGCCTTTTGTGATTGATGGTGATTTTATCAATGCCAATTATGTTCAAGTGATATTCCAGAAGTTTTGGGATTACACCCAAGGTGCTGATTATTATTGATACTATCTTTGCTTTCTCTGTTATTATGGTTCGCCAAACAGTCAGCCAATGTTTAGACCTGTTTGGCATTTTTTCCACCTTTTTGTGGGGGGGAAGGTCCTTCTCAAAGACCTGTGATCTGCAGATGCTGTTTGAGGGTGTTAAAGATATCGCCCGCAGGATGTAAACTGGTTGAAGTAAAGCTGCCGACTGCAGTTTATTATTACTATTATTAGTAGTATTTAATCTTCAATTCGATTCATAGTCTGGGACTGGTAAAACTTAACATCTCAGGTACTAACCAAGGTTTTAAGGGCTGTTAAGGTAACGTCTAAGTATATAGGCAGTAGAGTGTTGTTTTTTTTGCAAAGTCAGAATATTCAGGTCTAATAAGCTCAGGATTTCTATGTATCTAGGCAGCCCTTTAGGTATTGCTCCAAGGGCTCCTATACTATTGGTACAACCATTGATTTATTCCTCCCCAATTATTCAGCGACCAAAGTCACACTTAGCAGGGATAGAGCAAATAAGGACACCTTCTCTTTTGGGATCGCTGAGGCTTCCTCGGAAGAGCTAAAGGAAAGAATTGCAGCCCTGACCCTTAAAAGAAAGTTAGGGAAGGCCAAACAGACAGTTGCTTTCCAGCCAAGTTGAACTGACTGTCAGAGAAGCTGGAGTCGGATGGAAATGAGCAGCCCCTTGTCCGTTTGGTTCCCTCCAGCTGAAGAAGCTCGCCCCAGTTAACATCCCAGGTTCCCAGTCGGGTTGGTGCGAGCAGCTGCCTTTTATTGGGAGCTCAGCTTGGCGGAGGCTTCCTGTCTAGGAAACCTATAGCGTGGTAATTACATCTCCCCAGATGTCCTCCTTAAGCTCGAATCCGGACGTTTTCTCTCTACAAAAAAATAAGACCAGGAAGGGGAGTGGGGTGAAGGCAACATAAGACCTGCGTTTGCGGAGCGAGCTTTCTTCTTAATGGCATTTTGGGGATCCTTTTTAGGAAAGCGAAGGAAGGAGGCAATGACCTTATACACACACACACACACACACACACACGTCTTTGGTCAGTTGAATGAAAGCGGGCCTTTCCACTGCAGGCCCAGAGGGAACTTCGAAGCCGCCGTGCGCGGGTGGGAGCTTTGAGCCCCCCCCCCTGCTTCCTCTCTTCCTCGACCTTGCCGGGGCTCTGGAAAGGACGGGGGAAAGTGGAAAAGATCTCCGAGGTTTCTAAAGCGCTTCTTTTCCTTGGCACTAGCAAGACCTTCATCCTTCCTCCGCCAGAAAAATTCAGGAGGAATTCAACGGCAAGCTTCCCCCCCTCCCCCCATTCCGTCTCATTCTGCAAACAGTGTGTGTATCATCAAGGAAGTCAACAACCGGGAGACGAGGGGTGGGGGCGCCTTTCCATGGAGAGGAAGAACGGCTTTCCACATCTACTCCTCTCTCCTTTTTTTTCCTCCAGTCCTCCTCTATCTGAGTAAACGTACTCTGCACATGATCGGAAGCACTCTCGCAGCGAACCTTCCTCCTCGAACGCAAACGCCTTTTAGTGCGTTGGAAACCGCCTTCTCCCCCGGCAGGGTGAGTTATTGCCCGATTCATCCAGAGGGCACCGGGTTGGGGAAAGCCAAGGCCAGTTAACCTTTTCTTCGCTGGGAGCCGAGGGGCTGGCAGTTCCCAGAGCAGCTGTCCCGGGACAGGTGCAGGTTTTCCGCGCTGTGGAACTCGGTGCGCTCGGCAGCCGATGCTGGTGGTGGAGCTGACTGCCTCCCCGGCGCTCATTCGCTGAGCAGCCTTCACCCTTGACCAGATCGGACGGGGACGGGCCATCCTCAAGTACGCGCGATCCGGGTGGGCCCGCAAAGGCGCTCATTGGGAAGAACCGGGTTAGAGAGCGGGTCCGGTGGAAGTTGCGCCAGACACTTAATAGCAAGAAACTAAGGCCTCCGGCGCCCCCTGGAGGCATCCTGCGGAGTTGCGGAAAAAGAAGGAAGAAGGAAGAAAAAAAGAAAGGATGAGGAGGAGGAGGAGGAGGAGGGAGACGACGACATAGAAAGCCCCCCTCCTCCCCCGGAATAGCCAGAAACTCAGACCAGTCCTCCAAAGTCTGAGCATTATGGCCTTGTAAAGAAGAGTGTATGTAAGCATGTGCAGAATGCTTTCTCCATTCAGTAAAAACAGCTGTTACTCAAACACCAGGGATCTATAGAAGAATGTTAATTAATTAATCCTGGTATGTTCCATTCTGAAAGAACACTGCAGTACAGATTCATACTTGTCCAGAAAATTCCTTTAGTAAAATGCAATTCTGCATCTCTAAGAAATCCATTACACTGATTTTACTATGGATTATTTCTAGGTAAGGGGGCCATAGGATTGCATTTTTAATTCCCAGATCCAAATCATGACGAAAGCAGTCTTTTGAAGCTGTGTACTTGTCTATTTATACTCTGTACAGCGTGTCATGTGCAACATAATCGCAGTCATAAAAAAAAAAACAGCACTGGCCAGAGGAACAGCAATGCGTAACAGAATTCCTGGCTCCTTAAAAAAAAAACAAAAAAAAAAAAACCTAATGCGTCGTCCGCATAATCCTAGTAGGAAGCAAGGCTATGTAAAGCGAGTTCATACAGTACAGGAGACGTCCGTGGGTGAGAAGGAGCTCGGAAGCTATTTCGCTGGCAGGAGAAACGGCCCAGTGGGAAACAGGTGGACTGTAGCTCCATTCAGCCCACACGGAGCGTTTATTTACGGGCCAAAGCTCGGCGGATTCCCAGATGCATTTCTGCTTGGGAGGTTAGGTTTCAAGTCTACGCACGTGGAGCCGAGGAAGCCTCTGCCCAGTTCAGAGAGAGCAGTTCAGGTTGCACTTCCGGCTCCCTCCAGACAGATTGCCAGCTTCGGCTAAAAAGCAACCCGGAGTTCAATCGAAGAGCTTGTTCGCCCGAGAATGATTGACAGGCTGCATTCTAGAACGCCCATAGAACGTGCTGCCCCCCCCCAGAAGAAAAGGCGGAGGCGTGGCTTCAGCAAGCCTTCCCCCCCCCGTGGGGAGCATCTGAAGGTGAACGTCGCTGGGGCCAGATAAAGCTCTGCGCAGCGAGGCTTGGAGGATGCCGAAAGAGCCCCGAGAGGAACGGCCGCCTGCCGACTCTTCCAGGGAGTTTGGCTTGGCTTAGCTTGAGGGAGGGTTTCTCACGTTGCCCGGTAAATTCTGGGGAAATGGTTTAGCCAGAGTCGGTTGCTGCTGCTGCTGCTTAGGAAGGAATCTGTTTTCAGCTGAAGGGAAGATCTGTTCTTTTGTCCCTAGCCAGAGATTCAAGGGTTTGATAGCCTCTGACACATGGCAGGTGAATGGCTTGCCCAGTTCAATAATGCGTGTCAAACGTGAACTATGCCAGCTGTGGGGCAGAAACCGCTGGAGCTGAGACTGGAAGTGTCCCAGGCCAACTTACAGAGAGAAGTTGGCTGGCCTTGAAAGATCACCCCGAAGGTTTGGGGGAAGGGGCGCGAGGCTGGGGAAACTACTGGGGGGGGGGGCAAAGGATATGCAATGTAAAGTACATTGATCAGGTGCCAGCCTTTTAAAACAAGTGTTTTTCCATAATAAACTTTTCAATTAATAGCAGAATCAAAATAAAAGTTTTTCCAAAGGAAGTGATGCTCAGTTAAATGGGTCTGAAAAGGTAGTAGAGGATTGTAAGAAGGGGGAGAGGAATTAGAGTTCTGTATCCTGGATCAGGAAAGGCAGCTGGGGCTAAGCTCTGATGCCCCCAACCTGGGACAGTTGCAGGAGGGCTCAGAAAGCTTCAGGACAAGGAGGACAGGCAGCCATGGGGGCCTCCAAGAGCCATTGTTTTCCAGTGCTCAGCAGGTACAGCTATTCTCCTCTCCCTCCTCCTCCACTCCTTTTCCTCCACAGCCCTGATGGCCTCTCCCCACTTCAACCAGGTATATTGCAGAGGTGGGCCAAGGAGTGGATGCAGAGGGAGCCTGGGCAAGGCCCCTAGGAGCCCCCTCCCCCCTGCACTTGATATGCCTTTGAATAGAACACACCACTCAATTTAATTGAATTTAATACAGCCTGACTAAAGACCTGAACTTGTAAAAGCAAACCCAGGTTGCTCCAAGGCAGCTAGAAGTGAACAAGGGCCAAAACTAGCCAAGGAATGGGAAACTAAGTGGTGCGGGTCTGCGGGTGATTTATAGGAGAGGAGAAATCTGACCCAAGTTGTTGCTGCTCTGGGCCTCTGGCCACAAATACCTGACAGGAGTCCAGGCAGAGTAAATGGATCGGATCATTTCCTGAAGTAAAAGATCACCTAAAGATCAGGACTCTGTCCATTAGGTCAGCTTGCTTCCTTTCCACTGAAGGTGGCAGATCTTTTGTTCACCTTGCAGAGCTTTTGTTCCTGTTGGTTCTGTAATTCACTTCTGTAACAAATGCATTTGAATTTTACAACTTCTGTTAGCACTCTCCAACCATGAGGCAGACTTCATTCAGAAACAACTGGATTGACCCAGGAAGGTGATTCACAGAGCTGAGAGAATTAGTCTTTCAACAGTCTGGAGTCCTGCTAATGCCATCACTTCTATGGTTCTAAAATACACTGGCCTGAGCCATCCATTGAACCAAATAATGGCTTGTTTGGGCTTGGCACGGCCAATAAACCACAATTGCTAGATTCAACCAACACACTAAGCCAAAATGAAACCAACCCCATATCAGAAGCCATCTATTGATTTAGCTCCCCCTTTCAATATAATTGGCTTTCCCTCATTTTAGACTCAAATTCTTCCCAAACAGTTGATATCTGCCAGCAACTTAAAGGGACACTCAAAGACTCTGGATTGTTCCTTTCCACCTCCAGTAAATCCTGAAGGTGCCACCAAGACCTGCTTGTCTCAACCTCACGTTGCCCCATATCCAGGCACAAGTGGTATTGGCTGCTTGGTGGCTCAGCCGTGTTGGCCGCCTGGCAAACACATAGCAACCTGAAGGTTGCACAGGTGAGCCAAAGCAGACCACCTAAATTTTCATTGCCCCCTCATGTCTACATCTGAATCCCCTTCTCCCCACCCGAAGTTACTTTAAGTAGCCAACTTTTTGCAGTTACTTACTGGAACCTAAGATGGGTTGGTTGAAGTTGACCCATGGGCTCTGTTCAGAGGAGTCCCGGCCATGTCTTTCTGACCCAAATTCAAGAGTTTTGTTACCGTTAATTGGATTTATTGAGTTTTCAAAACAACGTTTTTATAATCTCTGGACCTCTTCCCAGAAGCATGAAAAACTTTCAGGTTTATTTATTCCTATTGGGAAAGGAAGAAACAGAAGGAGTTGGTTTATTTTATTGTGAACTGTACATTTGAAGCACATCTCTCTTTCCCCAGACTCTTATTTTCACTTGCAAAAGATACAAAGGGATTCCTGGATTTGATTAACACCCCACCGTGTTCCTAAATACTACACTAACAGTGCGGATATTTGTGTACTGTTCAGCATTCTTCACGTACCATTCGGACCAAGATTTCCCATATGCCACTCCCAAGTTTGTTTTCCCTTCTCGTTTAAACAAAGTTCAGCCGGCTTTATTGCCAATCCTACCGCAACCTCAAGCAAGTCCACTGGGCGTGACCTTCCCGTGCTTTGGGTCTCTAAAGGCTGCATCTGAGTCGTGGCCCAGGCAAAAGACTGAGTGGGGATGGGCTGTTGGGGGGGGGGAATTCAGTTTTCAGAATTCAGTTGCTTCCTAATTTTCAACAAGTCTTCAAGAAGTCAATGGGGTTCTTTTTCAATGGCATCGTTTTAGGGCTGGGGATTGGCTATCTGATGGTTTTAAGACTGTCAAAGTTCTCTTTGACAGTCAAAATCCACCACTGATGGGCTTTTAGGAAACATTCACCTTCTGGGCTGTCCCTTCAGAAAAGGGACAGACTGCAATCCGGGAGCCCTAAGCATCATCTCTTCCTAAAGGAATTCGTCCCTGGGGCCCTCACAGGATCCCGCTTCTCCTTCAGACGCTCCTAAGAGGGAAACGGTTAAAGAGCTTGTCCCAAAGGTGCTTTTTCAGGAGGCAACTGGAGTTTCTTGTTTTTTCTTTGAAGACATTTCGCTTCTCATGCAAGAAACTTCTTCAGCTCTGACTGGATGGTGAGGAAGGATTTATATTCCTTGCAAACAGCTGGTCATTTGCATTCTTTTTAGAGAGTCGTTCAGCCATTTGGAGGTTTTGTGTGTCCTCAGGGTCACCTGAGCCTTCAAAGAAAAACCAAGAAAGTCCGGTTGCCTCCTGAAAAAGCACCTTTGGGACAACCGTGACTTGGATGACTGAGAATCTCCACAGATGGTTGAAGAGCTTGAATACAGCAAGCGATTTAGGATCTTGCAGGAGAACTCGACTCCTCTTCCGTGTAGTTTTCTTGGCAGCGTTCCAGAAGTGGGTTGTTCCTCCCCAAACGATTTGGGGCTTACAGCTGGGGAATTTATTGGTGGTCTCCTGACCAAGAATCTAATGGGATCCTACTAGGTTTGGAAGCCTTGGCAAGGGAGGCCAGGTGTTGCAACCTCTCGCCCAATAGCCATCCACAGATTAATGCCACAACAACAACAATAAAAGTTGGAAGGGACCATGGAGGTCATCTTAATTGGAGCTGAGCACATTTACAGCTGTGCTGGTTTGTAGCCTAGGACGAATATAAAAAGATGGTTTATTTTGAATACTCGCACACCCCATCCAAAATCTAGATCATCACCATCATCTTCATAATCTTTTAGGGACAAATATTGATTCAGACAGAAAAATTAGTAACGAAATTTTAACAATTTTTGTTAGATTACTGTAAAAGAAACGATCTTTCCAGTCTACCCATTAACAACGTTTAGTAGAGTTGAGAGCTTGGTTTTAATGGAGAAGTGATGATTTTATTTATTATATATTATATAATAAATAATATATATGCTGTTATATGTTATTATGATGCTAAACAATGATTATAAACCATTGAGCAAAGCAGATGGTAATTTATAGCCTAAACCTCTAGAAGCGCCCTCCCCCCTTTAAAAGTGTGTCTTTCCAAGTGAAAAATCTCGATGATTTTCAAACCCGGGAACTCTTATTTGACGAGCCTCCAGGAATAAATCGGGAGTGCGTTTTTGTGTCCCCGAAAACACAGGCAACGAAATCCTAAAACCTCTAACGCTGTTCCGAAGATACTAGTATTTTGAGTTAAGAGTGAACACTTCCCATTAACGATCCACTTTTTTTCTCAACCTTTAATCGATAGTGGGACAATATCAGGTACTTGGTAACCAAACTCACTCTCGGTCTTTTAAAAGGCATCCTAGTAGCCGCGCAGACCGGGGCTCTTCCTCTCGAGGTACGTTTTGCTAGATCGCTGTTTCTACTCGCAAAGAATCCTATCAATCTGGGTTATTCGCCCACTGATTCCTAAAGAGAGCGGAGAGTAAGAGGAGTAAGGAGGTTCAGTTCAGAATGGTAATGGGCGCATTGCGGGACAAAAAGAAGCGAGCCAGGATTATTTTTAATATTGTCGTGGCGGGGGGGGGATTCTATTCCCCCGCCCATAAGCCAGCATTTCTCTGTAACTCCGGAACGATCCGCTGCCGAGAGCAACCGTGGATGGGGCCGCATTGGACGTATGGAAAGAGACTGACAACCAATCAGGCGAGAGGTCTCGAGGTCGGAACGTTGGTGCTCATGGGCGTCTCTGTCCTTCAGAATGCAAGGCCCCAGCTCGCTCGGCGACGCTCTGCGTCTCCTACGGGAGTGGGCTCGACGTTCAACAGGACGGTGCCCCTCGCTGTAAGAAGGCCAGAGCGCAGGCAAGACTTGGGTTTCCTAATCCGGCTTTACCAGCCCAATTTCGTGGATCCTTCAAAACTCAACTCTTCAAGTCTATGTTCTAATTCTGAGCCGGGAATTCTGGGAATTGAAGTCCACAGGTCTTAAAGTTGCCTACCCCTGTTCTAATGCAATGTTTTTCAAACATGGCAACTTTACCATGTGTGGACTTCAATCCCCAGAATTCCCAAGCCAGCAATTCTGAGAAGTGAGTCTACACATCTTCAAGTCACCAAGTTTGAAAAACATTGTTCTAATCTAATGCACTTCCTTCCCGCATCTTTGGTTACTCCTTTCTTGTGTTTTTCTGGCTGTTTGAGAAATATGGGAAGTAACAGTGCTGCCAAGAAAATAGTTGCAGTTTTAATTGAAACAAGATAAAAGAAGCATAATTTTTGGTGAGACTGCCTTTATGCTTTCTCTTAAATTTAGCCTGTACAGAAGATGTGTGTGAACTTCAAATTCCCAGGATTCCCCAGACAATATGAGTTGTGGCTTACATGCATGCTGGCTTTTTTCACCTTCAGTCTGTGCAAAGAAAGCTAATGGTTGTTGGGTTCTTGATGTTCTCTGAGCTCCCTTCTCTTCCAGGCTAGGTAACATGAGCAGCATGTCAACATGGAGGAAGAGAAGCTCAGAAAACTTCAAGAACCGAACAACTCAACTCTGAACTACATGTATTCTCCACTATGACAGGGCTGTTTTTCTCAGAGAAATAATAGGGGACAGGAGGGTTGTACTAGACAAGATGCTTTGATTTCTTTTTCCAAATATGTACCGTAATGCTTGTAGGTTTTATTATCTCCCTATCAATGATATTTCTGAACTTTCTTGTTGCTTTATACCTTTCTAGTTCGTTCAGGAAATGCAGGATATTTTCAGGACACCTTGCTAAACAGTATTGTCAGAGAGAAATACATACAAACCATACTAATATAGTATTTCTTATAAAATCTAATTAAAATTGTCATAGTTTTCTATAATTCTAGAGATGCTGTTAAATAGTTGTGGATTCTGTTCTCTGTGTTCTTATGGGGCTGGATGAAAATGGCTATTATTTCCCAGTGTTGCAGGGGAGTCCTTCTTCAAAGTACAGGTAGTTTGTGAATTACCACCGGCCATAATTGAGCTTGGCAATTATAATTGCAAGTCATGAAGATTGTAAAATGGGTCACCATGTGATTTGACCTGATTTTATGACCTTTTTGTGGCAGTCATTAAACAAATGCTGCAGTTAAGTGAATACTGTGGTTGTTAAGTGAACCTATTGTTCATTATGGGGTGGATTTTGGTGGAAACTGGAAGTAAATACCAATTTCTGGCAAAAACGTAAATTGTCACATGATTATGGTTCACTGCAAACCGCCATAAATGCAACCCAATTGCCAAGCACCCAAAATGTATTATGGGGAGAGGGGCAGTATTGGAACTGGGCTGTAAGTAGCTTTTGACAGAGTTCATTGTAACTTTGAATGGTCATTAAGAGGCTACTACCTGTAGGGCCTTCAGCTCTATGGAAAATTTATATCCTGACAGCACTAGTTAAATCAGGCTATTAATAAATGTGCAATGATAGTTGTTGGTGTTAATATATTGTCCTTTTATAGTGTTGTCAAAATAGCTGTTTAAATCCAGTAGTAGTTTTGAAAAAGTGACTAGTAATATAAAAATGTTTAAGCCACTCATACTTTCCGAAGTCAGTCTAAGATTTTTGTTTTCAAAAATATGTTTATTCAGAATACAGAAAGCAGGAGTTTTATATATGTAAATGTATTCTGGAGCAATGGTTTTTTCATTCAATATGCCACTGTTAGAGATTTGAATAGAGATGTTTGAATCACTCACCAACATAGCTTGAACTGATCCAGCATACACAATCATCATTATTTTAATGAATTAAAATGCCATTTACTCCCCAGAGGATGGGTGGGATGGGAAACCAGCAGGCTGTTTTTTTTTTCATTATTCCAGCAATTTTTGGAAGAGTCTTTGGTGAAACATAACACCACTTCTGCAGATGATAGGATTAATTTGCTTGTCTGTAGTTGATGTTCATATTACATCAAAGGCTTTACTTGAGCATAGCCATGGTTTGAACAAATGACTACATGCTCTCTTTTTCTTCCCCTTTAATTTTCTTTAAACCATCTTGTCTGGCGAAAACTTCAAGAAAATAAAATGCTTGTACATTAATCTGAAACCCTAAGCTGGAAAATGTTGCTGTCTTAATGTGGATTTTGGATATTTTGTCTCAAAGCCTAAATAATTATGCCTTTTGTGTTTAAAGGATGAAGAAGACCGATAACTCACCTATTTACAAACAGCTCTTATGGGATTTTAAAGCATAGGGCAATGCTCAAAAAATAAATACCCTGAAGAAAAACCTTACCTAAGTCACTACTGCTGTCTATATATTCATCTGCTGTTAGCAATCTTTAAAAACTGGTTTGTTTGAAATCAACCATTCATTTTCCATATTACTAGAACTTTTAATGTCTCGTTCAGTATCTGTGGTTCATTTCTGGATAATGCATATTTGAGTATTTATTTATTTGGTAAATTACCTCCCATCTCACATATGTGGATGGAAAAAAGTTTTTAAAATAACACTATAATAAGTAACAAAAAACATAACAAAATGCATTAAATCATTAAAAGCACTAAAATCATTAAAGCGGCAAAGTGCAATTTGTGAATGTTATATAACAATACAATTTGTGGTCCTCAACTTACGACCACAATTGAGCCCAATATTTCTGTTGCTAAGGGAGACAGTTACAGTAAGTGAGTTTTGCCCCATTTTAGAACTTTTCTTGCCTCAGTTGTTAAGTGAATCACTGCAGTTGTTAAAACTAATAACATGGTTGTTAAGTGAACCTGGCTTCCCCATTGTCTTTGCTTGTCGGAAGGTCGCAAAGGGGATCACATGACCCTGGGACGCTGCAACTGTCATAAATATGAATCAGTTGCCAAGCATCTGAATTTTGATCACATGACCATGCGGATGCTGCAGAGTCCTGAGTGTGAACAATGGTCATAAGTCACTTTTTCCAGTGCCACTGTAACTTTGAACAGTTACTAAACAAACTGTTGTAAGTTGAGGACTACCTGTATAACTGCTTTACAGACACCATAGCCACATTACTTGGTCCCCAGACTAGATAGCAGAACCATATTTCTGGCTCTTCTGGATGGCCAACAAGGCAAGGTCAATCTGAACTCCAGGGAAATAATGTTCCAAAGAGCAAATACCAGAGCAGAAAGCACTGCCATCGCTTCTCTCTCCTCTAAATGTCTTTGTGCCCCTTGGTTTCATCTGGTGTGGCTGTTCAGTGTCCAGAAGCAAGATCAGCATTCCACATACTGGAGGAGAGTACAGCCCTGCAGGTTTGTTTTGAGAAGAAGATCTAGCCAATGACACTGGCTAATTCATGAGCTCTGTTCAAGGAGGCAAAGTTCTCTAATAATTATCTTCCCAATCCTCATCACCTTTAGCCCAGAGTATGTCATATTTCCATTTCTTATTGTTGCAAGTGCAAATTAGTGACACTAACCTTATATTCAAAATAATAATAATCACTCACAACAGTATCTGTCTATCCCAGGTCCTTGGGAAGGATTTGATAGGTGGACAAAAATGTCAAATCCAGTCTAAACATCTGACTGACTGTGCAATGAATCATAATAACAATAATAAATACCATCAAGGCAATTAACACCTGGGTAGTTCCAGTCATTAGATATACAGCTGGAGTAGTGGACTGGCCTTAAGCAGAACTAAAAGCCCTGGGTAGGAAGACCAGAAAAATAATGACAATGAATCACTCCTTCATCTAGGCAGTGATGTTGACAGAGTATTTACCAAGGCAAATAGGTGGGTGTGGGTGTTGCAAGAACACCAGACAGCTGAAGAAGAAAAGGGGGCATTGGAAAAATATCTGAAGGACATTGAAGAAGATACAGCAAAGCTAGTAGGCCATGAAGTCTTACTGAGTACTGGGGAAACTAAACTGGCATATAAGAAAGACCAAAAGAAGAATAGAAAAGAGACATGGCAAAGCAAAGTATTACACATCCAGTACATTAAAAAAAAAAAAAAAAAAACTAGCAGGCAGAACAGATAATGAGACCTGAGAATGGCTAAGAAAGGGAAAATTAAGAAAAAGACAGAGGGGCTAATTCTGGCTGCACAAGACCAAGCCTTAAGAGCAAATGCATACAAAGCCAGAATTGAGAAGACAGTAACAATAAATGCAATCTCTCCAAAGAATCTTAAGAAACAGTAGACTATCCAGTTAGCTGCTGCAATAAGATTGCACAGACTGACTACTGTATAAACAACAGCATGACAAAGTAGCAACAATGGTACATTGAAGATCTAAAACTATTAGATGGAAGAAATATTATTTGTCTTCAAGCAAGAATTGATTGGACCACAAAATAGACTAAATAATAGAAAATGAAGACATTAAAGTCCTCTGGAACTTTAGAAACCAAACAGACAAGCATCTGCCACATAACACCCCGTACTTTACCAAGTGTCAATAAGAAATACAAAAGAGTCCGGACAGTGGATGCTGCAATACCTGGAGACAGCAGAAGAGAAGAGAAAGAACTGGAGAAAATCCCAAAATACCAAGACAACTGTGGTAAAGGAAAGCAAAGATAGAACTGATAGTAATAATTTGTGTGCAATCCCAAAACATCTGGACACCAAACACCATCAATATTGACAAAATCACTATCAGTCAATTTCAATAGGCAGCTTTAGTTGGAACAGTTCACATGCTGCATAGATACCTTTAATATTATTAAATAACAATTTCTGCCTATCCCGGGTCCTGGAGAAGGACTGAATAGATGGATAAAAATGCTTAATTCACTCGAAACACCTGGTTGACTATGCTACTGACCATAATAATTTTCATTGTCTGCCGAAAGAATATGACTGAAATTCAGATGAAGTGAATCTAGATGATGTCACAGGTGCTGGACTATCTAAAAGTGAGGTCATCTCCACTTCTGTCTAATTATTGGCTAGCATCTCTCCTAAGTCCTTCAAAGTAGCCAGGTCAGAAAACGACAAGACTTTATAGCTCTAGGGCAGGAGTGTCAAACTCACAATGTCACGTGACGTGTCACGACATATTGCAACTTTTTCTCCATTGCCAGCAATGGGGTGTGCATGGTTTTGGCATGATGCATCCGGCCCATGAGCCGGCGGTTTGACACCCCTGCTCTAAGGGATATGAACATAATCTTGGAAGCCTGAGAGAGCTTCCTACCATCTCTTATGCAAAAGAGTATCAAGATGAAGTTATTTTGAGTTACTTTCTCATTCCCTTTTCTTTCGCAAGACTTTTTCCAGGAATTGGGTATGACCATAAGAAAGGCTGAGCGCCAAAGAATTGAGGCCTTTGAACTATGGTGCTGGAGAAGACTCCTATAAGTCCCCTGGACTGCAAGGTGATCAAACCGGTTAGTCCTAGAGGAGATCAACCCTGACTGCTCTTTAGAAGGCCAAATCCTGAAGTTGAAACTCAAGTACTTTGGCCACCTAATGAGAAGGAAGGACTCACTGGAGAAGAGCCTAATGCTGGGAAAGATTGAGGGCAATAGAAGAAGGGGACGACAGAATGAGGTGGCTGGATGGAGTCACTGAAGCAGTAGGGGTGAGCTTAAATGGACTCTAGAAAATGGTAGAGGACAGGAAGGCCTGGAGGAACGTTGTCCATGGAGTCGCGATGGGTCGGACACAACTTTGCAACTAACAACAACAAAAGTTTAATGAAAAGAAGGACTAGGGGTGACATATATCTTAGGGGCTGTCACAAAGAAGAGGGAGTCAAGCTATTCCAATATCTTAGGGGCTGCCACAAAGAAGAGGGAGTCAAGCTATTCTCCAAAGCACTTGAGGGCAGGACAAGAAGCAATGGATGGAAACTAATCAAGGAGAGAAGCAACCTAGAACTAAGACGAAATTTCTGACAGAAGAATTAATCAGTGGAACAACTTGCCTCCAGAAATTGTGAATGCTCCAACACTGGAAGCATTCATTGTTAGCTATGTACTTCTTTATATTTTGTGTGGTGTTTGCCCTTTCTGTTAGGATTCTTTACTTCTCTATTTAAAATGATGAAGTATTTGATTGGATATCAGCCCAATTGCTTCTCACAGCACACTTCTTTTTCCCTTTTCCCCAATCACCTGCCACATACAAGCACAATGCACCATTCTTACAATCATAATTTTTTTTTTTACAAAATGAAGTCAATATTGAAAAACACAGAAAGAAATATTTTTGAATATTCAAAGATTCGTTTTGAATTTCAACAGATTTTTTTTGCACCCAGTGTACAGGTAGTCCTCGACTTACGACAGTTTGTTTAGTGATGGTTCAAAGTTACAACGGCATTGAAAAAAGTGATCATTTTTCACACCAATGACTGTTGCAGCATCCCCATGGTCACATGATTTACATTCAGATGTTTGACAAGTGGTTCAAATTTATGACAGTTGCAGTGTCCCGGAGGTCATGTGATCAGCTTTTGCAACTTTCTGACAAGCAAAATCAGTGGGGAAGATTCACTTAACAACTGCAGTGATTCACTTAACATATGTGGCAAGAAAAGTCGTAAAATGGGACAAAACTCACTTAACAAATTTCTCATTTAGCAACATAAATTCTGGGTTCAATTTTCATCGTAAGTCGAGGACTACCTGTAATCAATTCTGCTTTTCAGATAAAACTTGCAATCTTTTAGAGATAGAGTACCTTGAGTTCCTAGAAATAAAATGAAGTGTGTGTGTGTGTGTGTGTGTGTGTGTGTAGCAACAGGATCAGAAGACAGACTTAAATTTACACAGTAGTGAGGGATGCCAAGCTGAAACGCATCAGGTCATTGTGGTAGCTCCCTCCTCTTTGTTACAGAAACCCAGTTAGTGCATGTCTCCTGCCAGTAAGTTATGCTGGTAAAGAGAAAGACAACAACAACAACAGAGGGAAAGGCAGGCAAGGAATGGCTATGTTGGCTATTGGTTTATTGAAATCAAGGAAGTGAAGACAAATTAATGATGACTAATCTAAATCCCATGTATTATTTAAATCCCAGCTCTAAGCACAATAATAACATCAGACATATTTCTGGGAAGGCAAAATCATAAACTTCTGCCTTATTTATGTCATCGCTACTAACATTGGATGTTACCGCTCTGACAACTGATGAAAATGCAGCCGTTTTCTCTCTTTCTTTAACATGCTTTTCTGGTATTTAGAAATTAGGTACAGTAAAGGGGGTTGGAATGAAAGCTCAGCTAGCCATAATAATAATGCGGCTTTGTGGGAACCCAAGGACAAGCTGATAACATTTTGGCGGGCTGAGGAGCTGGGGAGGAAGCCCCCGTTTTAAACTAATTGGAGAATGTGATTTAGACAGCTTATTGGGGGGGGGGGAGAATTACACTTTGTTACTTTGTATCCGGGGGAGCGGAGTTTAATTTTTGGGTTTAACTATGTAGTGCCAATACTTTGTCTCCTGAATAAAATGTTCTTTAAGGAAGAATTTTGCTTTGAAGTTCTTTTGATGGATTTCATCTATCGGAACTATGACAATTTGTTTCGGTCATGTCATGCACTCAAACTGACTGGAAAAAGTAGTTATGCTTGGAACAGTCAGCAATAAAAGGAAACAAGGATGCCAAAAAATGGTGGCTAGCCACTATCAAAGCAACACCAGTCAGAGCATAAAACAACTGAAAGAAGCCCTACAAGATCAGAAAATATGGAGAATGGATGAAAACTGGACCTGATTAAATGGATAGCAACATCAAGCACAAGAATATTTTATCTAGCCTACTACATATAGTTCCAGCTTTTTTTCCTGCATGGAATAAAGTAGTTATGGTTAATATCGGATTAACGTGTGGTATTGTAGAAACATTTTTGTAAAGAGAATAATGCTATGTTTGCTTACTTTAGTTGCTTATTTTATTATGCTTATAAGCCATTCCGATCATAAACAATTCTGTGCTGGATATAGGGATCCAAGCACAGCAAATGTTATCCATTTGCTATTGCTGCTGAGGATAATGATGCTTATCTCCTTGACATGAAAATCTGATGAAAAATTGGTTGTTCCGCTCCTCCCCCCTGCAGATTTATGAAAGTGCTTGATTTCATGACAAGGCAACAATGCCTGGGAATCTGCTACAAGATGGCTGAATGGAAAAGCAGTTGATTGTATATTCTGAGTTAGCAGATGTGACACCTCAGGGACAGATTGACTGGGAGCACTTTAGACAAGGTTCTGTTCCCAAGATGCTTAAGGCAAAAATCACAAAATGTTGCCTTAATTATTTCAGCCATGTCAGGCGCTCAAACTCACTAGAAAAGGCAGTTATGCTCTGAATGGCTGGCGGTAAAAGGAAATGAGGCTGCCCAAAACCCCTGTGGCTAGGCACTATTTGAAGCCGACACTAGCCAAAGCATAAGTAACCGAAAGAAGCCATACAAGATCAAAAAATGTAGAGATTTTAATCAAAGAAAGGGCTTTGCACATGATGAGAAACTCAGAAGCAGCCAAGATCAAAATCTAGGACAAAGGTGATGTGTCTGTAGGATTGCTAAACAACCCTAGCCATCTCAACACATGGAAAGCCAGGCCAGACATGTTTCACCACAGTATCAAATTAAACTACACCAATGCAACAGAAAGGCTTTAGTTGTAAATGTCATGGATAAGAATATTAGTGGAAGGCAGGTTGTTTCTCTATAGCATATTAGAAAGCTCTTTATGTAACTATACCAATCTATTTAGATGTTCTCCATTTTTCTTTCTAGTGGGAATTGTTTGTATTTGCACCTTCAGTATCTTATTTCATAGGGTTTCCCATCCCCTCTAGTTACACTTTTTCTTCAGGTTTTCAAAATCTAGTATACAAACCTGACTGTTCTCTATTTTTCCTCACTTTGACATGAATTCAAGAATAACATGGGCACTTTTTCTGAAGATTCCATTTACCTTTATTCAACTGATTTCTTCTTGTTATAAGAAGTAGGTGCAGGATTGCAGATCCCACTATTCCTTCTCCCAACTTCTGTGAAATCAAATCAGCAAAGAGAACATTAGCTCTCCAACACTTTGCCGAATTAGATTTGCAACATATGTCAAGGTAGTTAATTATCCCATTCTTATGAAACTTTCATGTTGCTCAAGTATTCTGATTGATGCAAGCAAAGAATTTTGATAGCTCTAATTAGAATAGAATGTGCCATTTGGTAGATTAATAAGAGTAACACATTTCTGTGTCATACTTTAAAGGGAAATATCTGCACATTTAAAAAACAAGTGGATAGCCTATATTTTTATTCTGTGGGCTTCCTAAGAATGACCAGAGATTGTGCACAATCCCACTAACGTTAGATCTGCTTAAAACCTGCTGTTGTAAGAACTGTCCTTTGCAGTTCCTCTCTACCACTGAATGTTCCAGATTGCTTGTCATGATACCTGCAGACATTCTGAAAACATTTACCTGCACATACACTTAGGAAATTTTTCCTTTGGGAGAGTAAATATATTGTTGTTGTCTGTCCAAACCTCAGGAAGAGTGAGTGAGAAGAGAGAAATATGGGATAAAATGGGTAGGTGTGTATGGGAGAAACAATGTTCCTAAAACTAGGAAATAGATGAAAAGATTAGCTCTGCAGTTTTGCTTAAAGTTACAAATCTTCAAGGATCTGGTACATGACAACTTATTGTCAAGATTGAAACTTCGGCAACTACATGCCTCTTCGTTTCAGCTTGCCCTTAGAGTAAGGGGGGGGAGGTGATGCTTTAGAATGGGTTAGATGGAGAAATGAAACCTCTTATGATTCAGCTGAAGATTGTGAGAGCCTGAAACCTTTCCAAGGACACTGCAGGAGGTGTGGAGAGGAAGCAGACAGTTTCCATAACAGTGAAATTGTTTACATGGATAATGTGAGAGGATGTGAGTTTGGCAGGAGAAATTACTGTTTAATTCTATGAACTGGTTGGTATCTGGGAACCTCAGTTAGTTTTGCTTCAACATTTCCATGCTGTGTATTAAATTTGTTGTTGTTAATTGCGAAGTCGTGTCCGACCCATCGCGACCCCATGGACAGAATGAACCTGGAGTTTTATTTGGATTCTTCAGCTGGATGTTGGCACTTATATTGTTGAAATATATTGTACATACAGGTTTTCTTCAATATACAGAATCAAATCAAAAGGACTTATGATTATGACACTGGTTTTGAACAACACTCTAGGTCAGTGTTTTTCTCAGCCTTGGCAACTTTAAGCTGGCTGAGTTCTGGTTGAATCCAGGGAAGCAAGGTTCAGTAAACCAAGGGTTACTATGTCGTGCAAACACGCCACTTTCTCAGAAGTAATAAATATTACGCTGCAAGGGATTCAGTAGCTCATAATGATAATTAAATACCCTAAACCTGCACAGAGAAATAAAAACTACATAACCCAAGATGCATCCTTCTTCAAAAGCAACTCATTGGCGCGGCGCATGATGGGCAAAGAAAACCTTTCTCCTCCGCTTTCCTCTGTCCATGACGTCACACCAACTCCCTTGCCGGCCGCTATCGCATTGCACCATGCAGTTTCGCTCGGCCTGAAGCAACTTTCTTTTCCGTCTTCTCCGGAGTTCCGGCTGGCAGTTGGAAACACCAATGCGCGTTTTGGATCCGCGCGTTTTCCGCCAATTGGAGGGCTGGAGGGGCGGTATTTCTAGAGTAGCCACCGAGCGTTCAGCTGAGTATTGGAGTCCGGCAACGGCCCCCTGGGAGAGGAGGCGTGCTTCATTTTTAAAGGGCCAGTAGCGGAAGAAAGTTGCGGGCAGAGTTTCCTGAGGGGGTGCTTCTTCGGGCTCCCTGATTGGTCCTTGTCCGGCCCCTTCAGGGTGGCAGCAAAGCACCGCGCCTTGGTGGGGCCGACCGTCTGGGGAGCCTCCGACCGCAGAATGGAGCAGGCAGCGCCTAAAAGGTAACGGTCAGGGTCTCCCTCCCTCCCCGTTCCTGGGAGACTGAGGCGGCGGCGGCAGCGAGGTTTATTTTGGGCGGAAGGAAAAAGGCCAATGTAGGCCGCGTGCCCCGCAGTTCGCCGCTCCTGAGCGCCCGCCTCGAACCCTGGGCTCCCCGTCACCGGGCAGGCCTGCCGAGTTGAGGTGTCCCTCGCCTTTGGTTTACCCTCTGCGCTTGCCGTGTGCATGTGTGTGTAGGTGCGTGAGTGGCGGCTCATCCCTCCTATTTCTCGGTGGCACAGATGACAGGCTTTGTTCCAGCCTTTCTCAGCCTGATGCCTCCAACGGACTGGCTAGAGGAGATGGGAGTTGTAGTCCAATAGATTGGAAGGCTGGGAAGAAAGGCTGCTTTAAGTCGTACGTGTAAAGAAGCCCACACGTAGCATTCTCGGGTTCATCTCTTCGTTCTCTTGCTCTCTACAACTCTACGGTAGAGTAATTCCTGCCTGCAAACGATCACGTGGACGTGTGACACTCACTGCCTGCTTTCCTAGGGAAACACTGTAATCTACTCACTTATCATTCTTTAATTATTCACTTCTTGGTATGGCAGTATGATTATATTGATTATGTGCCATCAAGTCGTTTTGACTCCTAGTAACCACCTAGGTAGATTTTCTCCATGATAATTTATCCATAATCCATTCTGTCATGTCTCCCAATGGGGCACCCGTTCCCATTGCAACTGAATCCATCCACCTTGCTGCTGGTTGTCCTCTCCCCCCCCCCCATCTTTCCCATCAGTACATCTTTCCAGAGAGCTGGATTTTTGCATTATATGTCCCAAATAAGATAATTTGAGCCTGGTCCTTTGTGTGGCAGTAGAATTATATGAAAGCTTCAACATGCTGTTAATATGTCCTTAGTGTATACTGTGTGGTGCTTAAGCCCACACAGAAATAAAGACTTCCCACATAACTGTGGTTCTGGTAGTAATGGAGCAGAAATCAATCTCTCATGAAGTTATATATGCATACCAATCACTAAGACCTCTCTGCTGATGCCTCCCTGGGGCAGAGAATATATCCCCAATGGTTCTCTGGTAAAGAGTCCGTAAGATTGTCTGAGACACTATACCTCCTCTTCACGACCTGGTTTTCTTGTTACCTCCTGGGAGCAGGCTCCGTGGTATCTGAAGCAGAACATCCAGATTCAGTCACAGTTTTGTTCCATACAATATTAACCTTGTGAACGCTAAAGCTTCCTCCTTCCATTATGTATTCAAGATGAACAGTGATTAATATTTATATGTTACTTATATTTAAAAGTGTGTTATGTTTGTCTATACTTTGAGAGCAAGCAACTAAATTTCATTTTTAATGTGTGCCATTGTGCCCACAGTAAAAAATGACAATAAAGGTTATCTATCTAAAATGACTGCAGAGAACCATTTGACTCTGTCTTCATGATAGAGTATGAAAATGGAAGCTTGGGAAATCTCTTTGCATGTTGGTATTACCACAATAGGTTTTGAAAATATGTGTAAAATGGACAATGGCAGAAGACTACAGCTTATTTTTAAAGTCTGGTTTTGTTCATATTAAATTGTTACAATATATTTCCATTGGCTGTGGATGAGAAGTTGCTCAACCGTGAAATACTGAACTTTTGAATAATGAAAACATATTTTTAGAAGCAGTATTCTATATATGCATAAACATTGCATTTCCAAAATATTTTCAGAAAAAACAAAAGTATTTTAAATCATCTTTATTGTAATATCAATATATTGTCATCTTGAAAGGAGTAAGTCAGTGGTTGGAGGTATATGTACATAGGGAGATTCAAAACTAATCCAGGTAGAACATGGGGTAAGTCATTAAAGATTAAGGTGTTTTATAATAAATAACAATACCTATAAACATAAACAATCTTCTGAAGGATAAGCTATTTATTTCTATCATGGTGGGATGTAGGCTGTTGGATAGAATGATTGGTGGCACTTAAGAAAATAATTTTTTTTTTTTTATTGAAAGTTTTATAAATTTTACAAAAAGACAAAAACAATACAAAACAAAAGACAACATATACAAAAAAAAAACTAAACATTACATATATATAAAAAACCCCCCCCATCCCCCACCCCTCACAAAAACCCTCCCTTCCCCCCCCTGAGCTTCCCAGAGCAGAATATAGGCTTAATTAAAAATTAAGAAATAAAAATAAAAAATTAAATTAAAAAATTTATATTTATATATATATATATAAAATATCTATATATATATAAAAATAAAACTTATAAAAAAGCTATGTGATATTTTTGTATACCCAATCTAAATTGTATAAATTTTATCCATTTGTCCCAAACAGCAAGGAACTTCTCTTGCGTTTGTTGCTTTAAGAAGGCCGAAATCTTTGCCATTTCCGCCAGATAAGCTACTTTAAGAAACCATTCCTGCAATGTAGGCAAAGATTCCTTCTTCCAATATTGTCCTACTAACAGCCTAGCGGCTGTAATCAAATTTAACATCAATACAACCTCCTTTGTATCACAATCTGTAACAATGCCTAACAAAAATAATTGCGGAGTAAATTTTACCCTCCTTCTAAAAATTCTCTGGATATTCCACCATATTTTGATCCAAAATGCTTTTATCTCTCTGCATGACCACCAAATATGATAATAGGAAGCATCCTTATAACCACATCTCCAACATTTAGGTTGCACGTCAGGGTACATAAGAGACATTTTTTGTGGATCAAGGTGCCATCTATAAAACATTTTATAAAAATTCTCCCTAAGGTTCTGTGCTTGTGTAAATTTGACATTTCTCACCCAAATGGTTTCCCAAATGTCCAATGAGACTGGGACACCAAAATTCTGCGCCCATCTAATCATACAATCTTTAATTAATTCCGTTTCTGAGTCCATTTCAACTAATACCCCATAAATTCTCTTGATATGGGTTTGTCTTTGATCCTTGACTTGCTTAATAAGATTTCCATCTTCTCTAAGAAAACCCAATTTACAATCCACCTTCCATTTATCTACTAGTTGCCTATATTGAAACCAAGAATAAATAATATTTTCTTGCGCTAAATCTTCCCGTATTCTTAACTGCCAGTTTTGCCCATTTATAATTTATTGAGTTTCCATGTTGCTATGCAACTACTCTAAAAAGGAAATTGATATTAGTGGGTGTGCCTAATGTTTTTTTATCCTGTGCTGCTTAGGTTAATGAGTATATTCAATCTTTAAGCTGGCTATGATTAAGCACCTACAGCTCTTTTTTGCTTCTGTCATTTTAGATCTAGATTAAATTCCAATTTCCTCACTTCCAGAAATTGTCATCCTGTTTATTTTCCCATCTGTAAATTATATGAGCCCTGACTATACTAGTTATTGGAACTTTCCTTTGGGATGTTTCTGATACAGTTTATTTTTTGCAGTTTGTTTTACAGTATGTTTTTCTGTTCTTGGTAAGAATTAAGGGCTTCTATCTTCAGTTGAGCCTTGTAGTTGAGCAGCAGCATAGTTGGCCAGAAATTCCATGCAGATGAACGATTGAGCTGTTGGAAGAAGGACTTCAAATACCAAGGAGCTGCTAGAAAGAAACTAAGACCATTTATTTGTATTCAACGTAATGCTAATACAACTTTTTATTTTTTTCTATATTAGCCCTCATTAATTTAATAAAATCCCTGTGGATTCTTTCTTAAGTTTTTCTTTTCCTGTCAACTGTACTGGTATGCTTCTGAATGGAAGTTGCAGGATACCCAGTGTTAGTTTTATGATATGGGTGACCATATCAGGTATTTGTTGCTATTTAATTTGAGAAAAGATGAGATAATGAGCAAAATATGAGAATTTTTGACCCTAAAAATTAGATGCTGTTTTAGTACAGTAGGCTATATTCAGGCTTTGTATACTCAACATTGAAATCATACCCTTGTGCACATATACACTGCACTAAAAATAGGAATAACATTGTTAAACCTAAACCAAAGTAGCACATAAAGTATACTATTAGCATGAATCCACATAGCCATATATGGTATCTATCTTCTGAGCATATGAATATTCTGAAGAAAAAAAGGAAGTTCATGTACAGAGGTATTTTAGTTTCTTTTTTTAAAGCTGTTTTGTGGAATAAATGTGAACATTATCTTGGTTATAAATTGGAAAAAAGGTTTTTTTTTTTATAAAATCTTATAACATATAAGCACAGATTAAGAACCAGCAGTCCTTGAAAGGTTGGAGACAATGAAACAGTGATGAACTTTTGGGCTGAATGGCTGTGGTCTAGTTTTATTTTGTCTTGATATTTTGACAGCAACTGCATGACATTTTCAGGGACAGGGGGAATTGCTTTGTGATGAGCCTCTGGGCAGTTCACAGCAGCTGATCTGGGCTGATTGAGCACTTGATTTGGACTTGTCAACTGATAGTAGGCATCCAAAGAAGTTGGTTCCTGATTGATTCCTCATCTTTAATATATAGTGATTACTCCATAGACGTATTAACAAGTCATATTTCTGCCTCATATGTCATAATAGGACAAATCCAGACCACGTTGGTAAATCTAAGTACCTCTGTCCAATTCATATACATCTTTAAAATCTCAATAAGTATTATTTCAAACCATGCAGCTTGCACTAGCAACTGAAAGAAATTTTTAAATTTACATTTATAACTTCAAAAACCTGGGTAATATTGTTCAATAACTTTTCTATGTTGAGAAAATTGCTTGAAAATTCCCACATGTATATATCCTCCTCCTCTTCCTCCCCCTCCCTATTTTTACATGTCATAAAAGAAGAATGGAAAAAAGACATCTAATAATTTGAGATGCATCAAATTGTGGATTTAATCCATGCAAAACATTCTTTATTCTATCACTGAGCCATGTTTTCTCCTTTATAGTACAGAGAACTATATAATAGATCCTCCAAGAGTTCCTTGAGCAGATGGGCTGCTATATAAATTTTTAAATAAGTGAATAAATAAATAACAATTGTGAAGGACTCTAATTTGTTCTGGAATTTAATGCTTATAAACTTTTTGTAAAAACCTGCGAATATAATTCTCTTAAAGCAGCAATTATTCAAGAACAACAGAATACAATTTAAGATTAAAGATATGAATTGAGTGAATTGTGACTATAATTATTTTGTGATGTATGTGTACTAGAAGACATTATATTGCAGTGTGATAATACAGGTAATCCTGGATTTAAGATCACAATTGAGCCCAAGTTTCTGTTTCTAAACAAGACAGTTATTAAGTGAGTCATGTCTCATTTTACAACCTTTTTGCCATAGTTGCTAAGCAAATCACTACAGTTGTTAAGTGAATTATGCATTCGTTAGGTGAACCTGGGTTTCTCCATTAACTTTATTTTTCAGAAGCTTCCTAAGAAGGTTGCAAATGACAGTCCCAAGAACCCAGGTTGCTGTAGCTATTGTAAATGCATGCCAGTTGCCAAGCACCCAAAGTTTGATCACATCACTGTGGGGATGTTGCAAGGTCATAAACATGAAAACTGGCCATAAGTCACTTTTTTCAGGGCCATTGTAACTTTGAATGGTCATTAAATGGATGGTTGTAAGTCAAGGACTACGTGTATGTTGTAATTCAATATAGGAGTATGTGTTCTGAAAAAATGAGGAAAGAAAACCTTATTCTCTATTATTACTATATCAGAACTTATATTCTTTGTCCCATTATGTATCTTGGGTATCTGCACAGGAGGGATAGAAAAGTAAATTGTTTCTTTAATTTGCAATATATGATTACAGACATTGCAATAAAGGACAGCTATGTATGCCTATTCAAAAATGAATTCCATTAAATCATGTAGGATGTATTCTCAGTAAGTGTGGATTTTTTTTGCCAAGGTGTTGTTGTTGTTTTTACGTATGGATATGGGAAATTAAAACAGAATTCCTGCTTTATAGATTCTAGCTAGGTGTTTTTGAGCCAGTTGCTTTCATTCAGTTCTAGGAAGAAGGCTATGGTAAACCATTTCTGAAAATGCTATCAAGAAAACTTCAAAGAGTTATCCATGCATGCATGCACATATGCACACAAAATAAGACAAAATAAATTGAACATACGATAATTTGAGTTTCTTTTCCCCCTATCTGGTCAATTACTATGGCATCTGCACTACAGAGAAATTTAATAGACCTGGAATTCAAGATAGAATTCATCTGTTGGACTTCTTGCAACTAAATACAAATTTAAATTGGAGAGACATTAGAATAGCTTATTTTAAGGGGTGATTCAGAGACAGTATTTCTTCTAGTTCAGCAGCTCCCAACCTTTTCTATACCCCGCACCCCTAGAACGCTTCTGATATATTCTTGTACCCCTTACAAAAGTTCGAAATAACGGCAACAAATTATGCATATACACTAATCTCGCACCCCCGGTTGGAAACCCCTGTTCTAGTTCATGGATTTTATAATTTTATAATCTAAGAAACCAAACACCACTTTGTATAATTCTTGAAGTGTATCACATTGGTCTTAATTTATCCCTTTTATGTTTTGTGTTGTCTTGTGGTAAATATTCTTATCAATCTTGGGCTACACTGCCTTGCGATTCATTTTGTCTTATTTATGTAAGATCAAACAGCTTTTCAAAGCTCTCTGTGAGAGAGGTGTATGATTTGTAATAAATGACAAATACAAATTTTCAATGTTATGAATTATGATGTATTATAGTGCAGAGTTTTTCAACCAGTGGTACGGGTACCACCTATGGTACATTGGCACTTGGCAGGTGGTACGCGACCATCGTAGAAAAGTGGTAGCGGGGGAGGGGAATGAGCTGAACGGTGGCAGCACCGCACAAGTCTGAGCGAGAGACAGCTGGTGCTGCAGGGCTGTCAGGGCTCAGTGGAAGCGCCAGGATCAGTGCTGTTTTCCAGCTGATCGGCACTTCTTTGGGGCAGTCAGGGCTCAGCCGAAGCGCCAGGATCAGCGCCAGGTTCCAGCTGGAGCTCGGCGCTCATCCTGGCGCTTCCGCTGAGCCCTGAAGAAGCACCAACCAGCTGGAAAGCAGCATTGATCCTGATGCTTCTGCTGAGCCCAGAAGAAGCGCCGATCAGCTGGAATGTTGCAGCATCTCCAGGGTCTTGTGATTTACATTCAGATGCTTGGCAACTGATTCATATTTAAGATGGTCACAGTGTCCCAGGGTCATGTGAAGTGACCAAAACCTGCTGCAACCACCCAGTAGACGGGGGGAATAAAAACCAAATACCCCCCACCCCACCCCCGCTGCCAATCCTCAATAGAAATGCTCACAACAATGAAAACCTCGGACAGGAGGAAGAGCGCCACCGGGTGGGCAGGCAGGTGTCTTACTCGGCTGTGGCTTGGGGGGCACTTTTTTCAGTGCCATTGTAATTTCAAACAGTCACTAAGCGAACTGTTGTAAGTTGAGGACTACCTGTACTTTATCACTTTTTTCCTTTTTTTTTGGGTCATCAAGTTTTTGATACCTTGCTAGGCAACTGGTGGTACTCGGATGTTGCCATATCCTAAAAGTGGTACAATGGGTGAAAAGGTTGAAAAGCCCTGTTATAGTGGACTAATTTCTGTGTTAGAATTTGTAGCACATATGGAAAAGGAAAAGGATACCATTGAATTTTAGTTTAGTTTAGTGCTCCAATCCATGTGGGATACTGAGCAGCTTGCAGTAAGATAGAGATGTTGATTAATAATATCAATGAGAAAGCAAAAAAGCCAAAGCAATAATGTCTTAGGGAACAAATAGCAGCATTCCAGCCTATAACAGACATGTGCCCCTCATCTCTATTCCCAAGGCTCTCTGGAATAGCCAAGTTTGATGCCTTCCCAAAAAAACAAGTAAGGTGGCAGTCAATTGCACAACTGTTGATTTGCTTTCCTTTTGTACAGATTTTCTCCTCCCCAAGCTATGATTTGCTTGCTTGTATTATTTCCCCTTCGTGTGCTTAGTTGTCCATTAAAACTGCTTTCAAGTGGGAAATTGATTACTTCTGAATGGGATGCACTTGTGTTTAAGAATTGTAATTTTGACATTAACATATTAATACCTCAGTTTATGTTTTGAGAATAATTATAGATAAATAAAATAGTAGAAATTACCTTAGTCTTTTTTTTTTAGAAAGTATGTGGTGCATATTGAAACTCTGCAGATTTCTATTTATTATAAAGAAAATAAAAGTGTATATTTAATAATTAAAGATGAAAGTAAATTTCAAATTACTAATTGTAGACTATTTCAAATGTTTTTATATTTTTATTAGCAAGCTTAAAAAGCTCAGTGAAGACAGCTTGACTAAACAGCCTGAAGAAGTATTTGATGTCTTGGAGAAGCTTGGTGAAGGGTATGTACAATTTTGTATGTGTAGAGATGTACGGATAGCTAGGGAAAATTAAAACATGTATCATGCAAACACGGTGGAAAATAGTGAGCTTGATCTTGAGTTGAAAAATCTTCCATATTTGGACTGATGCCTACATCCAGCTAGCCTAATGAGATTTGTGTATAGGTAGTCCTTGCTTAACTATCCTAATTGGAACCGGAAACTTTCATCATTAAGCAATGTGGTTGTAAGTCAAAACATCATATGATTGCGAGTATTTGTTAGTAGTTCTGACAGTTCCAGTTTTCATCATTAAGCAAGGATCTTACATGACTGCAACTTGCAACGTTTTGTCAGTTCGTCCCTTGACTTTGCTTGTCAGAAATCGACAGAGAAGGTTGTAAATTGTAGTCATGTGATTAGGTGCTTCAGAGGTGGTAACTACAAGGACTGATCTTAAGTACCATTTGTTCAGTTCTGTTGTAAGTTTGAATGGTCACTGAATGAGTGATCATATATATATATTCTAAGTTAACTAATATTTTCCACAGATCCAGTTATAATTGTGGGAAACCTACCATGCTGCTGTATTCCCTTGTTCATTGGAAAAGCGCTCCAGAAGCATATAACTTTGAAGACTGCTTTCTCTCTCCCCATTTCAATATTTGTCTATCTTGCACCTACTATAGAAGAGAAAGATGGATGAAGACAGAGACAGTAGGATCTGTAGCAGCAGTTAAAACTGTAATAACACCAATCCCAATGGAGCCATTGCAGGGGACTTTTAAGCATTCTTTGCAATGACTAGGAAGGCATTTACAATGATTGTTGGAATATAAGTAATTGCATGCTCATTGTGGTCAGCCTTTCCATGGGGTTAGCTGTGCCGTGTGAGCACTGGTTCTTTCAGAGGGAGAATTCCTGGCATTACCAATTTAAATTTGTCCTGTAGCCTTATTTTTCTTTACAATACATACTTTTTCCTTGGCTGATGTAGTTTATGTTTATTGATATATAGGGGATCCTCAGACCACACTTTGAGAACTGTGTTAGATAAATGTTAATTCTGATTAACACTTTTTAATTAAAAAAGTGAAGAAAATAATTAAGAAAAATAATTAACATTAAGTGAATTCTGGTATTATGCAAGTGGAAATTTGTTTACATGATAATATTTTTTTCCTTCCTTCCCTGTGAAGCCTCCTCCCCTTTAAAACCTGCTTTGAGGCCTGGAGGGATTTGGAGCATACGTGACAGTAGATGAAGCTGTGGCAAGAGAAGATATCGTGCTATTCTTATTAGCTGAAATTAGTTGTTTTTTTCTAGATAAGTTCTAGTTAAGTTCCCAAATGAATGAAATACTATTGAACTTCTTTTTCCAGTTAATATAATATTAAAGTTTTTAAAAATCAGCTTTCTTGCAGCCTTTTGGAAATGTTTTACTAATGAATAAAATAGCAATAGCACTTAGACTTATATACTGCTTCACAGTGCTTTACAGCCCTTTCTAAGCGGTTTACAGAATCACCATAAGGCCCCCAACAATCTGGGTCCTCATTTTACCTCAGAAGGATGGAAGGCTGAGTCAACCTTCAGCCGGTGAGATTTGAACTGCTGAACTGCTGGCAGCCTGACAGTCAGCAGAAGTAGCCTGCAGTACTGCATACTAACTGCTGCACCATCACGGCTCATATAGAAAATACAAAGAAAGCTGCTGCAAAATCTTTATCTGAATATTCTTTTTGATGTGATATACTGAAATATTGATTTAATTTACCCCTGTTTAATGGATGTCAGCTACAGTAAACCAAATTCCATCTGGATATCCTCTTGAAATAATGAATAATTCTGTTGCACCTAAAGTAGTCCAGATGAGCAATTGCATCTACATTAACTTTACTGCATCCAGGGTGATTTAACATATACAAAAAAATGTACATTGGACTATAGTGAGTGATAAATATGAAAAAAATATGTTGAGGTTTGTTCATATAGTGACAATCACATTGCAGACCAAATATATAGGGAAGAGAAAAGGAAAGACCAAACATCATGGTTGGAAGAAATTGATGAGGTCCTCCAAAAAAGAAGAGGTGAGAAGTTTAAAGAGTAAAAGGAATGAAGTAATATATGGACATAATGAGAGGAGAAGTGATTTGCAAGAATAGAAAGACATAGACAGGTATAGGAAATTGTATTGATTCAAACTAGATTTAGCTGTACATCCTGTTCTTTTTATGTCTTTATTTTTTTAAGTTAAAAATTATGTTCTTCTTTTCTGTGTTTAACATATTACCCTAAAACAGGGGTAGGCAACCTTGGCTCTTTTATGACTCGTGGACTTCAACTCCCAGAATTCCTGAGCTCTTGAAATAATGGAAAGTGTGTACAAAAAGCCTAAAAGCTAAAACTTAAGAAAAGATGTGTGCACTCTTCACATCCTATTGATTTGCATATTAGTTGTTTGATTGCTTATGTGCCATCAAGTCAGTGTCAACTCTTCGCGACTATATGCAGACAGCTCTCAACTTAAAACCATTTGTTTAGTGATTGTTTAAAGTTACAGTGGCGCTGAAAAAAGTGACTTATGATTGTTTTTCACATTTATGATCACTGCAGTACCCCTATGGTCATGTGATCAAAATTTGGGTGCTTGGCAACTGGCATGTATTTATGAAGGTTGCATTGTCCCAGGGTCATGTGATCACCATTTGTAACCTTCTCAGCTGGCTTCTGACAAGCATAATCAATGTGGGGAATCTATGCTTAAGAGGGAGGCACTTTTCCAAAAGCAGTAATTTTAATAGGGTTGCTAGGAATGTATTCGGATATCCAAGCTTATTCTCCTAGCAATTCTGAAAAAGTAATATCAAAGCTTTATAGATTGCTGGTTTCTTCCTGCCATTATACTCCCCACTGGTTACTAAAAGAGGAGAGGCGTTATTTTCCATTGTTTTGCTGAACAGGAACTGACAGCAAAAATAAACAGGCAGCTAGTGCAAAATGAAAGTAATTAACAAAGTATATGTACGGTTGTGTAACAATATACAATGGATATGTAATGAAAAGCCATATTGAACTCTGATGGCGATGCAAGCTCATTTATTCTTCCTCTTGTACTACATAACTTTGGAGTTAACGTGTATAAGCAGTAAATGTTTTTATTGAAAAAACTATTGGAATCAATGGCTTGAGTGGGCATGGTGATTTTATTAATAATGGCATAAATTAATATTTCCCTTTCAGGTCTTATGGCAGTGTATTTAAAGCTATTCATAAGGAATCTGGACAAGTTGTAGCAATTAAGCAAGTCCCTGTTGAATCAGATCTACAGGAAATAATTAAAGAAATTTCTATAATGCAACAATGTGACAGGTAAGGATCAATTTATAATGCAAATTCAGCCATTAAAAAATTATTAGATAGTGATTTTTCACTTATTGGTTATAGTCGAATGGATAAAATGAACTGATGAAGGGTAACAGGGTGAAAAGACAGTTGTTGCAATTTTTCTTGGTTTTATGAAAAGTTTTAAATGTTTAGTTCTGGGAAATGTTGTGCATATGATAAAGAATTATAGAATTCAAAGGGGCAATTTAGATCTTTGAGACCAATTCACTGTTCAGTGCAAGAAAACAGAATTAAAATATTTTGTGTCAGCTGCTTGAACACAGCCAGTTAAGGGAGACTATTACCTTCCTAGGTAATTGATTCTATTTGTGTCCATCTTAAAGTGTGCAACTTTTTACCAATCATTCTTAAAATCAGGTTAAAAAAAAAGATGAAGAAGTCAAAAAAGATGAAGTCCATGTGGATTTTACTCTGCTAGTCGTTGCTGACTATAGGGGGTGGTACTCATCTCTGTTTCAAGGCCATTGAGCCAGCGCTGTCCGAAGACATTTCCACGTCATGTGGCCAGCATGATGTCATGGAGTGCTATTATTTTCCTACCAAGTGGTACCTGTTTATTTACTTTCCTACCAAAGTGGTAGTCACATTTCCATGCTTTTGAACTGCTAGGTTGGCAGGAGCTCAGGTGCTCAGATCTCAAACCTGGGCTACCGGCTTTCCAGCCAACAAGCCCAGAGTCTTAACTATGTTGCCCCTTAAAATCAAGAGGAAGATAAATATTGAAATGAAATAACCAGTAAAAGAAATGTGTGTGCATAAATAAAAAAGCTGTTGTCTTATGAAATATAGTATTACCGTATTTTCCGGTGTATAAGGCGACCCGGCGTATAAGACGACCCCCGACTTCGGTGCTGAGTCACATGCCTAGAAAGTCGTCTTATACGCCGGAAACTACTGTTATTTCCGGTGTATAAGACGACTCGGCGCATAAGACGACCCCCGACTTTGGCGCTGATTTCAACGCTTTCGAAAGTCGTTTTATACGCCGGAAAGTACGGTATGTAAGGTGGGGTAGGAATACCTATGAACTCACTTAATCAGGAGATAGGTGTATGCATGCTTGGGAATGATTTGGAAGAAATTTTGGGGCTTCATGTCAGCACAGTATTTGCCTCTTCTACTTCCATCATTTTTTCAGACCACCATCTGTACCTGAAAACAATGTGGCTGCTTTAAGAGTCAGATTAATTTTAATGATTCCTTAAGGCATCTGCAAATTTTTACAGGGTCACATATAGCTTGAAAAATAATGGCCTGTTTTAATGGGTGAAAGAGAGATATTGTGCTTACACTTTTTACAAAACCATTTTTAAATGGGCAGAACTGTACCATTTAGTATGCTCCATATACAATGGCTCTCAATTTAATGTTATTTAATGGAAACGTTATTTATGTTCAATGTGTTTATATCAGATTAGGAATTATACTGTAATTTTGGTAAATATGATTTTCAAATAAATGCTTAGATTTTTATTTATTAACTGAGACAAACACTGAGGATAATAAAGCAAAGAGAAAAAAGCTAATATATTAACATGCAGAAGTTTCTGACACCATAGCAGAGTTATTTGTGTAAGAGTAACATTGGAGCTTTGTAAATGGTTCTTCAGATAGATTGCAAAGATAGACAATATAGTACAAAGGATTAAGTGGGGTTTCTTTACATGCCAAAGTTGGCAGTGATTTATAGGTGATGAACAAAGATAAGGGTGTGCCCTTAGTAAAATATTGGTGGATTGCTCCCTTGTAAAATATTTGCAGGGAGAAAAAACTCTTTCTCTTTTGAGGTTTGTTTTATATCAGTAAAGATCTTTATGGACAAATTGCAAATGCTCAAAAACACACAGTAGTTAAAGTAAGACTAACAACCTGACTTAGAAAATTGGAAGAAAACTACTTGACTCTAAATTTTTAAATATCATATACTTCAACAGTTCTTTAATCAGTCCTTTTATTGCAGGTTGTTAATTTTTAGAGTAAGGTTGTCAGAATTTGTTAGGGTGATGGTCCCAAAGTATTGTATCTTAGGAATAACACAGTTGTAAGGTGGAAGGTTTAAAGTCTACTATATATCTCTGATAAGAATGTTACAGTACTTTTATTTAGAGTTAGGTATTTTATTTAGAGTTAAATCCGATGGGGGTGGATGTTCATTTAACAGTGTTGAGAAGTCATGATGGTATTAGTATGAGATAGTAATAGATGCACCTAATTTGATAATAAAATAAAAAAACAGAGGTTTCCTCTAACTTGAAAGTCCCTAGGTTCAGGAATTTGGAAGCTTTAAATTCTGCCATTATCCAATATTTGTTGTCTGATTGCTTTAAACACTGGAGGGATGGACTCAATTTCTGTTAAGTTGGAGTACAGTTTACCTAGCCAGAAACTGTTAAAGCTGATGAGCTGGTATTCTGCCGAGCTTCAGGCATGATTTGTTTTTTTCCCAACTCTACTTGGAGATTGAAATAATGGTCTTAGGGCCCTCTGCATACAAAGCAGGTGTTTTTGCTCAAGATAATTTGGCAGTCAAATAAATATTTTAGGGAGCATTTTGAACAAAGTCAGTTAATTGTGAATTGTGGACAAACATGCACCTGGAACTCCCTTGCTGATTAGAAATTGGGAATGACAAAGGGTGTTGTGCATAAGGTTTCTTTGGTATTAGTGTGATGGTTGAGGCAGTTGATCAGTAATGGTACTGGAAGCTATATACAGAAGCATTCAATCTGTAGACTCAGTATATTGCCTGGATTACAAACCTCATGCTAAATTCTGGATTACTTTCTGGATTTTCCTAATAACATTTTTTGGGAAAAACTCAAAAGTTTGTACAATCATGTGGGTCATCTGATTGTTCCTAATGAGGAAATTGGCTCTCTCTCTTCTAAGTAAATATATCTGCTCATACAGATTTTTGGATGGTGGTAGACTTGTTTTTATCTTCAAAAAAACCCACCTACTTTTCAAATTGCACTTACTTGGAAGTGTGTATGGATACTTTTCAGTTGAGAATATTTCCCTTTCTCTTTTCTTATAAAAATATTTTAAAAGACGTGTTCTTATACAAATTGGTGAGTAATATGTGTTAAGAGCGTCTTATCATTCTCAAGTGCTCAGCAGTTTTTTATTCTTTGAAGATTAATATATCTTATTTAAAAACTGCAGCTGCTCAGGGAAAAGACATTGAACTGCTTTCTAACATCTTTAAAGATTAATTTCTATATGTTGACAACTATGTTTTTATGTTTAGCCCTTATGTTGTCAAGTACTATGGCAGCTATTTTAAGAACACAGACCTCTGGATTGTTATGGAGTACTGTGGAGCTGGTTCTGTCTCTGACATAATTAGATTACGAAATAAAACGGTAAGTTTTTATTTTATAAAATACTACATCTGTAATTTTTGCTCTAGGGACTTGTTTATATAGGCTCCTTGAAGTATTAACATATAGTTCCTTTAAATTCTTGAAGAAATGTTATTAGTAGAGAAGGGGATGATGTTAATTTTTGCCAATACTTTGTCAGATTTTGATAGACTGTTTCAAAAAGGGATTTAGTTTTCCTCATGCCATTTTAAATTTATTTTCTTACAAATAAGATTATACTCAGATTTTAAATGTACAAATTGTATAATTTAATTTTTACCATGCTTTAAAATTTATCTCTTAATAAGATGGAGGCAACATGTTTCATTTTGAAAATTACAAAATAAAACAACTTGTTTTGAAATTTGAGGTTTTAGATATAGTATTTTTTCTATTTATAACTAACTTTTCTTTTTGAATACACATTTTAAATGTATTGCCATGATAAAAAATTCTTAATTAAGGAGACCAAGAGTGTCTGAGAAAGATAAAGTTAGAGAATGTAATCATGTTTAAAGATATAGTTTTTCTTCAAATGGATAAATTTAATGGATGGCTTGCCTTAAGTCTTTGACTTTAATATACAACATATATAATTTGAAATAGGCTATAGAATGAAAATCCCTAAATGTTGCATATGTTTATAAACTTGAAATAATATTTATCTTTTAATTCATTCTGTAATTTGGCAAAATATATTTGGTGCAATATATATATTTTATATGTATATGTATATTATATATACATGTATATGTATATTTCATATATATATATATATATATATATATATATATATATATATATATATATATATATATATGTAGGTCTTTGGTTATTCAGGTTTTCTCTCTGCGTAAAATTGGAAGTGTCTTGGCGACGTCCCATTCGTCATCTTCAGGCCTGAATAACCAAAGACCTACATAGAAACATCCGCGAAAACCTCAGAAAACAAATATATATATATATCTGAGGGTGGTCAGATCTGTTTTGCTCCACTTGATAAATTATCGGTTGTGAATCTAAATAATTGATATTAAATAAAAAATTGTGGATTTAATCTATAAACCTAACTCCTTTGCATTTTCTAGTCTCTGAATAATGGCCATTCCAATATACTAAGAATGTTATATTCATTTAAATAAAGTTTATTTAGATAAATCTTTTTGATGTACATCAGTATATTTCTCAATTAAATTCCATCTATTGGCTGATATTGATATAAATATTTTAACATCTTAGTTCACTAATGAAGGTTCTTTATTCAAAGCGTTGGCTCGTAATGTTGAACTTTTTTAGCTGTAGTAATTTTATGTTGCTGTTACAATTGTATTGTTTCTTCCTTTAACTCTATTTACCTTTTCAGGTAAATAGAAAAATCTTTTTAATTGATCTTTTTAATTGAAGCTGATGCTGTAAAAGAGAATTATCACTTCTACCCTGATATTTTTATTGAAAAATTCCTCTACTGCTTTGGCAATCCTTCCTGATGACTTCCTCCTTTGCTAATAAAGTTATATGTAGTCTTAGTTTGTATTGCTTGCTTTATTTTTGCTTACATTTATTTTCACTTGCATGATCTGATATGATTCTGAGACCATTTTTGTGCATCATAGATGTTTAGAAAACTGAAGTGAGACTATAATCCTTGAATATATCTATCTCATATTTATTAACATTAACATTAAAAACTTTTTGGTTGTCCCTTAAGAGACACATTGTTACAAATATCTCTGCTTTTAAAAAATATTCTATCCTTTGTTCCGACTGGTATCTCTATATATATTGCTCTTAGTATTATTTTTATTATCTTAATATTATTTTTCCCTTCCTGAATTTACTTTTGAAGTACTTAATTATTGCCAGATCAAATTGTTCTTCAAATCTGGCATGTATCTTGAAGAAGCAAAACATGAAACACTTAAACCACTTAAAAAATGAATCTTGAAATCAGAGATGGCTGATTTAGAAATAACTTTTGTGGAAAATGATTTATTTCTATTGCAGTAACATCTAGGGCAGCGGTTCTCAACCTATGGGTCGCGACCCCATTTGGGGTCAATCGACCATTGTTTGGGGGTCGCCAAAGGCGGCGATCCGCCATTTTCTCCCCTCCGGGGGCGCCCCCCGCGCATGCGCGCCACACATGGGGCAGTGCCCCCATGCGCGCGCCGCCGTGCATGCGCAGAACGTTTGTGTGACAGGGGTCGCCGTCACACAAACGTTGAGAACCACTGATCTAGGGATTTTGGGTGGTATTGGCAAATTTTATTTATACAATATTATTTTATTTCATTCCATTTATATAATTTTAATTGAGTTTACCACAAAAACAGTGAGTACAATTAACCAGTGGAACAGCTTGCCTCCAGAAATCATGGACGCTCCAACACTGGAGATTTTTAAAAAGAGATTAGACAGTCACTTGTCTGAGATGGTAGAGGGTTCTCCTGCTTGAGCGAGGGGCTGGACTAGAAGACCTCCAAGATCCCTTCCAGCTCTATTCTATTCTAAAATTAAAAAAAAAATCACATATACACCACAAAATTACAAATATAGAGAAATAGTAAAGCCCAAATGAAAATTAAAGCAGAAATAGAATAAACATTTAGAAAGAATAAATGTGGTATGAAATTTTTTCAGAACATTTTGAACAATCTTAAGAAAAATAATTGGATAGCTGCATATCTATGAAACGGGTCTAATTGTGATCTTGCAATCAAATCCATCACATTGAAATTTATGTTTCACGTGTTGGTGTTCTGTAGCTCTGTATCCCAAAGTTATAGTATCTGAAGAGTTTTTCTCCTAAATTTATTAAATTTCATTTAGAATATACAGAAAATTGAATGCAATTCAAAATCCAGACATACATTCTTACGGTCTCTTAGGCATTTCTTAATGTATTTGTTTAGGTTTTTGTCTGCAGTGTTTGCTTTGTTGTTAATGTCTCTTTCTCCTTCCTGAACTTGTTCACTGATTCACAATTTTATGTAGACTCAATCCATACAGCATGAATGGGTCCTTGATAAAGTCTTGCTTTCCCTACAATTTAAAAGCATTTTGTACAGTATTTGTATGCCACATGAGTAATTTTGTGTTGTAGTTTGATTCACTGTGTTTGTATAAATGTGCAAACATAGGAATGTGAGTATACCAAAGAGAAATTTTGGTATTTTCTTTACAGCTTACAGAAGATGAAATTGCAACCATTCTTAAATCTACTCTTAAAGGACTTGAATATTTGCACTTCATGAGAAAAATACATAGAGATATAAAGGCTGGGAATATTCTCTTGAATACTGAAGGGCATGCCAAGTTAGCTGATTTTGGAGTAGCTGGACAGTTAACTGTAAGTATAAAAATAAAAGTATATTTTATATGCTAGTACACTCAACAAATATTGAAAGATAACATGTCTTTAAATAGTCAGGTTGTCGTGTTTGACTGTTTTTCTAATTAAAATCAGTTTGATATCAGTTTTATGAGGTTATTTACAGTTCATATGTGGTATATACTGGGAGAGGCAGCTTTGTCCAGAGAACTCTTGAACTGCAGCATTAAGCAGGAAAACTCTAAAGAAGGTTTAGGTGCATTGTCTCTTGAGTCTTTTTCTGTAGTGTAGGCTTTGAAAACTAAGGTTCTTGGTTAGGTACAATTGCTGCATTATTATTTAGGGGCAATTTTCAATGCTTTGTCCAAAAAGTGATTTCCTGTATTGATCCAGATTGTCGGGGGCAATATTTTGACATTATAAACTGCTCAGAGAGTGTTGTAGAGCATTATGGAGCAGTATGTAATAATAATAATAATAATAATAATAATAATAATAATAATAATAATAATAATAATAATAAAGTTGGAAGGGACTTGGAGGTCATCTAGTCCAACCCCCTGCTCAGGCAGGAAACCCTATACCATTTCAGACAAATGGCTGTCCAGTCTCTTCTTAAAAACTTCCAGTGTTGGAGCATTCACCACTTCTGGAGGCAGGTTGTTCCACTGGTTAATTGTTCTAACTGTCAGGCAGTTTCTCCTTAGTTCTAGGTTGCTTCTCTCCTTGCTTAGTTTCCACCCGTTGCTTCTTGTCCTGCCTTCAGGCGCCTTGGAAAATAGCTTGACTCCCTCTTCTTTGTGGCAGCCCCTGAGATATTGGAAGACTGCTATCATGTCCCCCCTCGTCCTTCTCTTCATTAAACTAGACATACCCAATTCCAGCAGCTGTTCCTTACATGCTTTAGCCTCCAGTCCCCTAATCATCTTTGTTGCTCTTCTCTGTACTCTTTCTAGAGTCTCAACTTCTTTTTAATATCGTAAATCTAAGTGCTATTGCTGTTGCTAATGATCGTAATGTAAACAGTTTAGTGCAGGACTGTATTGAACAAATTGATTTAAACATTTGGATGATAAACTATTAAAGAAAAACCTTTGATAGTTGTTGATAAGTGTAGGTTCAGTGGATGCTTCATGATTATAGAGTGGCTGATGTGATTTTCTTTCCATGCAGGTAGCGTGTTGAGCTATCATCACTCCAAAAATGTTGTACATTTTGTGTTAAGTTAAAAAAATGTTTTACAGGATACAATGGCAAAACGCAATACTGTCATAGGTACTCCATTTTGGATGGCTCCAGAAGTAATACAAGAAATTGGTTATAACTGTGTGGCAGACATCTGGTCCCTTGGTATTACTTCAATAGAAATGGCTGAAGGAAAGCCACCGTATGCTGATATTCATCCAATGAGGGTAAGAAACAGAAATTGTGAGTTTTTCTATAATTAGAAAAACTTTGTACACTGTTTTCATTGAAAAGTAGAAGCAGTATTTGGCTAAGCTGACTCTTTTTTCTGCAATTGTTACAGTGACATAGGGTGTTAAAGTATTTTATGCTATGCTTCTGATATTTAAATAAAAGAATGTTTTCAAACAGGGTCTGGGAAAAAATAATAGCTGCTTTAAATTGTGTAATGCATTTTAAGTGTGCAACTATTTTTCAAAATGCCATTTATTGTTATTCCTTTTTGACATTTGCTTTAAGTGTTAGCTAATTTTGACATTTTTGGAGTTGTCACTTTGATACAAGCACAACTAGCATTCCCAAGGGTTAGTAATTTTACCCATTCAGCACAGTTTTTAAATATCATAGCTGATAAATATTGTGGGTTTTTTCAAAGGTTAGGGATGGAGGTGCCATTTTATGTGATATTGGCAAGTTGTTCTTTCTTGAGCTGATAGGCATTATTTAATTCAGAATTAGAAAGGACACTAATTGTTATCAATAGTCTCAGATATTAAACTGTCGCTACGAGAGAGAGAGAGAGAGAGAGAGAGAGAGAGAGAGAGAGAGAGAACTTTACATATTTTTTAACTCTAAACACAAGACTTCACATATTTTTGTTGGGCCATTATTTCCTCCAAAATCATTTGTATAAGTCTCATCACATGAGGGAGTATGGTTTAAACACCTACTGTTTTAACCTTGGACAAAAGCTTTAAATCTATGCTGTTAAAGACATTATTTCTAACATTTAGTTTCTGCTTGATTGCAATAGTAGGAACATACTGTATTGTATGAATCCAGCAGCTGTGGTTTGTAAATCATAGTTTATTGCTTAGTGCAATGTCGGAACCCAACTAGTGGACAACTATGAACCAACAATTCATAATAAGGCATATTAGAAATAGACAACATTCACATTAATGCAGAATATTGTCTGTAATGGTTAAACAACACTTTTTATTTAATAAAAACTTTTTATTCTTCTACATTTATCTTTTTACTGTTTGTAAACTGTGCAGTTGCCTTATTTGTCAGAAGGTGGCATATAAATGAAATAAATAACATGTTTTCTTGAGAATATCTGGAATAATTTTAACATAGTTGCTTATAAGAGGCACTAAATGATGAAAAGAATTATATTATTAAACATATTTCTTTTAGTATGAAATAGCTACTTTTAACTAAAGGGTCAATTTTTCAAACTGACAGATTGCGAAACTTTTTAATCCTTGTAATCAAATTTATTAAAGGGCAAAACCATTTTTTAAAAAACAATTCTCTTTTACGCACAACACATGTTCTTGTTAATAATTTGTGTTCTGGTCTTTAAGGGCTTGTATGCAGTTAATATTCTTTTGTATATTTGATACCCCATAGTTCTTCTTAATTTTTATTAGTGACTTGTTACAGTGGTTAAGAAGAACTACACAGATTTTAGTTGTGATAGTTTTCCCAGTGTTATATGATCCAACTTCATAAGATTCCTGGACATATGTGGATGCTTTTCTATTTTGTTTTAGTTAAGACATTCAATTGATATAGGCAAGCATGAAAGCTTGGGCAAACTTTCATTGCTTTTTCTGGATCTTGCTTAGATTCTGTGGTATTTATGTAAAACACTGTTTTGTTACTTGGGAATGCATGTTGAAGTTATTCTGTATGCTATTTTGCTGTAGGCTGGTTGGCGCTGCCACAAAGGTAATGCTTTGTCAGTAGGCCATTTCCTTGTCAATTGCATTTACAGTCTAATAGAGATATTACATGACTTTTTAAACAAGTGTTTTGGCAGGGGCGGAAATAGCAGATTCCATGCAAACAAGCATAGCTTCCTCTTTCTAACCACACACTAGCTCCTAAAGGAGTTATGCTAAAATTTGTGCAAAGGTAAGAAAAGGATTTCGGGTTGAAAGACACTATTAAAAGAACTTTAGGGCTACGGTTATGGGAATATGCATCCATTCTTTATATAAAGAGAACACATTCTTGTGGCTGGCAAAGTGGTGACAATCAAAGTGCTGTAAACTGGTTGTAAAGTTTTTTCGTATTTCTGCAAATTTTTGATTCATAATGGATTTTAAAGATTAATTTACAGTTATATTCTACTTTTCCTTCCATAGCCTAAAGTAGGGATGCATAATGATCTATCCCTTTTATTTTTCTCTCTGTGGTGAGAGTTATACAAATGTTATTAGTATGTAAAGCAGTGATTGACCCAAAGTCAGCTTGTGAACTACTGTAGCTGAGGGTAGCTCACAAAGTTGGGTCCTCTTCATGCTACTCCAAAACCTTCACCACTGCACTCTGCTAGTTTGTTGGAGATTATGTTCTAAATTAAAACAAAATTCCAAGATTCAGGCAGATGTAATGACAGCTGCTTAAATATGTTTAACATATTTAAACTAAGACTGGACTGGGTATTTGTGTCTTGAACAACATTTGCATGAATAGTGAAAATCGAAATTCTTTCCACTTGAACTTTCTTTTCCCCAAGCATTTTTCTGCTCGAACAGTGCTGCATACCAGTGTTGCATTTATATTGGGAGAAAAGTGTTTTGAAGAGAAATATTATGGGGGGTATAAATTCGGGCAGGGAATCACCTATTTGACATTTCATTTTTCTATAAGACATCTTCTGATATTAAGGTTAATGCCTGCATACATGTAATGTTTCAAAGGTCATGTTAATAGACAAATTTGATAGTAAAAACACACACTACTTCAAAATGCTCTTAAGCATATGTATGTGTGCTCATGTGCTTGTATGTATGTGTGCATATTCACACAAACACATTCCATATATATAGTTCCCATATGGATAATTCTGGAAAACCCAAAATGGCAAAGCATACTTTGATGAATGAATTTCATATATGCATTGTGTCTGGATGTAAGACATTCATACAAGTTCTATACCAAGAATTAAGGAATATAGAATCTATATCAACCTGCAAGTATTTAGGATAGCAAAAAATAGAGGGAAAGCCTCTGAAGCCCAATTGGAACCTAACTCTGGAATAACTTAATGTTCCTTCCTTTATTCTTTAAATTACACCCACATCAGCTTTCCAAAAAGGCTTCAACCCTGGTGGTGCTCCAAGGAAAGATTGCCAGCCTTTTGTATAAGCAAGCTAGCATTGCAAATTTGCCCCCTCCCCTAATTTATTCTGTTTTGTCTTGAGAGAGGCTTGTAATGCAATATCTTGAAAATATATCCAGCATTTGCCTTTATTGTGTTCTGTGCTGAAGTTGTTGGTAATGGACATGTGGACATCAGATGTTCCACAGAATACTGTAGGAAGCCAATTTGAAATGTTTCCATTTGCCTGAAGTCCAATCATGATATTTATTTTTCCATGGCACTTACCCAGATTATCCATACCTCCTGCTTAGCTTGTGTCACTGCCACCATGGACTAATCTGCTTGTGATCACCAGTTTCTTTCCAGTGTATCTTACAAGCAGCTGCCTTTCTCCAGAATTCTTGATGTTATTTATATTGCCTTATAGGTTTATCCTAGATCAGGGTATTCCATTGGAAATTGGTATCGTAATAAAAAGTGCAGGAAAAACAATGTTATCTTTGAACACTTTTGGCTGGAGTTTTCTCCTCCCCCCATTTTTTAATGACTGGGATAATATTTGGCAACTGGATATTCTTCCAAATTCTCAAGATAATGCTGAGTAATATATAACATGATTGTAATTGAAACATAAGGAAGTATATTCTTACCTTTGTTCTGCAGAGACAATTGCACCTGAAATTGTAGTTTCCTATAAAAGCTGCCACTGCAAACTGTTTACTCACATTATAACTCCTCCATTGATCTACCCCTGATTCTTTTAGAGAGGTTAATTGCTTGGAGTTAATGTTTATTGAAAAAGAGACCTATATTCCACTTTTCAATCAATTCAAAACATAGGGGAGCATGATCAACAGTATAAATTGAAATTTTTATTGATCACCTTGTGAGGTCTATATCAAAGAATGCAATATGGGAAGGTCTAATTTTGAGGATACATTTATTATTTTAAAAATATGTCAAGCATATTCTGATCAGAACTGAGCAATGATCTTAGAAAAATTTAAAAAGCACAGTAGAATTTTAAAATGATTTATTAGTAATTGGGATCACAATGTAACCATGCTTTGCTTCACTATGCATCCCTTTAGTGCTTGTATCCAAAATGAAAATATTATAACATGTTTTTTTGCACAGATCTGTACAAACTGCATTTAACATTCATAGTGTACTTTCACCTAGAGTCCTTTCCTAGATTTAGACAGGAAGAATTTTTTTTTAAAAAAGAAGCATCCTTCACAGATGTCTTTGGAGCATGGGAACCTGACTCTAGTCAAATACACTGGAGAAACACTGAGTTTGGCAAATACCATACTTCGTTCTAGTGAAAGAATAAAGACAATCCTGTCTTTTCATATGATGTTATAGAGAAACTTCAGTGGTGAGAAAGGAAAAAAAAATACTTTCTTCTTTGCTAAAGTTGTTGGTGTTTGAAACTGATTTTGCCCAGAACACAATCACTTTCCAGATTGGCTGGGGCTTTGTCTTTCTTCCTCTTTCCTGTTCTAAATGGGAAAATGCATGCCAGTCTGAAAAGAAATATAATTGACTAGGCAGAAATTTTTCATTGAGTATACAAACCAATTCCTTTGGATGAGGCTTTGCCCAGTTGCTGCAATCCTGGAAAACAGCCTTTTTGTGGGACTTAAAATGTGTATTGTTACTAAATCTAGGAAAAATATTTGAAATCTTTTATGTAGTTGTGTGTATAACTAGGAAAACATAATTGGGAATGTGTAATAGAGTAGCAGAAGGAAAGAATATATGAAATCTGGACTACAATTCAAGTCTAATTGAAATCTAAATAGAAAACATTTATTTCAAACTTCTAAATGAGGATTTAATTAAAACAAAATTAGCTCATCTTTTTAGTTTTATCCTTGAATAGGAAATTTGAAACATACTTGACTTGATGGTTGGCTTTCTCTGACTTTGATTAATCACTTTCAAAGTAAGCAGAGGATCAGAACAATAATTTCATAATTACACGCCAGCGAGTTAACTTGAAACCTTAACTAAAATCACTGGAAGGATTTTAGGAAGTATAATGATGGTAAGTTTCATATAATGCTGTATATTTTTGTTACATATTTGAAATACTTACAAGTGCTAATCTGAAAAAAAGAACAGTTCCATGGTTCTATTCATTTATTTTCAGGATGTTTAATAGGAAAATGTTTAAGCTGGGGCTATTAATTTCAAAGACATCCTAGCAATAGTTACGAGCTTATTCATTCTCTGATGTCAATAGAAGTCTCCTTTTGTATTATTGTATACTTTGGTTTAAACCTAACATGTTTAAGCTTTGTTGAAGATATATTTGATGCAACAATCTTTGTGGTTAAATTAATAAATCTTGCTTTATGTGAATTATTATTGTGGGGTAATAAGCCAGCTTGCTTTTTCTAAGAGAAAAGTTTGAAATACAATTATGAACTACATCAAATTGTTTAAGGTTGCTCTGCAACATGCATATTTAGGATGTGACAGACTAAAATCTCTAGATGGGCCAAAGTACAAGTAAAAATTATTTTGCAGTGTGAACTGCAAAAGTACAAAATTGAGCTGAACACAGGGAGGAAGTAAACAATTTGTACCTATAAAGTATCCAACAAAGTTTTCCCTTATATCCTAATGGAAATGATGATAAACAGTGAGTTGGACTGTGCTATCATTATATGGTTGAATAATAGTATTCAGCAAAAATCAATAGCTGCATATTGAGATAAATGTTGAATCAAATTCTTCAGGTCTTCTAGGATGTGTCCTGTCATCTTATTTATGAATGAATTAGGTGAGATTAGAAAATATGAATATCCAATTTGCAGACAAGACCAGTTGTGCAGAATTGTTCCAGAAGATAGGACAATAAACAATTAACTTTTAATAGGAAATATGTTTTGGTTAGGTACAGGGAAAATTAATGATAACAGCATTTCAACAGGAGTGAACCAAATCTCTTTCATAGGAGGTATTTTAACAGAAGCTGGAAGGACATCCATTGGGGATGTGGTAGTCATGGATTGGACAAGATTATCTTAAAGGTTTCGACAAATCCATAATTTTATCATTCTGAAGCCCCTGCTAATTATGTTTTTTATTTATAAATTTATTTTCCTGCCCACCTTGTAGTTCAGGTGACCATATATCTAATCCTAACTAATATATCTATACCGATGTATCACAGTTTCATATAGTCATTTCTAAGGAATGGTTTGGGCTGCTGGAATTGTAGATTCTAAACTCATACTTGCTGCTGGTGTTGCAGAAAACCTGCTTATGTTGGGGTTTGAAACCAAAGTGTATTGTATTTTATTTGTTCCTTGGAACTGAAGTACATTATACTTGCCTTTCTTTTGGCAAATAGAGCCTCTCACTCTTGTGTTATAAATTCAGTTCAGACATAAATCATATTACCTTCATTGTATTACCTCCATAGTATTGTGTAATGGCATTATTTAAATTATGGTAAAGATTAGGTTGAATAGAATAGACCTGGAAGGGACCTTGGGGGTCTTCTAGTCCAGCCCCCTGCTCAAGCAGGAGAACCTATACTATCTCAGACAAGTGACTGTCTAGCCTCTTAAAAATCTCCAGTGATGGAGCGCCCACGATTTCTGGAGGGAAGCTGTTCCACTGGTTAATTGTCCTCACTGTCAGAAAGTTTCTCTTTAATTCCAGGTTGCTTCTCTGTTTGGTTTCCATCCATTATTTCTTGTCCTGCCCTCTGGTGCTTTGGAGAATATTGTGACCCTGTCTTCTTTGTGGCAGTCCCTCAAATATTGGAACACTGCTATCATGTCTCCCCTATTTCTTCTTTTTTTTAGACTAGCCAAACCCAAGTCCTGCAGCCGTTCTTCATATGGTTTAGTCTCCAGGCCTTTGATCATCTTAGTTGCTCTTCTCTGAATTTTTCAAACTCTCAACATCTTTTTTGTGATATGGTGACCAAAATTGGCTGCAGTATTCCAGGTGTGGTCTTTCTAGGTTTTTATAAAGTGGTACTAATACTTTGCGTGATCTTGATTCTATATCTTTGTTTATGCAACCCAGGATTGTATTAGCTTTTTGGCTGCTGCTGCATACTGCTGGCTCATAGTCAAGTGATCGTCCACTAGGACTCCAAGGTCCCTCTCACAGTTACTGTTTTTAAGCCAGGTCTTACCTAATCTGTACGTGTACAGATTGGTTGTATAGGTTGACTGATAACAAAAAAGGTAAGCAGAGTCAGACCTGATAGTTCTTGGAGGACATGCTATCCAGGAGATCCCAGGGCTCTGCAATTAGATTGGAAATAAAAAAAATCTTAGTGCTAATCCTCTATATTATTGCCAAGAAAATCTCTTGGATGTCTTCATATTATCATAAAAGTGACTTTAGTTTTTCATCTACAAGGTACATTCTATATAGTTGGGTGGCAGCTCTTTGTTCTTTCTGTTCTCAATTCTGGATTATGCTTTTTTTCTTTTGGTTACTATTGCAAGCCAAGAGATCAAGGGAATAGTATTTAAGTTGTTTGGGTGCTTTGGGGCCAGTTACTCCCACTCAGTCCCAGGAAGAATTTAGTAGTACATTACTTCTGAAAATGTGCCAAGAAAATTGCATGAGTCCATGTAGTTGCTAGGAGTTGACTGACTTGATGGCACAAAATGTATACATCTAAAAAATATGCAACATTTTAATTGAATTATTTATCTTTAATTAATTCCAGATTTGCCAGGTATTTTCTGTAAATTCAATTGAACATTAGGTAATCTGTCAATTAATGGGCATGTGACAATGACCTCTGATTATTGCCTATAAAAACAAAGATTAGCACTCATTTACAGATTTACATTAAATATGAACATACATTGGTGTTTTTTAAATATTTCTAACAGAAAACTCATTTGACAAAATCAAAAATAGAAATTTGGTCAGTGAGCATCCATATTTATAACACATTCTGCTTTAAAATGTAGGTCTTTGTGGTGGTTTAAGATTATTTTCAAAATTTTAATCACAAAGTGGGATAAAACCTTACAGTCTGGACAATATTAAGCTTCTATGTTGCTCTTCTTTTTACAAGTCCAATGTAGTGATTGACTGCAGAAATCAAAACACTATTTAGACTAGAAGGTAGTTAAAAATGTAAGGTTAAACTTAAATCTGGTAACACCTTTCTGCAATGCCTTTACTTAGCTTAGTCAAAAGAACATAATATCAATATATATATTTTGGTGAATATGATGTATATTTATAACAGTCTTATTTATAAAGAATAGTGCCAATCAATTTAAATTTGTTGCAGGTAGAATTTGATGGTCTATGGATAACTTATAATTCCTTTCTTGTTAGAAAATAGTCAACTTTTGTAGTAGTATCAGTTAAAGAGTTTATGGAAACTTAGTTTAAGATTGTTTAAAAAAGCACAAAATCTTTAACTTGAATTTGATGGCACCTGGTTTCATTTTTGTTCCCACAGCAACACCAATGGTACCAAAAGTTACCAATAGACCACCCTGATTTAAGAATTAAATCACTCTGGCCTTCTCTTTTTAGCCCTTTAGTTTGCTGACTAAATATTTAAATAGAGGTAAAACACATCTGTTATAGTTTGTGACATAGCTGTAGAGCAAAACTTCATGGTGCATAATTTGCAATTTTAAAACAAAAATTCTGGATTACTTTTAAATTTGTCATTATGTTCAGTGCTCTGAATGAAAACAGAGTTAAACTATGATTTATGTTTTACAAAGCAATAATTAAGAATGTGTATTTTAAATGAAGAGTAGCTCCCTTCTTGAGAAATAGACCTAAAAAAGTATATATTTTTAGCTTGCATGGTCCATTTTTAACATTGCTTAAATCCAAGGTTGTTTCCAGATGTGAGTTAGTTTTCATTATTGAGATTCCCATGGGAAAGTAAGAGAGCCAATATAAATGTTACCTCCAGACTTTTTACCCTTGTGTCTTTTTGACTGTCAGTAAGTTTACATTGATTATGAACATTCATTAAAATGCATCAAGATACTGTGTGTATGGACTTTTAAGCATCATATTCCTTTTCTTTTTCTTTTCTTTTTTCATGGTAGATTAGAAAAGGAAGGGCAAAGGAGGACTGTAGAACATGGTAAATTTTACTGCCATTCATAAAACTAGAAAGGTTTGAAGAATACTTTTTTGCAATTATATACAAATGTATTGGAAAATGCAAAAGTGTCTTGAAAGTCACATGGATTCTTTCCTTCTGCACAAATGGAATAATTATTTTGGACCCTGGTGGCCAAAGGGAATTAATTTCTTTTAAAAGTAATGGCTATTCTTCTGTGGTTAAAAAACAACAACAGGCTTGTCCCTTCAAAATAGTAGTCGTGGGTCAACTGATCTCTTGTGTAGCATATATTATTTTTCCTTCCCCCTGTTCTCCTTTGGGAGGAATAGTTCTCTACTAACATAATTTGTTATTTTCCTCAATCAGCCAAGTTTGCTACTCCCTTGTTCAGTCTGGAACGGATCTGCTCTAATTCCATCATGTGTAAAACACTTGCTTCTTTTGGCTGTGGACCATTTTCTCCTCCTGTTTATCCCACTTATCTAGCACTTTCAGATGAGCATTTTGAGATGCTACATGCCAATATTTTTAGTACTGAATTTAAATTCCCAATGTAGTTATTTCAGTATATGATATAGGAAGAGGGTGCTTATCTTGTCCTTTACTTCAGGCCATAAACTTTCAGCCAGTTCTGACTTGAGGTTTTTATCCTGTATGAAATGATAAGGTAAAGACAGTCTCTGTTACATGGCCATTCAGAAATCATGGATAACATTTTTTCTGTATAGATATTTATGTAAGGCTATATTGAAATAAGACCTCTTTATACGTATGTTGAGAAAACTTGCTGATTATCTGCCATCTTAACTGAAGATTTTGCATTCTAGCATTGGGAACAGGCAAGCTGGCTTTGACAGATGGAAAATAATTATTTAGAAAGTTTCAAGAGCCCTTATTTACTCAGTATCACAATTCTTTCTTGATCCATTATCTGCTCCCTAGACACAATCCACAAAGTTAGAAATTCAGGAAAGAGCTGTAGATAGAAAGGATAATTTCATGATTACATTTGACTGATTTAAAAGCATCCACTTATTCTTAGAAAGTGAGTTTATATTACAAAATAGCTAACAAGAATAGAATCATGTATTATGATGGAAAACGTATGTTGTAAGACAAAAATGTACAAAACATCTCTAGGACTACGCAGTGTTTTAGATTAATTAGAAGCACTTCAGAATATGTGGAAATGAGAAAATGAGCTGTTTGCAAGGTTAAAGGCACTTTACTATTTAGAATGAAAAAAAAGATAAACATTTCTCTAGATATGTGGAATTTCTTGGGCAGGAAATATGAAATCTTCTCATGATATGAACTGTGACATATATTGTAGGAAACTTTAAAACATGTAAGATTATTTTTTGCATTCATTCTGGCTATTTTATGCTATTTATCTGCTGCGAAGAAGATGTAGGAGAAAAATATTATTAAAATCCTTAGTCATGCAACTTCTGCAGATTTGTTTACTTCCTTCTTTAATACAAATATAATGTATAATTATAAGAGTTGAATGCACAATCTGTGAATGAGGCTATATATTATGGCAGTAGCTCCATGACTTATTTCCTCTGCTAAAGCAGATTCCTGGCTATGTTCCCAACTGACACAAACAGAGAAGAGTATTAGGCAGTGGTGGAATTCAGCCAGTTCGCACCACCTCAGCAGAACTGGTAGCTAATTTTTTGTTGCCCAGGCCCAGAATGGACTTCCGGAAGTGGCTTCCAGACAGAGAATTTCACATATTTGAAATCCCATCACTGGTATTAGGCATATGGAATTTCTGTAGCCCTCATCAAACTCCCTGACAATATAATGCTGGCAGTATAAGAATACAATTTATTTTCTCCCACTGATTTTGTGAAGCTTTGACAATTGAAATTTGTGGTCCTCTCCCCCACAAAAAAAGCCAATGAATAAGCAATATTCTTCCAAATGTTTTGCATGTCTATAGGCATCCAGTTAGAATATTCTTCTGATGAAAGTCCTTCATTATAGTAATCTTTTGCTGGAATAGAAGAAATGCTATGCTCAGCATATTTCCTATAATAGAAGTCTTGAAGCCTGTCTATTTTAACTTCATTTGAAAACTTACCTGACTTTCTGAGAGGAAACTTTAGCAATATTAATAAGGAACTGAAAGTCCCATACATTTAAAATAAGTCCTAAATTATTGCATATACTTTGTCTCCATGAATCTTAAGAATCTCCTTTTCCAAAACCACAAAGGATGCTGCAAATTAGAATGTGTTGTTGTAGAACTTTTTAAATATGTGATAACATAAATATGAGAATGTGTATCCCAAACTACATTTAACACTGTATGATATGCTCAGATCTGGCCCAGTATTTTGTTTGGATGCCAAATACTGTCAAATGCTCTGGGCTCATGCCAATATGAGTAGGAATCTAGCACTGTGTCTGTGAACCTTTAGACCATCGCAAATTGCAGATATAATTATTGATACCACATTGGTATGCATGACAGTGGCTTCTCTCCAAGAGCAGTACTGGAACAGGTGATGCTTAACTATCTCAGGAGCAGTCTGTAGGAAGTTTGGGAGTATGTGTGCTTATGGAGTGGCCAGAAGATTAGTTTTGGGAATATCCTTCTGAAAGAACATTGAATATATTTATTGTATATTTAAGTAAATAATCTAGTAATTTGTAATGCTCCATGTTAATCTTCCTTTTTTGAAGATTATTTATTCAAAAATCTGTAATTTTTACTGATACTGCATGCGCAGCTCTCTTTCAAATTTGCAAAAACAGAATTATTATTTCTGGAGAAGTACTGGAAAAAAAAGTTTTTTAAAACAGTGAACAAGATAAAACAAGAAATAATGAACAAGATAAAATAACAACAATATAAAACAAAGTTTAATAAGTATAAACTTTCAAAAAAGGCAATTTGCAAAATAAATTGCCAGTGTGGGAACAGTTGCATTGAGCAACTGTTGAACATAACACACTGAGTATCAAATTAAAGAACATTAAAAACATTAGGCTGAAAAACATAAGACACCATCTACAACAGCGGTCCCCAATCTATGAGCTACAGTCTGGTACCTTGCTGGGGACTCTTGGCCAGTGGGCCGCAGAAATGGCTGGCCAGGGTGCGGCATGCGTGGGCGCGCATTCTCCCACTTGTGCTAGCGCCCATGGCCCTGTTTGCGCATGTACATGGGCACAGATGGGAATGCTAGCACCGAGGCATGTGCATTTGTGAACGGGCCGCTAGTGTGGGGGTGTGTGTGTGGCCCATTTGCGCATGTGTGAAAAGGTGTTGCCACCATGGGGGTGCACAGCCATTCACAAATGCACCAGCGCATGCCACATGCACGAATGCAGCCGCTAGTACTGCACCAGGGGGGTGCAATGGTCATGAAAAACAGTTTATTTTTTTCAGTCATTAAATGAACTATCATAAGTTGAAGTCTACCTGTATTTGCCAAACTGGAGCCAGTCTATTCTGTCTGGACTGTGGCTTCTTGTCCTGCATATAGGTCATTCATAGGAACCATGAGATATTCTGGAATTTCCATTTTCCTAATGACATTCAACAGCTTGACATAGTTGAAATAATAACCTTTTCATAATAAAACACATATTCAGGGTTTGTTTAGGATTTTTGTACTCTCGATTATCCTTGTGCATCAGCATTACTGTGACACTGCTTTAAAACCCAGCTTGAATATCTGACATTTCTCTTTCAAGATAAGTCATTAAATTGTTCTAAACTCTTTTGCCCATTCTGTTACGTCTCCCTTCACTGGTTTTGTGTATGTAGACCAAAGTCTTCCAATCTATTGGTGACTGTATCATTGTTCAAAAAACCTTAGAACCTTACTGATCTTTCTATTATTGTCATATTTCTGTAGATATTCCATCAATTCCTGAAATCTTCTAATGATTTGAGTTCTGATCTAACTTCACCTTTTAGTTCTAGAGAATTTTGTAAATAGGAAATATATTCTAAGGTAAAGATGTTGCTATCTCTATTATACCAGTTTACAATTTTCAGTTTACCCCTTCCATTTTTGCTTAATCCTCTTTGAATCAGTTAGTTTTTATCCATGGCATCCTTTAGCAAACCAATCTGAAATTAAAATCCTCTTCTGACTTTAGATAATTTTTGGAAGATTTTCTTTGTTTTTTCACATCAGTTTACATCTTCAGTGTCTTTATGGATGTTGCTGGAATACTGCTTTTCATCTCTTCCAATAGCTCTCGGAAATTCTTTACTAAGTTCCTTCCTGAGATCTTTGTCTTTCTTGGCTCTGACTTCTCCTCTGTTTTTGGCAATTTGACATCCATTTCTACATTCATCTTTAGCGTGTTTGATTTCATTCCATATTTCCCCTGGTTCCCTATCAGTTGGTTTCAGGACTCGAAAATGATTCCTGATGTTCTTGAAATTGTTAAGTATATGCTCAAGTTATATCATGAAAAATAATTAGCTTTACTCCTCTTTAGCTTGACTTACAGTTTGTTGGTTAGCAGTGTGGCAAGTTGAGGTGCCTTACCAAGGAATGTGGTTGAGTCTAGTCCAAGGTCATTTTTTTTAGGAAGGCAGATGAGTTAGCACAACCCATATGCCATAGGTAAAAAGCGAAAAATGTTGGAAGGTGCTGTACAGTGGCACATATACATCCAGGACACGGAATATAAAAAGATGCAGGAAAAGCAAAGGGGGGGGGTTATATTGCAGATGCTGCAGGAGATGGTGCTGGAGAGGATGTCACCTGGTAAACATGAAGTGGCGCCTGCAAGTCCAGAGATTCTGGCCTTGAGAAAAAAGACCAGGAAAAAAAATCCTGGAGTAGCTTGTGAACATATGGAGAACAGGCTGTGTTGTGTTCGAGGAGGTTCAGATACTGGACAATGGAATTGTGTGAGTTAAAGACCTTATTTGGCAGTAAGACAGCTAGGAAAACTCACAGGCATTCATTCCAACATCAGCCATTAAGATAAGGAGAGAAAAAGAAGTTGGAAGACAGCACAAGCAAAAATTTGGGAAATAGGATTGGGTGTTTGAGCATTGAGGAGTATGTATATGTTAAGTTTAGTAAATTATAAATTATATTTTCACTTGTATATATTAAATCACACTAAACTCCCTCATTTTTTTTCAATGCTTCCAAGTATGTGCCTGTATCAGCTCTTGTTCTGATCCACACTTTGACAAGCAGTTCCTGATATATTATACAGTCAGCCCCTGGCCATGTCTTTTCTGTAATAACTGAGCTCTTCCACCTCCTTGTATCAGTAATACAGGCAGTTTAATTTAATAACAATAACAACAACAGCAACAATAATAAAGTTGGAAGGGACTTTGGAGGTCATCTAGTCCAACCCCCTGCTCAGGCAGGAAACCCTATACCATTTCAGACAAATGGCTGTCAAAACTCCCAGTGTTGGAGCATTTACCACTTCTGGAGGCAGGTTGTTCCACTATTCTAACTGTCAGGAAGTTTCTCCTTAGTTCTAGGCTGCTTCTCTCCTTGATTAGTTTCCATCCGTTGCTTCTTGTCCTGCCTTCAGGTGCTTTGGAGAATAGCTTGACTCCCTCTTCTTTGTGGCAGCTCCTGAGATATTGGAACACTGCTATCATGTCCCCCCTCATCCTTCTCTTCATTAAACTAGACATACCCAATTCCAGCAACCGTTCCTTATATGTTTTAGCCTCCAGTCCCCTAATCATCTTTGTTGCTCTTCTCTGTAATCTTTCTAGAGTCTCAACATCTTTTTTACATCGTGGTGACCAAAACTGGATGCAGTATTCCAAGTGTGGCCTTACCAAGGCATTGTAAAGTGGTATTAATACTTCACGTGATCTTGATTCTATCCCTCTGTTAATGCAGCCTAGCACTGTGTTGGCTTTTTTGGCAGCTGCAGCACACTGCTGGCTCATATTTAGGTGACTGTCCACTAGGACTCTGAGATCCCTCTCACAGTTACTACTATTGAGCAAGGTACCCCCTATACTATACCTGTACATTTGGTTTTTCTTGCCTAAATGTAGAACCTTGCTTTTTTCACCATTGAATTTCATTTTGTTAGATAGCGCCCAGTGTTCAAATCTGTCCAGATCCTCCTGAATCCTAAATCTGTCTTCTGGAGTGTTGGCTATTCCTGCCAGCTTGGTGTCATCTGCAAATTTGATGAGTTCCCCATCTATCCCCTCGTCCAAATCGTTGATGAAGATGTTGAAGAGCACTGGGCCTAGAACAGAGCCCTGGGGCACCCCACTACACACGTCCCACCATGTAGATGCGGTTCCATTGAGGACCACACCCTGAGTACGGCCGGTCAGCCGGCTACAGATCCATCTGGTGGTGATGTTGTCTAACCCACATTTTTCTATCTTATCAAATAGTAGGTTGTGATCTACTTTATCAAATGCCTTACTGAAGTCCAAGTAAATTATATCCACAGCAATTTATTTTTATCTGTCTGGTAATGCTTGTGTATATAATCTTTATTTGGGTTGTTTGAATGCAGTAGCAGCAATGGAGACATCATTAGATTAGCAGAAATTTATAAATTGTTTGCTGCTGCCTAAGATGTTAATATGTAGTCAGTTCATTTCATCTTCCATTATGTTGAACTTTCCTGTGTTCATGCTTCTTACATTTCATGTTCTAGTGTAATTCTATTTTCGCAACCTCAGATTTTGCTTCTGGCATGGCAACATCAGCAACTAGTCTCAAAGGTTTTAATTTAGTCATGTCATAGACACCATTACCATTCCAAAAGAGGTTCAGCTTTTTTATGGTAGCATGTTGAATACCATCTGACTTAGGGCCCACCATCAGTCACTTTATCATATTGATCCATATGATTCTTCCTGGAAAACGCAGTGATTTACTATTGTCTTCTCCTGTAGAGTATGAAATGTTTTGACTCTAGCATCTTCCTGTAACACTGCCCTCTGGTAAGGGTTTATGCTTGCTGTAGCTGGCCATACGGGGTGACCCTCATGCTTGAGTGACTCTGTGTGGGAGTACATATTCTTAGCCTATACTCTGATGATTTTTGATCATCCCACCCAGGAAATCCCTGCCCCTTGCTGCAATGAGACAGCATAGCAGGACTTGATGGAAGGCTATTTATATGAAACCAGTAAAATTTAGTGTAACTAATATATTGCAGATGCCATGTACATTAAGATTGTTTGGGGCTGTTTTATACCTTTGCCTAAAAAGCACCTAAACATTTTCAATAATATACTGGTATTCTAGTTTTTGTATTTGTTCATTATTTACTTTTAAAGTGTCTTAATGCATATTAACTATCAATGTTGATATATCAGTCTGATGTTTATACAAGTTGGGAACAAATCAGCAAGCAATTGGAAAAGGTGAAAGGATCTTTTGGCATCTCATTGAACTTTTTGACTGATTTTCAGCTTTATTTTACTGATTAGATTTGTGAGACTACTAAAATAGAAATGTACATATTACGTTTCTAATACTTAATGTTACATAATAAGCTGTTTTACAAGCATTTTTTGGTTTCAAAAGTTTTTGTCAATTGGATATTTGTTTCAGACAAACAGAAGCAATTCATTTTCAACGTTTTCTCAATGCTTTTAACTTGCTGTTCCAAGTTAATAGTCTGCTTTACATTAATAGTCCAAACTGTGATTGTAAGTTTATTGAAAACTTCTTGTGACACAATAAATTATAAAATTCTCTTTTTGAATTAGATATTACTGTTACCCTTTTTATTACTGTTCAGGTATCTTAATGCAGTTATATGGTTTATATAGATGGTGTTTAGTTGGTTCACTGATATGAATAGTGCACATGGAGGTATGTAATTTCTAATAAAATATTTTTTGTATGTCATGCTAAACCATGCTATAGTTGTTCATAGTATGTTGTCCGAATCCAACTATGACTGAAATTGTGGATAAGAAAATTAACTACAATATGCAACCATCTGTCCTTAGTAACATGGGCATTTTTCATATAAATGAAAGTTCTGGATAATCCATTAATCTTATTAATTGTCTTAGTTTATTTAAAGTAATTCTGACCCCAAATGGTAACTGTATACTTGAATTCAAGGCAAAACAATAAAAATGTTGATTGGTTGGCCATTACAAGGTAGCTGAGATGAACTATCATTTGGAACATACAAAGCTTATGCAGTATATAGGTGTAGCAATGTAGAATTTGTTGTCTCCTCCCTTATTAAAATGAATATTACAGATTTTTTATTGGTTTTCAGAATACATTTAAGCATTAAGATGCTTCAATGAAAGTCCATAGTTTAGCATCTGGGATGACCAAATAAAGATGATAAGAAATAAAAGCAATTTGGTGCATGGTGTTACATATTGACTCCCTTTGCCTTTGAATTTCAATCAGGGATGGTTTGGATTATGACACCAAGTGCTTTGCCTTAGGCTTGTGATTCTGTGAAGTAACTTTTTTCAGATGCATCAGCTATGCATTGGCTAATTTGTTATGAAAATGAAAAAACATTCAATAATTGTAGCTAAATTGTGCTGCTAACATATGTTTCTGATAAAATTATTGGTAATATGATAGAATTGAAATAACTATGTGATTGCTTAGTTTTAAATAACATTTCCAATGACAGTCTATCAAAATGGTTTTCCTTCCTTTTTTGAAGATTATTTATGAAACATTATTAATTTCAAATGGCAGAGATCCAATTATGTAAGATATACTGAAATTTAGCCAGCAGAATTGTAAAATTAGTGCTCCTTGAATTTAGCATTAATACTAGTTTTTTACTTTATAATTTAATATAATTTTACAGAACTAGTCCAGCTAATTCAAGGGTCCCCAAACTCTTCATTTCACTGACCCATTTCTAAAGATTGTTCATCAACATCCACACATTTATTATATGAAAATAATTTAATAAATGCTACTTTTATACTACTCCTGCTGCTGCTGCTGCTGCTATTACTATACTATTATAGCTAATATTGTTGACCCTGTGGTTAGTCTGATTGACCTTTGGGGAAGTATTAGCCTTGAGTAATCCCAGTTAGAACTCTTCTGTCCAAGATAAAGATCTGTGATGGATGGATGTATACCGTGTGTATGTCTTCGGCTGTGTGTACCTTTGAATTCTAGTAACTATGTGGATGAGCCTGTACAGCTTTCTTGGCAACACTTTTAGAAATTATTTGCAATTGCTTTCATCTTATAGCTGATAAAGGGTGTCCAAAGTCATCCAGCTAACTTCATGTTTTAAGCAGAACCAAAACTTAGCGTCTACCAGTTATAACCTGGTGCCATTAACCACTATTCTAAATTAACCCTCTATACACATACAATATCTATTATGTTATATTTGATAATGAAAAATAGATATTGGAATCTGGATAGTTTCAGGGTGACTCCAAGTCATTATGTTTTTATGTATGTAGCTATAGAAGTTCATAAAGTACAAAATAACATTTTTTTGTACATCTTTATCATTTTAGGTGAGATGCTTAACTCTGAGGCTATCACTTTCAAAGAAGCCATGATTTACTAGATCTAGTCAACCATTCTGATTAAAAATAAAAATGCCTTTTATAAATTGTAATCTAATTTATCAAAGTCCAATAGATAAAATTGTTTAGTGATGTCCAGTATGAGGAAAATAAATGAAGGATCCAATCTGGCTCCAGCACGAGTCCAAAAGCTCGGAAGACTAAACCTCTGGTCCCGGTGACCAATCCTAGATTGGATCCCATTATCCTGGGACATGTATATTTGCCTTTAGTGATATCTTTCTACTTCACCTGTAGGAATAGAAATTTTAAGTCTATGAAAGCCCAGCAGAGTTTATTTCACACTTGAAGGCAAGTAACAGGTAGCCTCAGAGTCTGTTTTTACAGCCTCAGAGTCTGTTTTTACAGACTAATGTGTCAGGTGTGAAACCACACATGAAGGTTCAATTAAACTGATTTATTAGTAAGAGCCTATGTACAAGAATCTTCTCAACTAATGGTCAGCACCTGATTAGAATTAGAGAGGGTTAATTGCACTCAAGGGGGGGGGCTGTACTTAGTTTGCTTGTGGCTATATAGTAATACTAGGCTAATCCCCTTTTTTCATTCTGCCCTTTCTCCTTCTGGTTTTGTTATTCCTTCTCCTTCACCCTGTCAATCCTAGTTTAAGAGTACTTTTGACAAGATTTGATAGGCTCACTATTAGAAACAAAGATACTATAGTTTGGTACACTATGTTCATGAAAGTAACAATTAGTGCAGAAAATAGATTGGCATTGGCTGCCAATATATAATTAACTTGAGTTCAAGGTGTTAATAATAATAATTAAAGCTACAGTTATTGAGATATCACTAGGCAGCACTGCTTTGGTACCTACATGTATATTAAAGTTCCCCAAGGAAAGTTATTCAACATCCCATTATTGGGAATTTTACTTCATGTAAAAAAGCAGAAAGAGCCTTATCTTTGGCTTAAGTATGCAGTGCTATTCCAAAGATCATAGTTTGCTTTATCAGTTGCTTTGCATTGGGCTTTAATTATTAGTTTACTCCAATATAAAAATTATTAAATACAGTGGATAAGAATAATTAATAATCAATAGGAAGATGTTTTATTATCCCATGTCTGCTTCGTTTATTCAGAATGCTTTCTCAAAAACATATATAGATATTATAGTTATAGATTACTTCATCACATATTCCAAAAATATAATGAGGAATATCATCATTTTAAAAGAGTACCTTCATATATATCTTTTACAATTCAGACTCTATTTATTCTCTGTATCGGAGCAAATCCTCTCAACATACTTGTTTCTTATTGGTTGGTCACTTTTATATTCAATTCACATTCATGCTGATTATTCTTGACCCCATTGCCTTTTAAATTGTCTATTTTTGTCACATTTAGCCCAGTCTTATGTTTCTCCAGATCCATCTCTCACTTTTATTTAACAAAAACATAGTTAAATTAGGATATTTGCTACTGATGTGGCAATTGGACTAATTCAAGGACAGACGTTCAGTTTATCTAGGTGATTAAACAAATTCAAAATGGAAGGGCTATTAGTTATTATTAGATTTGATGAATTAAAACTAATTCCACAATCAAAGACAACACTTTAAAATGTAGCTGCTGGTAAGTATTATTGAAAGAGGGCTGCTATTTCCAGGATATTTCTGGTTATATGTTGTGTCATACAGAATGCCAGAGTGGAGAAACAATTGATAAACCATCCATCACTTCTCAAGATAAACGTGTAGCTATGTTATATCACCCTTTATGATTAAGAGATTTTGTATTGAAAAGAAATAAAGATCACATCATTGACAAAATTTTATTCAAATTTCATTCATTTTTGTCTTTCAACTTTGAAATCCATTTATGTTAATATGACCAACAATTGCATAATTATTTAATTCATGTTGATTTAAAAGTATAACTACTGTTGAAGAAGCAGGGCAAGTTTAGACCACTGCTAGTTTTGATAGTAAATTAGTAATGATCTTTGTGTTTCCCTTTTATGAAATAGCTTCAGATCATCAGACAAGAAAAAAGGCAGTCAGCTGACATTTAAATAGAAGTGCAGGTTGCATTATTTCTACATCAGGAGAACCAACAATGCATGTTAAGCTAAGGTATAGAAAATAAAAATAGGAAGCTGACATTTTATGTAGTTCTAGTTTAAATGCCAGTTTAAGTTTAGGGGAAATAGAATTATGCAAAACGTTCATTGCTTCTAACTTCTGTTTTGGGGTTAATCGAGACAATCATACCTTATAGCCACTGTATGACCTATGAAATGACAATCAGAGTACTTGCTTTTTAAAACCAATTGTTCCATGTTTAGTTTAGTAAATGTCATCTGGACTCAGTAAAAAAGTAAATGACCTGCATTGAATTAGTATAATTGAAACGCAAACAAAATATCACATAGTTGAGGACTCATACAGGAAGAGAGAAAGTTGGGAAAATTTCTCTGTATGATAAATAAAATATGAGAATAAAAAACAGGTTTAGTCATCTGTTTTGGTTATGATAATTTTAAACTATAGTATTAAGTTTGTAACATTTATTTTTCACTACTAGAATAAAGTCCTCTATCACCAAGACATAATGCTAGTGTGAAATTTTAGCTTTTTTTGGACCAAAAAAATCCTCAATGTTTTGGTCATATTTTAACTATTTCATGGTAATAGCATAATAGTTTAGATTATAAATCACTTAAGATATTTGTAATTTGCCAAAAGCTTAAAATTTTTCTTGCGAAAGCCTTTCTGATTCTTAGCTTCACTTTTATTCACAGGATAGACCTATAAATATTTAAAAGCTTTTCAAAACGTTTATGTCTTGATGTATTCTAAACTTCCTTACTGTCTATAAAAATGCTGTATGTTTATTTTCCAACTCAAAAACTTATTTTTTATGAAAACATAAATGTATTGTAAAAGAAATGTGATATACTTTGTTGGATAGGTATTTTGCTCCAGTGAATCAGTATGGAGTTTTTAAATTATAATCTAAATTTTTCCCAGGATATATTTTTCTTTAAATGCCTTTGGTGTAAACTGAAAGTTGTGATTTAAGAACAGCTGATGTTTCTAAGGTGAAGTTTGCAAGAAATCTAATCTCACTAACAGTGATAGGAAAGCAATTTGATCAATGAATTAGCAATTTAAGAGGTAGGAAGATCAAGGAGGTACAGATAAGATAAGGAAAAGTATGAAAGTGTACAGTAGTGGAATTTGGGGAAGGTTCAAGAGGGTGTTAACTGTTCTGTTGTAAGCTAGTTAAAAGTCCTTGTAAGTCATTATTTAAGCTGATGGAAAAACAACATGTTTAATAAAAGTATCCATTTGCCATGAACATTATGAACGAATCCTGTTCTTACTCTGCAGCATAGTTTTAAATTTTACTTCAATATAAATGATATGTATCTATTTTTGACTTTTTAGTTCTGTATTTATTTTTTAAACTTGGCTTCAGTTAAAAAAATTATGCCAGGTTTAATAACAGAAAACAGTCATTGTATTCCTGGGATATAGTCTGTACAAAATGAAGTATGCTAGTTTCTGTTGAAAGCAATGGAATTTCAAATGTTATAGTGAACTTGTAGTAGCTAATGTAGTCCTAATGCAAAAGCATGCAAATGCAAGTAGATAAATTGGTACTACATCCGTGGGAAGACAACAGTGTTGTGACCTTGACATATAGTCATGCATCTTTCGACAATGCTGGCTCCCTTGGCTAGGAAATGGAGATGAACACTACCTTCTAGTGTCAGACACAACTGTACAGGGCAAATCATTACCTTATCTTTAATATCTATGCAGATTCTCAATTATCCAAGTCTAAAAAGTGCTTTTTTAAAAAGGCAACTGGACTTTGTTTTTCTTGAAGAAACATCTTCAAGAAAAGTCCACTTAACTTTAATACCACTTTAATGGGACATTTAAGCAGTAGTCAGCAACCTTAATGGTTTGGCAGTTTACTAAGGACAGTTTTTATTCCTAAAGTCTCCAAGATCTCCAATATATTTTAACCTTTGTGTTAAGTATGCCACACAAAAGTCTCAATTTGTATGGTACTCTGTAACCTAGAGAGATTTTAATGGCATCTACATAGTGTATTAATCAAATATTCCTGAATCTTGAATTACTTTTGAGCTCTAGAGTATACTAGTTATAAGTGGTCTAACTTTCTGTACTGTTTGTAGCACATCTAGCTTTCACAATCAGCTCCCTTTATCTTTATATATTTATTTTAATCCCCAAAATACAGGTGGGATTGTTTCATTTTTCCCCAGTCTGATTAAATCCTGTTTTAAAAACTGTTTCTGGGATTGTATTCTGTAGATTTGCGCCATGTTAAACAGTGATGGCTTTTAAATAGTTTATCAACCTTTGGAGTTTACTTCAGAATGGATTTTATAGCAAGTAAGCAAACAAAGGAGGGCAATGGAACAAGCTAATTCCAGCTACATAGCGCTCTTTTACTAATCAAATGCAAGTGTAGACATTCTAATGATGGACAACTTATTTTCCATTACAAATTTATTTTTTTCCATAGATTCTCAGATTTATAATTTTGAAAATGTAAAATGTCCCTTAAAAAAAAAGAAACAAATCCAGAGATTCTCAAAACACAAATAACATTCATTGGCCTGATTAGCAATATGTTTGTGCTACATTGTGTAACTTTTCCTGAAAAGCACACCTTGTCAGGCAGATCTACTTTATTTAAGAATAGAGCTTAGTTGAGAAATTTGAATTATTCTGCAGTGCAGGAAATTGCCATGTGGATGTATAATTTCTGCTGGTATATCATATTGCATCTCTATTATACTCTTATCTGTTTATGCATTCAAAGTTAATGTTGCTTACCTTTCAAATGCATTTTGATTCCAGGTTGTATATAGGGTCTTCATTTATGTGCATATTTATCAAATCAAGTTTCTTTTAAGGATCTAAGTATAAAAGGTGTTCAGAAATCCTTTTTTATTCATTTGTACTCTTTGTAATGCTATGACAATGTGAGTAAAATTGCAAAATAATCTTGTAGTTGAACATAGAATGCCTATCTCAGTAACTCATCTTTACTCTTAATCATATGGCAATTGTTCCCTTATCTTTTCTTCCCTCTTTGTCAGGTATTACTGCACCAATTTAAGTTCACCACACTTTCCATGAAATAATATCCAAAGGTCATCATTTTAAGGGAGTATACTGTTCACAGAGACAGATTTATAGATAACCAAATTACTGGCACAAGATAGAAAAGCAAAATATTATAGTTAAATTCCATGCAATATTAAAACAATTTAAGCAGAAAACTTTAGATGCTCTTTATGACTTTCTCTTTATGGGAACACGTACTTTCTTAATTCAAACTAAGTTTTCTTAATTAATATTTTAAATGCAAGTATGATAACTTATCTTTTTCCCCCTGTACTATATCCTTCTGTAGGAAATTACTATTGCATGACTGAAGTGAGGCAAAACTCAATTAAGCTAGTTTTTCAGAAGTGTTAATAGCATTGCATTTTTTTTCTCTCTCTACCGTTGTGTTATTGAATCATTATTAGATTTATTCAAAGCTGGTAAGTTGTTTTAGACAGTGAATGATATCTAATTGATAAAGTGATAAAAATATGACAAGTTACAGTGCATTTTATTGATCAGATACAGGTAGCTCTCAACTTATAACAGTTCATTTAATGACCATTTGAAGTTACAACAGCACTAAGAAAAGTGATTTATAACCATATTGCACATGACCGTTGCAGCATTCTCATGGTTACATGGTCAAAATTCAAATGCAATTGACTCATATTTATGACGGTTGCAGTATCCCAGGGTCATGTGATCACCTTTTGCCACCTTCTGACAAGCAAAGTCAATTGAGAACAGATCCCTTAACAGCCATGTTACTAACCTAATAATTGCAGTGATTCACTTAACAATTGTAGCAAGAAAAGTCATAAAATTTACTTAACAAACGTCTCAGCAACAGAAATTTTGGACTCAGTTGTGGTCGTAAGTCGAGAACTACCTGCATTGTGTCGTGAAATGGCTTAAGATCAATAATGCAACATTTTCAGTTATAAATATTTGTTTTAGACAAATGTTTGCTTGTCATATCTGCTAAAGAGAACTTGGATTTCAGGGATCGTCAATTATCCTTTGAAGGCAGTCATAACACCTTATGATTTTATGGGAGCAGAAGTGAAATACTTACAGAAGAAACTAATGTTAAACCTCTTGACTTTAGACAAATATAATAAAGTGACACATTTCCTTTGTTCTAAGTAGTCTGTGGAAAACAGATCCATTCCAGTTCAAAAATAGTCTAAAAATGGTCCTGGTTACTGTAGGAAATTTGTTACTTAATGAATTACTTGCCTCAGGCATTTGATTGATATTTCTTTCTTTATTGGCAAAATTTAATACTACCAGTAATGTAATTGCCTGACCAGTGGGCCAGATTGGAGACAGAGTGGTTCTTATCCTATCTAAGTGGTCAATATTAGAATTTTATGTTCAATTTCTTTTCACATGTAGATAGTCCTGGCAATTGGGACCAGAATTTCCTCCACTAAGCAATATGATTGGAAAGGACAATGGCACATGGCTGCATTGCTTAGTGTTTGCAGTTCTGAAGTCCTAGTTGCTGAACTCTTATTGGTTCACTTAAGTCCAAGTTAGACAAAGAAATGGGTTCATAAACCATAGTATTTAAGGTAAAGTTCAATCTTTTCTGTTCAGGATAAAAAACTAGATACTGGACTCTAGATATAAGAACACTGACGGTACTTACAATTACTTACATACAAAATTTAAGATAATTCCATGTCTATATTTCTTAAGAAATTTGGGAACTCAATGTACTGGTCACTTTCAGATCAAGCTCCTCCTATGCATTTTATGTTGGATGGCCTTTGAATTGTTCAGAAGTTGCAACTAGTACAGTATTGCACACAAGAACAACACAGTGTAAAATAAATGACTAACAGCAGTTTGATTCCTATAGTAAAATTTTGGTAATAAGCATTGGTTTAATGTTTGAAGCCTTTTAACTAAGGCTGCCATATCTAAGGTACAAAAATCTGGATAATCTCTAAATGGCAGTAAAGAGCTTCACTGCAGTAATTATACAGATTTGTGCAGCTCAGATGTGATAGTTCTATTTAAACAACCTTTCAGTTTAAATCTGCCTTCCATTGAACCTGTAATTTACTCCTGTGGTAAAGACATTTTGTTATTCCTTATGCTTTGTGCTAGAGTTGTCTTTTATCTGACTATACACGTTTTTGTATACAGTACTGCTTCATGAAGATGTAGTTCAGATAAGCAACTGAAAATATGTTTTGAGAAATCCTACAATATTATTTGACTGTGCTGTTATAGGTTATTTTTAGTAATATGGTACAGGCAAAGTATTGAATATGTTGCTTTTCTATGCAGAAACTTTCAGGTGCTGAAAGTTTTAAATTTTGGATGTATAAAGTGGACTGTGAACATTAGGAGTGGTGGTAGTTGTGATTAATTCTGTGGTGACTAATTACTTTACAGGAATGGGCTGGGGGAGGATTCATACTATTGTCTTCTTGTTGCATTAATTGATAAGACAATTTGTCAGGTAGCAGTATTAAACCAGTGAATAAAAATGACTTTTTGGTTACAACTGTAGTATTATTGATATGTAGTATGGGGTGTGCCATTATAACAGTTTGCTCACTCCATTATTACTAAGCCAGGACTTGAGTTGAATCTGGTTTTGTTGAAGAGTAGACCATATATATGCATTAAGTGTTTGTTATTTAGTGCTAAAAAATAATAGTATGATCATCCTGAGCATGGCACAGGGAAGAAGCTCAAATCTTACCATTCTAGACTGCAGGTAATGGAATAAGGTCTGGAGCTATTGAAAGGCAGATTCAGATTAAATACTAGAAGGAACTTTCAAACAATAACATTAGAACCAGAGATTTATCAGGGATGCTTTCATTTGGATTCCTGCACTGGGCAGATGGTTAAATTCGGTAGTTTAAATTATATTTTCCAACAATATCATTCTCAAATAGCTATCGGAACATCATGAAAGGTTACAATCTTTTTTAATATATATGTATTTCATAGCTTATGTGGCAAAATTTATACTGAGTCAGTTTGTCATAGAGAGGTGTTAGTTATTATATAGACCAAGCTTATATTGTGATGACAATGCTATAAAAATGGTATTTAAGACAACTTTTTCTTATGGACTTCTGAAAGCTATTACAAGTTTCCTTTGTTAAGTTGAAGATAATATGGTAATTTACTGAATCTGAATTCAAAAACTGGTAATTGTCAAGGTTAGAAGCGAAAACATATCTTCAGTATTCTTTAACATTAATTTAGATCAATAAAAAATTAATTTGGAGATACAAATTTAAAGAGAATAAATTGTATCATTTTTGCTTAAGTCAAGGTATCCTTAAAGTTATAGCAGAGATTAATCCTTTTACATGTGATGAACTTAGTTGCCAGCTTTTTCTGAAGGTAAATAGTATCTATGACATATTCAAGAAAAATAAATATTAGAATATTTGAACTGACTTGGAGAAATGATATGACACATGTTGTAATTTCAATGTGTAAAATGTTAATGGATGCTTTTTTGCAAAAATGTAGTTACCATCATTTCCACAATTCTAGTGAGATCTAGCATTGTACTATCTGCATCGAACGTAGTAAGGGAAGCTGGATCCTGAAGCACTTCTTACTTCTATTATTGAAATAGTGACTTTCTTGTTTGTCTGTTTATTTATTTAATAAATAAATATATTCCTCCCCCCCCCTTCCAGGCAATTTTTATGATTCCCACAAATCCCCCTCCAACATTCCGGAAGCCAGAGCTTTGGTCTGATGAATTCACTGACTTTGTGAAGAAATGTTTAGTGAAGAATCCTGAGCAAAGAGCTACTGCAACTCACCTTCTACAGGTCAGTACTGTATGCAGTTATTTTTTTAAAAGTAGCTATCAGCCTGGGAAAGTTTGCATGTGTGCTCAATAAGATGAAAATCTCCCAGTTCACCCCCACTGAATTACTTTTTCTCTACTTAATAGCTGACAGAAAATTGTTCAGAGTTTCCCCATGAGTAAGGGGTTCACTGTAATTAGTTTCTTGAACTGCTTGGTAAGCAAGAAAAGGAAGATCTCTTAGCAAGTGTTGATTCTTTCAGAAAAGCAGATCTGAGGAATCCTTTTGATTTGCCCAGAGTTCTCCACCTATATGGTATTCAAACCATATGTGTTTGTTTTGAACATGTTACATTTATGGTAATGCTATCTCTGCAGTCAGTATTACTGCAGTCGGTGGTCAGTGCTGTTTCCTACTCCAAACAGTAATTTTTTGAATAATTTTCACTAGCCAGAATTTGGATACGAATTATCCAACCCTTTTCATTCTCATTGTTTCTTCTTTTCATCCTTCCTTTTTGCCTGTGTCACCCTTTCTTTTTAGTTTATATTTTTTATATTGCATAATAAACAGATATTTGTTCTTTGTGCTAATTTTTATTTGTATATTTTATCTAGTTATAATTCTTTTAAGACTTTGCTCTGTAATCTTTTTCTTTTGGCAAAGTCAAGAGAAATGATTTCAAAAGCCCCTCATTTTCTGGTGATTTTTTGGGAGGGTCAAGTATAGCGCTGGTAGCAATTATGTTACAGAAGAATGTAATTGTTATACAGAAATGTTATCTATATCAGAGTTCCCCAATCTTTCAGGGTTGGTGGCCTGGAGCGGTGAGGGAGTGGGGGAAAGAAGGGATGGTTTTGTGTGTGCGGGTGAACGCATGTATGTGAGCATGAACATCTATTGTGCGAGTAGGGCTGTGAGAGCCCACAATGATGCTTGCGCAAGTGGGGCCATGAATGCCTGCGATGCTCGCATCAATGGGGCCATGAACACCTGCGATGATGCTCACCTGTGACTCTCACAGCAATGCTCGCATCAATGGGACTGTGAATGCCCACAATGCTTGTGGCGTCGTTCGTACGAGTGGGGCTTTGCACATGCATGCACGCACACGTGCACAGGCCAGCTATTCACACGGCTTAGTGGCCAATAGCCCATAGCCATGGCCCACAAGCTGGGCACCTGTGATCTATATAACAGTTCTTTGTTATAATAGATGTGTGCATTAAGTGGAAAATCAACAAAAAAACATTTAGAAAAAGAAAAGCAGTCTCTGGACAGTACAGGAACAAAAAGAGCATAATTTTACTGTTGTTAAACTTGGGCAAGTTCATTTTTCTTAACTGATGTCATGGCCTCTAATACACAGCAACATTTAATTTGGCAATGGCAAAGTATTGACTATATAATATGAGCGAAAAAGACCACTTTCCATATTGTATATCCACAACTGAAAAGAAGCTTGTATCTCTGGAACTCATGCACAGTCTTGTGGGAGGGTATCAATGCTGTGTGCAGGAAATGAGTAATGACTTTTAGGGTAGGTATCCTGTGAAACTCCCAAATGTTGCTGAGCTTCAGTTTTCAACATCCTTCACCACCAACTGTTCCTAGGGATGTGCTCTAGTAAGGGCCAAATTCACAGTACTGATAGAGAGGATGGGCGTCTTTTTAAACAGGAGTATAAGTTGTCTTTAAATAAATTTGTTTTTGTTGTATTTCAACTGCCCATCTCGATGATTTTAATTTTGCTTCATTTATATTTCATCATTGCCAATAACTCAGTGATTTGTATTCTGTTGGAATACAGGTTTCTCATGCTATAGTGGTTGCTCTGCTTATGACTGCTAATTTGCATTGTCAGCTTGTTAAAATGAATTAAAGTAATATAACTGAATGCATTATAAAGTTTATTTTTCTATGTCAGGCTATCTTCTATTTGTTTATTTACCAGTTAATTCACATTTCCTTTGGACAATTATATCCTTAACTGTAAAGCAGTTGTGTTTTGTTGTAACATTCTTCTCATGGTTGCTGTTTACCTAAATAAACAAAAAGGAAAATCCTATTTAGTTGTAAAGCAGTTAAACAGATCATATGCTCTCTTATTCCAGATTTTAATTGCTGTCCAAAGGGAAATGCTCTCTCCTGCTGGTCTGTGAAGTTGATTGGCATGTTGTTCTAACATGTTACTTTATTTATACTGTGAATACAGATTGTCTGTAGGCTCCATGTTGTATAACCGTATGCGTTTATTTTCTAGCATCCTTTTATTAAAAATGCCAAGCAAGTCTCAATTCTGAGAGACCTGATTACTGAAGCTATGGAAATTAAGACCAAAAAGCATGAAGAACAACAGAGGGAACTGGAAGAAGAGGATGAAAACTCGGTGTGTGAAAATTTAATTAAGTTTTCAAATTACTTTTGGCCTGTTAAATTATCAACATATTTAAGTAATATAGTTCTGATTGAGAAGGATGCTATAATCACTTATTTTTTTTTTCTGAGTTTCCTTCCTCCTTGACAATCCCCAGTTCAAAAAGCAGTTTGTGACAAAAATGTTTTCTTGGTTTTTAACATTGATTTGTTTGTGTTTGTGTGTGTAGAATTTAAGTAGCACATGAACGACGATTTTCAGTTCTTTTTTTAAAAAGATTGTTACCAATTTCTTAGCTGATCTTTGAATGTATGGGAGAACACATTCTATGGGAGCATCTGCTAAAAAGAGTGAATGAAAGCAAAGATCCAACGTGCCCTCTCTCTAAATTGGGCTATGTTTTGCCACAGGTCAAATTATAGAGCTCTGTTTCCATAGTGTTCATTCATGTAGCTCAATAATGATAGGAAGCAGCATTCTAGGGGTTCACAGGAATCTTTCATGAAATACTCAGGGAGAAGGTTATATAGGTAGTTCTTAGGACCACAGTTGGGACCAGCATTTCTGTTGTTCAGCTGTTAAGTGTGTCAGATCTGATTTTTTGCAACCTTTTTTGCCACAGTTATTAAGTAAAGCACTGCAATTGTTAAATGAGTCATGCAGTCGTTAAGCAAATCTGGCTTTCTCTCATTGATTTTGCATATTGGAAGCTGGCTGGGAAGGTATGCAAATAGGATGCTGTAGGTACAGGCTGCTTTCCTAGCACCCAAATTTTGATTGCAGAACTGTGGGGATGCTGAGTCATTTGTAAGTGTAAGACCTGGTCATAAGTCACTTTTCTCAGTGTCTTTGAAATTTTGAATGGTCTCTGTACGAATGGTTGTAAGTCCAAGACTTGAGTATATTAGGACTAGAATTTCTAGGAAAAATAATAATAAAAGTGTACAAACTTTTAGTGACTAATTAGACATTCTAATAATTCTGATATGGTTAATTTTGTGCATTTTCTTTCTTTCTATTTTATTTTATTGTTTTGTTTTATTTTATTTTATTTAAAAAAAACATTTTTAGGAACATATTAGAAACAAAATAACATTGCCAGATACAAACATCAGGTGAATATATGTTAGGTGTAATGGAATATATCAGTAATTTATATCTGGTGGCTTAATCAAGATATTTACACTATGTTTTTTTATAATAATATGCTGATTTAGCAAGACATGACTCAAAATATTTGCATTAGAAAATTAGTTTAATTTTGCTATCTACCTACAGAGTACTAACAATCTTCCTTTCTACCTGATGAAGATTTCTCAATAATATGAAAAGCAGCGTAATTATCAAAGGTGAAAGGTGTGGCATTATGTTGGCCTGCATGCATTGATAAAATAAAAATTCTTATTCTAATCTTTCTTACTAGACATGCGACAAGAAGCTGTAACTTTTACAAACTGGTTAGAAAGTTATTAAAATTAGTTCTGATTTAAATATTTTAGAGACATGCATATAACAAAAAGAACTCCAAATTAATATTATTTTTCAATTTGTAAATAAACTTAGGATAGGTTTCCTTACTGTTCCTTGGACTTCATAAAAGTGCAGCACCCCTGTTACTAATTAAAGCAGGCTTCTGTGTGTGCCTCAAAGGAGATGCTCTTGATTTAAGGAGTGGATTAATTAAAAATGATTCTTAAAGTCTAAAAGTCTAAGTGACTCTTAAAGACTGAAACATGGCACAGGATCTAATTTCTTGAGTGACTGTCTATCTCCTATAGTATCTGTCTGTCCAATTCAATCTGACAGGGTTGATGTGCTCTGAATTCTTTCAAATAAGCAATGTCATCTATTGGGATCCTGATATCATGCTCTCCTTTGTTGTGGTGGCTGTTGTCTGGAATTAAGTTCCCTCTGAAGTCCGAATGGTCCCCACCCTGTTGGTATTTCAAAAGGGCGTGAAGATTTGGCTTTTTGCCCAGGTCTTTGGTGAGGATAAGTGAAGTCTCCTAGACTGTTTTCTTTGGTATTCTCCCATCTCTGTCTTTCCCATGTTTCTTGTTTTTTATTGTCTTTTTAAAATATTTTAAGTCATTTATAAATTGCTCAGAGTTGCTGGATGTCAGGTGACACATACAATTTAGTATATTTAATTTACTTTATTTACATAAGCAATTCTTATAATTTTTGAAGTGTAGATGTTTATTAAAGTAAAATGGCTATAATAATTTAAAATGATCGTTTTGAAAGCTTAAATAAGATACTTGTAATGTTTGAATCTCTCATAATCAAGAACCAGTTTCTTTCCTTTTAAAGCTGAGCTGGATACAGTCCCAAAAAACTTATAGCTTAGTTTAAGCATGCTACCAAAATAACTGATCTGATGAGATATGTTCTGGCAAATTGATATATTTTAATAGGAGCTGTAGTAATTGTATAGATTTAAAAAAAAATTACACAAAAACTGCAAGCTGCATAACCAACAGAAGGTCACCATCAATGTTAAATGTTAGAGTAAGCATTATTACACATATTACTAAAAATCTCTTATGTATTTTTGAAGTGTGATGAACATTTGATTCTGATGCTGGGCAGCTGTATTATGGAAATATAAAGGCATTTATTGCCTGGCAGCCTTCAAAAACATGTCAAAATATTTTTCTATGGATCATTTGTCAAATTAATACTAATCAAAATTTACTGGATCATATAAATTATTTTTATGTAAATTATCAGAGTATTAAAACACTTCAAGTTAATAAATTCAGGTTATACATTTTTATAATATTTGACAAAAAATTACAGTGATCTTTTCAGTGTAGTATACTTTCTGCCATGTGAGTGATTTCTACAACTTTATGTCCCTAAATAGCAAACACTATTAAAAGCAACATCAACAACTGAGGGAGTTTAAAAAATGGAGAACTTTAAAAAATTAAGTTTCTCCTCTGGGACAATAGAAATGCATCTAACGTGTAAAGTAGCTGATTGATACATGGTCCTTAGTGTAGTTTTATTGGAATCATTAGAAATTATGTATTACTCAAATAATCAATAATTGGATTCTTTTAGAGTCTGCTGGTTTAGTTCTTCCACATTATGCAGACTTGTATATATATATTCATATAGCTACTAAGGAAGTTTATAGAAATGCTGTAGTAACTATGTTTGCATTATTTTTTAATGACAGTGATTTGTGTTGAACAAGGTTTTGTTCTTATACTGTACAAGTTTCAAAAGTTGAACATTGCAATCTACTCAACTGTCTTTGCTGCCCTCTAGTGCACATTTTCTCTCTTAGTTTTCATAATTGCAAGGATACAAAGAAATAGTTAAATTTCTCTGAGAGTTGTTCAGAAAAGGTTTGTTCTGTTCTAATAAAATGTATCTGGTAGAAATGGTACCCAAGAAGGTGAATTGTATTTAATAGTGTAACTTTCAAACAAAAAAAATACAAATAAATTAAGAGAAAAACATCATTGATAAAATTAAGAATTAAACTTCAGCAACAAAATTTATTCAATTTCTACAGCTGTCCATCTCAAACAAGTGACTCTGGGCAGTGAACAGGCATAAAACAATTAAAAACAGTTAAAACATAATATAAAATTAAATATAAATGGAAGCTGAGAAAACATGTCATCATAGATGTCAACATAGCCAGGAAACAAGGCCTTTCATACTTTTGGAGCCTCAGGCATTCAAGCCCTTACAAAAAAGAGTTAGGGTCATCCTGAACTGGATCAAATTAGACGGGGTAGCTGTAGCTAAATTCTTTTTAAGTTTAATAAGAAAGAAATAATGTTTTTATTTGCCCTTAGAAAGAAATTAGAAGCCAGTATCATTAGTGAAAAATAGAGAATGCTTATTACCCTTTTTAAATTACTCTCAGTCTCTAATCCCTCTTAAGGCACAGTTTTCTCATGGAGTACAGTGCAGTTTTGCACATGGGAATTAGTAAAGACCCGGATCTTACTTTCTTGATGCAGCTAGTATGTTACAGATCAGCCTTGCTTATCAACTGCCTCATTTAGCAATCATTCAAACTTACAACAGTTAAACAGTTGTGACTAATTCTTGTATTGATGACTGTTGCAGTGTCTCACAATAATGTGATTTCCCCATTTCAGTGCTTCAGAAATGATGCACATTTATAACTGGTGTGCAGCCATGTGTTTGTCATTTGTGTCCTTCTCAACTGGCTTCTGGCAAGCAGAATTAATGGAGTACGCTGAAGCACTACTGCAAGTTGTGGTCACATGACATCTTAACAGCTGCAGTGATTCACTTAATGACTGAATGGGAAGTGAGGTCATATGCACATTGCAGTCATGTCATATACATGTGCAGCAATAACATTGCTGGTCCCAGTTGTGGTCACTATGTAAAGATTACCTGTAATGAAGATTGTCTGATTTTCCTGGATCAGTGTTTGAACCATTAGTGAACAAACTATTACCAAAAAGAAGGAAATGGTTTATATGTTTAGACCAGTCCTGGTATCAATTGAGCACACACAATTCATTTTTGCTTGGATTGAGATTTAGATTCTTACCTGGGTTTCTGCTGCTTTCTCTCAAATTGAAAGTAGTATTACATTGTCATCACCACCAAACTCCCTCTTTGGGACATGTGTGTGAGGCCACAATGCAAATACACAAAAAAAAAAAAAGAAAGAAAGAAAGAAAGAAAGAGAGAAGTGTTTATCTTGCAGTACTGCTTTCATCAGACATTTCATATGATCTCACCGTGTATGCTGCTGCCTGGATACACTTCTTTCTGATGTCTAGACAATGATTGAGGTCTTCTAACTGGTTAAAAAAAGAAATACCATGTTTTCTGTAAACATTTCTTAAGAAAATCTGTAAAACTCTCTCTCCCCCCCCCCAGTAGATGTTAAAAGATGTAAAGAAGTTACTAAACAATTGAGAAATTCTCTAGGTCAAAGGTGTGCCAGTTCTGTTTGGTTGCCATTATGTACCTCTTGTTCTTTGAATGTCATGTTGGAAGCTGCACAGTAAGGAACACTGTATTTTTTTAAATGCAGTTTTGTGTCTATAAATAATAGAGGATTTAGCAAATGTATATAATAATAAAGATTATACAATAATATAATTTTTGAGAAAATGATACATAAATTATGTTATTTGTTGTTTATCACTGAATGTATGTATAACATTGATATGTTGCTAATTAGATTGCCATTTGCTATTTAAAAGTATCCAGTATATTCTCATACATTCATAAAATGAAACTTTGTTTTAGTGAGCAACCTATTGTTCCTCTGATTGGATATTTTCATAACTCAGCAAAACCCCCCATAAAATTAGAGCTTGGCATGTTATGAAAAGATTTACTAAATGCAATCCATTAAACTTCCTAAATATTAAATAGAATTTTTAGAATTAGTCATCATTTATTTATTTGTCAAATAAACATTGTACTTATGTGAGCATATTCTTCAGTAGATAGAAGCCCCTTCTCTTTATTCAGCAAAAGCTTAGAATTTAATCTACCACAGTTTGAGAAAAAAAAATAAGCTTTTGCAGTTAAATAATAATTCATTACAATTTTATCTCTAATTTAATTTAGAGGAACTTTAAGGAAATGCATTAATGTTTTAAGATAATTTCTTGCAAACTAGCAGAGGCTTCTCATAATCTGAAAATTCCAGGTTTATTAAAGTTTCTTTTTATGAAGAAAGTATTTTGGATTTTAATCACTTTCTTCATTTCTTGTTGAAAATGGTACAGTAGAAGTGTACCATTGAATCAAAATCCAATTAATTATATAAAATAAACATTTATGACAATAGTTTGACATATTTACATATGACATTTTATAAAATAATTAAAAGAAATAAAAAATTATATTCTCTTTAGAAAATGTTCCATAGAAACAGAGGGTGACATGCAATATTATAGCAATGAATTTTGGAAATGATGATTAAGACTAGAAAAGAGAATGAACAGAAAATATGGGTTAAAAACATTCATAAGAGAAATAGCAAACACAGAAAAATCGTGACTTTTTATTCTAGGAAAAAAATGAAGGCAGAAAATATTAGCAAACAACAGAAGAAATATATAGGTATTTGGAATACTCAAGAAGATGTAAACCATACCTTCTTGACTTCAAATAGCTGGAGTCTCAAATGAAAATTTTGAACATCTAGAAAATAAAATTAATGGAAATGATTTCTCAATTAACAGGTTGTCAGTGTTCAAGTTATATATGAATTCAAATTGATTTCACATTTGGAGTCAGTGGCTGACATTCAAAAAGAAATTAATTGTTTAGTTAATGCAACTTCAGAATTAGAATTTTAAGATTACATGCAACTAACATTATATTATAAATAAACTACAAATCTTTTTCAGGGATGCTTCCATTCATTTAAAAAAATATTTTGTCAGTGCAAATATTTTGTACAGATGCAATTCTGATCCAGAGTTTTAGATTATGTTAATTAAATAACTATAAATATGAATGAGGTAAAATGTTCTTGATACTCTTCAGTGTGAAAAATGAGATGTTTCAGCTAATAAATATGCTTGTATACACATATAGACAGACATCACAACCTCTGTGTGTAAAATGAAATTTAAATGCCTTATAAGTAAGTCATGCATAGAATTGCAGTTCTAGGTGTCTGTTTTAAAAGAAGTATCATTTGTTATGTGTTATTTGGTTTATCTTTTATTTTAAAATGCAGTAATTTTATGACTCCCTCTAAGGCACTTGGATTATTTATTGGATTGTATCCAGTTGAAACTTTACATAGAAAAATCTTCTGCTCATGTGAAGTAAAGCATTCAGGTTTTACTGCTTTAGCTTGCTTATTATGACGTGCCCCAAACAGCACAATACACTGTTCAAATATAGTTCCTAGTGCTTGGAAGCAACTCTTTGGAAGCAGTTAGTTGCGTTATATAGACAGAATTCTTTGAAATAAATACCTTCTCTTACATAGGTATGTTTACTGCCACCTCAAAGTTATCACTGGACATAATCCAATGTATGAAAATAAAAGCAGTATTTATATCTCATTAGGACAGGGAAAAAGAAGAAGAAGAAGAAGCAGGGCTTAAGAGGGAAAACAGTGTTGAAGAGGAAAAAAAAAACGTAAAAGACCAGTGTCGTTCTATTTTTAAGCAGGATTTGTCTTACCCTCATAAATGATAATTTAAAATATTCTGTGGGTATCATCTGGTATAGTATTTCCTAAGATGCTTCCTCCTTGTCTCCAAGAACTAAAGAATGTTTCTCATGACGGGATGCATGGCATTCATTAATATTTGATTCTTTTCTATCAGTTATTGAAACATGTAGGGCATTTTGTAAACTTGCTGATGTCAGAATAGGTTTTGGAAGCATACTTGGTTGATCTCATTTGACCGCCAAAGCAAACTGAAGTCAGGAATTTTTTTTTTAGTCGACTCATCTAAAATTAGACGCTTACTTGAAAGGTTTTATACAAGCAGCTCTTCTACATTCTGATGTTTTTTTTGTGGACAGTAGAATGTGCCCTTGTAAAAGCACTTAAGGCATAGAACAGCATGTTAGTCCTTAAATAGCTTAGATTTTGTGCATATCCTCTACATCTGACTTCAGAAAGAGAGTAGGATTTCCTAATGATGTTTTCAAATGCTTCTATTCCATATGGGTTTTATGATTCATGATCTGGATTATCATCAGTTCTCTGTTTTACATTCTTGGCACATTACTGCCACTGATTGGAAATGCTTTTGTATTCTTTGCTGGAATTAACTCTGTTCCACAGTCCTGAAGCATCTGCTCAGCAGATACTTTCCTACAAAGCATCAGCAGGTTTTCTTCTTGCCCCTTTTATCATGACAAATGCTTTGTATACAAATGAGAGAAGTTGCCTTGCCAGTTGAGATGGATTTTTGAAAAAAAAAAAAAAAGTTTAAATTTACGGAGTACTTGTCCACTATAATCTTATGGCTATTCCATAGGGGGAAAAGAAAAAAGAAAAAAAATGACTCTGTTGGAATAAGTAATTTTCATGGAGAAAGTTCCAGATTCAGTCTTAATAGTGTTTGGTTCAAAGACTCTGAAGCAGTAGAGCTGGAAAATTTAGTTGCCCGAGGTCCTGGAATGCTAATAAATGGAATCATACTAATGACCCCATAATATGATTTAAATTTTGTATATCAGTTTTCCATGTTTTTGAGTTTCTGCTATGGCTTTGTAGAAATATATGCTTTAGTGTTACTAAAGGATGTTTCCAAAGATGCTTTGGATTAACTTGGTACAGTGAGCAATAGAATGAGCACAAACTGGACTGGACCCAGTCTTACTCAGATGGTGTTGACCCATTAAAATAAATGAGAGAATAGTTTCATATTAGCAAGTATTAATTGATTCAGGTAGATCTTTAGGTATGACTAAAAATGGTTCAATCTAAAAATAAAATTCTTTTTTGGAGAGAAAAAAATCAAGTTTTTGTTATCTTTATTATATCCTGCCAAACCTTTAAAACTCTTGGCAGCTTACAAAACTTTCTTTGTTACCTTCTGGGAGGAGGCTTCGTGGTATCTAAAGCAGAGCATCCAGATTCAGTCACAGTTTTGTTCCATACAATATTAACCTTGTGAACTCTAAAGCTTCCTCCTTCCGTTATGTATTCAAGATGGATAGTGATTAATATTTATATGTTACTTAAATGTAAGGGTGTAGGTCTATACATATGTTGTATATAATATGTTTAAATGTGTGTTATGTATGGGTACACTTTGAGAGCAAGCAACTAAATTTAAGTCTTAGGCATTTCAGTATGTTATATTCAGTGAGATTTATTATTTATTTTTATTACTATTTACTGCAAAATAATAAAATAACATATTATCTCTTCAGTTTTTAAGACTGCCCACACATCAAGCAACTCTGCATAGCTTATAAGATTAAAAACATCAACATAAGAAAGAACACCCCTCCCCCCCAAATTTACAAGGAATAGAATCTTAAACTATTTATTCCAGCATATTACATTGAAAGATGAGGGGGGGGAGGCTTGCAAAGTATCTTCATATGAACAATACGTTCCTTCCCAAAGTATTTGGGGAGTGGTGGCCTGTAGAAAGACTTTGTGTGGCTGTTATGAGAAAAGGACACAGCTTGGGAAAATTCCTTGGAACATCTGGTGTTGGCCCTTCTAAGGAATGTTTCTACTGCTTTTAGGTGTGTTTTGCAGCAATATGTCTTATAAAGTACTCTTTCAAATGCTTTGCAGTGCTCTGGTCCTCTCAAGGCCAGTGTTCTTAACATCAGCATGTTTTTGAAGGTTATTTCTTTTTCTGTTTGCAGGATGAAGATGAACTCGATTCCCACACCATGGTGAAGACTACATCTGATAGTGCCGGTACAATGAGGGCCACAAGTACAATGAGTGACAGTGCTCAGACCATGATTGAACATAATAGCACCATGCTAGAATCGGATTTGGGGACCATGGTAATAAACAGTGATGATGATGATGATGATGATGATGAAGATGAAGATGGAACCATGAAAAGTACGTTTCATTTTTCTTTATAAAAGAAACATTCTAAATGCTTTTTATTTCAGCCATGCAAGCAGTGAATACTCACTTTAATTCAATTAAATGTTAGAATCAAGACCAGTACATCTCGGCTAATATAGCTACTAATTACATTTATGTGATTTGTACAAATTTAGATTAATCTGCATATTAAATTTTTAAAATTTTCCCTGGCAGCTGCTTTCCAATGGTTTGTTCACTTGAGCTACCAAAACAAAACAATGAAATCTACCAATATGTGGATTTCTTCTGGAAGGCAGTTCAAGTTCCCTACATTTCCATACTTGGAGTTGTAATTCCTTTGTGTGTTTTATGTTGTGTTATGGAAATCTATGTTTTCAACTGTTAGTGTTTTATTCAAGCTGGTAATGCAGCAATTTAATGTAGAATAAATGGAAAAATGACAACATGTGCTACAATTATAGAATGCTTTAAATTAAAGTCATTTTAAATGTATACCTACAATGCGGTACATCATTCAGCTACTATCCCATTTTGGATAAATTTAACTACACATATAATCTTATCACCAAAAGTTATAACTGAATAGTAATAATTATGTTTGAAAACACTCTTGAATAATACCTTTTAGTTGTTTGAGTTGATTTAATTGTCTGCAGGATTCTATTTTTTGTTAAACATGCTTCTTGTCTTCAGTCTACATTAATATATAGTATCTTCAATTATTCATTCGAAATTTCTGAGTGAATTTGCTTAGGTTAAAAGAAGATTAGAAGATTTTAGGTGCTGAATTATGCATTAATTTCTTGTGATACATTTCATTCTTTTGATTAATGTGTGGAGCATTATTCTGCTGGGATTCAGGTGGAAATGGATGGCTTGATTCTCAAAAGTATAAATTGCAGCAGAATTATCCTATATGATAGTTGTCTTACCATATGTCTGATGAAGCATATGTGATAAAATTGCTCTTATATAAACTGTTAGAATAAACCCATTAAGTTTTATATACAATATTAAAATTAGATAAAGTTTAAAACCTAGCCTTTTCAAAACATGTTTTGTGAAATGCATAATAGTAGAAGGCAATTAGACCCACAGCTATGGTGGTCTCCCATGGAGAATGAGACACGCACGCAAGTATCTCGGGATGGGAGCCCAGAGCTGACTCTAACACCCTCTTTTATTGTTACTATAGTTTTTACATCACACAGCGTAATCAAAGGACGTATATAGGGGTGGTTACAATATATCAAATAACAGACACTCTCCAGATGCAAGACTACGCAGGTGTTCTTATCAGACTCTGTCCAAAAGGCTGATGAATGTATCCTGTGTTTGGAGCAGTCCGTTTGTTATCTCAAGGACCTTGTGGGAGATGCCCATGGACATATTTGTGCAATTAATCCCACACACAGCTATATTAATTTTTCACAGTATGCCAGGGATTTTTATCTTCATCAAAAGATAACTTAGGTAGTCCTTGACTTAGCAACAAAAGGTCATTAAGCCCCTGCACAGTACCCTGACTTGTGCCATTCCCCACCCCAGTGTGTTTCCCCAAGCCACAAGCATCTCTTGTATGCCCCATGCACATTTTTCAATTTGTGCTGCCCTGTGTGCTTCCTCTGGTGCACCCCCACATATTTTGCCCCTCCTAGGTGCCTTTCTCAACCCATGCAGTACTTCTTGGGCATCCCCACTTACTCTTCTCAACCCATGCCATCCCTCTATGCACCGCCCCTGAACTGCAAGGCACCTCAACTGGCCCAGCACTGTCCCATGCATTCTTTGTGCACCCCCAACCTACTCAACCCATGTAGCACCTCTTGTGCACCTCCATGTACCATTCTTGACCTGTACCCTCCACACAGTGTCGCACATTTCCCCCCCAACAGAGCCACTTGTCTTCTGGCTTTGGACTTCTTGCTGGCTTCCCTGCCAACTTTCTCCCTGTAAGCTTCCCACAAGCAAAGTAAATAGGGAAGCCAGCAGAAATTTGAGTTTGAAATCACTCCTGTTCCAATTCCTGTTTTGCCCGCCTGTGGTTATTCTAAATACTACTATAATTCTACCTTAATACATTTATTAAAAGAAACTGGTTTGTTTGCTTTATGTAATTTTACTTTGAAAGCAGGGATTCTTAATAAAATTATTGTATTATTGCTATTATTGTAATAGGGCTGTAAATTTTTGATCTATTTCTTCCAAATGTAAGTCACTGAAAGTGACTTTTGAGTTGGGAATTAATTCTGATAATATATTTTTCTCCAAAATTCAGCCAAAGTAGTAATGAGCCAATTCTGAACATGATTATGAGACTCCGAATGTCAGACATCATCCTTTAATGTGAAACTTAAACATTTTATGAACATTTAATTAAGGGATTTCATGTACTTCTGTTGTATAATATTGTAATATTTTTATTTTATTTTTTTTTAAAAAGGAATTTCAAGAATTGGTATTACTTCCTCTTCCTATAGCGAATTTGTGTTTAATCATCAATAATAGCTTGAAAAATTGAGAAATAATATGCACCTGCTATTTCTACAAGAACATAGGATTATTTTTCCTTATGAAGGAAAATATATTTAGAATCACAGTTTTGCCTTCAGTACTTTGATGTATAGTTGGATGATTTTAAGAATATCTTAGGTCTTAAAGAACCAGATAAGGTGTTGTTTTCCTTTGGACAATTACATAATTATTAATTTTTAAAACCATGAATTATATGATAAAATAACTTTTTATAAAAATTAATTTAGCATTATTCATAAGTAAAAATTTCCTTGAGTTTTAACTTACTGACAGGTCAACAAGGTGGTGTCACTTGCTGAATAGAAAGGAATTAGATTTCAATTTAACTTCAGTGCATAAATTGGTTATCAGTTGCTTATAGTTCACTTATTTGTATACCGCTTTAATTAAAACATGATTTTGTGTGGTTCTGTTCTAATTGTCTTCTACCTAGTTGTACTGTCACTATAACATGTTATTTTAATTTCTAGTAAAAATGCATTAATTCTTTTAAAATTAATTAATGTTAACTTTCAGCCAGCATAATCACTTTGAACTCTTTGGTTTCTCTTCATATTTTGACTATTTTCTTATTTTCAAAACAGGAAATGCTACATCACCACAAGCTCAGCGACCTTCATTTATGGACTATTTTGATAAACAGGATTCCAAAAATAAGGCCAATGAAAACTGCAACCAGAATATACACGAATCTTATCACATATCAAAGAATGTTTTCCCTGATAACTGGAAAGTTCCCCAGGATGGTGACTTTGATTTTGTAAGTTCTTATGTACAGTTTGCTTTTCTAATGTTGATGGATGTTGTGTGGATATTGTTGATTTAATATTTTTGCAGGATACAAGTATATACTTCCATCTTTTTCTTTCTGGTTGGGAATTATGTGAATATGCTGTATATCTTTAGCGCATATTACATTATGCACTGTGTTAAACATACAGTAATAGCATATACCGTATATGCCAGCGTATAAGACGACTTCCGGAAGTGCTAAACTCGGCGCCAAAGATGGGGGTCGTCTTATATGCCGAGTCGTCTTATACGCTGGAAATACTGGTAGTTTCCGGCGTATAAGACGATGTTCTAGGAATGCGGCTCGGCGATAAAGACGGGGGTCGTCTTATACGCCGGGTCGCCTAATACGCCGGCATATACGGTATTCATACAGAATATTGCTTTCTGTAATAGGAGACTAAAATCTTCAAATAGAAGTAGCCTGGTCTTTCTCTTTGGTTTCCTGTCTCTAATCTGATAATCTCATATATTTGGGACTAAGTGTAATACTTTATTCCCATATTCTCTAAAATACAGTTCCTCTGTATGTGTGTTTAGAATCATTTCTTCCTACACTGGAGGAAAGCCTGTTTCAGTCCAAAGATTTTAAACTTGGAATCAGGAAACAATTTTTGAATTACTATGGAATATTAGAAAGTCTTTGAAATTATTTCATGTGCAGAAAACAGAAGAAAGAGATATTTGGAGATCCCTTCATTGTAATTATCTTACTTTATCCCCTAATTATTGTAGGACTTCTGGAGAAGTATGGAAGTTGTATTGCAGAATAAATAGTCATTTTTTAAAAATAGTTTCCATTCCTAAAAGCCTTTGCTGAGTTAAAGATCTTTATAATGTTGAAAGACACAATTGAATACAGTCTATTATTTAACATGCAGCTCTGAACTGGAAAATACAGTTGACAAATAATTAAAATTTACAGTACAATTTTTCAACCAGACATTATAGTATTATTTCTCCTCCTTATATCCTAGCTGTTTCTTTTTTTCCCTCACTGAAGAAATTAATGTATCTAACCTCTCATTAGGAAGTTAGGATATTTGTGAATATTCAGTGTTGTCATTACTGTCAATGACTTATAGATTGTCAGGGAGAAATAATAGACATATTTTTAAATAAGTATTTTATGTATATTGTCAATCTTTCAGAGATTCAATCATTTTTGACATAGTTCAATATAACATGGGAAATTGCATTACTGGAAAATCTCAACTGGAAAAAATGCTATACTTGCTGAGTGTTAAAAAAGTATATCAGTAATTTTTTAAAAATATATTTTTAAAGAAGTATAAAATATTTGCTCCACTGTTCTCTATTCATAAGCAAATATTTTATACTTCTTTAAAAATATATTTTTAAAAAATTACTGATATACTTTTTTATGCAGTTTATAAAAAATACAAGTAAGAATTCTGCCCTTTCTCTTTTGTCAATTTTTCCCCTAATGAGATCTGATTAATATGTTTTTTATCAGTAAATATAATCGAAAAACATTTAATGGATATTTGACAATGGAATATCAATTTAAATTTAAACTGGAAAAGTAGAATAATATTCAGGATCATTCTAAAGTTATTAGTTTGTATCAGTCTCATTATAAAGAGAGGGAGAAGATTGATTTTGTTTGCCAGTAGTCACTTTGGGTTCAGCAAAATGCAAGCAAAACAAAAGAAAACAAAATCCATTAAAATTATGTCAGATATAATCAACTCTTATTTAAATTAAATACAGTTATTTAAAGTAACTGTAAACTACATTGAAAATCTTGCATGAACTTAATATTGTCAGAATATACATAAACTTAAATATTTAAGTCTCCTTCCTGCAGAGTATCAGGAATCCCTTCTGATCATAATGATAAAAATGTGAATAGTTTTTTTTATTGAAAGCTATTTATTTTAACACTCAGCAAGTATAGCATTTTTTCCAGTTGAGATTTTCCAGTAATGCAATTTCCCATGTTATATTGAACTATGTCAAAAATGATTGAATCTCTGAAAGACCTGATTGTTCAGGATAAGCCTTATTGCAATTTATATCTTCTAATCAAGCCATTGAATGAATCTTTCTAGTAAAAGTCATTTTGTACATATACTTATGTAGAACTGAAAAGAATCTTTACAGAATGGAAGGAACTTAAAGAGAATTTTTAATACAGTGTACCTTGCTCTGAGATAGTAATATTTATTCCTTTCCTTTAGCACCATAAATGTGTAAGGCTATTTATGTACAGTATTTAAATTTTTGCAGTTTGTTATAACTGCAATCAACAGGAGATTCTGCTTTGCAGATCTTTCCAGTTACCTAGTTCCTAATGTATAGTAAAAGGTTTAGCTGTTCTAACATGGAAAAGGTAGCATATGAGACTCTGAAATGCATTAGTAACCTTTATAAACATTAATTTGAGAGTGTATTGTCTTTCTTTTAATTGTACAAAGGCTAGAAAGAAAAAAAAAGTAGTAGCATCCATGGAGTGGGAATAGGAATGAAAATGGTCCAAATAAAGATTATGGTAATATAGTTGAAGCTGCACCTCTTTTATGTGGGGATTCAGTATCACAAATATGTGCAAAGGAACAGAGCTTCAGTTATGCTACCACAGCGACCTTGGACTAAAAAGAAATGCATTTCAGGCAGCCCTCGACTTACAACCATTTGTTTAGCGACTGTTTGAAGTTATAACATCTCTGATGATGTTACCTAGTTTGGGTAATGAAACATCTGCCAGAAAACAATCAAGCTCAGACAGCACCAAGGACTCCCCCCCCCTTATGACTGTTTTTCACACTTGATCATTGCTGATCAAAAATTGAGACACTTGGCAACTGATTCATATTTATGATGGTTGCAATGTCCCGGGGTCATGTGATCAATTTTGCAAACTTCTGACAAGCAAAGTCAATGGGGAAGCCATTACTAATTTAACAGCAGCTGTGATTCACTTAATAACTGTGGCAAGAAAGGTCATAGAGTGGGGCAAAATTCACTTAACTGTCTTGCTTAGCAACAGAAATTTTGGGGTCAATTGTGATCAGAAGTAAATGTTTTTTCTTATGTAGTTCTAAAGCTGAAGCAATCATGTTCTATAAAATCAGTTTAGTATATGTTCTTTTATTTGAAGCTGGGTTTTTTGTATTTTTTAAAGCCTTGTATGTATCCTATGAACAATTTATTATTTGTATTTCTATTATTGTTTTGACAATAGATCCAAGATAGTTATAAAATAGGCATTAGCTAGAAAAAGATGTAATAATGCAAGCTGTTCATATTTGTATCATTGTTTTAATAATGGATCTAAGACATAAAACTTGCATTAGCTAGAAGTGATCTTTTTCAAATCCACATAAGTCATGGTCTCGAATACATATGGTATGGGCAAATGAAGAATTGGGACAGGATATAGAGACTATAGAAATAAAACCAAATGTATGGGCAGATTATAATCTGCTGGAAATAGTTTGGAAAGGTCGTAAAAAAGTAAGAAAAAGATGGGTAATGAATTCTTATATTTTGAAGGAAAAAGAATTTATTGTACAGACTAAAAGGGAAATGGATTATTTCTTTAAAGAAAACACAAAAGAACAAACATTGGTACAAATTATTTGGGACACAGCGAAGGCGTATTTAAGGGGACTAGCAATAGCTTATATAGCAAGGAAAAATAGGGAGAAAAGACAAAGGCAAAACATACTACAGGAAGAGATTAAAAAATTTGAAGCCAAACTACAAAAAGAGCCCCAGGATGAATCAATTGAAGTGGGAATGGCATTAGCCAAACATAAATTAAACATGATGGAGCAAGAAGAAAGAGTTAAAGAATTGAAATTGGCGAAACAAAATTTTTTTGAACATGCAAATAAACCTGGGAGATGGCTCTCTTACAAATTAAAAAAAGAGAAAGAGGGAAAAATAATTCAGGAACTTTATGATAGAAATGGAAAGTTACAATATAAAATGGACAAAAAGAAAGAAATAATTCAAACCTACTTTGAGTCACTATACAAAAAAGATGAAATAGACGGGGGAAAGATTAAACATATTTGAAAGTTAATGGTCTGCCAGAATTAAAAGAAGGACAAAGAGACATACTGAATGGGAAAATAACAGCTATGGAATTAAAAAGGGTGGTGCAAAAACAAAAAAATAATAAGACCCTGGGACCGGATAGCCTTCCGGGGGAATTATATAAAACCTTCCACGAAGATTTTGAAAAGATATTACTAGAGGTGTATAATGATGTGTTGGAGAAATCTAATCTACCAGACTCCTGGATAGATGCCATCATATCTCTTATCCCAAAAGAAGGCACAGACCCCAAACAGATTAAAAACTATAGGCCAATCTCGCTGTTAAATACGGATTACAAAATTTTTACTAATATAATGGCTGAAAGATTAAAGTTAATTTTACAAAATATAATACATCCAACTAAAATGGTTTTTTACCCCAAAGACAAATCAGAAACAATATTAGAATGGTGTTAAATGTCCTAGAATATTATGAAATACATTTAAGAAAACAGGCAGCTTTGATTTTTTTAGATGCGCAGAAAGCATTTGATAGCCTCAATTGGCAATTTTATGTTCCAACAGATTGAGAATATGAAATTTGGTGAGAAATTTAGTAACATAATAAAGGCAATATATAGAACACAGAGAGCTAGTGTGGTATTCAATGAAAAGAATACAAAAAGTTTTGAAATAAACAAAGGGGTAAGACAGGGATGCCCAATTTCACCTTTATTTTTTATTTTGATTCTTGAAGTATTATTAGTTCAAATTAGAGCAAATAAAGAAATAAAAGGGGTACAGGTCAAAGCAGAGGAATATAAGTTACAGGCATTTGCTGATGACCTGGTTTTCTTTATTGAGGAACCTATAGACAGAGGAAATATTCTTATGGGTGAAATAGAAAAATTTGGAATAGTGGCAGGATTAAAAATTAACAGAGAAAAGACTAAAATGTTAGCAAAAAATTTAACCGATAAACAAAAAAGGAAATTGGAAGAGAATTTGGGATTACAAGTAACGAAAAAGATTAAATATTTAGGAATTTGGATAACCTCAAGATGTTCCTCAATAAAAGAAGACAATTATACAAAATTGATATTAAAAATGAAACAAGATCTTGAGACTTGGGGGAATCTCCAATTATCATTATTAGGCAGAATCGCATTGACTAAAATGAATATTCTACCAAGATTATTGTATTTATTTCAAACAATTCCAATAAAATTAGAGAAAACTTTTTTTAAAGAATTGGATAAAATAATAAAAAAAATTATTTGGGCGGGCAAAAAAGCTAGGATAAATACCAAAACATTACAAGACAGTAAGAGTAGAGGTGGTCTTGGACTCCCTAAATGGGAAATCTATTATCATGCGGCAGGATTATTATGGATTAAAGACTGGATAAACTTGGATAATGAAAGGATATTAATGATTGAAGGACATGATCTACAGGCGGATTGGCATGCATTTCTATGGGGGAAACAGAAGAAAACATCAACATATTTCCAGCAACATCAGATAAGAAGAGCATTGATCGGGATATGGGAAAAAATAAAAAAAAGACACTATGGGAAAATTCCAAATTGGTTTTCGCCGATGGAGGCAGTGATTCATCCCAATACATTAGAGAAAAAAAAAGATGATTGGGTATAAAGAATTACTGGATAACCGAGGAAATCTCAAGTCAAGAGAAGAGTTGGAGGAACAAAGAATACCCATAGATTGGTGGCCGTATTTACAAATTCAATCTAGATATAATAGGGATAGGCAAGAACATGGAATTAGTCAGACCCCACACCAACTTAATATAATTCTAATAAGGAAGGAAGGAAAACTATTATCAAAAATTTATAAATACTTATTAGAGACAGAGTTAGAGGAAGAAATAGTGAAGGGCCAATGATAGCGTGGGCACGAAATGTGGGGCGAAATATACATTTAGACGAATGGGAAAGATTATGGAACATAAATTGCAAATTGACGCTATCAACTGCATACAGAGAGAATCAGTATAAAATGATTTACAGATAGCATTTAACACCGGCGAGATTGGCTAAAATGTATAAAAACATAGACCCGAAGTGTTGGAAATGTAAAATCAGAGAAGGAACATTTTATCACATCACATGTGGTGGCTGTGCCCCAAAGCAAAAAATTATTGGGAACGAATAAGAGATTGGATACAGGAGATAACTGAGACACAAATGGATTTCAAACCAGAATTATTTCTTTTGGGCATAATAAATTTAAAGATGGAAAAACAACTCCAACACATCATTATACACATATTGACTGCAGCGCATATAGCATATGCTCAATGTTGGAAGAGTGAAAATATTCCCACAAATGATATGATTATTTACAAAATCTTGGAATGCGCAGAAATGAACAAACTTACGTTAGAATTAAAAGACAAGGAGGCGACAGAATTTTATGAAATTTGGAATAAATGTTATAATTGGCTAGAACAGAGAAAGAAAAAGACATAATTATTGATGTACATAAAATGTAAATAAGATGTAAATAATGCTTAAATGTAGAGTACTGTTCTGTTAAAAGAAAAGATTTATGTTTATGTATTTTAAGTTTGTTTTGGTGTATGGTATATGGTGAAAAATAAAAAAAAATTGAGAGATAGAAGTGATCTAATAGCTAATAAACTAGCTCAGTGGTGGCGAACCTACGGCATGCGTGCCAGAGGTGGCATTCAGAGCTCTCTCTGTGGGCACACGCGCCATGCCCTGGAGATGGCAACTGTCCCTCTTCAACCAGCTGCCCATTAATTCGCCGAGGTCCCACATGGCCAGATGCATCCCAGCACCCATGCGCTCACTGGCCTCTGTGTGCTGGGTCAATGGTGTCAGGCAGCACCACCCCAGCCCCTGCCTCACCTTGTCCTGTAACAATGGCACCCCCGCCCTGCCTCGCCTCACCCCACAGGATGAGCCTCTTGCCCACTGCCCCACCTGCCAGAGACCCCCTGGATCTCCCCCATCCCTGCCCGGTCCCCACAGGCATCCCTTCCCACGAGCAACATCGAGGCGATCATGCCCACCTTGGCCACACCCACCCAATCTGTCATGACCACTATGGCCATGCCCATCCAGTGGGCCACGCCGACCTGGCACCCAGCGATAAATAAGTGGGTTTTGGATTGCAATTTGGGCACTCGGTCTCTAAAAGGTTCGCCATCACTGAACTAGCTATTAAAAATTTCAGCACTAATGTAATTAATTATTTTAACTGTATCTATGCAATGTTTTTTTTTAGTTAGGATAAGTAAAAAGCTAGAAAAGGGAAATATATTTTACATTAGTGCCTGTGGGGAGAAAATGTTTCTTTGCTAAACACTATATAGATATGATCTCATATTGTTTCATATTAAATAATGAGCATGTACATTACATGTCATCATTTTACTGTTTAAACAGATATATTTTAGTGGATCATTTTTTCTATTTTTGGTAGAAAGTCATCTGTTACAAGGGATAGAATTTTGAAGTGATTTCCAAGTACATATTAAACATATTAAAATACAATTATTATAAAATGATGACATTGTAAATAGGATGTGCTTAATCTGTGCTAGATCTTTCCAGGATTATTTTAAATCTTGGAATTATTACGGCATCATCTGCTGTTACTACTATAGATTATTAGTTTTATATAAGTGTGTTGATTATGTTTCTGATTAACGTATTGATTGGGATAATCATTTTAGTTCAATAATAATTTCAATCCCTGCTCTACAAAATATGTATGCAGGAGGGAATGGCAGAAAAAATGTTTTCTGTGTTTTGTATTTATAAATTAGAAGCTATATATAGGCATTCTATCTTTTATTACTGCTCCCCTTCTTTCCAGATTTTCTTTGAAATAGTGTTGGTAGAAAATAGTCAGCATTAGTGTACATCTTTTCTCCAAGCTAGTGTAGGAAGAAGGTAGTTGGCAAATAAAATTTGGCTGTTGCAGCATCAACACAACAAGCAATAATAAAGAAAGCACCCAAGACGGTCGCTATAATTATATCCTGAAATTACATGAATTATGTTATGGAGAATTAATGTCAAGGTCCTGTGAAATGTTAGTACTGCTTTATACTGCTTTGGTAAAACCACACTTGGAATACTGCATCCAGTTTTGGTCACCATGAAACAAAAAAGATGTTGAAATTCTAGAAAGGGTGCAGAGAAGAGAAACAAAGATGATTAGTGAGCTGGGGCTAAAACATATGATGAATGGTTTCAGGAACTGGGTATGTCTAGTCTAAAGAAGAGAAAGACTAGGAGTTACATGATAGCAGTCTTTCAATATTTGAAGGACTATTACAGAAAAGACGGGGGTCAACCTATGCACCTGAGGGCAGAACAAGAAGTAGCTTACCAAGGAAAAATCTAATTTATACCTAAATTTCCTGACAGTTAGAACAATTAATCAGTGGAATGGCTTGCGTCCAGACGTTGTGGGGGATTTTAAGAAGAGCTTGGACTTCCATTTGTCTGGAATAGCATAGAGCAGGCATGTCAAACTCGTGACATCACGTGACATCGTGCGACATATCAGGACTTTTTCCCCATTGCCAACAATGGGGTGGGCGCGGTTTCGGCATGTCGCATCCGGCCCGCGTGTCGGCAGTTTGACATGCCTAGCATAGAGTCTCCTGCTTGAGCAGGGGATTGGACTGGAAAACCTCCAAGGTCCTTTCCCTGTTATTCTGCATTCTGTAATTTGTATAGCTTGGATCCATCTCAGTCCAGTTGTCTCTGGGCAACAAACAATATCGCAGTTATCAAAACCAGAAAAACATGAAAACTTTAGCTGATTTAGGGCTTGGCAGACCCAAGGACAGGCTCTGATTCCACGTTCATCAGGTAGAGGTAGAGGGGGATGACAGTTCATGTAGCTTCATGAACTGTGGCTGAGAATCTGCTAGCTTTTCCTCTTTAGTTTCAGAGCCAGAGAACCATTCCAATGAAAGAGGAGAGAACTCCTCCATTTTCATATATGAATGTCTTTTCCATCATACTTGAGCCACGAACATTCATGCCATCATACTTCAGATAGCTTTACAGTTACATTAGAATTATATATTGGAAATAAAAGAGTACAAACAAAATGTGAAAAAAGACTGTGGGAGAATTAATGGAGGATATCAGATATGTAGGCAGTTGCCTCTCTTCACAGTTGTTCTTTCCACTCCTTTCATCAGCTGCTATGGCAACAGTCTGCTGGTGATCTTAAACAAGTTGGTTAGTGTAAAACTAGTGAGGGAAATTGTGGATAGTTCTAGGAATTGGACTTGTTTTCTGTGATTAGAGAATTGTTGTCATAGGAACCGCAGCAGAGAACAGAATTACAGTTTTAAGTTTTCATTGGCTTTACGGAGTCAAGCAGATTGGCCCTTTAATGGGTATGTGTTCCAGATTTTTTTTTTCTTGTCTGTCTTGTTCATATGGATCATTTGCTGCTTCTACAGTAATCAAACTGGATTAAATGCTCTCCCTCCCATATACATTTTTGTCAGGGTTAATCATTCCTCTGCAAAAGTTGGGGGTGGCAGAAATATCAGTGAAATTTGGATAGTGGATGAAATTAAAGGGCTTTTGGATGAGAAGTTACCTTTGAAAATGAGGTAATGGAGAGACTTTTTGAAAAAGCAACAGATTGGCTACCCGAAGCAGTTCAACAGCATTTATTTTGAACTTCATCCAGAATTCAGAGGTTATCCTGTCAAGCTGCTCATTGTAATCAAAACATCACTTCTATGTTAAAAATAAAAACAAAGAAGATACAGTGACACATCCATTTTAGCTTTGAAGCCCATTTTTCAATCTTTCCAGTCTTTCCCTTAGAAGACGAATCTGGCTTTTATACAATACTTCCATTACCCCTTAGACCAAATATATAAAAATCAATGGATCTATGACATATTTGTTTTATTGGGGGATGGAGAATTATAGGCCTAAAGGTCTAATCAGGCCTACCAGGCTTCTTCATCTTAGGGGCATTCCCTTCTTGTGCACAACCACAGCACAGAAATGCCCAGCCACCATTTTTTCAGTCATGTCCTGATAACGTTGCTTCTATTTCATTCTCAATCCATGCTCAGTGCAGTTTAAAGTTGTTAGCTGTTCCATTGTTAAAATGATCCAGTGTTAAAATGATCTTTTTCAAGTCACAGCAGTTTTGCTAGAATTGCAGTCTGATATACAGTATTTCAGCAGCCACTCCAGATATCAGTGTAACGTGACTGTAATTCCAACTAAAGGGAGAGTGGGTTCAGCCCAGCACTTTTTGGTCATGCCCTTGTTCTTTGGCCCCTTGGCCCTGTCTAGGACTAATCCTTAGCAGTGGGAAAGTACAGCTTGCCCCATGTGTTTGCAGGATGTCCAAGCTGATCCTATGCTCAGGGACTTGGATATCATGAACAGAAGCTGATATGCAGACGCAGAAATGGGAGTTCTAGAATGAAGTGGAGAAGAAGAGCGCTCCCTCCTTTCCTGTCTCACAGTGCAACCCTACCCATGTCTGTCAGCTGTTCTTTGGACTGGTTTCAAACACAGGTTTTCTTTTTCTAAAATCTACTGAAAGGATCCTTTTGGACAGGTGTTATTGGGAATATTTCAGAATAGTGCTAAACCCATGTCCGAAGGGAGACAGGTAAAACCATCAAAACATACCTCTTTCTCTCCTGCTAAGGAAATTAATGGGTGGATGTGATGCCTCGATTTACAACCGCAACGACTAGCAACCAAAATTCTGGGCTCCATTTTGGTCATAAGTTGAGAACCGCCTGGGCTTTTTTTTCCCCAATTCTTATTTATGTATATAAATTTACATATAATAATGTTTAAAATACACCCCCCCCCAAAAAAAGAAACAGAAAAATGTATGTGGAAAAGACTTCATAGGGAAAAATGGAAAGCAGGGAAGGAGAAGGGACTAAGTAGGTCAAGGGTGGAATTTGAGGTGGCCTGACATAATAGGAAAAACTATTCTGCCTCACAGACAGTTCACCTGCGAGCTGAGGTTAGGATTTTTAATCAGTCCAGATTGTTCTATTTTCTTGTCTTGTTGAATATTGTGCAGGCACAATACAATATATTTTAAAATAGCTCTGCTTTCCTGTAGGAGTCTTGGCGGTGACAATAATCAGTTATAGCAGCTGCCTTAAAGGGGAAGTCTTAATTCACAGTCCCTATAATTATCAATTAGCCTGGTTAATGGCAGTTTTAGCCTAATATACCTGGAGAAGACCCAGTTAGGAAAGGTTTAACTATAGTTATTCCTGTTCTGGCTAAGATCAACAAAAAGCTAAGCAATACTATAGGCCAAGAATTTAAAGAACATTATTTAAAAATTTATGAAGGTTTAAAGATTTTTCTGTATGCTTTTTTGTGGCTTTTTTGTTGTTTTGCATTTGTCAGAACCTTTCTGAATATATTAATTAAAGATCTAGAATGAAAAGCTTTTTTTCTCCCAGAGGTGAAATCCCTTTTCCAGTGTCTACAAATTGATATAGAAAGCCATTTTCGTGTAGGCATCTGGGTAGAGACAGAGATCATGAGTTCTAGTCCTCCCTTAGACACAAAGCCAGCTGGTGACCTTGGGCCAGTCAACCCTAGGAAGGAGGCAATGACAAAATACTTCCAAAATATTTCCAAGAAAACTCCAGGGACTTACCTGACTCGAAGACACCAAAACAAAATAAAAACCCAACAACCACAAATTGTCATAACATTTTCTCAAGTTCTCCCTTTTAGTTTGTCTACCTTTTCAGAATTGCTATTGTGATACAGCACATATCTTACAGCACAGTTTTCATCTTTTTATTTATTTATTTATTTGTGATGAGGTTATTAAAGCAAAAATACTTAATTAGGTAATTTTTCTTTTTAGATTGTTATAATTGGAGAGGGATATTTTTATAGAAACATATGTTACATTTCACACATAGATGGTAACCTAAGATCCTCTATATAAAATATCAAAAGAGGTTTTTACTTCAAACAATCTGATTTTCCTACATAAGCTTGTTTGAAGTTGTTGATCATCCATGCCTACTCAGACAGAATGTGCTGTCTTATAAAATAGTTATTTGCATATTTTTTTCTAATTGCAAAACAAATTTAATTTCTGAGTTATCAAGGATGAGAAATATGTAAATTTTTAGCAGTGTATTTTGTTAGGTTAGTAAACAGCTTCTCTCTATCTCTTTTTAGTAATACTAGTCTATACCAAGTTCACTTGAAGTTTTTCTTAATCCCAACGATAGAAATATATGGTATAGTTGCCATTTCAGAATGCTTGCTTTCATAGCTAGTGTTTTAACTTTTTAAACTAAATTATTCTAGTTTATTCTCAATCTGTCAGTACTTAAGAAGGTCGTTTTCCTGGGCAATACCAGCTTCCAAGTTAACTCAGGAAATTAATGTGGTATTGCTACTTGGAGGCAGTGCTTTTGTTAAAACAATTTTGCTTTGACTTAAAGTTTTGGCATTTAAATATTGAGCAAAATGCCTCAACCAAGCAAATAAATGCCTCAGCTGAGGAAAAAAAAACGAGTAAAACCAAGCAAAAACTGAGGGGCCTTTTTGGTGTATTGATTAAGGTGCTAGGCTAGGAACTGGAATACTGTAAGTTCCAGTCTTGCCTTAGGCATAAAAGCTACTGGGTGACTTTGGTCCAGTTACAGACTCAATACAACCCACCTCATGGGTTATTGTGGGTAGAGTAGGAGGAAGGAGTATTATGTACTTTTGCTGCCTTGAGTTATTAATAAAATAATAAAAATGGGATATAACTCTAAAAAAAACCTTACACCAATAAAATGAAAATCTGATATTCTCATCTATTTGTGCCACGAATGAATCCATTACAAAGTTTTCATAAAATATAGTACATTATATAATCTCTACAGAAAGGGGTATTAAAATGGCAAAGTACTGCTAGCCTTTTGCATAATTAGCAGCAAATCAGTGAACTAATCTCTTTGTACAGAATTGAAAGATTTTACCAGAACATTAAAAATGTAATGTATTTAATAAGATTCTTAATTTTTAAATAATATGGCTTTCTATCTTCCTTAATGTTTACATCAAATACATTTACAAGTACAGCTGCATCCCAAATCTATACTTATTCTTTCTTGTAAATATAAAGCTATTTTAACATGATACATTAGTTTTCTAATCAAGAGCCAGATGGTTTACTTTTGAACTAGTGTCTATAGTCTGTATTTATGTTTATAATGAAACAATGCCTTAAAACACTTACCCAGGTTTTGATGAAAGCAAATTTGGGGGTAGTTTGCTAGTTTATCAAAAATCCACATACTTCGTATATGTAGGTGTCCAACATTGGAAGTTTTTAAGAAGAGATTGTAGGGTTTTCTGCCTGAGCAAAGAGTTGGACTAGAAGACCTCCAAGATGCCTTCTAACTCTGTTATTCTGTTATATATCTATTATATATTTAAGTGCCTGCAGGAATTCACTACCACGACCACCACCATCATAATAGTCTATTCTTTGACAGTTAATTAGCTGCTATTAGTGTTAAATAATCACTTGCCAAAAATATCCCTTTCAAATCTGCCAAGCTGATTATAGTTAGAAAGGAAGCTAATCATATGACATCTGCAACATTCATTAAAATATCAATGACATTCTCCTTTTTTGTCCTACATTATGTAAGTTTTTTTTTTAAAAAAATGCTTTAAACATTTAAAGACCTTGTAGCATATTGAGGAAGTATATAGTTGCTTAAAAATTCGTCCTACATATTTTATATAAGGAGACATAGATAGAAAGTTAATCTGTTTGTGCATTTGTATATGCTTGTACTCATGCAATGCTGATCTTGGTCTTAAAATTGCCCTTTCCCCCTGCTAACATTTCAGTGTGTCTCCATCCCCCCCCCAGTAGAGTTTGGTTGTGTTAAAAGCTAGGTAAATCTGTAAATTAAAATAATATTGGTGTCTGATACCATTTAATACCTTTATTCTTATTATCCAGACGTATTTCATATGTATTAGAATTTTTGAAGCAGATTTTTGGGAAAAATTATATTACTAGCCTTCATTGAATTTATGACATACATACTATTGCAGACATTCTTATATAGTGCTTTCAGTGCTGGACTTGAACCTAGGAAACTCAAGTTCAGGTTCTGTTCTGTTAGAAAACTGTGGTTTTTTGTAATCGTTCCCTCTCTGCCCAATTTACCTCATAGGCTAGAACTGGGGAAAGTTAGCATGCTCTTTATGTTGCCTTGAGCCTATGAAAAAGCATCAAACTAAAAAATTGAAAATATATTAGTTTTTAATGTTATATTTGCATATGCCAGGACAAGCATATGCCAAGTAGATATACTCCATATGTGAAATCCCAAACTTTAAAATAAAATTAAATCAAATCTAGAAAGAATATGGTTTATAGTATACTGCAGTAGATAACTTTTGCAGATCATCTAACATAGATTAGAGCATATAGAAAAAGAGAAGCCAGATGTTTAAGCTGGCTTTCGAATAGGCCAAGGAACATGAGACATTGCTGATTTATGCTGGATAACTCAGAAAACAAGGAATAGCAAAAAGATGTCAGTTGGTACTTCATTGATTACAGGAAAACCTTCAATTGTGTGGATTACATCAAGCTTGGAATGTGCTTAGAAAAAATGGGAATCCTAGAATATTTTTTTGTCCTCATGCTAAAACTATACACTGATCAGAAAGCCACAGAACTGATCAAACATGGTAAAACAGTGCCTTTAGGTTGGCAAAGTAGTAGAAAAAGGCTACATGTTGCTGCCTTATTTATTCAACTGATCAACTGATATGCTGAATATATATTGAAATAATCTGTATTGGAAGATCAGCATGGTTCTAAAGTTGGAAGAAGAAACATCAATAACCTGTGCTATATGATGACATTATGCTGATAACTGAAAATACAAAAGAACTTTTATTATAGTGGTAAAGATAAATGAGCACAATGAAAAAATGGACTAAAACTAAAATTGAATATAAAGAAGACCAGACTAATGACAATCAGTACAACTACTACTTTATTTTTATTTATATCCCAATTATTTTTACAAGTAACTCAAGAAAACAAACATATCCAACACATCTCTCTTCTTTTTCCCCACAACAAACCTGTGAGGTGAGTTGGGCTGAGAGAGAATGATCAACCAAGGTCATTTAGCTGGCTTTCATGGTTAAGGTGGGACTCATGGTCTTCCATTTTCTAGCTTGGTGCCTTAACTACTAACTAGACCAAACTGGCTCTCAGACTAGCCTTAAAAGTGACAGTGAAGATATCAAAAATGTAGATAGTTTCTCTGAATAATAAAGGAACAAGTAGTCAATAAATATGCTGCAGAGTAGTTTTGGTAGAACAGTCATGAAGACCTTGGAAAAAAATATATTGATGCTATAAAGATTAAAATAGTTCAATCAGTGGTATTTCCATGGCACTATACAGAAGTAAAAATTATATTCAAAGAAGCAGACTAGAAAGAATATTGACACTTTTTAACTTTGGTGTTGGAGAAGACTCCTGAAAACACCATGGACAGGCAAAAAACCTAAGCAAATGGATAATTGAACAAATCAATCCAGAGTTCTCACTCTGGGCTGAAATGATGAGGCTCAAATTATCCTATTTCAGATACTGAAAGTGGACTGGAGTGCCTCGGGGCTCTGTTTTGGGCCCAGTGCTCTTCACCTTCTTCATCAATTTTGGATGAGGGGATAGATGGGGAACTCATCAAATTTGCAGACAACACTAAGCTGGCAGGAATAGCCAACACAGAGAAGATAGGCTTAAGATACAGAAAGATCTTGACAGACATGAACATTGGGCGCTATCTAAGAAAATGAAATTCAATGGTGAAAAAAGTAAGGTTTTACATTTAGGCAAGAAAAACCAAATGCACAGGTATAGTATAGGTGGTACCTTGCTCAATAGTAGCAACTGTGAGAGGGATCTCAGAGCCCTAGTGGACATCACTTAAATATGAGCCAGCAGTATGCTGCAGCTGCCAAAAAAGCCAACACAGTGCTAAGCTCATTAGCAGAGGGATAGAATCAAGATCACGTGAAGTGTCAATACCACTTTACAATGCCTTGGTAAGGCCACACTTGGAATATTGCATCCAGTTTTGGTCACCACGTTGTAAAAAAGATGTTGAGACTCTAGAAAGAGTACAGAGAAGAGCAACAAAATGATCAGGGGATTGGAGGCTAAAACATATAAGGAACAGTTGCTGGAATTGGGAATCTCTACTCTAATGAAGAGGAGGATGAGGGGTGACATGATAGCAGTGTTCCAATATCTCCAGGGGTTGCCAGAAAGAAAAGGGAGTCAAGCTATTCTCCAAAGCACCTGAAGGCAGGACAAGAAGCGGATGGAAACTACTGTAATCAAAGAGAGAAGCAACCTAGAACTAAGGAGAAATTTTCTGACAGTTAGAACAATTAATCAGTGGAACAACCTGCCTCCAGATGCTGTGAATGCGCCAACACTGAACGTTTTTAAGAAGAGACTAGACAGCCATTTGTTTAAAATAGTATAGGGTTTCCTGCCTGAGCAGGGGGTTGGACTAGATCAGGCATGTCAAATTGCCGGCCCACGGGCCAGATGGTCATGCCAAAACCGCGCCCACCCCATTGCCAGCAATGGGGGAAAAATCGTGATATGTCACGCGACATCACATGATGCCACATGATGTTGCAAGTTTGACATGCCTGGACTAGATGACCTCCAAGGTCCCTTCCAACTATTATTATTATTATTATTATCGATCATCGCACAGTCAGCCAGATGTTCAGACTGGATTTGGCATTTTGTCTACCTATCGAGTCTTACCCAGGACCTGGGATAGGCAGATGTGGATGTTTGATGGTATTACAGGTATCGTCGCAGGATGGAAGCAGTTCCTAATAAGGCCGCCTTTTGCAATTGACTAATAGCGAATTTGTCAATGCCAATGGTGTTCAAGTGGTGCTCCAGTTGTTTTGGGATTGCACCCAAGGAGCCTATGACTATTGGTACTACCCTTGCTTGCTTTTGCCACAGTCTTTCTATTTCTATTTGTAGGTCTTTGTATTTTGTTATCTTCTCCAGTTCTTTCTCTTCTATTCTGCTATCTCCAGGCACTGCCACGTCCACTATCCAGACTTTTTTGTCTTTCTTATCGACAATTGTTAAGTCTGGGGTGTTATGTTGCAGGTGCTTGTCTGTTTGAATTCTGAAGTCCCAGAGCAGTTTAATTTTATCATTTTCTATGACTTTCTCTATTTTATGATCCCACCAGTTTTTGCTTACAGGCAAATGATATTTTTTGCAGATCTTCCAATGCACCATTGTTGCTACTTTGTCATGCCGCTGCTTGTAATCAGTTTGTGCAATCTTCTTGCAACAGCTTACCAAGTGGTCCACTGTTTCTTCAGCTTCTTTGCATAGGCGGCACTTACTGTCTGTTGCTGTCTTCTCAATTTTGACTTTGTATGCATTTGTCCTTAAGGCTTGGTCTTGTGCAGCCAGAATTAGTCCCTCGGTCTCTTTCTTCAATTTTCCTGCTCTTAGCCATTGCCAGGTTTTATTATTATCTGCTTTCCCAGCTATTTTTTTCATGTATTGGCCATGTAGTGCTTTGTCTTCCCATGCCTCTATTCTGTTCTTCATTTGGTCTTTCTTGTAGGCCAGTTTGGTCTCTCCAGTAGTTAGTAAGCCTTCCTGATATACTAATTTCAGTGCATCTTCATCATTGTTCTTCAGATATTCTTCCAAAGCCATTTTTTCTTCTTCAACCATCTGATGTACTTGTAGCATTCCACGCCCACCTATTTGCCTTGGTAGATAAAGTCTATCAATGTCACTGCGTGGATGAAGGGCATGATTCATTGTCATTATTTTTCTGGTCTGCCTATCCATTGCTTTTAGTTCTGCTTGAGTCCAGTCCACTATTCCAGCTGTGTACCTAATGACTGGGATTGCCCAGGTGTTGATTGCCTTTATGGTATTTCCTCCATTGAGTTTGGATTTTAAGATCTTCTTCACTCTCTTGATGTATTCACCTCTAATCTTTTTCTTGACTTCAGTGTGCTTGATGTTGTCAGCTTGAAGGATACCCAAGTATTTGTAGTACTCTTCCTCATCCAGACTCTTAATGTTATTTTCGTGGGGCATCTTGATTCCTTCAGTTTTCACTATTTTTCCTTGTTTGATAGTAAGTGTGGCACATTTGTCCAAGCCAAACTCCATTACAATATCTTGGCTATATATACGGACAGTGTTGAGCAGCGATTCTATTTCAGATGATGTTTTTCCATACAGCTTCAGATCATCCATATAAAGGAGGTGGGATAGTCTGGCAGATGTTTTTGATGTTTGATAGCCATGTCCTGAGTTATTCAGTATTGTTGACAGAGGAAACAGTGCAATAACAAATAGTAATGGTGATAATGAATCTCCTTGAAATATTCCTCTCTTGATATTAACCTCTCCCAGCCTCTCACCATTGATCTGCAACTGTGTCTTCCATTGTGCCATCGATCTTTGCACAAATTTTCTGATGTTTCTACTGACTCCTGTTATTTCTAGGCACTTGATTATCCAATCATGTGGCAGAGAGTCAAATGCCTTTTTGTAGTCAATCCATGCCACATTCAGGTTGGTCTTCCTTCTCTTGCAGTTTTCCAAGATCATTTTGTCTATTAGGAGTTGATCTTTTGTTCCTCTGCTATTGGGGCGGTTTCCTTTCTGCTCAGGTGGAAAGAGATTGTTTTCAACTAGATGCTGTTGTACTGCATCAGCTACCACACCAGTTAGTAATTTGAAAGTTGTTGGTAAGCAGGTAATTGGCCTGTAGTTACCTGGTGTTGCCCCTTTTGCTGGATTTTTCATTATTAGGTAGGTTTTCCCAGTTGTTAGCCACTTTTCAATTTCTCCTCCTTGTAGTATATTGTTGAACTGTTTGGCAATGAGTGGGTGTATAACAGATGTTTCAACCAAAACCCATGCAGTTCATCTTCACCTGGTGCTGACCAATTTTTGATTTTCTTTGCTCTTTTTTCTACCATTTTTGTTGTTATTACTAGTTCTTTCATTTCAACTTCTGTTTTATTTGCATCTACCTCTTTTAACCAAGCCGCATCCTTGTTGTATTTCTTTGGGTTATCCCATATCTGCTTCCAGAACTGCACTGTTTCTTCCTTGTCAGGTACTGACTGATTCTTGCAGTTTCTCCATTGATGGATTGGTAGAAATGTTTCTGATTGGATTGAAATTGGAGGTTCTGCCTATAGTTTGCAATTCGAGCTTCATATCTACTGATTTTCCTGGCTATAGCTGTTATTTGTTGCTTTATTATTTCCAGTGCTTCCTTGATCTTCCTTGTTTCTAAGTGGTATTTCTTGATTAGGTATTCTTTGGTCTTCTTGTTCTTCAGCTTCTTTTCTTTCATCTGTTCTAGCTTGCTTGCATGTGATCTTAACTTGCTGATCTTATTTTCTAGTCTAACCTTCCATTTTTCTGGTGCACTGTTTGTTTGTTTTTCTTTTTGTTGATTTTGCATCCCAGGTATTCTGTTATAACTGCAGCTGTGCTGTACATTAGTTGGTTTGTTTCTTGCAGTGAATTGGTGCTTATACTTGATATTGCAGTATTTGCATCTTTTAATGCTTGTGCTAGCTGTTTCTTTGGAACAAGCTTCAATGCAGGTAGCCTTATTCTGTTGTTTTTGTGCTGTTCTAGATGCTCAGTTATTCTTTGTTTCAATTCTTTTATTTCTTTAGTTAGAGGGTTTTGTTCTTCCTGAGGTAGAGGTGCCTGGTTTCCAAATGAGAACAGTTGTATATCTCTGCTAGATTCCTTCACTGCCAACTCCCCCTGGTTTGCCTCTACATTCTGAATTACTTCTGGTAAGGCTTTGATTTCTTTGCCCTGGGTAAACCTTTGCAGTTCGTCCAATTCTGTTTCTGTGAATACTTTATTTCGTGTTATAAATCGGCGTTGATCTGCTAGTCTCTGTTCTGTTATTTCTGATTCTGGATGTTGTTCTTTCCAGAACTGGTGCATTCGTTTTAGATATCCTCTTCTTGTTGGACTTGATCTGTAGTAACAGATCATTATTTCTTTGTTTTCAATCACTGTGTATCTGCGACGGGTAAACATCTTTTCTTCCAGTAGTTCTGCAGCTGCTGGCCCTGGTTGCTCAGCCAACAGTCCTGAGTCCTGTAACCCATTTTTCACCAGATATCCAGGAACTCCAATATCTAGCGCGGACCTTGTTAACCCGGGCGACGTCCGAGCCGGTATGGCATTCTGCAATTTACGTCTCACCATATTTTTTATGGGAGAGACACTTTGTCTGACTCCTCTGATGAGACCTGTCCAGTATGGTTGAACCTCTAGCATAGCTCTCATCTTCCTCAGAGTACACAAGCCTCACAACCACGTCAAGGTAGTGCCTCACTGGGGGTTGTTTTTTATTATTATTATTATTATTATTATTATTATTATTATTATTATTATTATTATTATTATTACATTATGAAAAGACCTACCCCTCTGGAGAAAGCTTTAATGCTGGAAAAGGTGGAAGGAAAGAGAAGAAGATGTCCAACAGCAGCAATATGGATGGGTTAATTTCTAAATGTATATTTTAGGGCATTTTGCAAAGGCCTGTATCTTGATTTTATTGTACTGCCTTTCTAATGTTTCTGCATTACGGTATTTGGCCTATGGTCTTTTTGAGTCAGTGTGAGTCTGGGAGAGCAGAACTACATAATAGCTATAACTAGATAGTTGTATATTCTTCTCTGCCAGTTTGGAAAAGATGAAGATAAAAGGTTATTCATCTTAGCAATTATAGGATTGATATAATAATTATGATATCAGACTGCTTCCTTGCTGAACTTTTCTGTTAATAGGATTCTTCTTAGTGTAATGGCTTTGGAAGTTTCACCTGACCTTTATAGTTGTCATATAATTTATAGATACACAGAAGAAGCCTTCAGTCTATGGCCAAATGTTTCGGATAGTGCTGAGGCAATGACAGGGCAGTAATTAGCTGGAGGATTCTGATTACCTTTCTTGCAAATAGGAACTATTAGAGCAAGGCCTCAATCTTTGAGAATGATTGCTGTCTGATCAATGTATGTATACAGGAAGGGTAATACTGGAATCCCCCTGAATAATAGTTCTGAACTTTTATCTTAATCCACTGCAATTAGTCTGAAACTTTTTATACTTCCTACTGTGAGTTAAGTTTTATTTAAGAAAACATTTCATAGAAGAATTGTATATTTAGAGACTGGTTCAGCTCACTATAAGTCCAATCAATAATAAAATCATGATATTTATCACTTATTCAGCTTTTTTTTGACTGTCCAAAACAATAATGATAGGATTTAAGGAAGAAAAATCTCTATTAATGTTGACCTTCAAGTGCTCAGGTTGTGTGACCAATTTTTTTCAGGAAATGGAGACCCTGTGACTTGTGATGATAGGATACTGATGACTTCAAGCCACATAGCATAATAAAGTATTATTTATAATGAATAGTATTCTTTATTAATCTTCCTGTAAGCTAATTAACATTAGCAGCTATTAAAGGCCATATATTTAAGGTACCATGAACACTAATAATTTGGATTTATCTTAGCATTTTTCCAAACTAGCAAGGGTATATGTTTAATTTTATTAAATTTAGAATGAAATGTCATTAAAGGAGTGGTGCTGATAGCAGTTTGCCGCTGTTGAAAGAACAGCTGGTTCAAACAGACTCTGTGTGTGTCTGTGTGTTTTTTTTTTCATAAAAATAACTCTGAAGTTGGAAATTACTACCAGTGTGGGTAGATAGTTATAAGCCTATAAAAACCTGATTGTTGTCTATTGACTATGCCTACATTCTACTAAACCAATCAAACCTTGACTATATTGTAAATACAAATATATGCCAGCAGCTGGGCAGAAATAATTTACAACAACTTTCCATGGTATTTTTGAGCTATTTTTAAAAGCATAAGCAATGATGAAATGAAATAGCTTTTATATAAATACTTTACTTGTCTATGTAAAGGTAAGCTCCTTCTTTTACCATAACACTGTTTGGAATAATTATCCTAAAGTTCTTTAGCTCTTTGTGTTTTTCATTGTCTACATTTCACATCTAAAGCTTTTAGGAGGGTTCTGTTTTATTGCTTTGGAATGGAACTATACACATTTATTGTATGTGTACTGATTGAACAAAGTTACATTTCCAAAATAATTTTGTTGCCATCTTTAGATTTTAATAACTTTTAGGAAAAATAGGTTTCCTAGAAGAACATTATTATGACTATGAGGAAGTTATTTTGCTTTTAAAGTTATTTGAGGAGCCATCAACACTCTAGTCATTTTCTGTTGTAATTAATGTGAGTTGTCAGTGATTGAATTTGTGCTTATCAGTTACATAGAAGTCTATTAAAATCTTAATAATGATGAAAATCTATTGAAGATTCATTGTTTCAAAAAGACAACTCTTCCTTAAACATACTAAAACTGTCTTAAAATATGTCTGAGCACATAATGAAAATTGTTCTTGTATATCTTGGCAGTTTGTTAAAACCTGCTAACTTTTAAAGCTAGTTGTTGTTTTGATAGATTACTCTCAAGGTCACCTTCTTGTTTAAATGAGGTTTTGTTTGGTGTAATTAAACCATGCCAGGTGTATTGGAAACAGAAGGTTTGGATAATTCAGAGTAAATGAGAACAAAATACAAGGCCATTATTTGTCTCTAGTGAGCTTCCAAGTGAATGTTGTATATAGAACTATTTATAATACATTTTACATGGTCAAGGATTGCTTGAAGTTGCTGCTTGCGGCATTTAAATTAAATCACTCACAGATTTTTACATACCAATTACAACTATGTTCTTACATCTTTCCCTAAACTTTAACTGCATAACATTTAGTATCTAGTCATGAAAGTAAGTGAATATAAGTTATAATTATAGTGGTTTTGATTAAGAGGTGCTATTATACTGCATTTCAACATACTTTAATATATGTCTGCTTTCAGTGGTGATATCTCATGTACCAGGCAACTTTGAAATGTTATTTCATTAATCTTAATATGAGTGAATTAGTTTAAACGGAACCGTAATAAAGGACCAGGGTGCAAGTCCAATTTGACCACCAGAAATTAAAATTAAATCTATCTTTTTTCAGAAGAATGCTCTAGGAAGTATATATAAAGTATGCTAATAATCTTCATTTCCTCTCTTAAAGTTTAAATTCAGAAAAATGTGTGCTAACTGAACTTACTTAAAAATATTCAAATTAAAAATAATTGCAATTAAAAGGTTAAATTTGCATAAAAATAACTTATCAATTATTCCTTAGTTTTTAAAATTATTATTACACACTAGAAAAAACTTTACATATTTATGGATTAAGATGACTTGGTTTGTTTAGTTTAATTATAAGTCAAATCAACACCTTAACTTGGATATCAGCCAATTTGAGACTGTAGCATGTTTTCTTAAATAATCCTTCCCACGTAGCATGCATCTATTTGTAAATATAGTTTACAAATCAATTTAGTTTGCACACTCTTAACTAGGTAGTGTCATAGTTAAAGTGTTGGACCTGGATTGGGAAGACTGAGATTCAAACCCACCTTCATGCCAGTTACACTCTCATAGCCCAATTTACTCAAAGTATTGCTATGGTGATGAAAAGAATAAATGTCTCTAAGTTTTCTTAAGCTCTTGAAGTTGGGGCAGGATACAAATGGTTGCCAGCAAATACCTGGGATGTGAAGGTTGAAGTACAGATGTTCAACACTGTCAGAATCTCTTTTTAAAATATTGCAAATAGAATGAGAAGGAAGGACTCACTGGAGAAGGGCCTGATGCTGGGAAAGATTGAGGGCAATAGAAGAAGGGGACGACAGAGTTAATGAGGTGGCTGGATGGAGTCACTGAAGCAGTAGGCGTGAGCTTAAATGTATTCCAGAAGATGGTAGAGGACAGGAAGACCTGGAGGAACGTTGTCCATGGGGTCGCGATGGGTCGGACACGACTTCACAATTAACAACAACAACAAGCTGAAGGAGTTTGGGCTGTTCAGTCTGAAGAAGGGAAGTCTCAGAGAAGGCAAAGATATCTTCTTCAGACTGAACATCCCAAGCTCCTTCAGCTAGTTTTCATAAAAGCTTATTCTCAAAGTCTCTGTATCTCCTTTGTTACCTTTTTCTGAAACCTTTTCTTGTCAATATCTTTCTAGATATACTCCCTGAAGTGAACTTTTATCCCAAATTGTTGTGGCAGAAACAACAATATGCTATACAAGGTTTGGGATGAGAGTGATACAGAGGAAGCAATTCTCATTCCTTCAGCTAGTTCTCATAAAAGCTTATGGAATAAAAGGGTACTTTACAGAAGATGAATAAGAATTATTTTTCATTGCTACAGAAACTAGGACCAGAAACAACGCTACTACCTATATTTTTTTAAAAGATTTTAAATTCTGATAGTCAGGTTTATACAACTTCTATTTCACTTATGGAAGTTGCAGATTTTAAAAAGAGGCTGGGCATATTTTCTCAAGAATGACTTAATTTGCTTCCCCATACACTGCAGAGGCTTAAATTAGTTGCTTTTTGTGGTCTCTACTTCATAATTAGATGATTCTCTGTAAAGGGGAATGAAAACTTGAAAGGGGCTTTGACAAAAAGTAAGGCTTGGCTGATCTTGAGTGTTTTGTAACGAGGGGGTCTAAGTGAAAAACAAAAACTTCATGATTTTTGTTGAAGAACAATACTAAAAGTTTCATAATAAGATCATAACACCTAGAGTAAGTATGCTCCAGGTCCCCTTTATTAAATAAAAGCCTTAAGTACAAATGCATATAAAACCAGAATTAAGAAGATAATAGCAGACAGCAAATGCCACTTCTGCAAAGAAGCTGAAGAAACAATATACTTTCTCCATCAGGATGGATGTAGACTCCACTGATTGGGTAATTTAATCCCACCTGCTCAGACTAAGACAAAAAAACTCTGCCACGCCTCCTTCTGGGTGTGACTTCCCAGTTTTTGTCTTAGTCTCGTGCTCAGCAAGACGCTTTTCAGAAGGCTCCTAGCTAAGTTTGATTCTTTCCTTTTTTCTTTTAGGCTATTCAAATTAAAATTGGATACTTTAAATTCAAATTGATTAACAATTAGATTAATTCGGCTTCACTTCCAAATTAAGAGGATTGCGTTGGGGGGGATAGGGACTCTATCCTCCCTCCCCTGCAGCCCTTTGGGCTTTGAAAAGGAGGCTGCAGGCTTCGTTCGTTAGGGAGCTCCCGTTCCGACGATCTGTAGCCTCTTTGCGATTCCGCCAATTCAGCTGGGTAGCGGAGGTCGGCTTTTCAACTCGGAGACCTCCTGAGTGATTTACTTGCCTCGAGGCCTTGAGGGAGAATTCCTGACTGCAGCTTTATCTGGATCGCAGCAGGGGCTGCGCTACTAATCGCAAGTGCTTGGGGACTGGGGGAGGAATCCCAAATCAGCCTTGTATTCCCCTGCTGTGTAATTGATTCTCCTGTTTAAAATACGACAGGGTTTTGCTTCTCCAGGCCTTAAGGCCTGGCGGCCGCCATTTTGACCGCATGGTCTAGCGCGGCTGCTTCTAGAGGTCCCACGTGGTGGACGCCATTTTGGAGGCCTAATTGAAATTTTTGCATAATCATTGGCAGTTATTCCTGCATTATTGCAGACGCATAGTTGTTGCCTGTGTCACTTGGTCTGTGAGCAGACCTGTTCGGGGGGAAGATATTTTTGTATCCACAGGAGTTGTGGTCAAACTTGAGGGGGCTACTTCAGGTGTGGGCCTTGGCTGCATTTGAGCAGACCAAGGTGTTATTAACTGGTCCTAAGGCCTAGAAGAGAAGAGCGAAGAGATTCCTTTATTGTCCACCTGTTTCTCAGTTTAGCCCGTGACCTTTTGTCACAAGGCCTGTACAGGCAGCATTAGAACACTGTCTGGCTGTTCTTGCCATTGCCTTCTGTTCAGAGCGAGGATCGGTTTTCCATCTCTGACTGTGATCTGCGTGTTGGGTTCCTCCCCCCATTTCTAGGTACTACTGTCCAGGAATACCTAGACAGCAATGGCAGACAGCTCCTCGCCCCAGGCTTCTCAATCTAGTGTCCCCCCCGCTCAAGCAAAGCGCAGATCTGAAGAATTGGACATGGGGGGGGGAAGAAAAAAGCTAAAACCAAACATCTGTCTTCCAAAGATACTTCCAAATCAGCCGGGCGAGAGGCCACAAGGAGACACTTAGCATTGGAGAGAGAATTCTCCAAGGCACAAAGGCTCAGATCCAGTGGGACTGAAACGGTTTCCCCCGCCCCACTGGATACTCCTTTGACAGAACCTCAATTTGAATCATCTCAGGATGCCCCAAGACCTTGGTCTCCTCGGGGGGAAACCGAGCAGGTAGGTCCTCCTCGCTCCTCTCCTTCATCAGCACACCAACCACCTGAGACCAGGTGTGCCTCAATGGAGGTTGGGGTCAGTTCCAGGGACCAAGGGGAAATGTGGTCCCAGGCTCAATTCCAGGCCTTCATGCACCAAGCATTCAGACAGTTTATGTCATCAACTGAGAGTAGCCAGGTGCAGTCCCATCCTACTCCTCCCGCATCTATTCCCCCACCTCTGGTGGAGCGTGATACTAGACCTAGCTCTGCTGTTTCGGAGACATCCTCACAATTAGGGGAGGAGGGATCAGTGGAACTGGGAGTTGCAGACACTCCCTTGTCTGAGGAGGAGGATCCAGCTCCTGAACAGGTGACCTCTTCCGGGCTTTTCGATCCGGCCATTTTTCGGTCACTCCTCGTAAGGGCTATTGACACGGTAAAACTTACCTCAGCCCAGGAGGAGACTCCTTCTTCCTCATCCAACCGGGAAGCCAACCCTCTGTTTGCGGAAAAGGTCAAGGAGGAACCGCAGATTCCATGCCCACTAGTCTTCAGGTCTACGGTGGAAAAGCAGTGGGCATCCCTTGCTACCACTCCTTCACAGAGCAGTTTAGACAAGAAACTTTACAATGTCTCTTCTTCTTTCGCTTCTCTTCTAGAAGTCCCATCTGTAGATGCTCCGCTGACCTCTCTGTTCTCCAATACCGCCGTCCCGGGGGACATGGCTGAATTCTTGAAGGCAGAGGACAAAAAGTTCGAGTTCTCTTTTCGTAGAGCTCACCAATCTTCGGCTTGGGCCATAAGGGCGGCAACCTCATCCTCCTTCTTTGCACGCTCGGCAATTATGTGGTTGCAGGAACTCCAGACGCTCATTCCGCCGGATCAGGTCAGAGCGCACCAAACAATAGGGAAAATAGTGGCAGCATCCGAATACATTGCGGATGCATCCTTACACTCGGCTAGATGTTCAGCCAGATCCATTGCAGCCTCAGTGGCATCACGTAGGCTGCTCTGATTGAAGCAATGGCGCACGGATTTAAAGGCAAAGTGGCGCTTAGCAACATCTAGGTACAGTGGCACCCACCTTTTTGGTCCGGTCCTAGAGCCTCATATCATTGAGGGCAAGGACAAGCGCAAGGCGCTGGCCCATCCCTCTAAAAAACCAGATAGACAGCTCCAACAGGACTTCCGTAGGCCATTCCGTCCCAGCGGTTCCTGGGATTGGAGACAGCCCTTTCGGGCAGGGCAGTCCTGGGATTGGCCCAGAGGCTCGCGATCCTATTCTTTCAGACAGGATCGGCAACAGGACCGCCAGAGTAGTGCAGCCAGGGGTCAGTTCCAGACCAAGCGTCCCTTCAGGGGATCAGGCAGTCGTCCTTACAGGCGGTCCAAGTGACGCCAAGGAGGACTACCCCATTGGGGGTCGACTGGCACTGTTTTACGACGTTTGGGAAAACACAACCACAGACGCCTGGGTCAGAGAGACCATAAGACAGGGTCTCTCCCTAGAGTTTCGATCTTCTCCCCCAGATCGTTTTATACAGTGCCCGGTTTCAAACAATACATCAAAAACACAACTAATCACAACAGCCATCGCTCATTTATTAGAGATCAGAGCCATAGAAAGGGTTCCTCAGGAACAGATCGGGGAAGGGTTCTACTCCATCCTGTTTGTAGTTCCCAAAGCCTCAGGCGGTTGGAGGGCGATACTGGACCTAAAGGGTCTAAATTTCTTCCTCATTTACAGGAGGTTCAAGATGCAGACCCTAAAGTCCATCTTGGCAAGTATCAGGAAGGGGGATTTCCTTTCCTCCATCGACCTGACAGAGGCTTACTTACACATTCCGATCATCCAGGAACACCGCAGGTTCCTGCGGTTCTGTTACGCACACAAACACTACCAGTACCGGGCTCTTCCCTTCGGCCTATCCTCGGCCCCAAGGGTCTTCACAAAAATCTTGGCCGTGCTGGCAGCTCATCTAAGGATGATACCCGTACGGGTACAGTGCTACCTGGACGATATACTGATACAGTCCAAATCTTTCCAATCAGGGCAGTCGGACCTGGCAATCACTATTCAAACACTTCAGGATCACGGGTTCTCCGTGAATTTCAAAAAGAGTCACATCACACCCACAAGACGTCTGCTCCATCTAGGAGCTCTGATAGATTCCAGCCTATGCAAGGTATATCTCTCCCAGGAGCGACAAGTCAGCATCCGGAAGCTGACACTGCAGATCCGAGGGGAAAAAAGAGTACCCCTGGTACAATTATCCCAACTCCTGGGGAAGATGGTCTCTTGCCTGGGCATCGTTCCTTGGGCCAGACTGCACTCCAGGAACCTCCAGTGGTTCCTTCTTCCTTTTCAGAAACGCAACATCAGCGCCTCCAACAGGAAGGTCAGGGTTCCCCATCACACTCTGTCCTCCCTCCTATGGTGGACCTCGTCCGCCTTGTCCAAGGGCACTCTGTTCAAGGAACCCACCAGGATCACCCTCACCACAGACGCCAGTCTGTTCGGTTGGGGCGGTCATATTCTGAACCACTTAGCCCAGGGTCAGTGGTCCAGTTCAGACCTGGCTCACAATATAAATTGGCTGGAGCTCAGGGCCATCCACCTGGCTCTCCAAAGATTCTCCCCCCTGGTATCAGGGAAACACGTATTAATCCTGACAGACAACATTGCGGCCAAAGCTCACGTAAACAAACAAGGGGGCACCCACTCTTGGCACTCATGCAGGAAGCCCAGGCCATAGGGCTGTGGGCAGAGTCCAACCTGAGGTCCATCAGGGCAGAGCACATATCGGGGGAGGCGAATCAACAGGCAGACTCCCTGAGCAGGGTCACAGTGGATCACTCAGAGTGGAAGCTAGACTCAATCCTATTCCAGGAAATATCACGCAGGTTCAGACAGCCCATTCTAGATCTCTTTGCCTCTCCGATCAATGCACAGCTCCCCAGATTTTTTACCAGGTTTCCGGCGAGGGGGGCGGAGGGAACGGACGCCCTCCGGAGCAGATGGCCGGAGGGCGTACTTTATGCATTCCCTCCTCTTCCACTAATACAAGCGACCATTCGCAAGCTCATCCAGGAACAGGCAGAGCTAATCTTAGTGGCTCCATTTTGGCCAAGACGCCCGTGGTTTGCCGACCTGGTGGACCTGTCAATTTCACCTCCATGGAAGATTCCCCCGGACCGAGTAGCTCTCAGCCAGGGGAACCTCCAACATCCGGATCCACAGTGGCTCCAATTAGCCGCTTGGCACTTGAGCGGGAGAGTCTGACCAAACAGTCTTTCTCCTCTGGGGTTATTTCCGTCATCCAGGCCTCGAGGCGTCCCTCGACCAACAGAATCTATGACGCCACTTGGAGAAGTTTTTGCTCTTGGTGTACCAAAAAGCGGCTTTCACCGCTTGCTGTCTCCATCCCAGACATATTAGATTACTTACTTGAGGGGTTAACTAGAGGTCTGTCAACCAGCACCATATGTAGGCAGATAGCAGCCTTGTCGACAGTTCTCACCTGTGACAACCAGGTTTCCCTCTCCCAACACCCAGCAGTCAGTGCCTTTCTCAAGGGTGCGGCCAATGTAGGGCCCCCCACAGTTCATCGTTATCCATCCTGGGACCTCTCTAAGGTGTTACAGGCTTTAACGTCCTCTCCATTTGAACCTCTGAAAGTTTGCTCCCTTCACTTCCTTACATTGAAGGTAGCCTTCCTAGTGGCCATCACGTCGGCCAGGAGGATTTCAGAATTGGCGGCCCTGTCGGTCAGGGAGGACTTGTGCATGTTCCATGAGGATAGAGTGGTCCTCAGGTTGGATCCTGCATTTGTTCCAAAGATCAATACAGGGTTTCACCGCTCGCAGGAACTAGTCCTTCCTAACTTCTGTCCTAACCCTTCCCATCATCTGGAGAGACGGTGGCATATGTTGGATGTGCGCAGGGCTCTGCGCCATTACATTAAACGAACCTCGACCTTCAGGAAGTCCGAGGCATTATTCGTGTCCTTTCAACCCTCAACTATGGGTCGGAAGGTCTCTTCTTCCACCATTGGGCGGTGGATAAGGATGTGTATTTCCAGGGCTTATATTTCCCAGTCCCTTCCGGTACCTTCACATATTACTGCTCACTCTACACGTAGTGCTGCTGTCTCAGCGGCTTGGTCTACCCAGGCATCACTCGAGGAGATTTGCAGGGCTGCGACATGGTCCTCTCCTTCCTCATTCATAAAACATTATAGGATAGATCAATTTGCAGCAGCTGAGGCTGCTTTCGGTAGGAGAGTCCTACAGCAAATAGTGGGTTCTCAGGGGTCACAAGCCTAGACTCCCTCCCTATAGGGACATGAGCAGCTTTGGTATGTCCCAATCAGTGGAGTCTACATCCATCCTGATGGAGAAAAGAGCGTTGTCTTACCTGAACGCTTTTTCTCAGCAGGATGGTGTAGACTCCACACCCACCCTGTTAGTGTTAGTCTAGGCCTGTGTCTTCCTTGTTTGTTTGGAGCCTTGCGTCTGGTAGCTTCGCCTCGACAAAAACTGGGAAGTCACACCTAGAAGGAGGCGTGGCAGAGTTTTTTTGTCTTAGTCTGAGCAGGTGGGATTAAATTACCCAATCAGTGGAGTCTACACCATCCTGCTGAGAAAAAGCGTTCAGGTAAGACAACGCTCTTTTTTAATTATCTGCTGCAAGAAGATCACACAGATGGAATATGAACAATGGTATGCCAAAGTAGCAACAGTGATGCTTTTGTAATATCTGCAAAAAATGCCATTGCTTGCAAGCAAGAACTGGTGAGACCACAAAATAGACAGAGTAATAGAAAATGAAGAAGTTAAAGTGCTCTGGGTCTTCTAAAGTAGAAGACATCATAATAATGATGATGATGATGATGATGTTGGAAGGGACCTTGGAGGTCATCTAGTCCAACCCCCTGCTTAGGCAGGAAACCCTATAACAGTGATGGTGAACCTTTTAGAGACCGAGTGCTCAAACTGCAACCCAAAACCCACTTATGCATCGTCAGGTGCCAGGTGGGTGTGGCCCATTGGCTGGGTGTGGCCCATTGGATGGGTGTGGCTGTGATGGTAACAGCAGACTGGTTGGGACTAAAAAGTTCAATCAATCAATTCTAACTTTGCAAGATCTTTTTTTTCCTGCAAGAAGTTGAAATTGACTGATTGATTGAACCTTTTTTTTTTTTTTGCACATGGCAGCAAAGGCATAAAGCAAAAAGGTTTTATTACAACCCAGATGAAGGCCTAGGACTGGGGCAATGGCACATGTGCCCACAGAGAGCGCTCTGAGTGCCGCCTCTGGCATCCGTCCCACAAGTTCGCCAGAGGCCTTATAACATTTTGGACAAATGGCTGTCCAGTCTCTTCTTAAAAACTTCCAGTGTTGGAGCATTCACCGCTTCTGGAGGCAGGTTGTTCCATTGATTAATTGTTCTAACTGTCAGGAAGTTTCTCCTTAGTTCTAGGTTGCTTCTCTCCTTGATTAGTTTCCACCCGTTGCTTCTTGTCCTGCCTTCAGGCACCTTGGAAAATAGCTTGACACCCTCTTCTTTGGGGCAGCCCCTGAGATATTGGAACACAACTATCATGTAACCCCTCGTCCTTCTCTTCATTAAACTAGACATACCTAATTCCAGCAACCGTTCCTTATGTTTTAGCTTCCAGTCCCCTAATCATCTTTGTTGCTCTTCTCTGTACTCTTTCTAGAGTCTCAACATCTTTTTTACATCGCGGTGACCAAAACTGGATGCAGTATTCCAAGTGCGGCCTTACCAAGGCATTGTAGAGTGGTATTAATACTTCACGTGATCTTGATTCTATCCCTCTGTTAATGCAGCCTAGCACTGTGTTGGCTTTTTTGGCAGCTGCAGCACACTGCTGGCTCATATTTAGGTGATTGTCCACTAGGACTCCGAGATCCCTCTCACAGTTACTATTATTGAGCAAGGTACCCCCTATACTATATCTGTGCATTTGGTTTTTCTTGCCTAAATGTAGAACCTTGCTTTTTTCACCATTGAATTTCATTTTGTTAGATAGCGCCCAGTGTTCAAGTCTGTCCAGATCCTCCTGTATCTTAAGCCTGTCTTCTGGAGTGTTGGCTATTCCTGCCAGCTTGGTGTCATCTGCAAATTTGATGAGTTCCCCATCTATCCCCTCGTCCAAATCGTTGATGAAGATGTTGAAGAGCACTGGGCCCAGAACAGAGCCCTGGGGCATCCCACTACACACTTCCCTCCATATAGATGCAGTTCCATTGAGGACCACTCGCTGAGTACGGCCGGTCAGCCAGCTACGGATCCATCTGGTGGTGATTCTGTCTACCCCACATTTTTCTATCTTGTCAAGTAGTAGGTTGTGATCTACTTTATCAAATGCCTTACTGAAGTCCAAGTAAATTATGTCCACAGCATTCCTCTGATCCACTAATTTTGTCACTTGGTCAAAGAATGCAATAAGATTTGTCTGGCATGATCTATTTTTGACAAACCCATGTTGGCTTTTAGTAATGACTTTGTTTGCCTCTAGGTGTTGTTGATGATTCTTTGTTTGATTATCTTTTCCAGGATCTTCCCAGGTATTGAGATCAGAATGATAGGTCTGTAATTTCCTGGATCCATTTTTCCCCCTTTTTTTGAAGATGGGAACTACGTCAGCTCTTTTCCAGTCCTCTGGTAGTTCCCCTGTGCTCCAGGATCTTTGAAAAATATAGTTCAGTGATTCTGAAATCACATCTGCCAGTTACTTGAGAACCTTGGGGTGTAATCCATTTGGTCCTGGCGATTTGAACTCGTCTAGGCTAGACAGGTGGACTTTAGAAGTCTTCAAGTAGACAAGCACCTGCTACATAACACTCAGATTTAGCAACTGTTAAAAAATATGAAAAAGTCGGATATTTCAATATCTGGAGACAGTAGAAGAGAAGAGAAAGAACTGGAGAAAATCACAAAATAAATCACAAAATAAAAGAACTGCAAATAGAAATAGAATAACTGTGATAAAAGAAACCAAGGATAGTAACAATAGTAATAGAAGATACGAAAATATCTGGAGCACCATTTCAATGGGGCGCTACATGTGCTAAGGGCCCTGCCTCCTGACTATATTGTTAATTGGCCAGGTATCTTGCTTTTGTATGTACTTCAAATTAGATGTTTTAATATTTTTTATTTTAATGCTTTTTTACTGTTTTATTGCTTTTATTGTTTTAAATTGTTTTTTAAATTTTAAGTATATGTTTTGAATTGTGAGTCATTTATTGAGGTTGGAGATATAGAAATCTAATGAATGAATGAATGAAAATGAATGAATGAATAATTGGCATTGATAAAATCACCATCAGCCATTTGCAAAAGGCAGCTTTTACTGGAAACAGTTACATTCTACAACAATACCTTTTAACACCATCAAACAATATCTACCTATCCCAGGTCCATGGAAAAGACTCGCTAGGTGGATAAAAATGCCAAATTCAAAACATCTGCAAAAATTATCATGTGCCAATAATGAAAAATTGGTGGAAACATAGAGTTGAAAAGGTAATAAAAATGAGCAGGTTAAAATATTGTGGGATTTCCGAATACAAACTGATAAAATCTTGGCTCATAATGTACCAGATTTAACTGCTTGAAAAGAAGAAAGTGTGGAAATTGATGTTGGCAATACCAGGAAATACAGAAGATGAAGAATTGGAGAGGATCATAAAGTATGAAGTTTTGAAAACATAAGTTGAAGGACTATGGCATAAACTAACTATGGTGGTCCCAATGATTATCAACACAGTGGGTTCCATACCAAAAAATCTTGGACAGCACTCAGAAAATCTGCACATTGACAAAATTTCTGTGTCAGTTACAAATCTCCTTGGATTCGCTGATACATTATAACATCTTAGGTTCTCTGGAACAAGTTGATGTGAATGAAGGCCAACATCAGCTAAAGAACTGCCAGTTGTGATTTCACAGTTTTGCGTACTTAATAATAATGCATTATTTAAAGCCAAAGAGGGCCTAGCTCATTCATTTAAAATAATGCAATAACATTTTCCATGGGGATTATATAGTACAAAAGCATACTTGCATGAAGAACGAGAGACTAATAGGGATGCTTTGATATCTAGTGAAATCTTAGGTATTCTGGTGGAAATAAATATCCTACCTTTCCTTTGAAAGCGATTGAAAGTGCAGCATTGCACTGGCACAGTGATTATAATGCAGTATTGCAAGCTAATTCTGCTGACTGCCAACTGTCAGCAGCAGTTTAGCAGTTCAAGTCTCACTGGCTCAAGGTTGACTCATTCTTCTATCCTTCCAAGGTCGGTAAAATGGGAACCCAGATTGTTGGGGGCAATATGCTGACTCTGTAAACCACTTAGAGAGAGCTGTAAAGCACTGTGAAGCAGTATATCAGTCTTAAGTACGACTGCTAAGCGCTATTGGGAAGTTCTTTGGATTTCATATATCTCCTTGCTATTCATTAAAGTAGCCTGACTTGCAGTCTTCTGTACTAAAAAGAACCAGATCATTGAAGTTAATGCAGCTCTTACCTTTTCTCTTCTGAAACTTTACAAAAAGTATTTGTTTTAATGTGATATACTTCCTTTTGTCTTTTGAGTTTATGGAGTTTTCTTTTTATCAATTACTTGGCATGAACAATTAAAAATGGAAATAATTATTAAATGGTAACAGGCTATGTATATCCAGTAGCACTTTATTCAGATTTCATTAACATATATATTAATAATAGAAATAATTTTAAATGCATTATTTATTGAACTGAGGCTTTTAATGTCTGTTAAGACATGTTTACCTTAATGTATTTTTATAATATGACTTAAATTTAGGAAGGAGAGTTGGAATAAGTCATTGTCAAAAATCACAAGAGACATTTCATTTTATATAGAGTGATAATATGTTTTGTTTAACTCCTTTTTTATGTGGAAAACATTTATGCTGCCTGAAAACTTTCCTATTTGTAATCATGACAGTTTGGGAGTTTCATTGTGTGACAGTGAAAATGTTTTTTAAAATGTAGAAATAAGATGCAACATAAAGCATAACATCTCCAGAACTTTGGCTGGAGGGTAGTATTGTATTGCTACAAATGTTATGCTACTAATGTTTGAGCTGTGGAATTTTTTTTCTAATTAAAGCAAGAACTGTGGTTTCTGTATGTGCTATTAATCCTGCTTTGAAGTGTTTTTTCCTTGCTTTTCTTTCTCAAAGCTCTAGCATTAATATTTTTCTAATTCTGAAAAGCATGTACATTTGCATAAATTGATAATCTGTGACCAAATAAAGTAATACAGTGGGCTTGAAGAAACAGGAAAATTTATCACTTTTTCTGGAGCATCTCATTCTGAAGTGACTTTTTCTGATGTTATTATCATTCAGATCAAATAAACAAAAACTCAACCTCATAGGCAAATTTCATATTTTATAACTTCTGATTAATGCTTTGTTAATGTGACATTATTAATATTCTTATTATTAAGAATCTCATTAAGTTTTGAGAGTTTATGTGCTGCTTTTAAAGTAACATTAATGCTGCACACCCAAATACATGCGTACACATGCATTTTGTTCATTTTTGCCTATGAATTAGGCTGTGTTTACTAACTTCTGATTACTTGTTTATAACTCAATATGTAGCTCAGATTTAGACAGAGAAATCCCTATCAATTTTTTGCCAAGCTTTTGAGGAAATATTTGATATGATTAATGCTCTTATGATTGTACTACATGAAATCAATTTTGTTCATTTTGTATTGTGCAAGCGTGACTGCTTGTTATGGCCTATTTTTGGAGAGACTATGCTCATTTTTTTTTAATCCAAAATGATATATTCAACATTGCCATGGATTTTCCTGGCAACATTCATTGCATTGATGTTTGTAATTTATAAACAAAAATTAGCATGTTTTGCTAAGAGAATTTCATGCTTTTCAAAGGTCAGAAGATAATTTTTACAGGATTTGAATAGAGGGTTAATTTTCATCTAACTTTTCAACTTGAAAGAAGGCTGAAAGTGACAAATGGATTAATAGTTTACAATTAGTTTATTATGACTTCTGTGTCCTGACGTTATGCCTCCTCTTGAAAAGTATTGTCAGAGGATGAGAAAGAAATGCAGAGAGCAGAGAAACTTGGGAAGCATAGGTCCAGATCTGGAGAATCATGAGAAAAAGGGATTTTCACTTGACTAAGAAGGAAAGATAGAAGGCACTCCAAGTGCTAGTAACCTGCATATCTGCAGGTTTGGGCATGCCTAAAGATTAAGTTCTCTTTAGAAGTAAGAGCTTATTTCAGAGTTAGAATCCTACTCAGGACAAGTTTTTATGCTATGATAGTTGACAAAACAAGGCATAGGAACTTGGCTTTCTAAGTCTTCAGTGCTGGAAATAAGGTTTCACAATTGTTTTCTACACTTGAATTTTGTAATTTGTGCTTATATTTGTATGCTGCGTAGACATTGTACATAGCATTCCATACACACACACACACACACACACACACACACACACACACAACATATATATAGATACACACACATATACACACAAAAACACATATGCACACACATATACACAATAATCCATTGGGATTTTACTGAGGGAAAATAGGTAGTCTAAACTAAACTAAACTAAGCCAGAGTTGCTTTGTCAGTAAGATAGGCGGCATATAAATTTAACAAATAATATAAACTTAGTTTCCATGGCTGAAAAGGACATGAACCAGGATCTGTCCAGTCCTTGATCACCTAACCCAGGGGTAGGCAACCCAAAACACTCAAAGAGCCACTTGGACCCGTTTCCCACCAAAAACAAAACACTGGGAGCCGCAAAACCCTTTTGATATCTAAAATGAAGATAAGACTGCATATATCCTTTTTTACCTTTATTATAGGTGTATGTGTGTGTGTGTGTGTATGTGTATGTGTGTATACACACACACACACACACACATATACACATTAAAAATAAAAGTAAAAATATGACTCTTGGGAATATCCATACTATTAAAACAATGATCACCAAGAGAATGCTTTAAGAGAATAAAATTACATACACAAACAGGTAAAAAAAGGATATATGCAGTGTTATCTTCATTTTAGATGTCAAAAGGGTCTCTCTCTCCCTCCCTCTCTATCTGCCCTTGGTCTGCCACTCCTCTTCCCCACTCTCTCTCTCTCCCTCTCTCTCTCTTTCTCTCTCTCTCTTTCTCCCCCCCCCCTCCTATCTGCTACTCACCTGGCAAGCTTCAAGCTGTTGTCCAACAACTTCCGGGGTAGGCAACCTCGTCTCTTTTATGACTCATGGACTTCAACTCCCAGAATTCCTGAGTCAGCCTAGCTGGGCTAGCTAGCTCTCTCCTGCCCTTCCTGCTTCCTGCTTCCTTCAGAGACGCAGCAAAGGGAGGAGCTCCGCCCAGAAAGCTTTTCAGCTCCTCGGAGAACACTGTGAGTGCACTCTCTTTTACACACACACACACACAAAACACACACACACACACCCAGACACACACAGAGAGAGAGAGAGAGAGAGAGAGAAGCAGGGAAGTGCAATTGCCTCTCTCTGTCTCTGTCTCTCTCTGCAAAGGCAGAGGAGGCTGGGAGCCACAGGGGAAGGCTCAAAGAGCCGCATGCGGCTCCGGAGCCGCAGGTTGCCGACCTGTGACCTAACCGCTACAATACTTCTGACTTTGTGCTCTTCTCAATTTTTTTCTTTTCTATTATATTCTCTGAATCAAATTCTGCCATTTATGTTCCCAGGCACATTAACAAACAAACCCCTCTGTGGTTTTTGCCTTCACTCTTTCTACTTTCCCTTTTTATAGGGAAACAATAACAGCATTCTTCCATTTATCATACGTAGATGCACATATTGTCGTTGCACAGCCATGTTATGTTAACTTCATCAATTTTTTAAATAATTTCTCTGTTATGCCATCCTGCAACTTTACCATTTTTCCACATTCTTATAGCATTATAAACTCATTTTCCATTTTTTTTCATGTATACAGTAGTAATAATTATAGCATTCATTTTAATTGTGCTTTTCAAAGTGTCCATATAAATCTCTAAAATTCTTCTACCATAGTCTGTTACTTCAGGGTACTAACAATATGGTATAGCTAAGACAATTATTTTATTTTATTATTTTATTATATTTTATCATTTTATTTTATTATTTATTTTATTTTTATTATTTTATTTATTTTATTATTTCATTTCATTTTATTTTATTTTATTTTATTTTATTTTACTTTATTTTATTTTATTTCTGAACCATGCATCTACCTTAGAGGGATCTGGGCAATGTACAGTAAAATGTTAAAATATAAAAGTTAAAAATCGGAAAGAGGCAAGAGTGATTAAATGCTATTAAAATTAGTTAAAAGGTGAAGGGAGAGCTTTCAGAGGACTAACCAGCCCTATGACCGCATGCTTCTCTGAGCCTCAGAACATGTGTTAATTCTTTTTTGAAAGGCCAGGAGAGTGGGGGCCTATTTCACCTCCAGGGGAAATAGATTTCATAGGGTGGGGCCAATAGTAGAGAATGCTGTATTTCTAAACCCTGCCAATCACAGTTCTTGAACCGAAAAGATCTGCAATATACCTTCCCTGCCTGACCGGGTGAGATGGGATGATGTAATGGGACAAAGATGTTTTGTAGCTAGCCTGGCCCATGCCATGTAGGACATAAAAGTCACAACCAACATCTTGAACTGGACCTAGAAGCAAACTGGCACCCAATGTAATTCACAGAACAGAGGCATTGCATGCACCTTTCTTTGAACACCTAGAATTTCCCCTTGGCCACGTTTTGAATCAGCTGAAGCTGCTGGATATTTTTCAAGTGTAGCCTTGTGTAGAGTGCATTGCAATAGTCCAAATGGGACTTAATCTAATCAAAATATTATGGCATGACCCAAAGTGAGCAATTCATACAAGACAGCCCCATAACAACAATGAGTTGAGAGATATCACAAAGAGGAATGGGCTAAAGTACCTCTACACTGATATATAGGTTTGATCAAAAGGTACAGTATGGGAAACATTTGGCTGAAGTCATAGCTGCTAAAGTAGGTTATATCAATTTCCAGTGTTACCTTTTCCAGCAATGATTGTGAATCTTGGCTCAGAATGTTCGATACAGCTATGACATAGTTTTTGTATTGTTTAATTTCTTTATTATTAGGACTTAGATGAAGTTCCTATCACATAGTAAGTTACAGTGTTGTAGGAATATGAATAGCTGTAATAAGTTCACAAACTTTATCTTTTCACTCTAGTATGAATCAAGTTATTGTGTTCATCTTGTTAAACGACTGCTGATCTTTGATATAAGTAGATAATCAACAAATGATGCTAATTGGATCATTAACCTTGGCTACCAGCAACTTTTTCAAATAAGAAATCCAGCCTATAATATAACAGGGCAATTTTTACTATTGCCACTAATGCTGAGTTTATGATAATAGATACAGTATATTTCAGAACTCCGGACACCCATTTTTTTTCTTTACTAAATTCTCTCTCTCTCTCTCTCTCTCTCTCTCTCTCTCTCTCTCTCTCTCTCTCTCTCTCTCTCTCTCTCTCTCTCTCTCTTTCTCTCCCTCTCCCTCTCCCTCTCCCTCTCCCTCTCCCTCTCTCTCTCTCACACACACAAACACACACTTCATAATTATACCTAAATATGATTCAAAATTGTATATGCATATTTCATCTAATCATAGCAAAATGTTAATTTTGTCCTTGACGTATTACTGTCCAACTACATTTATTTTTATTTCTAGAAAGATTAATGCATTAAAGGTGTTTAGCTGGTGGGTAAGGATGTAATATTATCCTGCCTGCATTACTCATGTGCTTTTTTTAAAAAAAAAAAAACACCAATCTGGCTGCAGGTTATTTTTTTAAAGGTCATTGGAAAGGTGAATAGCAGAGATTAAATGATATCATTTTTATGTTTACCTTTATTATACTGTGCAGAAATAGGGCAACCTGGAAAAATTACTTCATTTGGATTTCCTCATAACTTCCTAAGTCACTTGTTGGTTCATTCAGCTGGAGGGAATTACACAGAGCCATTCTGAACTTGACAATTGCTGTACTGTGCCGAGTGCCTTTATCATGCTGAAACAAAGGCAATATTATTAAAGAGAAAAGTATGCTGTTGAATTTATAAAAGAAGGTAAACAAATGTACCAAAAAGTTTAATTCTTGTCTTGGTTTTCAGCTGTAAAAACCATACTATAATTACAGATTCTTCAGCAATGTGGTTGAATAGGTCCTGATTTATGCTAGTGAAAGCAAGCTTTGGGATCAAATGAAATTATTTCCTGTTGAATAATAAATACTGTATCATTTATCCAGAGTTGGGGTTGCATAGTTTTGTTGCCATAGTTTTGTCAAATGCCAAACTGCTTGTACTTTATTGTGATTATTTAATCCTTCTTGAAACTCATTAGTTGTGTTTCTGTTAATTTTTGAAGCAAATATGTTTTCTAAATATACCATTAAGAATGTCACCTGTAACTTTATGAGAAAGATGACTTAAGTGTTTACCAGGATAAAATTATTTTAGTCAGATGCAAACTAGAATCAACAGTGAAAGGAGAACTGTAATAAAAATGTTACTGTGATTGGGTCAGATCCATTATATTTAAACAATAATTGGCATATACTTTGCTTGGAATTAATTTCTTGTGGCAGATTTTCATAGTACAGTCTATAATACACAACTTTCTCTGTGTTGCAAACCATCTATACTTGTTTGCAGAAAAATGAAGGCAATACAACATATATATACATAATAGCCCATTAGCACAGGAAACTTAAGAGAGGCACTATTCAACGATTTGAAAAGGGTACCACTGGCTTAGAGAGTAGGAGTAAATATGGCACCTGTGAATTGAAATGAAGTGAGAAGGGGAAAAAGACGGATGGTATAATATGAAACATTAATCCTATGCAAATTCACATTGCAGAGAGGAAAATTCAGCTAGGCAATCTCTACTCTCAAGCAGGGCTGTGTCTTGTCTCCAAGCCCAGCCTCAATTCATTTCCTCTTAAGCCAGGTTTGTGCTTTTAAGGGCTAAGCAGCAGAATCTGGAAGCTTGATTCTGCTGCTGTGTCTTCTACTAAGGCAGAACACGTCAATGGAGTGAGCTTACCCGAATGACAATTACTGAGACTTTGGCTAATGAACCTGCAAGTTTGAGTTGTCTGCACTTTCTGATTTGAAGTATCTCATCAATCCACTTGTGACTGCCCTTTACAAACAATATCAGAGGATGGAGTTTTGAATAAGGTTTGGGCCTCTCTTATCTTAAGTGCCATTCCTTGACATTACTCAACTCCTAAACTGGTGCAGATCTGATCCACCTGCAGGACTAGATTTTGTTCTCCATCTCTGCTATGCCTGGTGGTTGGCAGTGGATTTCTGTAACCTATGCCATCTGATCTTTTTAACAGGAGATACCCAGAATTGTAACAAGGTTTTTCTCTATGCCACTCCTATGCTGTTAACAGAACAACGGAATAACAGAGTTTGAAGGGACCTTGGATGTATCATTAAATAATAGGACATGATTAGTCTGTAGGAAATTATGACTCTTGATACCTGCTTTTTAAATTAATTAAAAACAATAGGTTCTTCATTTTAAAAAGATTCTAGAGCTGTATGTGATGGATTAATATTTTTACTTTGAATTGTAATACATTTTTTTTTTCAGATTTTCCTTTCTATAGCCTCTAGATATCAAAATAGAAATAATTGGACAATAGAGAAAGGTACTAGACAGGGGTGTCCTTTATCGCCATTGTTGTTTGTTTTAACATTAGAAATATTATTGATCAAAATTCGAGAGTCTCAGGAAATTAGAGGAATATATGTTAATAAAAAAGAATATAAGTTGAGAGCTTTTGCGGATGACTTGGTTGTTACTTTGTCGCAACCTGACTATTCTGTAGTAAACTTATTAGAGTTGATTCACCATTATGGTTTGGTCTCGGGTTTTAAGATTAATGTAAATAAGACTAAAATTTTACCTAAAAATATGTCGAGTCAGGAGAAGCAGATTTTGGTTAACTTGACGGGCTTTGAGATTGTTAATAAGGTCAAATATTTGGGGGTGATGCTGTCTGTTTCTAATGCAAAATTATTTAAAAATAATTATGAAAGGTTGTGGGTCAGGATACAGAAGGACTTGAAGAACTGGGAAAAGCTGCAATTATCCCTTATGGGAAGAATTGCAGTGATAAAAATGAATATTCGACCTAAGTTTCTTTTTTTGTTTCAAATGTTACCAATTTTGAAAAATGAGATTAATTTAAATGAATGGCAGAAGGGTCTCAATAAATTTATTTGGGCAGGAAAAAAACCAAGGGTTAAGTTCAAAATTATGCAAGATTTTCGTGAGAGGGGTGGACTCAAGGTACCAAATTTGAAATTATATTATGATGCGGTGGTTTTAACATTAATTAGTGATTGGGTAAATTTGACAAACTCTGAGATACTTTATTTAGAGGGATGGGATTTACTTTATGGGTGGCATGCCTATTTAATATTTAATAAAAAAATAGACTGGGCTTTTAAATCTCATATTTTAAGAATTTCTTTACTTAGGATTTGGAGAAAATATTATAAAAGTGATTTTAAAGTACCATTATGGGCTATACCTTGGCATGCGATAGAAGGAATAAAAAGAGGGGTTAAAATGGATATGGTGTCTTATAGACAGTTACTTAAATGGGATGGACAAAACTGGCAATTAAAATCACGGGAAGAATTAACACAAGAAAATTTTATTTATTCTTGGTTCCAATATAGGCAACTACTAGATAGATGGAAGATGGATTGTAAGGTGGGTTTTCTTAGAGAAGATGAAAATCTTATTAAGCAACTGAAGGATCAAAGACAAAACCACATTAAGAGAATTTATGGGGTTTTAGTTGAATTGGACTCAGAAACGGAACTAATTAAAGATTGTATGATTAGATGGGCGCAGAATTTTGGTGAGCCAGTCTTATTGGACACCTGGGAAACTATTTGGGTGAGAAATGTCAAATTTACTCAAGCACAAAATTTAAGGGAGAATTTTTATAAAATGTTTTATAGATGGCACCTTGATCCACAAAAAATGTCTTATATGTACCCTGACGTACAACCCAAATGCTGGAGATGTGGTTATAAGGAGGCTTCTTATTATCATATTTGGTGGTCATGCAGAGAGATAAAAGCATTTTGGATCAAAATATGGTGGAATATCCAGAGAATTTTTAGAAGGAGGGTAAAATTCACTCCGCAATTATGTTTGTTAGGTATTGTTACAGATTGTGATACAAAGGAGGTTGTATTGATGTTAAACTTGATCACAGCCGCGAGGCTGTTAGTTGGACAATATTGGAAGAAGGAATCTGTGCCTACATTGCAGGAATGGTTTTTTAAAGTAGCTTATTTGGCGGAAATGGCAAAGATTTCGGCTTTCTTAAAGCAACAAACGCAAGAGAAGTTTCTTGCTATTTGGGATAAATGGATAAAATTTATACAATTTAGATTGTGTATACAAAAATATCATATAGCTTTTTCATAAGTTTTATTTTCATATATATTATAGACATCTTTTTTATATATATAAATATAAAGTTTTTATTTTAATTCTTATCTTTATTTTTTTAAGCCTATATTCTGCTCTGGGAAGCTCAGAGGGGGGAAGGGAGGGTTTTGGGGAGGGGTTTGGGATGGGGTTTTTTTTTATATATGTATTGTTTAATTTTTCTTTTTTGTATATGTTGTTCTTTGTTTTGTATTGTTTTTGTTTTTTCTGTAAAATTTATAAAACTTTTAATAAAAAAAAAAAAAAAAAAAAAAAAAAATAGAAATAATTGGTACCTGCGCCTCCTTGTCTTTAATATACATTTTAAATTGTATATGTGTATGGATTTCAGACATAAATAAATACAATCCCCACATGTGGTGAGATTGAGAGTGGTTTTTAATCACATACTTCACAATTCTTCTCCAAAGAGGAATTAGAAGAGGAATCAGTATTGAGCTTGTTAGCATGTAATTTATTATAGAAGCATCTGGGATTTAAATAAACATGGAACCTCAATTTTAATGTCTATAAATAATAAGTGGAAGATTTATAAGTCTGATAGTCACGCATGTAATACTTTCCTTGAGAATGATTCTATAATCAATGTAAATAAATATCTGTTATGAACAGATGAAGAAAATATATAAATTGAATACAATATATAGCAAATACCAAAGCTAATGCATCAGTAACATACATAATTATCAGCAAAATAGAAGGATATTGAATTTCATTGTTCATATTATTTTAATTAAAGTTAATTTAAAAAGCAGGTGTCAAGACTCATATGAACAACAGAGGTCATATTGAACTTCATCATTATTATATATATGGCAATATAGAAAATGAATAGCAGGTTGTACAAAAGTTAGTTTTTGTGCCTCTGAGCCAGTCTTAAGACTTGTAATTAAATCTACAGGTGCAAGCTTAGACAAAAGCATAGAACAGTGGTGGCGGACCTATGGCACATGTGCCAGAGGCGGCACTCAGAGCCCTCTCTGGGCATGCACGCCATTGCCCCAGCAGAGTTCGCTAGAGTAGCGAGCATGTGTTTGGAAGCGACAGGGCAGAAAGTGAGCGAGCAAGTGGCTTTAGCCTCCCGGGGATATCCCGGAGATAGTGAGGGACTGGCCCCCGCTGCCCTGGCCCTGGCCACGCTCACCCAGTCTGCCATGACCACTGTATCCACTCCCACCTAGTGGGCCATGCCCCCCAGGCGCCCTGAGGGCACCACAATGCTGATGCAGCCCTGACACTTTGCGATAAATAAGTGGGTTTTGGGTTGCAGTTTGGGCATTTGGTCTTTAAAAGGTTTGCCATCACTGGCATAGAACAACAAACTTGAATGGTAAAATAGGTTGTGAGGAGCAGCTCTCTTGTGAAACTATAAGAAATGCAATGTGCCCAGATAGACTGAAATAGGGCAGGGGGTGGAGTTCTTTTGTCTATTATGGCATTCAGCAGAAGATGCTAGTACATTCTGCCCCAAACCCCGTTCTCATAACATTCATTGGAATTCAACATTATGGAAGCACAACCAATAGAACACAATCAAACTAGAGTCTTGGACTTCAAGAGAGCTAATTTCAATAAACTTAGAGAGGGTTTGGGAAGGATTCCATGGATGAGAATCCTCCAGGGAAAACAACTCAAGAGGCTTGGGAAATTTTGAAAGGTGAGATAATAAAGGCCCAGTCTAGCACAATACCAACAAAGAGGAAAAAATAACAGCTCTCAAAAGAAACCAGCATGGCTGCATAAAGAACTCTCTGATCAATTGAAAGATAAAAAGGACAAGTATAGAAAGTGGAAGGAGGGACACATAACTAAGTCAGAATATCAGCAAATAGCCCGAGCCTGCAAAGACGAAGTGAGGAAAGCTAAGGCTCAAAATGAACTAAGGCTTGCACCCAAAGTCAAAAATAACAACAAAAAAAGCTTCTTTCAACCTGTAAAGAATAAGAAAAAAGTGAAGGAAATGATTGGTCCATTAGTGGGTGGAAGTGGCAAGAAGGTGACAAGCAACAGGGAGAAAATAGAACTATTTAACTCCTTTTTTGCATCTGTCTTTACACAAAGGGAAAAAACAGACCAACCTATCAAAAATAGTGCCATAAAAAACAAAATAGAAATACAAGTTAAGATAGGCAAGGAAATGGTAAGTGAACACCTGTCCAGCCTAGACGAGTTCAAATCACCAGGACCAGATGGATTACACCCCAAGGTTCTTAAGGAACTGGAAAATGTGATCTCAGAATCACTGAACTATATTTTTCAAAGATCCTGGAGCACTGGGGAACTACCAGAGGACTGGAAAAGAGCTGATGTAGTTCCCATCTTCAAAAAAGGGGAAAAAAAAAAAGGACCCAGGAAATTACAGACCTATCAGCCTGACCTCAATACCTGGGAAGATTCTGGAAAAAATAATCAAACAACGAATCAGCGAACACCTACAGGCAAACAAAGTCATTACTAAAAGCCAACACTTGATAAGATAGAAAAATGCGGGTTAGACAGCATCACCATCAGATGGATCCGTAGCTGGCTGACCAGCCGTACTCAGCGTGTGGTCCTCAATGGTACCGCATCTACATGGAGGGGAATGTGTAGTGGGCACAGTGCTCTTCAACATCTTCATCAACGATCTGGACGAGGAGATAGATGGGGAACTCATCAAATTTGCAGACGACACCAAGCTGGCAGGAATAGCCAACACTCCAGAAGACAGGTTTAAGATACAGAAGGATCTGGACAGACTTGAACACTGGGCACTAACTAACAAAATGAAATTCAATGGTGAAAAAAGTAAGGTTCTACATTTAGGCAAGAAAAACCAAATGCACAGGTATAGTATAGGGGTACCTTGCTCAATAGTAGTAACTGTGAGAGGGACCTCGGAGTCCTAGTAGACAATCACTTAAATATGAGCCAGCAGTGTGCTGCAGCTGCCAAAAAGGCCAACACAGTGCTAGGCTGCATTAACAGAGGGATAGAATCAAGATCACGTGAAGTATTAATACCACTCTACAATGCCTTGGTAAGGCCACACTTGGAATACTGCATCCAGTTTTGGTCACCACGATGTAAAAAAGATGTTGAGACTCTAGAAAGAGTACAGAGAAGAGCAACAAAGATGATTAGGGGACTGGAGGCTAAAACATAAGGAACGGTTGCTAGAATTGGGTATGTCTAGTTTAACGAAGAGAAGGACAAGGGGGGACATGATAGCAGTGTTCCAATATCTCAGGGGCTGCCATAAAGAAGAGGGAATCAAGCTATTTTCCAAAGCACCTGAAGGCAGGACAAGAAGCAACGGGTGGAAACTAATCAAGGAGAGAAGCAACCTAGAACTAAGGAGAAACTTCCTGACAGTTAGAACAATTAATCAACGGAACAACCTGCCTCCAGAAGCGGCGAATGCTCCAACACTGAAAGTTTTTAAGAAGAAACTCTACAGCCATTTGTCCAAAATGGTATAGGGTTTCCTGCCTGAGCAGGGGGTTGGACTAGATGACCTCCAAGGTCCCTTCCAATTTTATTATTATTATTATTATCATTGCTTTTTTATCTTTTGTCTGAAATCCAATGATATTAGTTACATGATTCATGATGCATATTCTCCCATCATCCATATTGCTGGGTAGTTTGTAGAGGAGTAATTTGGTTTTTCTGTAGGATTACATAGCCTTACAGTTGTTAATAAGAATCATGCACATTGCATTTTCTTCCTCTGATACATTCCTATCACTGACAGCTTAAATGGTGTCAGTACTTTACCTTTGGGATGCCTAGATTAAATAAAAACATGACTTGAAATACAAAAATGTGTTATAGCCTGCTTTGTACTTTGATTTATGTAATATTCTGACACTCAACTGTATTTCTTGATTTTGCTCAAAGTGTTTTTGAGGATCTTTGAGAACCTCTTTATTTATCTTTTGGAAACGCACTTGGAATTGTGTTTCATTTTGTTCTATTATTTCATAGACAACTGGCTTTATTTTTGTCACAACCAAAAATACCATGTTACATCAATTTATAGCCCTGCTATGTTTAGACTGGTAGAAGATGCTCAGTTGATGAATAAATTGTACTTTATAATCTGTGGCATTAAAATAATAATAAGCATGTGAATCCAAGAGAAATGGCTTAAACTTGACTTTGGCTTCAGTTCGTTATTGTTATCATTTCAGTGTTTGTGGAGTTTTCAAAGCAAATAGTTAGGCAAAAACTTAATCAATTTCCACACTTTGCTGGTATAATCTGTTGTAGAACAGGGATTGAAAGACAACCTTTGATTTAAAATTCAATTGCTTTGCCATATGCATTTGAAGACACGATAAACTACTGAAACTGACATGCATATTGCTTATTATTGTGTCACTAATCAACACTGAACTAAATGATGGTGGTGGTGGTGGTGGTGGTGGAAGGGACCTTGGAGGTCATCTAGTCCAACCCCCTGCTCAGGCAGGAAACCCTATACCATTTCAGACAAATGGCTGTCCAGTCTTTTCTTAAAATCTTCCAGTGTTGGAGCATTCACAGCTTCTGGAGGCAGGTTGTTCCACTGATTAATTGTTCTAACTGTCAGGAAATTTCTCCTTAGTTCTAGTTCTGAATATTTTATTTTATTCAGTAGACTATAATATATGAAGAATTTGAAAACAAGCATATGTACTATATCAAAGCACACTGGGCATGATGTCTTTGTAATAATACCATCATTAAAATGTGTTGATTTAGCTTGTAAGTTAATGTACTCAATTTTGGTCATGATTCAGTTTTAAATTAATAATCTATTTTCTACTTAACTTGTTCTTGTCTACAGAAATTAGCTTTTGCTTCCTTTGAGGCAGGGTTCCCACCCACCCCCCCATTTTTAAGCCAAAAATTGGTTGAGACTGAAATATCTATGGCAGAGGTCCCCAACCTTTTGGGCACCAGGGACCGGTTCCATGGAGAGAGATTTTTCCACAGACCGGAGAGTGCGTAGTTTTGTAAACTGCCTGCATCCCATGGATGGGGCTTTGCTTGTTTGTGCGGACCGGTTGCTGGCATGCCACAGACCAGTACTGGTCCACAGACCAGGGATTGGGGACCCCTGATCTATGGGATCTTCAGTTTAGCTACATTGTTAATTCAGCTGTACACTAAAGTATTCTGACAGTGGGGGTTCATTAATCAATTACCTCCTCTTTGTCTCTTTCACATATTTTACAAAATTCAATCAGAAGAATACATAAAAATAGATTGAGCACCTGGGGAAGTCAGCCCCTTATACTGTGATGCAGAATTTTCTTAGTAAAATCACTATTAGTAGAGAGGGCAGATGCTGAAAGAGCAAATGGAATGAGGAGGGGTCTTGATATCAGAAGATATCATCTGTTCATTCAAGGTAAAATTATCCCTGTGTTGCTTACCAAAGGCAGGCATAGTGCAATCAAATAAGGTCATTTCAGCTATCACTCCTCTTCCTAAAAATACTTGTGCAGGAGGAAATTTAAATTTATCAATGGGACTACAGTAGCCAATACTAAAAGATATAGTGCATAATTTTGGGGTGGACACACCAACAAGGTTTCCTTAAAAAATTTAATGTCTTGATCAGATATGGGGACCAAAAAGGAGCATAAACTGTGGTCAAATGCTAACTCTAAAAGAAACAACAACAATGAACAAAATACCCTACAGTTTGAGGAGCATATGTCAAGAAATAAGACAAAATTTCTTCAAACATATTCAGAATAGAGACTAATCAGGGAGACTGTATATGAAGTGACCCAAAGTAACCTTACCCATTCTTATTCCCTTCTTCACATTTAACTATGCCATCCAACAATGCATAATTATAAAGTCACTGAAATTTGTTCTCCATCTAGCAAAGTGGACATAATCCATGAAAATTTGTATGTAAAAAGAATCACATAGGTATGATAGATGGTGTATAAATTTGATAAATAAGTAAATAATAACATTGGCTGATCCTTAAGCTATGTATTTGTTTGCTAATTCTCTGTCTTTCTGATGTGAGTTCACTATTGTGTAAAAGCTTATAAAAATATCTGTTGCTAAATGAGACCACTAATGCTATAAATAAGCAGCTTTTGGCTGCAGGTTGTGGACCTCAAATAAACAAACTGGCTAGCTTTTAGCATACTTTTTCTTATTTCAGGCACAGTTTTTTTTAAAAAATGAGCTCCTTGATGGACTAAACCTCATAAAATAAAACCATATTCTTGCAGGCAGTAGAGGAATGAATTAGAATGGCAATGTGGAATAGAAGAAACAGTGTCTGTTATTTGAATCCATTAACAACTCAAAACAATCTGAGGCATGCACTAGTTAAATCTTAGAAAGTGCTACAGGCAAACCACCATTGCAATTGCCATAGAAAATTGTTGTTAGTCGTTATGTTGATAGTTCATATTGTAGGAATTACTAGCAGATGGAAAAACAGATGACTCAAAAATACAGTATTAGCAATCCATATTCTTTTAATCAAAAAACTCTAATAAGGATTACGGCATCTGCTAGATTTATTTAAATAGTTGCTAGGAAGAACTTGTTTTTGAAATAAACAACTTCTTTCAAATTTATAACATGTTTCTTGAGTAAATTTACGTTTTGAGTAAATGTAAGTTTTAATTTACAATTTTAAATAATTTCACTCATGATGGAATCATAAGGTTGGAAGGCTCATTGACGTTCTTCTAGTCCAATTCCCTGTCCAGACAGAAATCCTCATACCATCCCAGATAAATAGCTCTCCAGTCTTTGCTTGAATACTTCCAGTGATAGAGCATCCACAAGTCCAGGAGACTTGAGGTTTGTTCTTATTTTGAGTTTGAATCTCTCTCCAAAGGGTTTATCTTTCCCTTCTTTATGCTAAAGATATTTCCTTTAATCATTCTTAATAGGATTTAGCCTTCAAACACCCCCCCCACACATACAATTTTCATACTTTCCAATTTTTCAGCATGCTTCCTGTACTTTGGTAGCTAGAAGTGGACACAGTATCCCAGATATTGTCTGAGTGTCTTGATATTGTGCTCAGTGGATACAGCCCAAGATTGCATTTGCTCTATTGGCAGCTGCAGCACACTGCTGGCTCATGGTGGATTTACGAGGCTAGCCAGGTTTTCTCCCAAGTATCAGTAAATCTGGCTTTTCCTACCTAAGTGCAAAACTAATTTCTCACCATGAGGGAGGTCTGATGGATTCCATTTATATAATTCACAATATATATATTATGATCTAATATGTTAATTAATTTTGTTGAAATGGCTTCTGGGTATCTCTGAACAGAAATCTGCCAGTGTTATTTAAGTAATTATTTATTAGACTACATACTCAGGGACCAAGTTATATCAGTGACCCAGGATGTGATAATTAACAGTTCCATTATATATAAGTTTATAGAAATGACGTCCAATACATTTAAGGAACTTAAAACTTCCAGGTTTATCTATTCATTTGCTAGGTTCAGTTCAATAGATTTCCAGCTGAAAAGACTGCTATAGACTCATTGATAAGAGCAAAAAGAAAAAAAAAGGGATTAAAAAAAAAGACAAGCAAAGAAGCAGGTGCTTCTTTAAAATGGCTTTAAGTCATTTTTATAATACCCTGCTGTGGTGGAAACCAGATAGGCACAGAAAGGACAAGTTAGTATTCTATTAGTTCTGATGGTGTAGCTTTCACTGCAGTCTGTTGCCAGTAAGGGAAGGAAGAACTGATGCAGCTAATCTTTCAGAAGAACCAAAACAGCTCCAATATTTTATCCTCCCCCCAAGTGAAGGTGTTTATGGGGTGGGAGGAGTGTCAAAAATGTTGACACGGTGGCTCCTCTTGTGATGCATGTAAAAAGATGGCAGATTTCTTTGATCACATGGTCATAGCTGCCATCTTGATGCCCATCCCCCCTCCCGTGGCCACTCCTGCCTCCAAGTGTATTTGTGTTAAGATATTACACAATAATTTAAAGGCCACACTACAAACTAATAGACAACTGCTTTTTCTTTCACTATTGGACTCTATAATGAGTTATCAAACATGTTCTTTAAACTATTCTGGAAATGAGATCTTGTTGTCTATTTTAGGTGTGCCCTAAAGCAGAGGTCCCCAGCCTTTTCGGCACCAGGGACCGGTTCCGTGGAGAAAGATTTTTCCACGGACCAGGGAGTGTGTGGTTTTGTGTGCTGCCTGCATCCCACAGATGGGGCTTTGCTTGTTTGTGCAGACCGCTTGCTGGTATGCCGCAGCCCTGTACCGGTCCACAGACCAGGGGTGGGGGACACCTACCCTAAAGGGTAAATAAGAGTTTCAAATTCTATTCTGAAATACAAATTTTCAACCAAGTTTTCTACTGCAGAATGTTTTCTTTCAGTAACATGCATTATTTATTTTAAAATTTAGAAGCTTATACTCAGTAAAACCTATTGGAAAGAAAGGTATCATTTTATTTGGCAAGTACCTTTGTGAAGGTTCTTGTGAATTCTTGGGACATCCAAGAAGAGTTTTGATAAATTGCTCCTGTTTGGAACGTAACATTTTAAAACAATATTTCCAACTGTCTGCCCTTGGCTTTAGAGCGCTGTGTTTGCTTTCAGAAACCAGCGTTGCTGTTCACAAAACAGTTTCTCTGTGTGTATCACCATATGACTCTTTTAAATCCAAATATTGGTTCTGGGTTCCTATTGGCACTTTAATGTTACAACTGATGCTTCAAAGGATTTTTGAAAATATTCCACAATTGTTCCAAGCTGCAAAGTGCCTAATTCCAACAGTTCTGCATTTTTAAAGCAGTAGTTGCTTCTAAAATGTGCTATTTATACTTTTTAGTCTGGGCCTGTGTGTTTGTATGGAAGTGTCTTCAAGTCAGAGTTGACTACTAGCAACTGCCTGGAGTAGTCCCTGAAGTTTTCTTGGCAAGATTTTTGAAAGAGGATTGTCATTGCCCCCTTCCTAGAGCTGAGAGAAAGTGATTGGCCAAGGTCACACAGCTGGTTTCATACCTAAGGCAGAATTAGAACTCACAGTCTCTTGGTTCCCATTACACCAAACTGGCTCTCACTATTCATACTACTCACTATTCATACTATTCATACCTTATCAATGATTGGGTTTCAAAGACAAGTCCAATTTGACTGTGCCGTATAGTATCCTACTAACTTAACTACTTTAATTGTTTTCTTATCCTTTTATGCAGAAAATAGAAAAATTGTAGCATTGCATATTCTCCAACAGGATGGCTGTAGAGCCAAGACCAGAAACATCAAAGAAGAGATTTCAGGATTCAGCTTCATGAAGAAAAAGAGATCCATTTTGTAAAAAGAGCTGGAGCATGAAACAATTTACCTATGATATATTTGATTTTTCTGCAGTTTTCCAAAAAGGAAAGAAAATAGATGCAATGAGTACATATCACTAGTATATTTATCCACTCACTGAATAGTTTATCTAGTTCAGGGGTGTCAAACTGCTGGCCCATGGTCCGGATGCGTCACATGGAAGCCGTGCCCACCCCATTGCCGGCAATGACAAAACTGGCCGATGTGTTGCGCAATGTCACGTGACGTCACACGTTTGACATGCCTCATCTAGTTGGTTAGATGAACTTGGTTAATTCTGTTGCTATGATACAAAGAATTTGATCTGCATCCGTAGAACGTCTGCATACTGTTTCAGTATGCTGGTTGTAGTAACATCTAAGAAAATCTTTTGAGACGGACAGAAACGTGTAAGGCCTCTTTACTTCTGAGTTGAATATTTGTGCATCTATTTGCAGAATGCAGGTGGCCTTTGTTATTCTCAAGGATTCATTTCGGGCATAGCAGTAATAAAAGCGGAGATACTTTCTTATAACTAAGAGAATGGCTTGTGCTGCTTGATTCAGATTTTTTTTAAAAAATGTTATTTAAAGACCTTGCCCATTTTATCTCAGCTGGCACATTAGAATATACCATGACCTCTTTTTCACACACAGTAGAGGTTGGTTGTCATAGGAGATTCTCAATCGTAGTCATTGTGTTTCAGCCAATATTTTACAAAAACAAGTGGGATATTTTTGCATTTTTCCTACTACACAACTAAAAGTATAATATATATTTTCAGTTTTGTAGACAAAAGGATGTTTTTGGATTACAGAATTGCTTTGTCAGGAAATTGTTTTTATCTGATGAAGCAATGGCGTATTCATGCCAGAGTTTTCTTCAACAGGAAATAAAGTTTCTGTTTAATTTTTCTAAGTAATCATGATGGAAATAATCAGCTTGATAACTTTAAACTGCCCTTTCGGAGCTGTACTGAATAGTTTATGTATTTTTATTCTCAGCTTTTACTTAATTGTGTTGCTAAACCATTTCCTCTTTACTCCTGTTATTAAGTGTTTCAATGAATTTTAGTTCATTTTTGATGAAAAAGCTTTTTTGTAAGAAAGAGTTACTATAGTTTGAATCATCTGGTGGGTTACATTTTTTGTCACATGTATTCTGTGTACACATACATGTGCAAGCACATTTTATACAGCATTCCTAATATTAGAGCTAGCATATCTGAACTGCAGAAACCTGGACAATCTACATAGTAGCAGATAGTAAGTAATAGACAGTTTTCTGTAGCATTTTGTTCCCACTTGGTGATTGATTGGGTATTTGCAGACTATGAAAGGCACTATACTGGGAATAAAGGGGAAAAATTGATGTTTTAAAAGCAAAGAGAAGTATGTTTTATAGCTATACGTATTTCTGTTTTTAGGTATTCCTTTTTTGTATTTCATTCCACTACTTGTGACAATTATTAGTGATAAAAATTAAAGTATATATTAAAATCCAGTTGAGAAATGCAGCTAAACATACTTAGGTAAATATACTCATTTTAACCCTGAGCTACAGATATTCTTCTTTATTGGTAAACATACTTAGGAATATTTCTAATTTCAAATAATATGCTGTTATCACATTCTTTAAGAACATTTTTCCTGCAGCAAATTCTCATTTGGAATTTTGTTGTTATGTTAATATTCTTATTAATACTTGCTAATAGTTATCCCAAAATATTTTTAAACAAGTAGTTTTTAATCATATTTTGCTTTAAATCAGTTTGATCACAACCGTAAATTTTTAATCTTTTATTCGATCCTTTTCTCAACTATCAACATTTTCCCTAATATTTAGAGTCAATGCTGTTGGAAATACTGAGTATCAATTAACCTTTAGACCAAATAATAGATGTTAGTGTTGATTGTTTAAAGTTTAAAAAAAAAACAATGTGGAAACATAATTGACATGCATGCATGGATTCATACATGCATACATACACACACAGACACCAGGCTTGACAGGACCATGATTCCTTATTGCCCCAGGATAGTGTAATACTAATTTCACTGTTGTGTTTTCCATTCTGAAACTGGATTATCCCTGCAAATTCAGGTGAGGAGTCCCAACCTGAAGCAACATATGCTCCAGTATCATCAGGTCATCGCAGGAGTCTTGTTATTAAAAGTCTTATTATCATTTCAGGAACCCCTTATTATTATGTTTGTAAAAGTCCTAAGGATTTTTACTTTCAAAATTGCTAATGTAATATTTTGATAGAGAGAGAAAGCCTTCGTCTTTTACTTTTAATTTGGACCATTTTTCAGGTAGATTTTATCTTCCTAAATTAATTTGCCTTGAAATAAGCATGGGTGTAATCCAGTGAAGTATCTACATTAAAAAAAAAAAAGCTTTTGCAACCTTTCTAGCATAGCCAGTTCTGTACAGTCATAAGTTTGCAAGATACTGCAAGTAGGCATATGAGAAAACAAATTAAGAAGAAGGCGGGAGATAATAACAGTTTTTCACTACATCACATCACAGTTTTCGTCTTTTTTATATATGAATAAGCTGTGTTTAAAGCTTTCCTCTTGTTCCTCATTTTGAATCAATCTTCTCCCTACCTACTTCAGTTATTATTAGCTTCCTGGAATAAAGCAGGATAACAGTAAAATAGCAATAGTATTTACCAATACTCCTAGCTATCGTGAGGAAGAGGTAATCTCTGAGCAGTCAGTGTAAAATAGTGCTCCAATTGTCATTTTGTTAGTGATGGTTATTTTGAGAGCTGTTGAGAAATTCAGGAAAATTTCATAGATTGTTCTCTATTTCTTTCTCGTTAAAGATAATCAGTGAGGATGGCTGCCAAAGCAGATTTAATTCTGAAATCTTCTCAGAAGAAATAGGTCTGGATGGTCCATTTTATGCCAGGCAGTCAGTTATAATTGGAGCATTATATAGGTATAGTGAAATCAGTCTTAGTTTCATGCTCTCTAAATACATCAAAAGCTGATGCCCCATAATTTCCACCCAGGCTTTCTCCAATTGGATGGAAATTATGAGATGTAAAAGCCACTACTTTTGCAGGACTCCAGGTTGCCTAGATCAGTCCTGTCATACAGAGTAGGGTAAGTTTGATGGCAGTGTCTCATTTTGGAGAGGTCCAGGAATGGGTTCTTCACAATGTCTCCTTTTTAATTTAAATAGTACAAACCATGCCAGGCCACAGACAGCTATCAGGCCACAGCTAGTTGGAACTGGGCTGCCGAAGTGGTAGTTGAGTGCACAAAGCTCCCTTTACGCATGCACAGGATTTAGGTTGCACGGTCAAAATCATTGCCCCTGGCACTGAAACCACCGAAGCCACCGCCGGCAGACTGTGGAACCAAAAAGTTTGGAGACCCCTACCATAAGACTTGAACAAACGATGACTATTTAACTCCAATATAATTAAGGGATCCAAAGTGTATTAATTTAGTCTTCAGGAACTGTCAAACTTATATAGCAAGCTGTTGTGATTCTAAATCTTCCAGAAAAAGGACTACTACTTAAAACAGCTAATGCACATCAACATTAATATTAATTATTTGCTGGTTCATAATCACGAGATGAAGTGAGAGAATGTCAGAAAGTCACAGATCACATTGAATCACAAGGAAGTGATCAAAGTGTAAAAGAATTAATTTGGTTCTACTGCGTCATTTTAGTCATTTTTGACAAGATGATTTAATTTCTGGCAAACAGGTGCTGAGTTATCAATATATTGTCATACATACATATATATACATAATTTTTCAAAAATAAATGATTCAGAACTGCGTACCCTCATAGTTTGTTTCTCATAATTTTGAAAATTGTCAGTCCTGTAGCTAAATACAAACTTAATTGAATGTAATCTGCTGGTTGATAATAAATATTTCCTGCACAGTCCATTGGATGAGATTAATTCACAGTTTGATACCTCATTTTGTATAATAGACTATGATAAGTAGATTATTATGTATTAATTTGCAGCTTCTACTATGAATGAAAATATTTTTATTAATGAAATACTTTTTTATTCTTGCCTGAACAGCTAAAAAACCTAAGTCTGGAAGAGCTGCAGATGAGATTAAAAGCTCTAGATCCAATGATGGAGCGTGAAATTGAAGAGCTTCGTCAAAGATATACTGCTAAGAGACAACCAATTCTGGATGCTATGGATGCAAAAAAAAGAAGGCAACAGAACTTCTGATTTTCTTAAGAAGATAATGCTACAAGTTGATGTGGACACTGGGAGAGTCTTCATAACTACAGGTTTTGAAAAGCAGGTCCTTTGAGCTTTGCAACAACTCAAGCAGAAGGACTTGTAAAGGAAAGCATTCTAAATGTCCTTGAGCCCAAATGAAAAGTCTGCTGTGTTTTTCATGTTTTAATACAATAGAAGTTTCACATTCCTAAGCTCTGTCAGCAGTGTTTCAGTAATGCTATGTGTTATGCAGTAATGACTTGGGGTCCTAGTAAGACTTCAAACAATTTCAAATTTTCCAATTAATGCAGAACTTTAAGTGGCAATGTATGCGCCTATCATTTAAAGGCATATTTATTCCACATGCTTTGGTGATTTATTTATTTTTATGCTTGATGCTTCTTAACTATAAATGGTGCTTGCAGTTAGTACTAGTGGAAGCCAGGGCAGAGTAAGTTAAGTGTATGTTTATGGTCACACTCTAAATGGAATGTATTGCTGTATTAAGGGCTGACTCAGGTAGAGTATTAGCTCCAGCTGGCTTGTAAGCACACACATGGGTCTCATGGGGTTTTTAGTCAGGAGCTTGATGTTGAGTGTAGAGAAATACTTACGTAAGGATGAGCATGCAGCCACCTCCTCTACTCTCTTGGGCATCTCTCTTTGAAAATAACAGGGTTATGCAGTCTTAAGCAACTCCTTTTTCCAGGGGAATTGCACTGGAGAAATTCCAAGTGGGTTTTGTCTTAAGCCTGTCCCTTTCACAAACAATAGGCAGGATCTTACAATGTAAGAAACAAGTGCCTATATACTGTGTTTTCTTTCTCTCCTTCCCTCCTTTACTTTTTAATACAGAAAAATGCAGGTCCCTAATTTTATGGTGCATATTTCTTATCTACCACTCTTTTTCATTTTGCATACTTTTCAGTATCTCCTTTGGCTCCATGATAAAGGCTATCTTTTTCTAATAAGCATGATTTTTTTTTACTTACCTATTCAGTCTACTTACCTTTTCCCCTTATTTTATTGAAATTTGGAAATGTTTTCATATTACAAACACACTCTGAGAAACACTAATTGAAAAGCCAAAGAAAATTACTCTGATTCCAGCATTCTTTCATGTTTTCTTTGTTTTCTTTTTTTTTCTTGATAGTTTTCCTTTCAGCAGCTCTTCTTTGTAATAATTTCCAAGGTAATAGGTTTGTTCCTGTAGGTATCCCAGTACCGTTGTGTAGATATTTTCATCTGTTATCTTATGTGCTTTCCTAGAAATATGCCCTTTAAGTTCAATTTCTTCAGTATGTTATAGCATTCCCCCATTTTTCATTTAGTCTTCTGTCTAATATGTGAAATGTATTGTATTGTCTGTATAAATAGCTACTTTTGTATGCTTATGGAATTTTGTAAGTCATATTACAATTATGCTAACAGGGCCACAGGTTTATTTTGTCCTTACCTTCCCCCTTGCCACTAATTTACATGTTAAGATTCTGGATTTTAGTGAATTGTCCATTTTATTATGTGTTTCAGTCATTGTGAGCCACTTATATTATGCACTGAAAACTGGAAAACCACAGTGTATTCTGAAAAGCCTTAAAATATTTGAAATAAATTACCATTCCTTTATATTTCAGCTGAGAACAATTTTACCAAGTGTATGAATACATGTGCATAAATTGAAACCCCAAACATAAATTGAAAATCACTTAAACTTTTATAGCTTAAATGAGCTGCTATAAACCATAATTTTTTAATGAATGAAATAGAAAAAGTTATGGTATAAACTCACTGGGGCTAATGTCTCTTAACTGCTTTTCATATCATCAGATTGATTGCAATTTACTGTGAATTATTTTTTTTTTAGGTAAGGCATCTAAATCATTTTTCTAAATGACAAATAGATGTATAGTTAATTATAAGTAATTCTATTGTAACTTATAAAACCTTCCTAACATACTCTATAATAATATATGTTACAAAGAAAATCTCAATGCATAATTGATATTATGGGCACCTTCCATTTGAAGCAATTGAAATGCAAACAGAATTGTCATAATAGCTACCAAAACTGTTTTAGAGTCGGTAGAGTGCAAATGGGATAGAACTCAACAGTTAAGAACTGATTTCTATCTGTAATTCTCAGTCAGTATATGATTGCATAGGTTCTTGGATCTAAAGGTTTAGGAACCAGTCATGATCCACCCTGGGGGGAGGGGGAAAAGTACTGAAACAGCAGCAGTTGATGCTTGAATTAATGGAAAGACTTGTGACAAGGAGTTCAGAATCCCATTGTTTCGTATAGAGTTAGGAGTGAATGTGTTCAGTCTAATGAGGTTAGTCATTTAGATTAGTACCGAGTAAGTTTTGTCCAACAAGAAATTTTCTTTAATGTTCTTGGTTTTGCAGAACATTCTAAAATCTTGTACATTAAAAATGAATGACTAAATCACCTTTTTTCAGATCTGTGAAAATACCAAACAAGATTAATCAGGTCATCAACCTGATTGGTTTTCCTGGTGTGCCTTATGCAGTTTAATCAATTAAAATTATTTGATTCTTTCTTTTGGTATTGCTTTGATTATTATTAACTCAGTGAAATCCAGAAAGACAATACTAAAGCCAACTTCCAGGCTAAGACGTACACATAGCACTTGGAAAGATCTCGGTTCAGATACTAACATAGATTTGACACATACATTTTGGTATAAGATATGCACAATCTTCACTCTTTCCTCGTACTGTCATTCTTGACTGATCAGAGTTACCCAGGAAGTTTTCAGTACCTATAACCATAGTTTTGCATTGCATCCAGATAATGAACTAAGGTTCAGAACAAGCCAGAAATTTAAAAATAGTTGCAAATTGTCATTTCAGAGTATGTCTTGCTCTGAACCTACTTGTAATTTTCAGATACAAACATAACTGAAACCCCTGATTAGGTGAAGACTTTCTGAGTTAATTGCAATATATCAAGACAGGAAGAGACAAAGCAAGGATTGAAAGCATGGGCACAAATATTTTTATTTCCAAAATATTTTATTTTTTATGATGCTTGCTTTAGCCTCTGTTGCTTATAACTGATTGGTGTTTTAAATGATAATTGTTGATAGTTTTATTGTGTTTCAAATTTGATTTATATAGACAATTTGTGCTTTTAGTATAAGTTAAGTTGAGAGATGTTAGCTAGAGGATGAGTGATCATTCTTAGGATAAAATGCTTCAGAAGCTGCAAATGTTACATCCTGACTGGGGAGTGAGTATTACACTTACTATAGATTAAAGGTCTATTCTAAAGCAAATGAGATTGTGGAAAGTAACAGACAAAATATAATATTTGGAATTCCCTGAATTTCTCTACAGTTATAGTATAGTATTAATATAATCAGTTTGAGCAGATAATTTGATTTATCACTATTACTGATCAAGGCAACAAGTTGTATAATAATGAAATTTAGGGATAGGAGTTATATGCAATTGACCTTTTTATTATTTCATATTTATTAATGTTTACTGAAACATACATTATTTGTGCTCACAACCATTTTTATTTCTACTAAAATATACGGTTTTGTAAAATACTTTTTTAAATTAAACTTGCAATAATTCTATTATAGACCTTGTGAAATTTTAACTCAGTTTGGTTTATAGTTTGTTTCCTGTCTCATATATAAAAATTTTACCGTTCTAAAGTACAATTTCCCCAAACTCTGAAACATAAATGTTTGTTACCATTTTGAATAAAAAGCTATTTTCCATCAATACCTGATTGTGTCATTGCAACTAGATTTTTTAAACTGCAGATTGAAACTATGAAATTTGCCAAGCCATCAGTGATGAAGTCTTAGCCTCATCCATATTGTCAATAACTTGAATATTTAATAAACAGGTGAAATAGCAATAGCACTTAGATTTATATACCACATCATAGTGCTTTACAGCACTCTCTAAGCAGTTTTCAGAGTCAGCATATTGGAAAACATGCTCCAGAATAAGGCTGACTTCATTAACAATTGAAAAACAATCATAGAAGACAAACACAATGCTATGCTATGGATTATCTAATAAAATTGTTTTAGCTGTTTAAAACTCTTTCCAAAGAATTCATTAACCAAGGCTAAAGGTAAAGGTGTCTTTAAACTGGATTCCAGGTGACTTAACCAGTTCCTTAGATTTTGAAGCCACAATGTTCTTCTTCTGCCTGGACCTCATTTGGCTTCAATCTTTCCCTGGAGGATTAAATGGAGTATGCCGTATTTTTCTGGGTGTCGCATCACATGTCCAAAATATTCTAACTTTCATTTTTTAATTGTTTTGATGATTTCCCTTGGCTTTCCCAGGCGGCTTATCACCTCCTCATTTCTGATCTTGTCAACCCAGCTTATATGTAAGAGCCACCTGTAAATCCACATTTCAAATGTTTCTAGTCTCTTCAGGTGGCCTTCTGTCAGAGACCAACTCTCTACATGAGCAAAATAGCTGTTTTAGCATAGTTTTCTTGGTAGTGATACAAAAGATCTTTGCCGTTTGCTTCTTTTGGAATCTTTTTTTTATTTATTTCCTAATCTTGCAAAGAAAAGTTCAGTTAAACATTTTCTTGTAAGGAAGTAAGCTACCTAGGATTGAACTTACAGCCTTCTGATGACAAGAATAGTATTATTAGCAAAGCAGCACAAAGTCAGTTGTACATAAATTTGATGTAAATACTAAGAAAGTTGGGTTTTTGTATCTTTAAAATTAGAGATAGATGCAATATTATTCCATCCTACAGTTGTACATTATATAGGTCATAATTGCTTATTAAAAGGAGAAATAGATGTTTGAAAAGTTTTTAAAAGAAAACAGCGGGGTTTTTTTTAAAAAAATCAATTTCAGGTGTCCTTATAGGTGACTTTGAAGAGCCAGTTGGTCTAGTCCACAGGTGTCAAACTCGCCACATCACGTGACATGTCACAACATATCGCAACTTTTTTTGCATTGCCAGAGCTGGGGTGAGCGCGGCATCTATATGATACAACCGGCCCGCAGGCCGGCAGTTTGACACCCGTAGTCTAATGGTTAAGGCATTAGACTAGAAACCAGTGGACTGAGTTCTGGTCCTGCCGTAGGCACAAAATTAGCTAGCTGACCTTGGATTAGTCACTTTCTCTTAGGTCACAGGTCGGCAACCTGCGGCTCCAGAGCCGCATGCGGCTCTTTGAGCCTCCCCCTGTGGCTCCCAGCCTCCTCTGCCTTTGCAGAGAGAGACAGAGACAGAGAGAGGCAATTGCACTTCCCTGCTTCTCTCTCTCTCTCTCTCTCTCTCTCTCTCTCTGTGTGTGTGTGTGTGTTTTGTGTGTGTGTGTATGTGTAAAAGAGAGTGCACTCACAGTGTTCTCCGAGGAGCTGAAAAGCTTTCTGGGCGAAGCTCCTCCCTTTGCTGCGTCTCTGAAGGAAGCAGGAAGGGCAGGAGAGAGCTAGCTAGCCCAGCTAGGCTGACTCAGGAATTCTGGGAGTTGAAGTCCATGAGTCATAAAAGAGACGAGGTTGCCTACACGGGAGGTTGTTGGACAACAGCTTGAAGCTTGCCAGGTGAGCAGCAGATAGGAGGGGGGGAGAAAGAGAGAGAGAAAGAGAGAGAGAGAGGGAGACAGAGAGAGTGGGGGAAGAGGAGTGGCAGACCAAGGGCAGATAGGGAGGGAGAGAGAGACCCTTTTGACATCTAAAATGAAGATAACACTGCATATATCCTTTTTTTATCTTTGTGTGTATGTAATTTTATTCTCTTAAAGCATTCTCTTGGTGATCATTGTTTTAATAGTATGATATTCCCAAGAGTCAAATTTTTACTTTTATTTTTAATGTGTATATGTGTGTCTGTGTGTCTGTGTGTGTGTGTGTGTGTGTGTGTGTGTGTATACACACACATATACACATACACACACACACACATACACATACACACACCTATAATAAAGGTAAAAAAGGATATATGCAGTGTTATCTTCATTTTAGATATCAGAAGGGTTTTGCGGCTCCCAGTGTTTTGTTTTTGGTGGGAAACGGGTCCAAGTGGCTCTTTGAGTGTTTTGGGTTGCCTACCCCTGTCTTAGGTCTAAAAAGGCAATGGCAAACCACTTCTGAAAATGTTTCTTTCCCAAGAAACAACAGGGTCTTGTCCAGGCTTACAACAGCCCAATCAGCTAATTAATTCTACACTCTTATCTAATTAGAAATAGGTTCACATATTTATTTTCAAATCCTTGTAATGTTTTAAACTATAAAATTTTAGGCAAGAACACAAATATTTCTCAATATTTAGCAGTCTTGGGAGACTTCAGCAATTTTTTAAAACAACACTTTAATTGTTTTTTATTTAATGTTGGGACTCCTGTTACACTAACTCAGTAGTCAAGTATGCTGAAGTATCAGTGGCACTAAAATGTTGTCCCTTTTTGGCTTATATAATCATTTGCAATACTTTTAGATGACAATCCACATGCAGCAAAAGGTTGAAAATTGGTGCTCTAAGCAGCAAGATGCATAAATAAAAACAGAAAATGAATCTAATGTGTCTAAACAGTGTCATTGGTAGCCTCATGCATTTTGAAAGACACCATTGTCAAGAGGGTTAGATTTTTTTTAAAAAAAATACCAGCTATTTGATTACTCAGATTTTATATTGCAAAACAAATCATGGAATTTGTTCAAAATAAAGACATTCTAAACAATAGACATAGTTCTTAAATGGCAGCACTGTTACATTTTATCTAACATTTTTGTTAATACACTTATTATTTTAAATGAGAAATAAACATACTTTGCATTACATAAAAGATAAAATCAAGAACAACAACTAAAAAGATATACATAAAAACACATGCAAAAAAAATACTACAACCCATATTTTTCTCTACCCTTATTACTGGTTCCATCTGCCTGAAAATAATATTCCTAGCTTAAGCAAGGAAAACAACCTGTTCATGTTTAAAAAGTAATGTGTTCTTCAAAACAAAACTCCTCTGAAATAAATATTTTGGGTTGATTGCTGGATATTTTTTTCCTGCTTACAATGGCCAAATCAGCTCATTAATTCTACACTCTTTAAGTAATTAAAAGTAGCTTCACATGTTTATTGCCAAATGCTTGTAATATTTCAATTCTGAAAGGATTATTTCTGAGATGGAAAAGGAAAGGGTAAGGTGGGGGAGAAAACGAATGAATTCTAGGACACCCTTTATTTAATCTCTCCTATTAGTGTTTGCATTACAAGGAAAATATAAGTGAAACTTCCCATCACAACGCCTACACAGCCATTCTTTTTGCTTTTCTGTGCACCCATCTCCCTCTGCTCCTTCTTCCATGTTGTCCACACTTTTTTCACAAATCAACAGAGCAGGGTTTATTGTACATTGCAAAGAAGACCGTTTGGTGGGTGTCATTGGCAGGAACAGTCAAGGAACATGAAAAGATGGGAACAGGCGGAGAATTCCACTACTGAGAAACAGCTTTTTCATGAGAGGTAACAGTCCTTGGACAAAAACTAAAATTTCCCTACTTCGAGCAGAAAAAAGAACCAAATGTGAAATACACATAATCCTTGACCTACACCTATTCATTTAGTGAATGTTTGAAGTTACTATGACATTGGAAAAAGTGACATGTCCATTTTTCACACTTACAGTTGTTGCAGCATCCCTGTGGTCACGTGATCAAAATTTGGATGCTTGGCAACTGGCATTATTTATGACTGTTGCAGTGTCCTGGGGTCATCTGATCGCTTTTTGCAACCTTCTCAATGGAGAAGCTAGATTCCCTTAACAATTATGTTACTAACTTAACAACTGCAGTGATTCACTTAACTGTGGCAAAAAAAGTCATAAAATGGGGCAAAACTCACAACTGGGAATTGTGGCCTTAATTATGGTCATAACTCAAGGACTACCTGTAATTAATTTTTAATAATTCCAACCTTATACAATTTCAACGTTACTTTCAACGGCTTCTCTATCTTACTGAATTCATTTTCTAGTATTATTTATGTCTCCAAACATGTATGCTAGCTCACCCATCCTTATAAAAACATACTTGTACTATAAGTACAATAATGACGGGGTAATTTGTCAAATGCTTTGACTTGTGAAGGAGAATGTCAAAGGAAATGACCCACCAATTAAACAAGATCTATCTGCCAGGACTTGTTCTTGACAAAACATACTGATCTCTAGTTTTTATGGCATTTAGATCTATTTTAGAATCTTTCCAGATAAAATTGAGTGTTTTGTTCTTTCTCCATACCTTCTTTCACCTTTTTCAATTATCTGGTATTTAGCCAGATAAAATTCAAAATTTCTCAATGAAAACAAACAGAATGCTGCAAGACAATCCCAAAATTCCTCATAGGATCCAATCTATCTGATTTTGGAAATTATAAATCCTTCAAGATCAGTAAATATTCCTTGTATTTCTAGAAAGTTCAAACTTAAGTCCTGTTTCTTTGACCTTTTTTATAATTGTCTGATGGAAAAGACAGAACCAAATAGGAACTGAGTTGTTCTGCCTTTTCTTGGTTATATCTTACTCTTTTGACATTTTACTGAACAACTAAACAACTAAATAATACATGGTTTCTTTTCCTTTCATCTTGAATTTATCTGAAAAATCTCTTTATGTCATTCTTAGTCTTCACTAATTTTAGCTCATATTGAACTTTAGCTTTTCTGACATCATTTCTGCAAATCAGGCCTGCCTCTATGCATGTACATGACATCTCATCTATCTTGGAGAAATTGTTTTGGGTCAGAAAAGATTGCTCACCCCTCATTAAACACCATTTTTAAAAGAAAAGAAGTACATTTTGTTATTACATTAAGCAAAGAAAATATAAAGAATGTGTAACTTCTCCAAAATATATATTCTCAGCAACTGCAGTTTGCATTTTGCTGATGAAAAAATAATATACCAGACTGTTACTTATTTAAATCCTAAACTAAGTACTTGATGAAAAAGTTCTGTGTCAAGTAACAGAGAAAGTGAAATGGGCAAACTACCACATTAGGTTCACACCAGAAAGCCATGATTATTTATCACTTAAATGACAATTTTAAAGTTCTTCATTATCTTCATTGCGGATGCCTTTTGTCTGCCTAGGGAGATTTTACTTTTTTCCCCTCATTCTGATTTTTGGAATCTTCCTGGACAAGTCCCTGCAGTTTTGTTGCTAAAGATTTTTTTTTTCCCCAGAAGTGATTTACGATTGCCTACTTCCTCAGTTTGAGAGAAAGTGAATGGCCCAAGGTCACACAGCTGGCTTGTGCCTAAGGCAGGAGTAGAACTCACAATCTCCTGATTTCTAAGACTAGTGGTGGTGCAGCGGTTAGAATGCAGTATTGCAAGCTAATTCTACTGACTGCCAGCAGTTCGATTCTCACTGGCTCAAGGTTAACTCAGCCTTCCATCCTTTCGAGGTCGATAAAATGAGGACCCAGATTGTTGGGAGCAGTATGCTGACTCTATAAACTGTTTAGAGAGGGCTGTAAAGCACTATGAATTGGTATACAAATCTAAGTGCTATTGCTATTCTAGCCTGATGCCTTAACAACTACATCAGGGGTGTCAAACTGCCGGGCCCACGGGCCGGTTGCATCATACAGAAGCTGCACCCACCCCAGCCCCAGCAATGCAAAAAAAGTTGCAATACGTTGCGACACATCACATGATGTGGCGAGTTTGACACCCGTGCACTACATCAATCTGGCTTTCAGAGAGAAACAAACCAGACTGAAATTGAATCATAACAGACTTACTTCCAGATCCCAGATGTATAGCAGTAATCTTTCTGGGTTAGTGGCATTTAGCAGGAGGAGAAATAAGACACAATTTATGCCCAGTTAGTTTCTGATAGATAGTTACAGCCAGTCAAAAAATTTTTTAGGGGGGGGGGGGAGATTTACATTGGAAAAGTGTTGTTTTATCTTAGTCTTTTAAGTTAAATATGCCATAACAGATTTTATCCTTAGGAAGATTATTGAGTTGACAGATACATTAATGCCTGCTTTTTTCTTGCTTCCATTGCCTCTGCTCAGTTTATTCTTCAAGACTTCTTAAAATGGAGTCATCAATATAAGAAACACACTAAAAGGAAATGGAAATGTCTTTGATATTAAGGATCTTATAACAAGAAAAGAGTTATATCATTAAAAAAAATCAGGATCCCAAGGATTACTAAATTCATGAATTCTTCCCAAAATATGAGATTCTCTCCCCCCCCCCCAGCACTATCATTAGTAAGGTATTTAAATCATGCAGTATGCTTCCAGTTTCCCCAGTTCCTATTTATTTAATCTATCCCTGCTTCTACGCATGTGTGAAAATGATGCAAGTAAAGATGTGGATATTTGTTTGTTAATTTTTTGGTTACTTTTTACCCGTACAATTTTTAATCTAACTTGAATTTCAATAAAACTTTCTCTTTTCTAACTTGTACTTTATCAAGGCATGCTGAATTGGTTGTTTCTACAATATTAGAAAGAACTGGGCTAACTATGTCCTTCTCATGCTAGGTTTATTGGACCAGGGAACTGAGACAACAATATGTTAATTGTTCTTCCCTCATTGCATTTGCAAAGAATCATTATGAATGCAAAACGTGGTGCTTCACTGCACAATTTTCTCATACAATCCTTGCTTAGAATCTACCGTGCCAGCCAAAAAAGTGAAAAGTGAGTATCTGGCTATAGCTAAAAGCTTTCATTTGTCCCTGAGCATGGGAAATTTCTACCATGTTGGTAGAAAAGCCTCCAGAACAGCAGAAACAGTTTAAGTGTGACCACTGTGGTTGTATACATTTTATACAAATTGCTGATTGAACATAACCATAGGCTGTTTTCATAGTGGTCCTTTATATTAGTCAAGGATATTGAAGACTGATTGCTCTACTTTCAGGAAAATGCAATGGCATCCAGGTTTGTTTATCTTCCATAATGTAATAATCCTTAAGTTACTGGTAGCTACCCAACAGCATTATGCAGGGTATAGTAAACCTAAACCTTGTTCAGTTGCTAACCATAGTGATCAGTTCTGTTTATATACTCAAAGCTGTCAGGTGTTCCTTTGTCAAACATGGAGGGGAAGGCGAAAAAAACTCTGGAATGCTAGAAAGCAGGCTAGTTATTGGAATGTTTGTACGATAGGTAGGAAGAATATTATACCAGTTTAAAATTACCACATTCGAAACTAAGTTATTTGGGAGTTGTGTAGATATAGGTTGGTTGATATCTATTCCAAATCATCAGAGTTTAATACAAAGTTTTCTCCAATGAAACATTTGTGTTGGTAAGCATATTAAAGCAAGTTAACAGTGCAACATGCTTATTAACACAGAGCTTCCTCAAAAGTTGGTACTAATGTCTAATGCAAAATATTGACAGAAGGAAAATAATTAAATACAAGTAGTCCTTGACTTATGACCACAACAGAGTCTATTTCTGTTGCTAAGCAAGACAGTTGTTGAGTGAGTTTTGCTCCAATTTACAACCTTTTTGCTACAGTTGTTTAGCAATATCAGTGCAGTTGTTGAGTGAATCATATGGTTGTTAAGTGAATCCGGCTTCCTCCATTGACTTTGCTTGTTGGAAGCTGACTGGGAAGGTTACAAATGGTAATCACATGACTCTGGATAGTACAACTGTCATAAATACATGCCACTTGCCAAATTCCTGAATTTTGATCACATGACCATGGGAATGCTGTAATGGTCATAAGTCATTTTTTCCAGTGCCATTGTAACTTCAAATGGTCACTAACTGAATAGTTGTAAGTCGAGGATTATGTGTACATGAAGAGTAATCATCAACTCTAATTTAATTTAAATTAAGCTTAAAATACAAATCTTTCCTTTCATTCCAATTTTGCTTAAAATTGAGACTTGAGAATGATTGAGAAGTAAAGAAATTGAGATATATTTGTTTGTATTTAATAAATACATTAGATTTTTGATGTGTCATGCTAAACCACAATGTGAGTTATTGGAGTTTGGCTTAATATGTTGTGTGAACACTCCCATTTTGATTCATAAACTATGGTTCAAAGCTGAGCACACTGCATAAAACCAGACAGTTGTGGTTTATTATTAAATCATGATTAAACAAATCATTGCTTCCTTGTTTCCCACAAGCAAATTGATTTATCATTAAAAGATGTGGGTTAGTTCTGCTCAATAAACACATTTATTTTGTGTACTTCCTTATGTATTGTCTCCTGTTTCACTGGAATAGATTCCTTCTCTCTTAGGATTGTAGGTATCTGAAGATACTTCTAAAAATCTGGTGGTGTCATTATAACTTTAGGGCACAGCAAGAAAATGGAAATACTTCCCTGACTTCCTAAATTCCAATTTAGTCCAGGAAAGAGAGAAATGACAATACCTTATGAGGCAATTTTTATCCCAAAGAACCAAAATGTTGAGAACAAGATGGATGTTTATTGTTAAGAGATATTTGGAAAGCTTTTAAAAATATTGCATTTGGAAGTAAGTAACAGAATAAAGGATATGCACTTTAGAAAGCATTTCATGAGGAACAATTGCATAGCTGAGGCCCCAGGAGAGAAGGCTCATCATGAAAGAGCCAAAAGGTCACTGTATATTGATTTAGCACCTCTGGGTATTACTGATACTTTGCCAAGCCCCAGCCTACCAAAAAAGAAAAGGGACTCTGATGTCCTCTATTTATTGGCAAAGGGAAGGAAAGTAGAGGCTGTTTTTCATTAATATTTTGCTTAATAAAATAGGAATGAAATATAATCTCTCCTCCTCCACAATTTTTTTCTGTCCCAGAGGGCAGAATTAGCTCTAATGAGCAGAATTTATGGAAGATTCGATTTTCTCTAACATCAACCTTTCATATGGTATAAACAGTTTGACAATGTAACTAATGACCACAGGTAGTCCTCAACCTATGACCATTTGCTCAACTTATGACCATTCAAAGTTACAACAGTGCTGAAAAAGTGACTTATAGATGGTCCCTCACACTTATAACTCATGGAGAGTCCCTGCATTTAGGTGATCAAAATTCAGGCTCTTTACAATGATTGCAGCATCCAAAGGTCCATTGTAACCTTCCCAGGAGGCTTGTAACAAACAAAGTCAATGGAGGAAGCCTGATTTGCTTAAAAACTACATAACTCACTTAACAATCATGATAAAAAGTCACAAAATTGGGTGCAGCTCACTTAATGACTATTTAGTGACAGATGTTCCAGTTTCAGTTGAACTCATAAATAGATGACTACTTGTATAAGGTCTTCAAGCAGAGCTATTGGTTGAATATTTACTAAATTGCAGAAGGAAACCTACCATCCTTGAGATGTTGCTGAACTTCAGCATCTAGGATTCCTCACCAATTGCAATGCTGGCTAAAGAGGCTGGAAGTTACAGTCTGAAGTACAGTCTCTGCACCCTCTTCTAGTTCTTAATTCCTTGCATCAAGCAAGAAGTCAACAGAAGTTATTTTAAAACTTCCTTTTTGTGGGACTTTTTAAGGACAAGGGTAATCGAATTAAAAGATGGAGGAAAGAGACCATTGAGCAAGGAATAACATTACAGAAGGATATGGCTAAAGGATCTGACCTCCCTTATACTACTTGGAGGACCCTGAATAGGTTGAGAGTTTCAGTGCCTAAATGTAAAACCACTATACTCAAGTGGAGGTTCTTAGTGAATAACAGCACATTATGTGAATATGCAGAGACACAGGGCCCAGCCCATCTGCTAGTATGTTGGCTAGGGAGGAGGAGGAAGAAGAAAAAGAAGGAGAAGGAGAAGAAGAAGGAAAAGGAAAAGGAGAAAAAAGAAGAGAAGAAGGAGGAGGAAAAGAAGAGGGAGAGCTTCCTAAGACCCTCCCCAAGTCTTTCTCATTAAAAATTCACTGGCTCTATATTGCAAAAGGTCTTTAAAGTAGCTTCATAGCAATGGAGGCCATAAAGAGGATAATTATGTATTTCTTTATTGGGGTATCAGCATTTGGGAAAGAAAAAGTCTCTTTCGTCTCAGATAACTTTCTTGAAAAGTTTCTTTCACTGCATGGCAATCTTGGCTTTAAAACAGTTTCAATGGCAGTAGAGTCTACTCAAAACTTCAATAAATAAGTCAGGAAGAGGGGAGGATGTTTGAATTCATTTAGTTCTACAATTGCCAAGAAAGCTACATGATATGTCCATACAATCATAGGTATTAGGCTTGGCTTGAGAATATCTTTACCTTTTTTGCTGTGGCCAAGTACACTGAAGTCCATTCTGAGTTCCTAGCTATTCCTTTCATGTAGAACAAAACTGGAAATCAATACCCTCTGTTTATCCTACATGGCATTTGCCCGCATATGTCTTTCCCCATATATATTTCCAGGAGGATATAAGCCAAGTACATGAATCATCCTGTGCTTCCTCAAAGGCGAAGGAAAAGAATCAAGAGGGGCCCTCCAACAGTAGACATCTAAAGAAAGTGAAGAAGGTTCAGAGAAGGGGGATCAGTTAAGGCCTTTGCACAAAATGGTTGGCTTGGTAGCTTCCATAGAAGCATAAAGCAGAGGGAACATTTCCATTTCTGCATTTGAGAGAAGCCATTCCAAAGGTTTGAATTCCAAATTTCTCAGAAGCCATGCTAAAGTATAGAACTGAATTCTTACATTTCTTGGTCAATTAATCAGTGAATACATTGTTTTAATTCTTCTGACATATGCAATTAGCAGGCAATATAATAAATGTTGATTCTAACTACGGTAAACCTGAGTTAATATTAATTGCTTCATTGCAAATGGTAAAAAAATTCATTGGCTCTTAGTGGATGTATGACAAATTAATCTTTCATTGCTACTTAATATTCAAAGCCTCAGTTCTATAACAAATGATATTATTTTTAATACAGCAGACTGCCCATTTGAAAAAAAAAGTACTTTTAAACATTTCTGCATGAAATAGCCACAATGCCCTCAGTATTGCCTTTGATGTCAGGTATATGTCCTTTACACAGTGTACAGAGAGAAAACACCTGGTCCATGTACCAATGAACAGATTGGTGATTGTACAGTTATGTACAAACAATTTGAAAAGCCTCTGCTAATTATATATAATGAACAAGCAAAGATTTCCAAAGTATAATTACATGAACCTTGGCAATATTATATGGAGACAGTATCTCAAGAGATTTGTGAAATGGCCCAATTTGTAGCATGAATTTGGACTCTGAATGTAGGAATAAAAAACAGTGCTCGAGGTGATGTTTACTTTATTCACTTTAGAATGTGAGAAGTTGGGGGGGGTGTCATCCTACTTTTTCTACTGAAGGGGGTTTGCATTTTTGCATTAATGTCCTATCTTGGTCATTCTATCTCTTCTTCTGTGTCTTTCATTTTGTTAAAATACAGATTAGCCTTCCATTCTGAACAGTAAAGCAGGATACAAATTCAACAGGGATAACTATGTTTTGGCTGGTCCTAGAATTCAGTCTATGAGCTATACATGCTACTTCACAGATATGTTGCCTCTGCGATGCCCCACAAATGCTTTGAACATCTTAGACATAAGCTGTTTTTTAATTTCTTTTAGAGTTTAACATTTTCCTCCCTCCCCCCACCTTAATATTCCTGTGAACTGTTGCAGGGTTTCAATGAAGAAGTGTCTTTCAACTGGGGTCCAGAGTTTCTGCCCTTTACGTTAAAAGTAAGAAACATTTTCAGTACTAAAAAAAATAATTCTAATAGTTATTTTAATGTGATAATGGCAGGGACCTTCCATATAACAACAAATTAATAGCTCTTGTTCTGAAAGCTGGAATTTCTTTTGTAGATATTCTATCAGAATAAGCAGTATTGTTGGATTTTAATTTCCATAATTCCAAGTGGTTGCCTTCCTGTATTGGATTCCAGTTCCTATTGTCCAACCACAGCAAGCTGATGGAGAGGAATAATCCAACCTTGCAGAAGTTTAAAACAAAGACGTGATGTGTCCATAAAAATGAAGTCATTTGGGACTCCTCCACTTCCAAGTCCTGACTCCTCCATAAGAGAAAACAAAATCCTTTGTGTGCCCCGTTGTATCTGTGAGGCCAGACACCAGCTGGGCTAGGCCCATAGTCACTGGAATGGAAAGTTTCAAGCACTCCTCAGTGGTCATTGAAATCCCCATGACAGAAAGTTTAGGATGAACCAATGTTTTACTTGAGATTACCTTAGGAAATTCAGGCAGAGGGATGGACAGTAGACTAAAAGTTATCTTGACATTTTCCTGAATACCCACATGCATCAAAAATGTATCTCCTATTTTCCATCTACACACAACAAGTATACATAATCAAATGGTGTCTCTGGGTGTGGTATGATAAAATAACAAATAATTCTATCTTTACCTTGAAGAAAATATACCTAGCAATATTAGTGTTTAATTGGCTACAATTTTAATGAAATACTACCTGGTTGGGCATTAGTTTTCCTCTATGCTTTCAGCCAATCATTGTGATAGATCTGATAGATTTATATTCTATAAATAAATATGACAATTTTAAGTATAGTTTTATCATTACATAATTTCCAGTTGAGACTGTACTACTATGCTGCTGAATTTGGTATATTTTCAATAGACAGCTGCATGAGTATCTTAGGTAGAAATCTACAGTGCTGATTTAGTTCAGATATTTTAAGTTAATTTTATTTTGGAAATTTTAGCATAATAGACTATCCAAACTTTATAGGTAGTATCAATTAATGCTATCCAGGCATTTTCTCAGGTAGGTTTGGAAAATATTTGGGAAAACTTAATTTTTATAAAGATCCTTTAGAGAGGATGGCCTAAGAATGCATATTTTACTAATAGCAGCAGCAGAAATATCTTTCAAGATCTGATCTGTCTTTATAAGCCTAAATATCCATTCTTTGGCATGATAGAGTTTAATCAATGAATCCCAGAGAAAGGAAAAAGTCTATATTAATGCATGGCCTTGAATAATATACTCAGCATGCTTTACATCTACTTGAAAGTCAGTCCTTAGCATTTGGTCACACTCTGTCAATGTTATTCACACTGTAAGATAATCAACAAATAGAGCCAGAATGAATTTCTAAATATAAGAACAGTCTTAATCAGAACTCAGTGGCAGGATTTAGTATTGGTTGGGTTTTGAAAAACCAGAATTGATCCTGTCTCTTAACTACCCATGGTAATCACTTCCCATAACTTTTTACATTCAAGCTGGCATGTTTTTGTTACTTATAAAATATCTTACAAATGATACTGAGTGTCAAGTTCTTAAGAACAATCAAGCTCAATTAAAATTGCACAAATATATTACAACAGCAATACTTCTTATAAGGGGCAATTTTAACTCCCAACTGAATTCCTAGTAATGTATGGAAAAGTGGTTTCTGAAATGCAATATTAATCATGTGTATAGATCTTTGAGAGGGTTTCTAAAATTAAACAGAAATCAGGACATTTTTGCACTATATCACAAAGATCAGGAAATCTGGTTAATCATATTTCTTTTTTGTGGGGGTGACTTTTGTTTGTTTTTGTGGTCAGAGTGACTTCCAAAACAAATTATATATGTGACAAGCAAGCACAGTACCATCAACATTAATGTTATAGAGTACTCAACACAAAGATCAGGAGCTAGATGAAAATGTACTAGGAGCCAACCTGCAACTAAATTTCATTCGTTATGGAGCTCAAAGGTTCCATGATAGCATGACCATTTCCCCATATCACTTTGTGATTAATTCAATGTGTGTTCCAATTGCAAGGCAATAAAATTTGAGCTAACTTCAAAACACACATTGTTCCTAAAATTTATGCATGATGAATCATTCACAATGCTCAAATAAATGTGAATTATTACCAAAATTAATAGCTTTTATGGATCTTCTTATTTCAATGTGCATCAGCATTAGAAGCTCAATGAGAGAAACAATTAATATAAACACAGTTCTTGGTTTTTCATCATGCAATCAGGCCTTTGAACCATAGATTAGTGTAAGGAATCATTCAGGCTTAATTCACTGGGTGTGCTTCTGCTCATATTTGTGAGACTGGCCATAAGAGATTTAACTTTGTAAGCATAGTAGTCCCTTAAATTGACAGAAGGAACTACTTTCATTCCATCCCCAAAATCACAGCTCCTCATGGCACTTTCCAGCTGTTTTTGGCGCTTATAAAAGTGAGAGAACTTATTGAATATAAGTGTAATAGGAAGGACTACAACTAAGATGCCAGCTAAGATGCATGCAGAAGCTGTTAGCCTGCCTGCTATGGTCAATGGGACAACATCACCATAACCAACTGTGGTCATGCTAACTGTAGCCCACCACCAGCAGGCAGGGATAGTTTCCAGGGCTCGGTTTTCTTCTTTTTCTATTGTGTAAGCTACTACTGAGAATATAGAGATTCCAACTGAGAGGTAAAGGAGAAGAAGCCCTACTTCTCTGTAGCTATATTTGAGGGTGGCTCCAAGAGATCTAAGGCCTGTTGAATGCCGAGCAAGTTTTAAAATACGGAATATTCTCATCAGTCTCAGGACTTGGGCTACTCTACCCAAATTGGCTAATGTAGGACTACTTTCCACCACTAAGTTAACTATTAAAGTGATATAGAATGGAAGGATGGACATGAGGTCAATCAGATTGAGTGCATGCTTAAAAAACTGAAGGAAATCTGGGGCAACTGCAAACCTGGCCACCAGCTCAAAAGTAAACCATGCAATACCAAAATGTTCCACAATTTCAAATCTAGGGTCTTCCTCCGAATTCCCATAGCTGTTAATAATCTGGAAGTCTGAAAGACTGTTGAGGCACATCGTTACTATTGATCCAAGAACAACCATAATAGAAAGAACACTGAATATTCGGCTTAAGACAGAATAGCCAGGATTGTCTAAAGCTAACCATAGCTGCCGCCTCACTTTCCCAAATGGTTGCTTGTCAAATTTCGCAGCATCATTGTAGAAGGCTAAGATCTCATCAAATGAAGAAGAGGTACTTTCTTGGTCACTGTGATCTTCCCATTTTTCTTGATCTGGTTCCATTTTTCTCCCATGGTAACTATAACTGCAGCAAGAATCAATAAAGAATTCATTGATTCCCCAGTATTCAATTTCTTGGCTGAAGGAAAAGACACAGAGCTCACCCATCACATGTAACTTTCCAGTGTCATAAAAATGGAGCACATAAGGAAAAAGTTCAGGATTTCTATCAAAGTAGAACTCATTCTTAGTGTCATCGTAGTCATCACAAAGCTCTAAAATTGACTCCTTTGAATTGCAGCTCAGCAGCTTACCTAGTCTTGTTTCAGGGAATCTCAATAGTGTGTTGTATCTCATCTTTTTTTTAAAGCCTCCAACATTGAGACTGATCTCATTATCTTCAAAATAAGTATCAGATAAACCCCTTAGATTCAACCCGGTCATTGTGAGTATTTCCAAGATCTAAATGGGGAGAGTATACCTATGGAATAATAAAAACAAGGCAATCCACATTAGCTAATAGAACAGAAGGAGAATTCTTCATTACAATCTTTTATGATATACTTGAATCAAATCCAGTCATACATACCACCACCCACCTTTTGAAATTCCCACACCATCAGTTTCTTTCTATGAGATGCAGCTTTTTTTTTATTTAACTGGAAAAAGATGGTAATTAATGCTCAGTCACAAATTAATATGTTATATTTGATTGCCCCCTTTTCTTTTCCTGCATGGGGAGACTAGGCAGATCTGAGGCACCAGGTGCAATCTTTCCCTAAACTCTGTAGCACTGGTGAGTGGAGCAAAGGTGAATCCCTGTGCACTTTTCTTTTCACCTTTTTTGGCTATTGAGTAAGTATGTCTGCACCATTACAAAAAACTAGGAAAGCCAATGATTTCTGATGATGAAATTGCTAGAGTATCCCTACAGGCAAGCAATCCTCCCCCTTCCCCACCGCCCCCAATATCTCCAGACCCATTTTTCACTGTGAAACTTCCCCTAGCAGCCCGCTAGTATTGCTGGGCGGGGTCCTTCTTCTAGAGGTTAGTTGCCTTGGCTCCCAGACTCAACACATAACCTTTGTACGATGGAGGTAGACGGACCGCGTTGCCTAGAAAAGATAAGTAGGCACAGACTTACATCCTGGACTAGCCGCCCGAGAATAGAACCACCACCCAAGGCGAAAACGTCGCGCCGTGGTGCTGAATGGACAGCTCCGTTCCAGCCGCGCCTCCCGACTCAGCTCTAGGCAGCGGCAGCGGCAGCGGCAGCGGCTGCTGCAGCAGTCATGGCGACCACCGGCAGCCCCCCGCGTTTTCCAGCCAAGCCCTGCCCGAGGATTGGACGCGCCTCTTCTCCCCCCCCCCGCTCCCCAGGTGGGTGCCGCCTTTTTTGCCGCCGGTTCAGATGCTGCAGCGGAGCGAGGCACCTGAGAGACGCTGGAGGCAAAGTAGGAAGGTGCCCACGATCGGATCGGAGGGGGCTCTGAAGGCTGTCTAGGGAATTCCCCACCGTCGTGTACGGTCTGTTTCCTGCCACCACGCTGGTTTCAGTGCAGTCTGAAGTGATGCTATATGGTGATCATCATTATTTTGTAGCAGAGTTCAAATACTGTACCTTCTGCTTATTTATTTCGCCTGGTTTGCCTACATCTTTAAAGATCAAAATTCATAACCCATTTTTTTTTTTACCAAAAGGTGGTGGCTTCAGACAGTCTTCTCCAAAGTGGTCTTCTGCACGTAGGTTTTCAAGATTCCAAAAAATGAAAGAATTATGGGAATTGTTCAGCACAACTAATGGGCAACAGCTTGGAGAAAACAGGTTAAAGATACACTGTGCACATGCTTTGTTATCAGGCTGAACACAGATAGAAAATGAGTCAGATATGATCCATTGTTTTCAGAAGTTAATAGAAGAAATATAATTGCATCCAAGTATTTTCTCCAATATGTAGCTAGCTAGACAACCTGTTATTAACACAGTTACCCATAATGGTCGACTCAGCTAACCTAATAGCCAGGTTTTCATGATACACTAAACCATAAACTAATTACATGGGTGTTCACTGTGTTGTATGAACCCAATCAGTTCTGGGGAAAGGTGCATATGAAGGCTTATTTTTTTTTAAACAAAATTTTATTAAGTTTATATAGATAAGGAAAAATAGGAACAATACAAGTATGGTAACGGAAGGGATGGAAGGAAAGGGGAAAGGAAAGGGAATAAGGAATTAGGGTAAAGTAGGGATAGATAATCTGGTCAGATGATAAATTCTCATTTTTCCAAAATTGGGCAAATACTATCCTTGCAGCAGTTAAAACATGCAATATCAAGTAATCATTCTCTTTACCATAATTAACATTCTTAACATTCCTAACAAAAACAATTCCGGTTTAAATCTGTAGTTTCATCATCTTTTCCAACCATCTATGGATCTTAGACCAATATTTCTTAGCGATAGGGCATATCCACCAGGCATGGTAATAAGTGCCTGGCTGTTATTTACATTTCTAGCAGATATCTGAAACATTTTTAAACATTTTCGCTAAGTGAACTGGTGTCATATGCCATCTATAAAACATCTTATATAAGTTTTCTTTATATGCTACTGCTTTTGTAAGTTTAATATTTTTATCCCAAAGTTTTTGCCAGTCTTCCAAATCTATAGAATGTCCAAAGTTCTTTGCCCATACTATCATTGTTTCTTTTACTTGTTCTTCTTCCATCTGCATATGAAGGCTTATTCAGGGGGATATTTTTTTTTATCTTTTCTTGGACCATTTATCTGAATTTACTTCATAGAAAAAGACCCCCAAAGGGAATCTTCCTTTTCCCATTTCCATATAGGTCTTCTGTAGGATCCAAGCTTTCATTTGATCCACAGAATAAGACTTATGTTAGTTTTATGTCTTCAGCACCTTGTCCTTGAAATCCTGCTGATGGTGGTCCTCCAAGTCAGCCATGTTTTTGCTCCAGATATTTACAAGTCCTAAACCTTGATTCCTTGCTAAGTGTTTCTGTTTTAGCACAAGGAATTCCAGAAAACCTCTGCTGACTTCAGTGGGGTATCTCTTCCAAAGCCTTGAAAAATTCTCATCAGCCATTACTGTAAAACTACTTCAGAGCAGAGTTGTTGTTGCTGTTGGTGTTGTCTCTTCCTCTATAGAAGTGGAACACACACACACACAAATTAGTGCACCAGACATAATTAGCCTCCTTTCAAATATCCTGGATGCATCTATTAAGGAGGTCCTCAATACACAGTACACACAAGATGTTTTGCTGTCTGAAAGAGAGAAATAGATGTCACTTGTATTAGTAGTTGAATCTTACTTTGATGTCAGCAACAGTTTAGTCCCTTCTACCATTCTTGGGGTACCAACACACAGGGCTCTAGTAGTTGAGGAGACACTACTACTGCCTGCCCTAAACTGTCACCTTCACTTCACTTTGCCTAGTAGGAGGACTGGTTCTGCATGTGATTTTGACACTAGTATGAAGGAAGAACATATATGCATACTGCATCTGCACAAGCCTACACCTGCTTCACGTAAGTGGAAACTGGCTCCAGTTTGGTCATTTTACCTGCAGGATAATGATCTACATCACTCTCTTGGAATCTGTCTATGCAATTGCTTCCAAATAAGGCAAGCTCACTTAGTTGCATCTGAAGACCCCAAGGATTAGTAAACCTCTGGATGTCTGTCCCCAAATCCAGTCTTGATGGTACCTGAGCAGGAAGTCTGGTTGGCCAGATTTCTCCATTACTTGCAAAAGTCCTAATTACTTCCATTAGTAGTCCTATAAAGTGGTCTTCCTTGCATTATTAAGGACTAGGAAAAATGGAAACTTGTCTGAAGGACTATAAAGCTACTATATCTGGGTGCAAAAAATCTGGATCTCCCCAGTATATGGATGCAAAGAATGTGTTTTTAAAAAAGCCCTCCTGCTCATTGCTGCCACTCTCTGGTCAGGATTTTTCCAGCTAAATTCTAGATCCTACTTAAATTTGCAGCCATAAAATACGAAGCAAAAAGTTGAACTAATAGCTCAACTGCTTACTTCCATTTCTGAGTGTAATGAAGGCAATGGTGGTGGTTGGAATAATGGTGGTTACTGTCTAAATCCACTGAAAAGCATCGAACTGGAAAAGCTCAAGTGACTAGTATGTTCAGATTCTGCAAAGGTTTTTTTTTTTAAAAATTGGCCCGATACTGTTTTATATCTCTCAAGAATTTCAAGATCTTTTATTTTTCTCAAGAATTGAGAAATGCATGGACTTTATTGCAGTCCTTGGCTTGGTCTTTTATGACTTGGACAGCAGTTAAATTAGCAAAAGTGTTTGGTGAGGTTTTCAAAGTCTTTCCCAAATTAAATCAAGTTGGAGAAATTTATAAAATAGATAATTTCAGCATGGGAAATAAACAGTGAACAGTATCTTCTCATCTCCAGGGTCTTCGTAAGGCAGAAATACATAACCTATGGGCCAGAGTTGCAAGTGGTCCCAAAAACCTAGGTGTGATTCCTGCCCCCGCCCCAAATCCATCCAAAGGTTGCTGCCAAATTGAAGGTTGTAATGTGATTGAGGGTGATATTTATTAAGCACATTGGCAATACTTTAGCTTTTATCCTGGTTCTACTGTCATGGTCCTGTCAGTTGAGAAGGAGGACCACAAAAACCTGGAGGAAGTGTCCTAAACCTAGACACAGTCCTTCTATACCCCAACAAATAGGCCAAGCCAGGAATGGCTCCATAGTACTTACCCTTGAACCAGCAGGTTCTGATCTGAACTAGCTGTCTTCTCCACTTTAGGAGCACATGTATCCAGGTGTAGAGCGTCAAAAGCAGGCATAGGAGTTTTATCCATTTTCTAAGTAACAGCTGGATCACTGTGACAGCTATTTGTTGAGCACAATCAGGCTGGATCAGAAGTCAAAAGTTTCTAATACAGGGGTCTTCAAACTTGGCCCTTTTATGACTTGTGGACTTCAACTCCCAGAATTCCTCAGCCAACGTGCCTGAAGACCCCTGTTCTAATACTTAGGAAACAACTCTGGCAAGGTAAAACTGTTGATACATGAGGACCTGTTTTTACTTTCAGTTGTGAAGCTCTAACACTCAAAACATTTCTGGCATTTGAGTTTGGATTTCTTCATTGATTTGCCTCTTTAAACGGGCTGTTCTTCGCTGAGCTTTCTCATGTGCTAGGGATAACCCAGATAAGGAATTTAATGTATCTATCTACTTTCTGAATGTTATTTTTGCTTTCCACTCAAGTCCACTTTCCCTCCCAAACTGTTCACCCTTGCTCTGAAGTGGATCTATTTTCATTTGGCAGAACAACTTTGGGATTGGCAAAAGATCTTCCATTTCTCCCCTTCCTCTGAAGTTCTGCAATTGCCTCTTCTTCAAAAACAAAAGGGGGAGGGGCGTTTTTTATCATGACAGCTACCATATATGAATGAAAATCAGAGATGGGGGGGTCTGAAATGGTGAAACAGAGGTGCTCTATAAATCAACTACTGGCCAATAATCCCATTTCCATGGTAGAGGCACATGTGTACACACCAGTCACACCACCGATACATCTAATAGTGATACAAGTATGTCATACTCCAATTATTTTTTAAAGGGCAGGCCTCAGGCTCCACATAGACTGCCCACATCACACTCTAGACCAGGGGTCTTCAAACTTGGCCCTTTTATGACTTGTGGACTTCAACTCCCAGAATTCCTCAGCCAATGTGCCTGGCTGAGGAATTCTGGGAGTTGAAGTCCACAAATCATAAAAGGGCCAAGTTTGAAGACCCCTGCTCTAGACATACAATAGAGAAAACACCAGTTTTTCAACAGTGCCATTATACTGGTAGAATGGAGTTCGCAAAGGTCATTTGCCTATTTTACTGATTCAATTTCTCAGGATTTTGCATTTAAGTTTATCTAGCTTGGATCATTAGTCCTTGTGCTGTGATTTTACAACTTTCCAGTATCTCTGAGTGTATTTTATTTCATATGCTCTGAATATGTTTCATTGTACTTTGACATTTTGTTTCCCACGTTAGGGATTTTTTTTTTAAGGGATGAGCTGTTGGCTCTTGGAACAAGCAAAATTGTCAGCTGGAAGAACATTTGAATCCATCCTGCCATCTCCAGGCAGCCTGGTGTCAACTTGATGATCAGCATAAAATAGGTGCATTTTCTTCTCTTTGCAAATTATCGAGACACACTGTGACCTTTCTCTGTATATCTCCTCCTGTGTGATTCATCTCTCTTTGTGTTTTCCAGAAGCCGAAATCACATTGATGCAGCTAAGGGCAAAGCTAACACACTGAAGTTCATAGTTGTAATAGTTTTACTGGAAATTAATCTGCCTTGTGTCCTCCTTGCAAAAGCTGATAGTACCATGATTTATTGTGGTAATCTCTCAAATAAAAAAAAATGCTATACTAGTACACTTACCTGAGGTCTACTAAAGTAGAAGAAGCTTAAGAACATACCGTATATAACTCTCCAAAGCTTGGGGTCTTCACTCTCCAAAATGAGCCATCCAATTGTTCCAAAGGTGCTGTTTCAAAAGGCAATTGGACTTCATTTTTTCTTGAAGATGTTTTGCTTCTCATCCAAGAAGCATCCTCCGCTCTGACTGAATGCTGGGCAATGGAAGGATTTGTATTTTTTGCAATCATTTAGTTGTTAGCACTCTGAAGGTTACCACCTATAGACAGAATCTTGCCAGAATAAGCACTCTACTCTCTACATCTACCATACATTCTGTGAAATATTAGGGAGGGGCTGTCTTCACTCTTTCCCTCACACAAAATACAGGTAGTCCTTGACTTATGACCACAACTGAGCCCAACATTTATATTGCTAAGCAAGATGGTTGTTAAGTGAGTTTTGCCCCATTTTATGATGTTCCTTGCCACAGTTGTTAACTGAATCACTGTGGTTGTTAAGTTAGTAACACGGTTGTTAAGTGAATCTGGGTTCCCCATCGACTTTGCTTCTTGGAAGGTGCAAAAGGGGATCACATGACCCCGGGACACTGCAATCGTCATAAATATGAGTCAGTTGCCAAGTGTCTGAATTTTGATCACGTGACCATGAGAGTGCCGCAATGGTCATAAGTGTGAAAAATGGTCATAAGTCACCTTTTTCAATGCCGTTGTAACTTTGAATCGTAATGACCTGTTGCAAGTCACAGACTACCTGTATCTGGACTGAGTTGTCTCTTATTCTTCTGGAATGCACCCCTTCCTTCCTGGGAATCCACCCTTCTACATTTCATTTCATTGTCACACATAAAAAATGTGATGTTTCAATCACATGGTTGTGGCACCACCTTGATTTTTTTGATCTCCTCATTGTGAACATCCTGATCCTGTCAAACATTGCCCCTCTTTTTATGTTTGAAGATACTTTTCGCAAATGTCTCATTATGCTAGCGTAGCATCAAGACACTCTAAAACATGTTACGTTTAATTATTCCAAGTATGCATTATTTACTTTACAATATTTATAACATACTGTAATGCTAGCAGATTCAGGCTATAACAAAGTCAGACACAACAACAAAACACAACTAAAGCATCTCAAACCTAAACATTGCAGTATAGTATATGCACCCATGAAATTAAATTAATATTTCAAGTGCCGAATGCCTGCTGGAAAAGAACAGAACTGCTTCAGCTTGTTTACAAAATGCCATCAGAGTTGGGGGGAGGGTCATCATACCTCTGAGGGAAGGTATTCCTTATTATGGGAATGGCCACTGAGAAGTGGTCCATGTCCGATGTACAGGGGAACCTGTAACAGTCCCTCTTTTGAGGACCAGATTGGACAGAGAAAATAAATTCTGGCATGACATCAGCACCTGTGTTGTACTGAAAAGTGCTTTAAAGATAATGAACAGTACTTTGAACTGAGCCTGGAAGCCTTCTAACAACCAGTGTAGCAGTTTCCAAATAGCTGTTATAGCCTGTCAATGTTGTCTCATCAAGAGTACAGACACTGTGCATTACACGACCCATTGCTTCTAGATCACTTCCAATAGGCAATTTTACATAGTCCAACTATATGGTAATCAAGATGCAAATTATCCTCAGGACCTATTTATCTATGTAAGTTTGAAAATGACAATAAGTTGGAAAAACTGGAGGATCACCTGGGCCATGGTTTTACCTACTTAAGCAGACATTGAGAGTAAGAGATCTTCCAAGTCAAAAACCATCTTTTTAGGAGGAATGCAAGGCAGTCCAGAGTATGTACTTGAGCTAATGTTATTAGACTGCTAAGATGACAATTAGTAACTCCATCCTGGTAGGATTTTGCCCCAGCCAGAACATCATAGCCTCCAAGCACTAGGTCAGGATTTCTTCAGCATGTTTGGTATGGCCCAAGGTAACATAAATTGAGGATAGCACCCACTATTTAGGCTTTTTGAATCTAGCAAAATTCTGGCTTTTTCAGAGGACTTTCAGATATTAATTGTGGAAACACCAGCATCTCTATTAATATATTATGACTATGTATTATAACATAATGCTGTTTATTATTTTGTCTGTTAACCACATAGAATCCCTCTGGATTGAAGCAGGGCTAGATCTCATAAATTAAATAAATACTAATAGCATGTGGATGCTACTTTATCCTGAACCAGTGAATTACTTCTCCCAATCATTTCATGTAGATATCAAACAACAGTGGTGGTAGCATATAGCCCTGAAGCACCCTCCACTGGAGTTCCCAAGGACTGAAGCATTGATCTCTCATCACCACCAAAGCCTCTTGCCAAAGTAAGAGTGGAACCACCACAAAACACTGCCTCCAACTTCCAACCTCTGCAGATAGTTCAGAAGGATACTGGGGCCAATGGTATCAAATTCTACTATGGAGTCTAATAGGACCAAGAGTGATGTTCTAAATTCTGTTGGAGGTTATTAATCAGAACAACTGATGCCATTTCTGACCTCTTTCAGAGGAGGGCAATTTAAACAGTCTTCCTCCCTTTAATATTAAAGGGAAATTTATCTTGTGAAAAAGATTATTAGAGGAAAGTCACTAATCCAAAAGCATGCTAAATGTTTCATGATTAAGTGGAGATTTCTGACTAATTATTGTCTCTCTAGTATTGAGTTTCACTTGGGAACCCTCAAGAAAACTAGAGTGTCTTAAACCAAGCACAATCCAAGTGCCCTGGTATGCTAATCGAGTCCCCTGCAATTTCCTTCTGAATAAATTAAAACATCTAGGAACGCCTCTGTCTCACTTGTTCTTCTTCCCTTGCTCCAGAGAATGGGAGTGAATCATGCGGAATATATTTTCTGAAGCACAGCCATATTGATTTGCTGGATAAGAGTTTGCTTTTTTTCCTCTGACTACTATGCTATCTACTAAATATTAGAATTATCCAGTTCCTTATTTGGATCCATTTAGAAATTTCAGTATTTGAATATTTGTATCTGACAATTCCTAGTCTGTCAATATGCATTCACTAGAACAGTGTTTCCCAAGCTTGACAATTTTAAGGCATGTGGACTTCAACTCCCAGAATTCCACAGCCAGCGTTGCTGGCTGTGGAATTCTGGGAGCTGAAGTCCTCATGCCTTAAAATTGTCAAGTTTGGGAAACACTGCACTAGAACAAGGCTGGATTAAAGTCAACTGATGCCCTAACCACAACTGATGCCCTTAGCACAATCCAAAATGGTGGCCCCTTCATTGCTTAATTAATAAGCATTAAAACTTAATAATTGTTAAAAACATAAGTCCCACCCCTTTAGTACTTACGTTGACAAAGAGCTGCTGATTTGTCTACAGTCTGGAGATTGTAGAAATTTCAAGCAAAGTCTTTGAGAAATGTATGGAGGACTTCTTGCCTATAGGCTCAACTCAGACTTGTGGATTATAATTAATAGAATCAGGTTAATTTTAGCTTTTTTATGTCTGTCACAAAACCAGTATTACAATGTTTTGTGAATCTTGGGAAGCTGCAGACTGGCCAACCCATATGTAAAAAATTTCTCAGCGCACAGAAGGAGGGTATGGGAAATATTTTAGAAGAAAGCTCCCTAGTTTTCCAGAGAGCCAAAAGAAATGTCAGGAGAGGCTTGGAGTGTTCTGTTAATGTACCCTTATGATAAAGATAGAGTTACTACCCTTGGTGGTCTCAGGCATGGAAAAACCAGGTCCACATGCAAAGGTTCCGTTTAATTGATTTATTGTTAAAAACTTACACAGGAATCTTCTTAACTAACTGTCAGCGTCTGGTTAGATTTTTTACAGTGTTTCTCAACCTTGACAATTTTAAGGCATGTGGACTTCAACTCCCAGAATTCCACAGCCAGCAATGCTGGCTGTGGAATTCTGGGAGTTGAAGTCCACATGCCTTAAAATTGTCAAGGTTGAGACATACTGGGTTAGAACTAGATAATGTTCAATGGTGATCAAGAGGGGCTAGTTTTAGTTGTTTGTTGCTACCTAATGACTGTAAACCAATCCCTCTTTTTCCCCCTCCTCCTGGCTCTACTAATCCTTCTCTTAGAGGTGGTGCTTCTTGTATGGATTACCTTGCAGAGCTAATAGATATAATAAGGGAGTACAAGGTACAATAAAGACATTTCAGCAAAGAAGATTGACCACTATATCCAAGATGTTTATGATCAGTGAAAGCTTTTCTAACAAATATAATTTACTGCTATTTTTTGCATAACACAGTTTTCCTAATCTGATGCACTCCATGTATACAATCATATCATATTTCAGCTTCTGTGATCCAAAGGCCACGATGCTGGGGATCATGGAGGTCAGAATCCAATACATCAGGAATGTCCAAGTTATTAACACTGACTTAATTGTCCCTGTAAAAAAAAACTGCAGTCAAGATGGACGAAGAAGTGTTGAGATGTGCAGCTTGTTTTCTCTAGCTGTGACAAAAATACCTGTGCTAATTTACACCCTTCACTCCAGGCAAAATAACTGAGCTGATTTCTCATTTTTCTTCATATTTGTAACATGAGCGTCAGTCTCTAAATTCAAAAGAGAGTCAAGCAACATAAAGACTTTTTCTGTTCTTTTCTTTACTTAGAAATGTCTTAATTGCATGTTGTGAATGTGACAAGTTTATTTTCAAGTTTCAGTCTATTTCAGTCCAAAGTGAGATAATTTGAATTAATGATGGAAAAAGCAGGAAGTGTGAGAGAGGTGATTATTATAGCCTAATGAATCCACAGAGGTTGGAGTCAGCTCAAAAAGGCATTTGACCCCAAAGGGCAGGGCAGCTGCCTGCTGTGTGGTTGCTGGCTCAGGCTTCCAGGGAGCAAGCCATCTTTTAAATGTTTATTGCCTTGGAGTCAGCTAGATTAAAACTGGCTGATTTATGGAGCAGGTAGATGGATACTCTGTATTCAGTGGACACACATAAAAAAGGGTGTGTATATGTTGAGTGAGTATGTATATTGTTCATACCAGGGATGGCCAGCCTGAGGCTCTTGGATATGACTTCCAACACTTCTCCCCAAATGGCCCTAAGTCTATATTTTTGAATGACAATAGGAAGACATTGTCAAACACATTAGAAGAATATTCAATTATTTCATAATTAATCAAATATACATGAAAATAAATTAAATCAAATTTCTGTTTTGCTCTTGTTCTATTTTCTCCAGGCTGCATTTACTGATGAGCTTGAACATAGATATTGGGTATATCACTCAAAGATCTATTACTGACCTGAAAAAATTGCACATCCTTGGCAAGATTGATTGAGTCAGGATTTCTGACTGTTTGACAGGAGGTTTGTTTATTTTTTTTTAATACTGGAGATGTTTAAAAATAGGGTATTACTTGGATTAGGAGCTGGAAAAAAAGAAACACCTTCCAGCTAGAAAGCTTCGGACTCCTGAACAACTGATCTATTTATCCCAGATCATGTATTTGCAGCATGCAGTGATAGGTCAGGTGACTATGGAATGAGATGATTTAATCAGTATTGTCATGCAAAGAGGATGACTGTGTGCATTTGGGTGTGTTTATGTGCATGTATTTTTTTAAAAAAAGTTAAGAAATCTGAGCAACTGCTATGAAGGATAGCTGCAAAATTACCATTCTTCAGTTGTATTTTAAAGCCAATTTGCAGCTGCAATGGTGATATTCAATCTACAATATGTCCGTGTCCATTCATGATTTGGTAGTAACAAACACTCAGACTTGGCATGTATTATGGAGACATGATTGGATGAGGGTGGCACTATCATTCTCTCTGAAATTTGCTATGATTATTTTTGGGTCCTGCATGAGCCTCGAGGACACAGCTTGGGTGTGGAAGTGGCACTGATTTACCAGGATACCTTATCTGTGATCAGCCTTTTTCTTCCAGTAAAGGAGAATATTTGTAACTCAGGGTTGAAATGGGTCCCATATGAAATGGAACTAGCACTGATGATGTTGCCAAGTTTGGGCAAAGACATATATGCAAGAAAATAATCATGCTCAGAGAACAGCAAGGTTTTTACTTCCTTCAGTGGCTGGGTATTTTATATTATACAGATAACATAAAGATATAAGGTAGAGATAAAGTAGGGATCCTGTAGGTATACTGGCTGACTTGTTACCTAGCAAGGTCTCTCCTTGGGCTTCTGGATCTGGTTGCTGGACTGATGATAGAGACTCCCCACCTTCTAGTGTAGGGAGACATCAACCATGATATTGTAGATACCAGATTCAGGAGTTCACGGCCTCCGTGGCAACCAGTGTCAGGTGATCTCAGGCCTGACACACATATGTAGGCACTCTTTGGAGCATGTCCCTTGCTGAGAGCAGTTGTTACATGATCTAAACTTGGGAGATCATTTTTATCCTGATCCATTTGCTATTTGATTGTCTCTTATACAGTCTACCCTAAGTGCCTCATGAATCTGGATATTTGGGAAGTGCTTGAGAGTTCTCTGGCAACCTGGTAGTGAACCAACCGAGGGCCTGGTTTCTGGTTAGCATCGGGAGGCAACCCAGATTCTTCAAGAAATTATCTCTGAGTGGTCTCTGTCTGTAGACATATCAAACAGCTGCTTGGCTTACTGAGAACTTATGGGAGATGATATGAAGAAAAAAAATCAATTTAAAAAACAAATTCAGCAGTAAAAATCATTCTACATCAGATCAATATAGCCATTGTAAAAGCTCTCCCCCATTGATGGAGCCCAGGCATAGTGTCAGAACCATGTTTTTAGGCTCTTCCTAAAGGTTGATAGGGTTGTGGACAATCTAAGGTTCAGAGGATAATGTTCTAGAGCAGGGGTCCCCAACCGTGGCATCTTTAAGACCTGTGGACTTCAACTCCCAGAATTCCCCAGCCAGCATGGCTGGCTGGGGGATTCTGGGAGTTGAAGTTCACAAGTCTTAAAATTGCCAAGGTTGGGGACCCCTGTTCTATAGGACAGGTACCCAAGCAATGGTTGTAAGTGCAAGGACCAATCGCAAGTCCCTTTTTTTCAATGTTATTGTAACTTTCCACCATTACTAAAAGAATGGTTGTAAGTTGAGGACCATCTGTATCCAAAATTCTGCATGGTTTGTATGTGTGGGATTATAATTCCTATAATTCCCAGATGCTTTAGTCAGTGATGTAATCCAACTCAGATGGAAACCACCCAGTTGGCAAAGGCAAGGTACGTTTTGCAATAAATGACTCCTTAGATTCAGTGCCATTCTGTTGATTCCAACGCATCCTTAAAACAACGAATCATTTTTGTTGTTGCATCTTCCTTATGCTCTCTCTGGGAAACAGGGAAAGTGTCAGGCTAATGCAAGCATGCTGTTGCTATAGAAATGCAAACTTAGCAGGAAGACAATGAGGACAACTCCAGACACAGATTTTATACTGCAGCCTTCTACAAAGCAATTGTGCCTTAAACCTTCATGTGTTTTCCTTAATATCCAGCATCCCACTGAGGCATGGTACAAGCATCAAATTACCCTATTATCGAAAGCCATAAATTTGAAACATGTTCATTCTTCAAACCACACGGTTGTCTTCATTTCCTCAGTTTGTTTGATCTCAGAATGTATTCATCCTGCTCGGTTTTACCACATCTCGCGACAGGAGGTCTACCAATTAATTAATATTTTTGAAGAAACACACCCTCTTTGGACTCTTGGGCAGAGCTTCTGCCTGAATGTATTTTTAGAACTTCAAAAGATGTTTGTTTGAATATGGCCAGGGCATCAATAATGATTTTGTTCAAATATCGTTCATTGCTAATTAGAACTTTCCTTTAAACCCCTGGATTATGCTGTGTTTTAAGGCCAAGGAAGTACTAAGATAGTGACTGGATTCATAAAATTCATTAAGACCTTTTCCGCCCTATTGTGGCAAAATGATACCCACCCATCCCGGAGTCTTCACAAATTAATACCATTGCAGCATCTTGCCCCTATTGCCCCTTTTCCAAGTCACTGACCACCAGGGTTGTTCTAACCAGCAAGTAGGCTATTTGTTATAAGGCAAGATGATTGATTTGCTCCTCTGATTTGGCTTCTCTCACCTTCCAGTCTGCCACCAGCTATGGAGAGAAAAATCTACCATCAAGCATTAGCTGGGTATAACTTCAGGATGTTACCTAAATAAGTCTACCCTTTTCCCTCTTCACCCTTATCTTATTAAGGCATCCCCCAAGTTAAAGTAATGTTTGAAAAAAGAGAAAAATATGTGAAGAGACCAGGACAGAAGTAACTCCAGAAAGATTATGTCAGAATGTATAACTGAGTAGGTTTCTTAGAAGAGGAGAATTAAAACTGACTGGCTGCAGGACAATCAACGGTTGTTTTATTTTTTTCATTTCTATGCGAAGGAAGTGAATAAACCGTAAAGGTGCTTTTCCATGAGGCAACTGGACTTTCTTGTTTTTTCTTTGAAGCTGTTTCGCTTTTCATCCAATGGAAATGGGGAATGGAAGAATTCACACCCTCCAGTCAGAGCTGAAGAAGCTTCTTGGGTGAGAAGCAAAATGTCTTCAAAGCAAAAACAATTAAGTCCAATTGCCTTGTGAAAAAGCACCTTTGGGATAACTATGACCTGGATGACTGATAATCTCCCTAGACATGAAGTGAATAAATGGACAAACAAATGAAATAGCAGAAGTCTGCTCTTCTCTACTTTGTTGGATGCTGGAAGTGGAAGAGAAAGCTACATCAGAAACAGGGGCCAATGGTACATAGCATATCCCAATACTTCCAAAATATATCTCTGACCATATCTACTACTGGTTATTTTGTTACACCTCCAGAGTAACGGGTGATGATAATGAAATTTGCATATATAAAAGCTATCTGGATGGCAGAATTAGAGGGGAAATACTATGTTTATGCACATGAAGCATGCTTAACTTAAGGACAAAGTAAGGGCAGAGCAGGGGATGAGAGTGAAGGGCCAACTGATAATAAAGATGATGATGATGATAACTTAAATTTGTTTATGACTGCCCACTCCAAAAGGCCAGGCAGTTTAACACATCAGACTACACAGTTTAAACCCAACCACAATAATACAAAAACATGATGGGGTGCCACAAATGCATTACCCCAGGTCAAGGAACAGAGCCAGGTCACAAGGGCTTTCTGGAATCCTAGAAGAGTGGCTGCCATGTGTATCTCTGACGGGATGCTATTCCAGAGGTCAGGGGCAGTGACAGAGACATTTCCTTGGTTCCATGACATAATGGCATTGAATTGAAGGTACCCGTAGTCACCACTCTGCCCAACCATATTGGGCAGACAGAAATAACTGGGGATAGATAACCAGGTCCTTAAGTAGAATGGGGTAAAAATTTGAATCACCATAGGATTTAATTCTGGGCTTTGTGAGCCATAACGTGACATATAATTTGACTTAGTTGTTGTTTGCATTCTGTCACTGGGGTGTCCAAATCATGATTCATAGATTAATATGGTTTGTGGTTTCAACCATTTTGGCTTATTCAGCAACAAACCTTACATTGGGATGTGTCTTTGCTTCTTAGGGGCTTGGTAGAAGTTGAGTGGCAAATGATGCCTATCACCTTTTTCCTTGGAAGTTTGTCTTTGCAATCACAATGCTAGAAATGTGTGCATTTGTGCTTGCTTTTAAATGGAAAAGCTGAGGAAGGTTCCATGTGGAGAAAGATGTCGCAGATGTATGGTTAAAAATGATTTTTTTTATTGCTGTGAATGTACATAGTGATAAAAGATACGAAGAAGAATTCTTCTTTGTAAGAATGCAGGCAGATAATTATGGAGCAGGGAGAGAGGAAAGAATGAAAGCATCTCTCTGTTGCATATTCAATTTGCTCATGCTGTAGTACTCTTTCCAGATGCAAGAATAGACGGCAAAGATGAAAGGGCGCATCATATAGCTGCTCAGTATGAGGGGAGGGAATGCCAAATCCAGCTCTTTTTCATTTCTGGGAAAGAGTCAGCCATCCCTGACACATAGATTGCACCCCTTCAAATGGCAGGAATAGAAACAATGGGCTTTCTTTTGCTCTTCCATTTTCTGGGCTTCATTTGGGATCTCCCCCCCCCATGTTTTGCTTTGTTTTTGCTCCACCTCAAGGCGTTCCTTGCCTTCTGTGTTTCTAGAAAAATAAAAATTAAAAGTGACAGCCACATCTGTTCCATGAGTTTCCCGGAGAGCTATCAGATCGGCGGCTGCATTGGACCAGGCAGCATTCAGAGGAAAGCATCTCTTTTCTATGCAGGTGGTCTTGAAGCAAATCAAAATGCTGGTGGTTCCCAGCTCATAATCTTGAAAGAGCTTTATAAATACCAATTAGCTTGGCTGCAACGCACGCCTTGCATGTGTTTAGGGGGGAAACGACTGTTAATGTGTAATGTAAATAATGCCTATAAGAAATTTAGTAAAAGAACCTCTGGCTGTTTGCACAGCTTTATCTGAGGCTCTTGTGAGTTAGCCAGGTGCACTGAGGGTTTCTGATTTCAGGAGGAGCATTCCCAAGGCTTCTATTACCTTATTGTAGGTGCACAGGGTATGGAAATAACAGTCAAAATGGCAGCCATGGCAGTGCAGGTAAAGCTCAACCTGGTGACACCTGTGCATCTCTGTGTTATCCCATTGTTGGAAGTAAAATCTGGTTCTGTTCCAAGCCAGGAGAAGGACACTGTAGAAATGAACTGGAGGCAGGCTGCATTTTGTTTGGAAAGAAGGTCTCTGTTTATTTGGTAGCCAGAAACTATAGCAACAGCAGCCTGTTTGTGAGGTGGCTGACAAAATGGGTTGAGAGTAGGTGGGCTTTTATACATTCTTTGGGGCTTAGTGATTGAGATGCCTGTTCCTGTGCAAGAATATGTCCTTTAATATTTTAATGGCTGTTGACAGATTCCTATGGGGTCATGTAGGGGTCCCGACTGGCTCTACAGGCAAAAGGGGAAATGCAAATCATAGGTGTTTTGTTTGTCTGAGCTAATTTTATCAATTTCGGCTCCTTGCCTATTGTGTTGCTTATTCAGAGTTTCTGGCTGCTTATGAATGGAGCGGCCCAGCTTTCTGAATGTATACAAAATATCCATTCCTAAAAACTAGCCTCCTCAGGCTTCTGCTTGAGGCTATTTTCCTATGGCAGGAAGACGGAGGCTGCTTTCTGCCTTTAAGAAGATATTTCTCCTCTTCCCCTGTAGGGGAAATAATCATATTCTGCCTCTTTTTAATATTAAGAATAAAGAGTATTTTATTCGGGGGGGGGGAGCTTTCCTACACCGTTATCTATTCTTTCGCTGCAGTTTAATCACATTGTTTGAAAAATGGAAAAAGGTATAGAAAGTGTTGCATGTTACTATATTTATTTTTCTTTCACCTTTTCCTTCTCCCTCTTTTTATGGATTTCACAGCAATTAGTTGCAATACCAGTAGTCAATATAAGATAAAAGAACAGTTGAGAGATTTTTGTCAGCTCCTGACATTCTTCAATACAGGTAGAGGGACAAGATGACATTTTAGTGTTTGAAACATATAATGTTCTCCTGAGAAGAAAACAAGAGGATACAACTTTGTCAATCTTGCTAAAAAAACAACATGGGTGCATATTGACTCAAAGAAGATTGTTTTTCCTGAAATGCATCCCATTTCTATTCCAGAGACATCATCTCCAAGTCAGTGATTTTTTAAGACTTGGAGAGGGCTTAGAACAGAGTAATTTCTACGCACATTCTTTCACTTTCTTTGTAGTATTTCTTATGTGATTGTAATTTTTCTCCATTGTCCATTGTAGTCAGTGGCTAGTAAAAATAGGGGTTAAGTTGGGTTTGATTTGATTGGCTCTGTTGGAGAAAAAAATATTATCCATCTGATGATTCTAAATAATCAAGCCTACAGTACTCAGTAAGCCTGTTCCCCCATTGTTACCATTAATAGATCTCAGTGCTGCTTCCCTGAAAAAGGCCTTGAGAAAGCATATTATGGCCTTAAAGTCATAATCACACTTGCAAGCCTGAGTCACATATGACACTGAGTCTTGCAAGAAGACTTTCTTGGAAATCTGCATAATATTATATTTCTGCATGTCTGCATTCATTCAAACACGTAACCTACTTATTGAAAAAATATTGATAACTTATTATATTATTATTTATTATTAATATAATGGTCTAGTGCTTAAGGCACTAGGCTAGACACCAGATTGTGAATTCTAGTTCTGCTTTAGACATGAAAGTTGGCTGGGTAACTTTGGGTTAATAACTCTCCCAACTCACCTCACGTTGTTGTTGTTGTGGGAGAAATAAGCAGAGGAAAGAGTAGTAGGTATGTTCGCTACCTGAGTTATCTATAAGAATAATAAAAATCTGATAAAAATGTAAAACAAGTAACTTTATTTAATTAGCATTATATTGAATCATAAAGAAAGCCTATGCCCGTGGTGGCGAACCTATGGCACGCGTGCCACAGGTGGCATGCAGAGCCCTCTCTGTGGGCACGCATGTCATCGCCCCAGTCCTAGGCCTTCAGATGGGTTTTATAAAACCTTTTCGCTCTAGGCCTCCGCCACCGTGTGCAAAAAAAAAAAAAATTAATCAATTTCAACTTCTTGCGGGGAAAAAAAAGATCTCGCAAAGTTGGAATTGATTGATTGAACTTTTTAGTCCCACCCAGTCTGCTGTTACCACCACAGCCACGCCCACCCAATGGGCCACGCCAACCCGGCACCCGAAGATACATAAGTGGGTTTTGGGTTGCAGTTTGGGCACTTGGTCTCTAAAAGGTTTGCCATCACTGGCCTATGCTATTCCATGGAAAACTAACCAAACATTGCATATTGTATGAATGTAGTCTCTGAGTCTATAAATGACTCTGGTCATTGTGTTAGGTGAAGGCAATCATGGTTATATTTCTTTTGATCTCATTGTAAGCAGGAGCTGGAATTTGCTCTTAAACACAGAATAAATACTTGACTAGGTAACCAACTAGAATTTAGGTGACTTAGTGCTCAAAAGACTTACAGCACTGTGTTTAGATGTCTCCTTTCTTTAAAAATGTCTGCAAACAGGGGATTGATCTGATATTTGAACATGAAATATAAAATTGGATCTTGAGCAAGTACGTAAAATGTTGTTGCGGTAGCTTAAAATATGATGGTGTCATCAACATCACCAAATGTGTGAAGTGACCCAATTATTATCTTGAATAATAATTTCAGACAATTGTTGCAGTCCAAATCTGGACCATTAGCAACAGCCAAATTATTCTGTGCCATCAACAGAGATTAAGAGCTAGCATCATAGTAAATGGCAATGGCAGAACATCTATTTATTATGTTTGTCAAGCATCAAAGTGGATAAAAAATTGCAGATGCCTACATACTAATCCTAAATTATGTTACAGTATTTCAGTATCAAATTAAATGAATCACACAAAATTATACAATGGAAGCAGATCTCTTGCTGCAATTATCATATTTCAACTAAGAAATTTGTCCTCTATTCTTCCATCACCTAGTAATTGGATAGACAAGACATATGCATTCTCCAACCAGATCATGTTTCTTACTGCCTGAGTATTGCACATTTCAAATCCCAAAGAGGGGCAAATGTCAGAATTGGAATGTATATGTGAAAAACTATCGGGAGAAACTTTCACTGTCTCAGTAGATTATTGTCACTCACGTACTGACTCATTTTCACAGCAATGTTAGAACACTTATCTTGATTCTCAGTTCTCTCAAAGCAAGTTTACAGCAGTTTCAAGAGTTCTGCTTTCTTGGGAGATCTAGTTGAGGCAGGTCCTTACAGGAGGTGCATCATCTTTCATATAGAGTAGAATTCCAGTTCCTGCTACTATAGTTTTTCCTAACATGGCCAGTGGAGCCAGATGAAGGACACTACTGTTTACACAATGGTTCCCCCTGATTTGTAGGATTAGGACTAAACATTGCAGTAGAATTCCCAAATCTATAACAGTAACAACAACAACATATCTCTCTTAACCTAAAAGGAAATTTAGAAGGAAGAACTGGAACATCTACTTTAATCAGAATAATGTAAGATTGAATTGTGCAAGTAAAGTTTCATCCTCCTGAATAAATATAAAAACAATCTTGCTGTAAAAACTCTAGTTGGAAGTTGTTTTTATTTCTCTGTAACCACAGGTTTACTTCAATAGGTGAATACAAATGGGATATTTATATAGATGGGATGAGATGTTTTCAAAGAATTATTATTGAACCTGTTGCCCAAGTTTAAAGGTTGAGATAATGCATCTTAAATAACCCAGTGGTTATTGCTCTACTCTTAACTGGAGGCAGGGCTGCAGCCTGGTTGCAAATTTAAGAGATGCTGAGACTTGAGTCCTCAAAGATCTTTTTATCAAGCAGCAGAATGAGAATTACCATATGGAAACAAAGAATGAAAAGATATAGTTGAAGAAATCCTGGAAGGTTACAATTAAGCTACTTACATTTTATAACCTTCTTAAAATATTAAGATCATTTTCTGCCTGGGGACTTGAGTCATATACTTGGCATCTTGCACCAGCCTAAGCAAATTATAAAGCAAAATATTGCATTTTAGAATTGATTCTTTTTAACACTGGATAATATTTAATTTTCATGGGAGCCAGTGTAGGTGATTCATACATTTTACTAAGTCCAATAAGTTGGTTAATTGATCCATTTAGCTAATTCTAACTAAGTATGTTGTGTGAATCCAGCCATAATATAGTAGTTTACAACCATAGCGGATGATTAACTAGCTTATGTGGATCAATTGTGATTTATGCAGTAAAGCATGGTTAAACAAATCATGATTTGGTAGATTCATTTGTTCTATTAAATGACAGTCAAATTAAGTTGCATTAGATTTCAATCTTAATATAAAAATGAACGCTAAAAAATGTGTCCCAAAAGTTGCTAAAAAGGAGGTCATAAATTCTGTGAGAATGTTGAAAAATGATAATGCTACAGTATGACACGTGATCCTCAAAATTACAAAAAGATTAATTTGTTAAGTGAGGATTATTATATGGATGTGGTGGAAGCAAGCATGGTTTGCAAGCATAGAAACATTTTGAAAGATTTGCAAAGATAATGCGTTTTCCACTATTTTCCTAGTCCTGGTCAAAAAAATGCAACCCTGTATCCACAATCAACTCTGGTTGATTCATCATCTCCATTGACTGGGGAGTAACATGCACCTATCACTAGCCCATGGATTCCTGTGTGGAATCATAAGTATAATAGTTACATAAAGCGATCCTATTTTGGATGCATTCCTGGATCCAGGAAAGGTGGAAACCCCATTCATAGAGAGTAGTGAATAGGAAGCAAGGGTGAGAAGGAAGAACATTTTATATTACCATTGATGGATTTTAGCAGTTGAGCTCCAATATATTGGGCAGTATTTGGGAAGTCTGTCCTAAAAATAAAACAATAAAAATTACTGTAATTCTCACTTTAAGCCAGTGAATAACTTAAAAATATCTATATATTCCCTTTTAAAAATAGTTTTTTAAACATCAAAAAGTTTTCTAGACCTAAGATGAGGAAAACTATATTACTTGTTTTTTGTGCCTTTTCTAGAAAGATTTCCTTACCTTTGCAAAAGTTTCCTTTGCAAAATTTATTGTCACTGTCCTCTTTTTTTAATTTCAGGGGTAAGTTTGAAGTGTTTTTTCACACTAGATTTGGTCAGAAATCTTCATTGTCTATGGACAACGAGTAACTTCTACACATTTTTGAAACTGCCTATTAGAAATCAGACTCCAAAAAAACTGCAGATCTAAACTGCATCCCTTAAATTGCACGTTTTCACTGCTAAAACAAGACAAAACAAACAACATTGTTGACAAGAATTCTGATCTAAAAGGTCTTGCAGATTAAAAGCCAGGGATATGAGGACAGGAAGATGCGAATAAAAAAAATGTGACAAAGGTTAAAATTTGCTTTTCACCTCAAGAAGTGTGTGAGTTTAAGCAAAGTACAGATGCTTTTAAAGAGATTAAAGTATATAACAACTGGAGAAACTTTATAAACTCTGAGCATCCCATTCTTAACACAGCAAACAGTAACTTAGAAACATATGTGGTGAGCAATAACAGTCATAAATCTTATGAGATTATATGTTCCTAATGTAAGATTTCAGACTGATCCATTCAGCTCACAGTGCCAAACTTCAGCAGGGTTCAATCAAGTTTGGTTTAATCTGAATTTATTTACTCTGGGTGAAGATGATGATTCATTGGATATGTCTGTAGTCCAGACTGTTGAACTAATTTATCAGGCATTTTGATGGACTGGTGATTTGTTTTCTCTGAATATTTCTTTGTTTATTTATATCATCATCATTGGATAAGAGCTGAGTTGCGCAGGGCAAGAGCTGTGTGTTCTGCTATGAATTAAACATTCCAAGCAGCCATTCCATCTGTTAGCAACAGTAAACACCTTGCATTCAGGCATTCAGCTGTGGCTGAACTGGAAACAAATAAACTCACAGAATACGCATTGCTTTCTGAAGATGGGAGACACCATTTTAATTTCTCTCTCTCCCTCTCCCTCTCTCTCTCTCTCCTCCCTCCCTTCCTTCCTCTCTTCCACAACCACTACCAACACCAACACCACTTGTTTTAATCTCCAAGTTAAAGAAAACTAGATCTCTTTCCAAACAAAATGCGGAACAAGCAATTTAGTGTTGTATTTCACCCGCTGTCATCCTGAATGAAGACTAGCAACGATAAGAGAGTTATTCATTTATTTAAAACATTTCTATAGCCACTCATCTTGGAAACAACTTTGAATGGCTTACATCAAACAAAACAGTGTAAAACCAACAACAATAAAAGTAGAAATAGAAAAACAAGAGATGTAGTTAAAACTTCAGACAGACACCAAGTTGCCTTTTAAGAAAATACTGGGGACCATAATCAGGTTTGGAATTTAAAAATAGGCCGAAAACTGGAAATCGTGTTTGTTGTATCCCAGGCTTCCCATTTTTTAATGTTAAAATATTTATATTTATATATTGAATGCTAAAAACGTATCTAGATTTGCACAAAAAAAAAAAAGTCAGGTGGATCATAACATCTGGCATAACATCTGGCATGAGAATATCTGCAGCCAACCAGGGATCCAAGCCATAAATATTTTGAAGGAAATGAAAAAGTGAAGAATTGTAATGCTAACCATGATTATATTTAGCAGCATCTAATTTCATCATGGCTGTTTTATTTTAAGCAAGAGCATAGATTCTACTCTCCCTGAATCCTTGGGGAAGAACATAAAAAAAAGCATTTATCATCTAAACTTAATCCCCCACAAAGGAAGAAAAGAACCCAGCTCTTATAACTAAATTTCCATGGAACATCCTGGCCGGTTTACATATACAATGTATACCATTCACATGTATTCATTTATTGCCCTTAAAATATGCTTCTCTGTCACTAAAGAAGCCTATGTATTTTGTTTATGTATTTTGTTTATGTATTTTGAAGGAAATAAAAATGGCTCTACAGGCACTAAAACTCAGTGCTTTGGAAATATGTCTATTTGCCAAGAAAATAAGTCAAAGTAAAAGGATATTCTAGGAATTAGAGGCCATGAAGATACTTAATATCCCCAAACCTGAAATCCTTTCCATCCAATATGCAAAGACAAATTTGGGAAAACCACAGGATGTCTCACATTGTCCACTGAAAGGAACCCTATGGAAGTCATACCTAATGTAAAGTAAACAACAGCTTAACTTGGTTGGCAAGCAGTTATCATGACCACTATTTGCAAATTATACCTGCCTGACAGGTAAAGTATGGGAAATGGCAATAGGTGGCTTGTTATTCAATAACTGCAATTCAAAAAATACTTTCTCTATGGTTGTGATTGGTCATTTTTTCTATTTGAGTGGAATCTGAAAATATATCAATGCATCCTTGGCAGCTGGCCCTCCTATCTGGGCATTATATGAGGTGTGGAATATCAAGAACTTGAAATCCAGACAATGTTCTGCACTACAGGACTTGCCAAACATCTATTGTTTTATTGTTTCACCCCACTTTATTGTTTCACCCCACATACACTCTGTTACACAGTGGTAATGGAACATGTTCATAAGCAAAGTTTCCTTAATTATTATTAGAAATTTTTGCATCTGAATGTTGTCATCTGGGTAACAACAGTTAACAAACTGAACTCATGCTGTGGATTTGGAGTTTGGTAGCTTATTCTCTCAGGGCACTGATGGCTACTGTCCATGACCAATGAGATTGGAGTGAAATATTCTCCTGTTAAGGGACCAAAGCAACCAGCAATGATCTTTACAAGAAGACTCAGTTCCAATTTTTCCCCATTTTTCCTCTTCCTTTCAACAGGCAATCAACATTCTCTCTGTTATGATGTCTATGGATTGAGCCATGGGCAATTGGGGGGGGGGATCTCTTTATTGTTTTGGAGTAGTGAATTGAAGGAGCCACAGTGAATTCAAGAGTGAATCTCTTGAAATTAAAACACTGTTTCCACACTTAAATCCTTCCCACCCAGTGTCAAAATTGTGCCAGCAAAACTCAACTGAAATTTGGGCAAACTTTATACAGTAGTTACAATTTCAAGTAGCACATAGAAACAAGGAGGGGGGTTGCTGTGATTAAGGGTGCAAATAATGTGTGTCTCAATCTTATTTTTAACAAGAAACCCTGAAAAATCTTTCCCCTGATAATTAGCCATTTTACCACTAGATTTTAACACTGTGAATTCTGGGCTGCAAATGGAGTTATGGATCCTCACCCAGCTACTCTTGCAATAAACTAATCATTGGAGAGTTTTAAGAAGAGGCTAGACAGTCACTTGTCTGAGATGGTATAGGTTCTCCTGCTTAAGCGGGGTGCTGGACTAGAAGACCTCCAAGGTCCCTTCCAGCTTCTATTCTATTCTATTCTATTCTATTCTATTCTATTCTATTCTATTCTATTCTATTCTATTCTAATTCCCAGCCTAGGAGAGAAAGGATGTAGGTAGGCTATTCCCTTCATATCCACCTTTGGCTTCCTGCATAGAGATGTTGACCATATTTGTTGATTCTTGTACATGTCTGAAACTATATAAGAACTCAACAGCAGGACTTTCAATATACATGCATTACGTCAGACATCATTCTCTTGGCAGTCATTCCCTACCAGTTTTTCAGGGCTCACAGAGCAAAAGGGAAGAATATAACCCTTGGGATCTCTCTGCTGCTGCTCTATTGCCAAATAAACCATCCATGATCTCATTTATTCCTCATCAATACTCTGACATTAATCAATTCATTTGGTTTATTTGCCCAATATCTTCCCTCTGTGATCTTTCATACATTCTCGTGGCTCATCACATTGGGACTGGGGCTTTCTGAATAGCTGCATTCTAAAATCTCTCCTTTCCAAAGAGCATTTAAAAACACCCCTGTTTCCAGGATCATTTGCATTTTGTCATTTTCAAACCAGAGTCTTGCCAGCTGTTAGATATTGATTGTCCACCCTGTGTGAGTTTCTTTCAATTCTCCTTTTTTTCTCGGGATCTGGCAGCAGTTTGCAACACCTCCAATTTGTTATAATTTACTACAATGAATATAAACTAAGTTAACATGCTGTTTATTCCTTCCTTCCAGATCATTAATATAGATGCTAAATAAAACCAGATCTAACGCAGGGCCCTTTAGTATCACACTGGATACTTCCTGATGAACTCTGCGCCTGGCTGTTTATCATTTAGTACTCTTTGTTTATAGGACTCAATCTGTTTCTAATCTATATGACGGTACTTGTATTTCAGCCAATTTACATTAAAAAAAAAATTTAAAGTGAATATTGCTGACCCAGAAGCTCCATTTTTGTCTTCCTATGTTGTATTTACTTAGCTGCTATTACCCACCATTTCTGTTAATTCAGTGGGTCCTAGCAATAGGCCTGCTTCAACACATGGCATCCATGGACATTACACCTTCCCCTTCCTACACTACCACTCAGCTGGGCCTTTGTTTGGCTTCTCAAAGCCACCATTTTACATCAAGCAGATTGAAGGCAATTAAAATGCCAGCTCCAAGGCACCTGGCCTCGATCACAGCCATATTGCTGCTACTTCTTGCTGCTGCCTAAATTTAGGCAAGGCTGTCAAGCTATGTTTGCAAAGTCTTAAGAATTAATCAGTAATTATATAGAGCTAGATCCTATATTAAACAATCCAATTTCCAATCCTTCTATTTGTAGAGTGGGTGTTTCCTCCATAAAGTTATAATGTATATTGAGCAGAAGAAAAATGTGGTGTTGGAATATTTTTTTTATTTGTTTAAAGTAACATAAGAATTGATGAATAGCAAGGAGATTGTAATGAGCAACAGTGAGGCCATTTTGCAGGCAGAACGTGGTCTGTCATTAAGGGTAAGTGAGGCATCACCCTAGATGTGCATGGGGAGGAAATGCTCCATATGGTTCTCCTGAATGAAAAGCAAGATAAAATGTAGCAAACAAAATATATAAATAAAGAAATATGTAGACCTGGGAGGCTATACAGCAGCTACATCTAAATGAGTACTTAGGTGCAGAAAATTTGACTTTGATTGGATTAAGAAATGAACTAATTTATAGAATATTAAATGTTCTATCTTTTCATTTAGTGTGAAAAGTATGAAAAGTGCAATTCTATTAGCAGACTTTTTCCAGTTGCAGAGCAGATATGGCCCAAAACTGTACAGGTAGTCCTCGATTTATAACCAAAGTAGAGCCCAAAATTTCCATTGCTAAGTGAGGCAGTTGTTAAATGAGTTGCACTTATTTTATGACCTTTTTGCCACAGTTGTTAAGCAAATCATTGCAACTGTTAAGTGAATCATGCAGTCATTAAACAAATCTGGCTTTCCCCATTAATATTGCACATGGAAGCAGGTTGAGAAGGTTACAAATGGTAATCACATGATCTTGGGATAGTGCAACTGTCATAAATACATGCCAGTTGCCAAGTGCTTGAATTTTTTTTATAATATTTTATTGATTTTCTCATTTTACAATCGGATGTTTAAAAAGCAACGTGAGACTGGGTTAAGCAATAGTTCAATAGTGTACATAAATCTTTACTATAAATCTCATGTTACAACGTCAAATATTTCCTCTCTTTTTCCATTAATATCTATTATCTCATATTGGGCTAGTACAATTCTTATTTTTATCAACTAAATAAAAACATCTTTGTTACAGTTATCAATAATTTTTAGCTTATAAATATCTTAATTGTGTTTGCACTTAATCCTTGTATACAATCAATGTCCTGTTATTGCTCCCCCCCAAGCTTTAATTTCCCATCAATATTCAAAGTAATACTATTATTTATGATTTTCAAGTATTTTATGTTTAGTTGACCAAAAGTTTCCCTTATCTCAACTTCTCTCTTTTTCTCTTTTCATACCAAAGTCTAATATTCTGGTTACACATCTTATCTATTTGATTATAATATTGCTCTGTTTTCTAAAAGTTATCTATTTTCCACCATGTTCAACCATCTAACTGATAATACATTATTCCCTCTAATAAATCAAAACCATATAGGTGTTGTCTGGGTTAACCAATAATTCAGTAACATACATAAATTTTTAGTTTAAGTCTAATATTAGAACATCAAATACTTCCTCTCTCTTTCCAATAATATCTGTTATCTCATATTGGGCAAACACAATTCTTATTTTCAACTAAGTAGAAACATCTTTGTTTATCGATAATTTTTAGCCTATACATATCTGAATTGTGTTTGCACTTAATATCCTTGTATGAACAATGTCCTGTTATTGCTCCCCCCGCCCAAACTTTAATTTCCCATCAATATTCAAGAAAACATTATTATTTATAATTTCCAAATACTTTATGTTTAGGTGACCAAAAGCTTCCCTTATCTCAACTTCTCCCTTTTTCCCTTTTCATACCAAAGTCTAATGTTCTAGTTACACATCTTATCTATTTAATTATAATGTTACTCTATTTTCTAAAAGTTATCTATTTTCCACCATATTCAACCATCTAATTGGTAATATAATATCCCCTCAAATAAGTCAAAGCCATTATTTTCTTCAGCCTTACTCTGGCTATCCCCATTAATTTTGCACATGGAAGCAGGTTGAGAAGGTTACAAATGGTAATCACATGACCTTGGGATAGTGCAGGGGTAGGCAACCTTGGCTCTTTTATGACTCGTGGACTTCAACTCCCAGAATTCCTGAGCCAACAGCTGGCTCAGGAATTCTGGGAGTTGAAGTCCACGAGTCATAAAAGAGCCAAGGTTGCCTACCCCTGGGATAGTGCAACTGTCATAAATACATGCCAGTTGCCAAGCGCCTGAATTTTGATCATATGACCACGGGAAGCTACAATGGTCATAAGTGTGAAAACTGGTCATAAGTCACTTTTTTCAGTGTCATTGTAACTTCAAACTGTCACTAAACAAATGGCTGTAAGCTGAGGATAACCTATACATCCTTTCTGCCTATTTGGGAGAATTTGAGGGAATAAAAGTCAAAATGGATGCCTTAAGCTTTGCGGGGATTTAAAGAACTTTTTTCAGCTTGTTACAAAAAACCCAAACGCTCCTCTCTTCCACATCAAATCTTTGTCCTTCTCTCTTTTGGTCCTGACAGAACTTGCCTTCTCTTTGCTTTACTCCATTAACCTGTTAAAACTTGTAAGGGGTTAGGTGCCAGTTTGATTTAGGAGAGAGGGATCCATAACTGGAATTAGCAATAACAATAGCACTTAGATATATACTATTCCATACTGCTTTACAGTGGTTTACTTTGAGTGGTTTACAAATATCAGCATATTGCCCCCAACAATCTGGATCCTCATTTTATCGATTTCGAAAGAATGGAAGGTTGATGGGATCAGGCAGAGTTAGCCTGCAATACTGCATTCTAATTACCCAAACAAGTAACACTAAGCAATCCTCAGAGGTCACACAGGCTGGAAGGTGAAGTAATTGACAATAATAGAACAAACTAAAATATGTAGACCAAGATTAGAATCCAGATGTGCACAAGATGAAGAAAGGAGAAGAGAAAAAAGTGCAATGGGAAGGGAATGGTGTTCAGAAACAATCCCTGTCTAGATAAGACAACTCTCAGGGAGCATCAAAAGACAACCACAGCCAAGTGTGATTTTTCCACTGAATCCACTGTATTTCTATGGCTTGGTGAGCAGACGACAGGGATGGACCCTACTAGTATTACCATACTAATTTTGACTCAGAAACTTTCTTTCTATCACCAAATCAAAAGTGTTCACTGTCAGCTGCTCCTGCTTCCAGCAGGGCAGATTTGACCCACAGCTGCTTCTAGGACCAGGAAACGTAAGGTGACCCTCAGAGGAACAGCTCTTGGGTGGCTTGCAGATCTAAATCCCAACAGAGCATACAGTATTGTGTTTTATCCTGCTGTGACAGACTTGCTTCTGCCAGATTTTAACTTGGAAAACAGTGCTGAAAAAAAAGAAAAGTAAGAAAAGGTTATTACTCCCATTCCATTCTCCTTCTGTTTTTGGCTGTATTTATGCTACCTTGTTATTCCAAGATTTCAGCTGGATCTCTGTGGGGAATAGTTTCGACATATCAGGTTTAAGGCCATTTCTCCTGTAGCTACGTGGCAGAAGGCAAACAAGAATATAACTAGCTGACAGTTTTTCTTTCAAGCTGCTGTTTGACTTGAGAAAATGTCAACTGAGGAATGTTAAACCTTTAAGGAAGCCAGTCTAGACCAACAGAATAGTTCCAAGTCAAAGAACTAATCAATATAGTGTAGTTTGTATATTTTAAATTTTATAGCATTTTTTTTCATTTTTAATAATGACTTTTATACTTTTTATAATGCTGTTTTATTGATTGTTCTATGTCATCCACTGTCAATTTTTGTGAGATGAGTGGCCATATAAATTTATATGGTATTATAAATTATATTATACACGTTTCAGTAGAAAGAGGTTCCGTGTGCTCCAGCATGAGTCCAAAAGTTCAGAAGGTTAAATTTCTGGTTCCTGTGACTGACCCAGACTGGATCCTATAAAATTATATGCCTCTCATTGTCATGGGTTATTTATGGATTCAGAATCTGCTTCTTCTCCCAAAACATGTCAGGTTGACATTGAAAATGAGGCACAAAATAACTGTAGAAACCATTTATGCTTTCCCTCTTTCTATTTGTAAGCAGGGTACAAATATTTATTTATTGAAGTTGTATAATGCTGGCTTTAACCAATACAGTCAAGTATATCAGTTGTAAAACAACCATAAAATTAGGCTTATAATCAAAAAGGTATGACCCATAAACAAACGGGCAGGAGATTTGTAGAAGGACATAGCAAAAAGCAGACTCCACCCCTTAAGTGAATATTCCATAAATGTGGTGGTACCATAAGAAAAAGAAAAAAAGAAATTCATACTTTGAAGTCTCCTTGTCTATGCGGCCCAAACTGTCCCACAGAAGACAGCTTTGAAAATTCAAGGAAACAGAAGTGTGACTAAACATTTGCAGTAAAGTTAAAGTTTCCTCCAGGCAATATGGGTTTGCAAGTAAGCCCATGGACACTTACCTGGGCATCTGCCAGATTTTCTGTTTTACCTGAATTGTTTGTTGTTGTTGTTTTAAAAAAACTGACTTAAAAATAGGAAGTTGTCAGTCTTTCTGTGTGTGTAGCTTTCAGTCAGTGTTGATTCCTGGTGACTGCTTGGAGTAGTCTCTGCAGGTTTTTTTAAACAAAATTTTAGAAGTGGTTTACCATTGATCCTTCCCAGGGCTGAGAAAGAGCGACTGGCCCAAGGTCCCTCAGCTGGCTTTGGGCCTAAAATGCTACTAGAATTCAGTCTCCCAGTTTCTAGCCTGCTGCTATATCAAGCTGGCTCTCTTGCAACACCTTAATTTTTATGAATGCCTCCCAGTTTCCAAATGGGTACCAGAAGCCAGAAGGCAAAAAAGGTTACAGACAATTGGAAAGGAGGACAAAAAAGAAAGACATATTGTTTAAGTTTCTCAGTCTTTCAATTACAATGGTAAACTGCAAAAACAAGAAAAAAAAATACTTAGGCCCATATGTATGTTAAATTAATTTTTTTCCAGCATCAGAAAGACTGGTTTTCAATCCCATTTTTTCCAACAAATCTGTATTTTCAAGAACATATGCTACCAATAATGTAAAATCAATGACAATGCACTTTTTAAATTTCATCATAGAAACTTATGAGGAGTCCAGTGATCTACAAAGCACACAGACAGATTTGAATGTAATTGCTGGAATCAGGAAATAAATTAAATAATGTAAATCTAGGTCCTTGAGTGTGTCAATAGACGAGGAAAAGAAACAGACAATTTACATTGTCACAATACACAAAGTCTGAATGACTGCTGATGTGAAAACAATGCAAAATTTAAACAAACAAAAACAAAAAAAAAGACACTCAAAAAGTTGATTTGAAGACTATGTCTGCCAGATGAAAGACATTAGAACATGTTCTCCTTTTACTGAACTCAATAACCTGGAGAGCAAAGAAAATAAAAAGCATTTAACTGCATGGATTTTTCACAGGTAGTCCTCAATTTACAATAGTTCATTTAGTGACTGCTTGAAGTTACAGTGGCGCTGAAAAAAGTGTCTTAAGATTGTTTTTCACACTTATGACCATTGCAGCATCCCCATGGTCATATGATCAAAATTCAGACCCTTCGCACTTGACTTATATTTATGACGGTTGCAGTGTCCCAGGGTCATGTGATCACCTTTTGAGACCTTCTGACAAGCAAAGTCAATGGGGAAGCCAGATTCACTTAACAACCAGGTTACTAACTTAATAATTGCAGTGATTCATTTAACAACTATGCCAAGAAAGGTTGTAAAACGGGGCAAAATTCACATAACAACTGTCTCACTTAGCAACAGAGATTTTGGGCTTAATTGTGGTCATAAATTGAGGACTATCTGTACTTTGGATAAGCTTTGCCTGAGGATGTTTCAGAACTTGCATTGAGAAAAGGACTGGAATATGCCATTTCTCAGTAACCCAAGTCTTAAAATCTATGATACTATCAGTTGGTAAGTATTCTTCCATTTCACATGTCAAAGGTATCACATTAGACAAGTAGCCTAGAGCTGGGAATTGTGCACCCTGGATTTCACAATATAGTGTCAGATACAAGAGCCAGTATGGTGTACTGTAGTGATTAAGGTATCCAGTTAGAAATTGGTAGACTGGGAATTCTAGTGCCACCTTAGATACAAAGTCAGCTGGGTGACCTTGGGCCAGTCATTTTCTCTCAGCCCTAGGAAGAAGGCAATGGCAAATCATTTCTGAAAAACCTTGCCAAGAAAACTACAAGGATTTGTCCAGGCAGGTCTCCAATTGGACACGACAGAATGGAAGAAAAGAAAAAGGAAGAGCTATCTTTTCAAAAGGGAAGTTCAACAAATAAGAGGGCCCAAGGATTTGCTATAGAAAATGGATTCCATTTCCCTTCCACCCAGCCTCAAGCTCTCTTCCCCCTCCCTCTCTAATGAGAGCCTGTTTTTGACACAAGGGCTCAGTCAGCCTGGGCAAGGAATTAAGGGGCTGTAACCAGATCATTGACAGACCCAATGGGAAATTAGCTACAGCGGACTTACCAACCCCTTGGGCTTAGAAATAAGACTAGGCTTACCCAGCCAGATTTATGAAGTATCCAAGAGCCAGCTCACAAAAGATCAAATTGTTGTCATTTTCATCTTAAAAAGTGTAAAATTATCCAACTGTTAAGAACTGTTGACCAAATCTGGACTGCAAATGCTATTATGAAGCTCATGTTCAGGCCAGTCTCGGTGATTTTATCCTCTTAGAGAGTTGGAGCATCAGCTTCTGCCTTTAAAAATGCACAGTATTCCTCATAAAAACTTCTAGTTGTGATGTAAGCACAACTGCAGGCCTTTCATCCAAACTGTTTGCTTTTTTTTCTTCTTCCCCTCACTTGTAAAGACAAGCTTTAGAATAACTTTGCACTTACACTTACTGACAGGCCTTGCATAGAACAGCATTTGGTTGAGGCAAACTGGGGCAGAAGTTTTGATTTCTTTCTGCAACAGTTTAAAATGATTGTGTAGATAAAAAAGAGGCTTATATTAAAGATTTCTGAATGAGGGTGGATGAGCAGGAATATCAACAACTTGGCACAGTATCTAGAAAATAAGGCTATGGCAAATGTCAGATGACAAAGATTCGATTTGACCTGTAATTCTGGAAAAAATCTGCACGAAACTCTTCCATATGGTCTCATTAATGCGTTTTCCTTCAGTCTCTGAGGATACACAAAAGTACGTTAGCTTGCACTGTTGTCATTACAACCAGTGCTGTCACCATAGATTTCAGGTAGAACAACACAAGAGAAGTGATTGGTGGATTCAAAACCTTAGAAGAGAATAGAATGACAGAGTTGGAAGAGATCTTGGAGGTCATCTAGTCCAACCCCTGCTCAGATAGGAATACCATTTCAGAAAAGTGGTTGTCTAATCTCTTCTTAAAAACTTCCAGGGTTGGAGCATTCACAGCTTCTGGAGGCAAGGTGTTCCACCAATTAATTGTTCTAAATGTCAGGAAATTTCTCCTTAGTTCTAGGTTGCTTCTCTCCTTGCTTAGTTTCCCTCCGTTGCTTCTTCTTCTGCCTTCAGGCACTTGACTCCCTCTTGTTTGTGGCAGCCCCTGAGATATTGGAACACTGCTATCATATCACCCCTCGTCCTTCTCTTCATTAAACTAGACATGCCCAATTCCAGCAATCATTCTCTATATGTTTTAGCTTCCAGTCCCCTGATCATCTTTGTTGCTCTTCTCTGCACTCTGCACTAGAGTCTCAATATCTTTTTTACATCACAGTGACCAAAACTGGATACCGTTGCCTAAGTCTCTCTCTCTCTCTCTCTCTCTCTCTCTCTCTCTCTCAATAAAGTAGGCGATGTTCTCTGCTTTACAATTAATAATCTATCAACCACACAGATGTTGCCAGACAGTGGCAGAGATTTTCAATGAACTTCCAGAGTATGTTAGATACGTATAAAAACATCTTCCTTTCTCTTGGATATCTCCAGGCCCCTCTAATATTCTGTAAGATTGAAGGTCTGGAAGCTAAAGTGTATCTCGTCCCTCAGATTTTCTCCCCCCCCCCCGCACACACATACACACGTAACTGATGGGTCTGCTTTCAAGGGTGCAAGAGTGGCTGGAGCTGCGTTGAAGGCTTCTCAAGTTTTAATCTTTTTTTATAAGTTTTGCTCTATGTTTTCAGATTGTTTGGAGAAGATAAAGGTCCAAAAGGTGATTTCAGAAGCATTTTTAGGCAGGACTATCAGATGTTGGCTGCAGAAATCTAGATGGCCACTAGAAGCAAAGTTTTCTGTATTACTTTTTTTGCCATCTGATGAGCCTCTGGAGCATTGGTAGTGTAGTCCTCCTACGGTATATATGTGAATTCTTATATTTCCTTATAAAAATAAAAATTTTAAGATATCATACTTTTTTGGAACTCAAAGGAATGCCTTTACTCTTAAAGCAGGAGCATATTTTTTTAGGCTTGCATGGAAATTCAACAAAGTTGGGCTGAATTAACGAATAGCAGAGAGCTGCTGGTTTATCCTGCCATAATGCTAATACTTGCCATTGACTACAAGATTCACATGCTTGTGTAATTATATAATATAGGTTTGGATTCAGAGTTAATATCATTTAAAGTAAGCCCATTGAAATGAAAGCAGTTTAATTAAACCCAGGATTTTAAAAGTGACTGAATATGGATCCATTATCCTTCTGCATTCCTGAAGATGAGAGTGCTTTTTCACTTCTGCCCATGAATTTAGCATCCACATCTCACATTGCATTTATTTATAAAATGTTTTATTCACGGCCATTATGTGAAGTATTCGTATTGTTATGGTTCCAGAAAAATCAAACCCTTTCCAGAATAAACAGAACACTTAGGCATCTTGCCCTATGGGGGTGGGGTGGGGTGGGGTTGAATTCTCCAGATGATGTGACAAAATAGAAAAGAGGCAGATCTTAACTGAGTTTCCAGATATCTCCTCCACTCGCACATCTTAGCACAAACCCCTCAAAAATGTACTTCAAACAACCACTTCCATAGTTACTAATGAATACATTTGTTGTGTACTATAAAATGTTGTAAGAGTCTAAAATCTAGTTGATGCAATAATCTTTCTCATTGTGAGCAATTTATTTTAATATGTCTTGTAAACTAGGATTAAGCTGTGAACCTATGCCAACAAGTATTTCTGTTTCTCCTTCCAGACTAATAGCCCTTTTTATTTTGACTGAGTCATAGCTTCAGTGACACTATGAAAAAACCCACAAACTACTGATTTCATCTCTGAAAACAAAAAACTACTTTTAAAAAACTCTGGCAACAACCTATTATTTAGGGTACTGACATATTATAACTTTGTCAATTAGAATGCTTAGTTATTCTCTTGCCCTACAATTCCATACATTTCCCCAATGGTTTTTCCCTGGTCCTAGTCTGTACGTGTTCAGCATTTTTGGTGCAGTTGACCTATGACTCATCCCAGCTGATTCCTGCTGCTTTATGTTTTTTTTCTAAATATTTTTGGAGGTTTACAAGATTTCCCATTATCCCTGCAAAATATTACCAGGCACTGAGATGATGGCATAATGCTGGCAGTGTAAAACACACACAGGTTCTTTTTTTGGGTGGTGTTGATCTAAGGACCCTGACTGAATGAGGCACTGTCAGTACCTCTTCTTTTCTTGACTATCTGCAACAGGGAACATAAGTATTAACCTGCCCAGAGAAGAAAAGTTTAGCCTAAGTTCTATTGTTATGGAAAAGTAATTTGTCTTGCATAGTTCTCTACGTAGCTTATGGAGTATGCTAACAGTCAACAAGTGTGAATGGCCCACCTAAAACCTGAAGCTGCAGCTTCTTTGGCCAAAGATAATAATTAATGATAATTAGTAGGAACTGTTTATTTTTTTCCTGATGTCTCCTCATCCAATGTTATTACTGTGTTTTTAAAATTAGAAATAAAATAAATCAAATGTTAGAATGCAAAGCAAAGTGTCAGCTACTTGCATCATCTTCATTGATAGGAATGCCTTTGCCCCTCACATGACTTTAAGTATTCTTATGATATAAATATGGTGGGTGGCTGCAGGCTAATACTTGTATAGAACTGTGGGTATCTGCTTAAAAAGAAAAACTACAGAAAGTGAGGAGTAGTGAGTCTCCTGGAAGGTTAGACAATAAACTTATCAGTTTGCCTTTTAGAAAAAGGTGTGGTGGTGGATGATCACTGTATCAATATGGCAGCCATTTTGTGACAATGCAGATCAAGCTGTCAAAATTTTAAATATGCTTCCCAGCCCCCAAGCTCTCTGGGCCTGCTGTAAATAAAATAACTGCTTAAATACATTCAGCTCCTAATATCCAACACTCAAAGAGAAGTAGCTAATTCATAGGGAGTTGCCTGACAGCATTTGCTGTTCTTTGATTGTTGTATACAGTACTTATTTTTGCATAACGTGCATAAACAAAAGAAATACATTTGCTGAAAACTAGAACTAAATAGTACTTTCTTTTGAAGCTGAATTAACTTCCATTGAAATAAGTACACCATCTAAGGATGACATCACTTAAGCTACAACACTTCCTTAATCTCTCTTCTCTTGGGATACTGGTCTCTTTGAGGTCTTAAACTACTTTTTATTTGTAGCAAATATTTATATCCTGCTGTTCTGAATAAGGTTCCTCCCTAAGTATCCTGTAAGCAATATGAACAACAATAAAAATGCAATTAAATCACTCTAAGGATCCATCCTCCCACAAGGCTATTGTGGATAATAGCCCTGGGGAGGGAAGAGAAAGACTCTGCTCTGAATGAACATGGCTGGCTCAAGAATTCTGGGAGTTACAGGTTGTAAAGTTCCCATAGTTGCCCACCCTGTCGTAGAATGTTTTATCCTGCTGAACAGACTTCTGAACTAGTTCACAGTGCCTGCCTTCCAGAATAATATTGACCCTGCTTAAAGACCTTGCTTTTTCTCCAAGCAATAGGTTAGGAATTATGTGCTGCTATAGGAATTATATGAATGGGATTGTTATTGTAATCCCAGTTTGTGCACACTTCCTGCTTGCATTGTTTTGGTTTGGTTTGAACTATAGGCCACCCAAGGTTGCTAAAAGAAGGGTAGCCTATGAATTTGACATATAAATAAATAAACAAACAAGCAAACAAACAAATATGTGGTTTTTTTGCCAGCTTCCTTTTCCCCCTATCATTTTGATGTCAGAGGAGGTGGACAGGTGTCTAATCACCCATTGTGGACCTGGCCAAGCAATCTTCCTATTCTGTCGCCATAAACAGCTGTAATGCCACATCAATTGGATTTTTAAAATTCTGTTGCTATTTCAATTTATACCCTGCCTTTTTACACAGAGGGAATTGAAAGCCATAATAGAAAACAGAAAGTCAAAAAATAAACCAATTAAATCTGAGTAAAAGTAATAAAGCCTAACAAAAACAAAAATTAAAATCACAAATGAAGGTGAATGTATGTGTCTCAGGATAATGTTGAAGGTTCCAATCTGGGTTGGTCATCAGGACCAGAGATTTTGGACTTGTGCTGGAGCCCATCCTCAGGGAACTTCTCTCTAGCAGAGTATGTGCTTTTTATATATGTGGTATTTATATGGTGCCTGGTTGTGTGTGGCTTTTTAATTGTTTACTAGGGTGTGGATGGCAAGCTATTATGTCATTGGCTGTTGTTTCCTTGTGCAGCCAAGCCCTCGCTTCCTAAGTACTTGATAAGCTGATAGTAAATCAACACTCCGGTTGACTGATGTGGGGACCATTTTTCAGGCTTCAATCACTTCCCTGTTCATCCAACAATCTTAGTACCATGTTTCCCTGAAAATAAGACCTATCCTGAAAATAAGCCATAGCTTGATTTTTACATGTGTGCCTAATATAAGCCCTACCCCTCCAAAATAAGCCCTAGTTAAGGCCCTGCCTACTCTGTCCCACTGTCTGGTTGCACAAGGTGGGGCGAGGTGCACATGTAAAAATCAAGATAGGGTGAGGGTGGGGGCGTGGAGCTGGCCCACGTGCCCCGCACCTGCTTACCTCAAGACTGCTGCAGCCAGGCCTCCCTTGCCCCGACACTTGCCTCACCTCATGGTGGCAGCACCAACAGCCCCATCCAGAAGGGGCCCATGTGGCAGCTGCCGGCCCACTTCTTTTGTGGCTGCTCGCTGCAGGAAAAGGCCTTTGCCAGCAAAATGGAAGATGGGGGCGACACACGTGAGTGGCGACGAGAAGCCACAGAAGAAGTGAGCCAACAGTGGCCACGCAGGCTCCTTCTGATGGGGCTGTTGATGCCGCTGCCGTAAGGCGACACAGTAGAAAAATAAGGTGACCAACTTTTTTACAATGAGAAGGAGGACACAAATAAATTGAAGAAAAAAATATCATAAATAAAACATTTTATTCATTGCAACAATACAGAATACACTATAATATGATAAATGCATAATAAAAAATATTTGTAACAATAACATTTTATATTGTAATTATGCTTACATGCCTATTAATTATAATTTAAATGAGTACAAAAGAAGGACTGTCCTCCCTAAGGAGGACAATTGGTCACCTTAAGAAAAGACATCCCCCCAAAAATAAGACCTAATGGCTCTTTTTGGAGGCAAAAAAATATATAAGACCAGGTCTTATTTTTGGGGAAACACGGTAGCTGCAAAATTGAATGTATGTTCTTGTTCACTGCATACATTGCTCAAAGCACACATTCTGGTGAGAGAGAAGTTCCCTGAGGATGGGCTCCAGCACGAGTCCGAAAGCTCAGAAGACTCAACCTCTGGTCCTGGTGATAGACCCAGATTGGAACATGCAACAATTAAAACCATTAATCCAAGAATTCTTATTTCAAAGACTTCTACTGCATGCAGAACTCTTTGTTTAGCTTAAACATGAAAAAAGAAAGAAACTTAGCAGTCTTCCAAAAGGTCACAAATCTTTTCTAAATTTCTGATTGTTGTGGTGCACAACAGAATCTGTTTCATCACTTCTAAGTTCAGAATGTATGAAATCCTGTTGTATGAAATCTCAGAATGCAGTGAGGATAACAGTAAATAGATATCAAGCTCTGTTGAAAGACTCAATCTCTTTGGCTATCTGGTGGACAAGTGATATTAATAAAACAAATGTGTAAACATCACAATCTATGCCATTGAGATTGGAAACACTTTCATTCAAAGGTGAAGTTCAAATAACATGCCAAGACCAAACCAAGTGTAAGAACAACCCCCTAGTTCTGTTATAATATAAAAAGTACCAGTCAAAGCAACTGGTAACTCAACCTCGTGTTGAGAGCCTGCATAACTGGAATTCATTTTTTATCTTAAAAAAAATCTCTCCTATATTATTTTTTTAATACAGAGCCAAAGTGGTGGAAAGTAGACTGTTTTGTTGTTCCAATATAATTTTTAAGAAGGTATTCAGCCACATAGTAAAGTCTGATTTGCTGGATATCAGAGATGGAGTATTTGATGGAGATGAAGGAAGGAAGGGAAGGCCTAATAACATCTAAAGTAAAGACATAACAACGGTCATAAATATGAGTCAATTGCCAAGCATCAGAATTTTGATCACATGATCATGGGGATGCTGCAAAGGTCATAATTGTGAAAAACCAGTCATAAGTGACATTTTTCAGTGCTGTTATAACTTAGAATGGTCATTAAACGAACTATTGTAAGTTGAGGACTATTTTGGCAGTCAACCCACTGATGACTCTGACTTATATTATGAAAAAAGAAGGGCAATGCCCCTATTCTCACTTTTTGCACACCAATCACAATTCCATCACCTCTGTTCGTCCTTATATTTCTTTCCTTCAAAATGCCACCTTCTTGAAAATGCTGCTTGCTTCTTTTTTCTACCCTTCTCAGCAAGGCAATCAGATCTGTGCACAATATTTGAAAAGCAGCTAAATGATTTTGATTTTTTTTAAAGCAGTTTTATTTCCACTACTGGTTTTAACCATCCCTGACATGGAGTTTGTCACAAGGCTACCCATCAAAATCTCAAATAGCTCTCCATTTTACCAATCTCGGAAGGATGGAAGGCTGAGTCAACCTTGAGCTGGTCAGGATCGAACTCCTGACAGTGGGCAGAGTCAGCCTACAATACCACATTCTAACCACTGCACCACCACGGCTCCTAGATTTAATGGAAGAACCTAGTAAAGTTGAAAGGAACAGTTGGAACTGGCTCAAAGTCACCCTTTGAGTTTCTACGGTTGATGGTGAGCTTAAACATCAGGCTTCCCAAACCACTGTTTTAACCACTACACTACACCATGTAAAAAGTGTTTATTAGCAGGAATTGTATCCTGAACTGGTGGATTCTGGATTCCAGTGCACACATCCAAGGTTAGATGTTCAGATGCTCCCCTTCCCCTGCCAAATGCAACTTCCATCCATTGCAATCTCATTAGTCCTGGTTGGTGGTAAATTTGTTATGGCTATGTTCTCTGTATTCTATTCCTATGGATGGGATAGGTAGCATAGCATCCTAGAGATCAGATCCCAACCCAGCTACATGGGAAAGAACCAGGTGTTTGAGTTTATCATCATAAAATATCAAACAACTTTCATTAAATGTTGTTTAAATATTAGTTAACTATAAAATCATTGCAGAACCAAGATGACTTATATTCTTGTATGTCCTAGCTATGGCTTGTAGCTGTTTTCCTATTATGAACATCTGTTCAAAAGATTTCCTTGTGGTTATTTTAGATAAACGACACCTTGGAATCCAGAAACATACATCTGACTGCTAGCTGGCTGAATAGTGATATTAACATCAGAAATGCATTTTTCTGATGTGCTGTTTTTCACAGATGAAAGGATTCCCCCTTCCTTTCCCCCCACTCACCCTGGGGTAAGGTGGTAAAGGAAAATCAGCTAATCTAATTGTTATGGGTTCTACTCTGTAAAGTGGAACTGAAAGCAAAAAAGAAAGTCAGACTTTTTACTGTGTGTAACTCTCTTTTACGTGAAACCTGTTGCCCTTTTGTAGATCAATGAGCCCCCGGATATCTTGTAAGAGAGGATTATTGCTTATAGCAAAGTAATATGGAACAGCCACTTTCTGGAAAGCAAGTAAGATAGTTTGCCTATTCATGCATGTTTCTCTTTAAATATTTTAAATTGATTGCACTCCTTGAGCAACTTCTCTTATACCAATTATAACGCTCAGGGCAGCCATACCTAACAGTGGGCTTCCAAGCCAAATAAGCCAATAAGTGCATACACATTTATGTTTTTCTCTGGGTAATCATGACCCTTCCATGCCATAGTATAGTTAATACCATAGCTGTCAGTGATATAATACAGACCCATGCCCCTCCAATCAAACAAAGCTGTGCAGTGAATATGCAATCATATTGGTCTTGAAATAAAGTCAACATACTCACACACACACACACACACACACACACAAACTTTAAGAAATATAACAAGAAAATGATAGCTGACCATAACCTTCAAGCAAATAGAATGGTATGCATTTCAGTATCAAATACATTACCTTTTACCACCAATGTGGTTTCCATCAATTTTGCAGGCAAGTTTTTTCCACCACCACCACCCCCCTTCCTCTAGCATGCTGGCTGGGGAATTCTGGGAGTTTAAGTCCAGGCATCTTAAAGATGCCAAGGTTGAGAAACACTGTTCTAAATATTGATGGATCCTATTTTTATCAGCTCTAGATAGCAGAGCCACAATCTGGGATAATGGGGACAGAAATAAAAAACACCCTAAGGATTATATATTCTCGGTCCCTGGCCAATGGAATGTGGCAATGTCAAGAAATATCTAAACATGTAAACATGTAAAATATTACAGCAAAAATACATACGGGGATCATTGCCACTTCTCATTTTTCGTAAGTGTACATGTCTTATACTGACAGGAGAAGAAAAAAAGAGTCCTCTTTTCCCTTTTTCAGATAAGCACCCCAAAATTTAAGTCTTTTTACAATTGCAACAAATTTTATAGGGATGTCCAGGCAGGTGGATGAGTGAAAAACAGGCTGCCAGGCATGGTGAGTTTATGCCAGAAAACAGTGCTCATCGATTTTTTATTTTTCTGGTGAAACATTGTGACATTTTAATTGCACCAAGTGACTATTGATATACCTATGGATCATGGGGGAATGGTGCTCTTGAAAGAGAATTCTTATTCAAGAGAAAGATTCTGAGTTAAAAACTCTTTTCAGTACCACAGGATTTAGGACAGCAATAATCCAAACAACCACTAGATGACCCAGAGATACAGAAAACTAACTCTTTGCCACCACCTAGTGGTTATTTAGATTTTGCAACAGTCCTTCATAATACTTTATGTCTATGAGAGAGAGAGATTTAGAAATACAGTACTTTTCCACCACCACCTCAATATTATTTTTGTTTTTTATCCTGTGGTCTGGGGATATAAATTCTCGTCTTGGACACAACAACTTTCAGAATGTCTGGCCTAGTTCAGTGCCACACTTGCTTTGCAGCTGTCTTTCGCAGTACCCTTTTCAAACTTGGAAACTGTCCTATCTGTAAACAAATCACTAGTCTACAAGGACAGATTATTTCTCTAGGGTCTGTAATCTCTGCTCTTCAGGTAGAAATTAGGTGTCCAGTTCAGCCCCTCTACTCTAGTAAGCCTCCGTGCTATCAGTCCCTTCTACCACAAAGATCCTGCAGGAGAAGGGCAGTGTGGACAACCGTGGGATCTGGCAGGGTGAGAGCTGTGAACCATAAACACAAAGCTTTCGCAGTGTCCCTGCACAACAGTTACAGTGCCCTTGCTGACTCAATAGGGACATTAAGGAGACAGGTAAAGGTATTTGTGAAGATAACTCAAATAAGCAGGGGATTGTGGTCCAAGACGAAGAACTAGATTTCAACAGGGAGAAGTGTGAATGAAGTATTACACATCAGTCATGCAAGAACAGAAAGGCATCCAAAAAGAGAAGCTACCTTCTGGTAGGTGATTCATTTATAAGGAATGTAAATTTAGGAAAGGACACAGAGGCTTCGAAAGAGGTCAGGTGTCTTCCAGGTGCTACTGCCAGTAGGGACAAGAAGCGTATTTCTAAAATAATCAAGAATGGCAGCAAGTACTGTGATATGCATGCAGAACATGAGGTGAAGCCTGACCAGCAGGACAAAATGAAACTGATGCACCCTAAAATGATTGCCCTTTTTTGCCCATTTCAGTTATTCTGAATCCTTCTTAAGGCTGGTGTGTGTGTAAGAGAGTATGGCAGAACAATGGCATTGATTAAAACAAATGATTTTAAAGTAGTCTTGCTCTATGTCCTATTGGTTTCAATGGGGCCATTCTATTTATGGCCCAATATCCATTTGTTCAGAATAAAACCAAAAGCACACTTTAGATTCAAGAATTCCTGCTACTTTTTGGGCTTTTTTAATGGATTAAAAAACTCATACGTTTGAAAGACATGTCATTCTTTTTATTGCTTGCGTGCTACAGTGATATTAAAAGTAAACCAGCCTGTTGTTGCATTGAAAGAAAATATATATAAATGAAAAGCAGACAAGTGAACAATAACTCAAAGAATCCACATCATGAAAAACTTAAAAGGACACTGTTAAGTTGATTTAGGTTAAAATTTTTAGGTTTTGTGAAATGGGAACAATGCAAAAGTCTCCATTAAACAGGTTTTTTTTTCCACTTCTAAAATTTCAAGGGAGAAAAAACAATTTCCTATATCCATGCATGCTTTCTTTTTCCAAGGATACTTTTCTTATGATTGGGTATACAGTACCACAGGATTTAATTTTGCAGTGTGCAAAATAGTGACTGTTAGTAAACCAAATAGACCAGCTTTATCTAAACTTCCCTTTCAGATAAGTTAGGTTTCAACTACTGTAATCACCCAGCATCGGAACTGGAATTCAACACATCTGTTGGACACTGGTTTGGGAAAGCCGAATTAGACCATCATTAAAGAGAGATTACTGGAGTCATCTGCAATACTTGTAATAGTAGTAAAGTTGGAAGGGACCTTGGAGGTCATCTAGTCCAACCCCCTGCTCAGGCAGGAAACCCTACACCATTTCGGACAAATGGCTGTCCAGTCTCTTCTTAAAAACTTCCATTGTTGGAGCATTTACTGCTTCTGGAGGCAGGCTGTTCCACTGATTAATTGTTCTCACTGTCAGGAAGTTTCTCCTTAGTTCTAGGTTGCTTCTCTCCTTGATTAGTTTCCACCCGTTGCTTCTTGTCCTGCCTTCAGGTGCTTTGGAAAATAGCTTGATTCCCTCTTCTTTATGGCAGCCCCTGAGATATTGGAATACTGCTATTATGTCCCCCCTTGTCCTTCTCTTCGCTAAACTAGACATACCCAATTCTAGTTCCTTATATGTTTTAGCCTCCAGTCCCCTAATCATCTTTGTTGCTCTTCTCTATACTCTTTCTAGAGTCTCAACATCTTTTTTACATCATGGTGACCAAAACTGTATGCAGTATTCCAAGTGTGGCCTTACCAAGGCATTGTAGAGTGGTATTAATACTTCACGTGATCTTGATTCTATCCCTCTGTTAACACAGCCTAGCACTGTGTTGGCCTTTTTGGCAGCTGCAGCACATTGCTGGCTCATATTTAGGTGATTGTCTACTAGGACTCCGAGGTCCCTCTCACAGTTACTACTATTGAGCATGGTGCCACCTATGCTGTAATTGTGCATTTGGTTTTTCTTGCCTAAATGTAGAACCTTGCTTTTTTCACCATTGAATTTCATTTTGTTAGTTAGTGCCCAGTGTTCAAGTCTGTCCAGATCCTTCTGTATCTGAAGCCTGTCTTCTGGAGTGTTGGCTATTCCTGCCAGCTTGGTGTCGTCTGCAAATTTGATGAGTTCCCCATCTATCCCTTCATCCCAATCGTTGATGAAGATGTTGAAGAGTACTCGGCCCAGAACAGAGCCCTGGGGCACCCCACTACACACTTCCCTCCATATAGATGCAGTTCCATTGAGGACCACTCGCTGAGTACGGCCGGTCAGCCAGCTACGGATCCATCTGGTGGTGATTCTGTCTACCCCACATTTTTCTATCTTATCAAGTAGTAGGTTGTGATCTACTTTATCAATGTAGTACAAATGCAAATTGATGATGTAAATGCAAATTGACAACATCTTATTTCTTTTATTAAAATATGAATTTATTTGTTTACTCTATCTTTCAACAAATCAATGTGGTATAGTGATTAAGATACCACGCTAGAAACTGAGGGACTCCAAATTTTAGTCCTGCTTGAGATACAAAGCCGGCTGCATGACCGTGGGCCAGTCATTCTCTCTCAGCCCTAGGAAAGAGGCAATGTTAAGCCACTTCTGAAAATCTTGACAAAAAAAATCTTTAGGAATTAGTCCAGGTAGTTAGCAGGGGTCAAGACTTATTCAATAAAGCACATGTGAACTATAACACCCCTTTGTCTTTCAGTGCAAGATTGCTAAAGGGGAGTTATAGTATTGTGTTTTTAATGTTACATACATTCTAAAACAGGGGTGTCAAACTGCCAGCCCGTAGGCTGGACATATCATCCCAAAACCGCGCCCACCCCATTGCCAGCAACGTGATGTTGCGAGTTTGACATGCCTGTTCTAAAGTATTAATGCAAAGCTATAACATTCTGCAATAAATGAAATGGGTAATTCAAAGAATAAGAGTATGATTAAAGATTAAAAATGAGAAAATATATATAGATGGTTTTTATCAATTGTTTCAAAAAGATACTTTGTAGTGTCATAAATAAAGCACTAAAAGGCAGGACTTTATTAATAGAAGTGCCATTACCAAGAAGGTCCTGTTCCTAGAAACTACCCACTTCAGAAATCACCCAGTCTATATATATATATATATATATATATATATATATATATATATATATATATATATATATATATATGTAGGTCTTTGGTTGTTCGGGTTTTCTCCCGCGTAAAATTGGAAGTGTCTTGGCGACGTTTCGACGAAGTCCCATTCATCATCTTCAGGCTGGTGTTTTCAGCTTCGTGCTTCGAGGAGCATGAAGCTGAAAACACCAGCCTGAAGATGACGAATGGGACTTCATCGAAATGTCACCAAGACACTTCCAATTTTACGCGGGAGAAAACCCGAACAACCAAAGACCTACATACAAATACCCGCGAAAACCTCAGAAAACATATATATGTACGTACGTACATATATATATATATGAATCTGTTGAATCATCATTAATATGGCCTTCCAAATATTCCAGCATTTCTGCTTGACAGCTTTTAAACTGAAGGCAAAAAACTAATCCAGGGAATATATATGTATCTTTCTGATCAATGTCATTTTCATGTAGGTTTGTTCTTGTTCATTACATCCCATTGTTCCTTTAAACAAGTATGATTAAAGTCACCATTATTCATAATATTTTAAGACATTCAGATCAGGTTAGTAAAGTTGTCAAAGAGATGGATGTGGAGCAGAGATAACTATTACAGCTATAACAAAATCTAGCATAATGGAATAAGCGTAACTAAAATGAGAGTGAAGAGAAAGTGTGAAGAGCTGAGCTTCTCCTCCTATTAAGCAGATATCTCACTGATGAAGATGGTGGAGGATATCTGCATGCTTTCTAAGCTATACACCCTAGCAGACATTTTAGACTCAAAATCAAGTTAACCATTAGCCAAGGAAAGGGAGAAAAGGTTAAATATCATTCTTCTTCATTCCCTGCGTCTCTTTTAAGGAAATCTTTCTGGATGGAGGGAGGCAAATTGACCAAAAAGGACAGGAGGAAAACAGTTGCAGCATGACTCAGTGTTTGCACTGCAAAAAAAGATTGTCTAAAGACAACTTGTGTAAATAGTAATTGAAATGGATTTTTTTAAAAAAAGAATGGCCATGGAGCAGCTGGGGCAGGACCTATTCCTATTTGTCTCTTTAAAATGCCAGTTCCCCCCCCCCCCACTCCAAACTCAATAATTTACTCAGTTGAGATCCCCAGGTGGGTGGATAACATCATATACTTTGGTCACTAGGTAGCATAGGACTTAGGGCACACTCAGAAGGAATCTCTCTCTTTTTTTTTTTGTCAGAAAGAGTCAAAAGCACAACCCTTTGAAATACAAATCCAGGTTAATAAAACACAATCCCTAAGTTCACAGTGCAGGCAATCCCTCCCCCAAAATAAACTTGGTTGGTTTGATGGCCTGGATAAGAAAACAGGATAAGAGGATAACAGGATAAGAAGAAGGTTGAACTCCCACTGCATGCTAAGCCATAAATTCCCCAACTTGGTTTTAGCACAGTACATTTTGTGCTATCCAAGACTCGCCAAGGCTTGTTTAACTCTTTTGTCCATTAAGCCTACTGTGATGGTGGGCAAATGGTGAATGTCTAGGCTAGTCCAGCTGATATTACAAAAGTGGAGAATGGTCCCAAACCATACAGAATAAGACAAAAGACAATTTAATGAGAGCTACTAGATTTTGTCATGGGAGATACAAAGGAATAAAGATCACAAACAAAACTCAAATTCATCAGATCACGGTGACAATCAGTGAAGAGTCCAATCAGCATGACATTGGCAATGGTAGGAAAATAATATGGTCATCTTCCACGCTGATAGGTTATTCCCAGTGACATGTGGTTCTGTGATCAAAGAAGCACAAGGGTGGTAACAATCTCACCCTAACTAGGCAAAGCAACTGGCAATTGTGTATATTTTGCCTTTGAACAAGATACATTATGAAATACAGATAACCGTATGGGAAAATGTAATGGGGAAAAGCCAATCTCCCAATCTCATGTTTCTTTCAGACATTCAGTCACTTCCATTTGTTCAAGACCCAGCCTCATAGATGTTAATAAAACCAGTATTCTAGGAATCTCTGTTACCTCTGCCCCAAGGCTTGTCAAAATAACTCGGATAATGAACTCCCAGCAAGCTATCCAGCTTTAGACAGGGAAACATATGTAAATATCTTAGTTTGCATAATACGCACCAGCTGAACAATTCTGGGGATTCTGTGGTTTTTCTAAAAGAAATAAATGCATAATCTCCCATCAGAATCTCACAAAATTCACTTCTCTTAACTTGTATCACTATGCCTTTTCTTAAGGCAGGGGTTCTCAACCTTGGCAACTTTAAGACTTGTGGACTTCAACTCCCAGAATTCCTCAGCCAGCAAAGCTAAAGTTAAAGTCCACAAGTCTTAAAGTTGCCAAGGTTGAGAACCCCTGTTTTAAGGCAACTGACAAGGAGCCTATATATCTTTGGAAAGGGGCCAAAGACAGTAGACTTACAGCACAACAGATTTGGAAGGGTCCTTGGAGGTCTTCTAGTCCAACCCCCCTCTTCAAGCAGGAGACCCTCTACCATTACAGCAAATGACTGTCTGATCTCTTCTATGTTCTACATTCTATGAAGGTTAAGAACCTCCAGTGATGGACCACCCACAACTTTCTACCTGTAGAAACTTTTCCTGTGATTGTCCGAAGGATTTGCACTCTTGAAATATACATGTTAGAGAAGATGTGGGGCTAGAGGATTCCAAATTCATGCACATAAACCCTTTGCAACATTTTTGCATCCTTATGCTAATAGAAAATGGCAATAAATAGGAAATGAACAGTCACATTTCTGAGATGCTGTATGTACCTTTCCTGCATTGAAATGAGCAGATAGACTAAGTCAGTGATAGCAAACTTTTTAGAGACCGAGTGCCCAAAAACTGGCCCTGCCCCCATTCTATCCCTTGCCCCTGCCCCGCCCCTGCCCCATCCCCCGCCCTGCCTGCCGCAGGGCCGCTGCAGATCATCCAGGCAGTCAAGCAGCACCATGGCGGCCACACCCTCTGCCTGCCCCCACAGCATCAACTGTGCACGATGGGGCATGAGAGCAGAGTCTTGTCTACACTGCCTGGATCAGTTAATACAGAACTGAAATGCTATAGGTATTATACAGTGCTGTAAAAAGGAGTAAGATTTGTGTATCACAGAACTGAGATGCTCTGGTTTCCAAACTGAGATTTCCAAGGTCTTATTAGCAGGAATTACTTGATCAAAATGCATATCTTTCTCATGCTAAAAAATGTTTATGTTGCAATTCACTGAATCAGGATAGAGCAGCTGATTTTTAAGAATCTGATGCACATTAAAATGTGATCCACAATATAACCTCTATCTTGAATGTAAGCCAAAATTCTTAGTCTGAATATTTCTTGTAAATCCATCACTGACTTCTCATACATATAATTCATTTGCTTAAAACTGTTCCTCCCACCCATGGAGTCCTTGATATTCTCTGAACTTGGTTGTTTGCTTGGGATGTCTTTTACTCAATGCAATAACTATATTTCTCACTATTAAAGTACTAAACTATGGGAAAAATCAAAGTTTCTTACAGAAAAAAAACAAAACTAAAACAAAACTTGTTTTCAGAACTAGTTTGGTCTAGTGCAGTGATGGCGAACCTTTTAGAGACCAAGTGCCCAAAACACAGCCCCACCCACTGCCCCTGTCCCACCCAGCCCGTCCCCGCCCACCCGTAGGGCTACTCACCACCTCCATGGCCTGCCGCAGATTGCTCAGGCTGCCCAGCAGTGCCATGGCGGCCACATCGTCCACCCATGCCCCACAGCATCAACTGTGCATGATGGGGTGCGAGGGCAGAGTCTTGTCCCCACTGCCCAGCTGCCATGTCCTTGGCTGCACTGCTCCACCTGGGCTGTGATCGGGGGCGACTCTCCTCTGGGGAGCTGGTGGTAAGGAGGGGGCCATGGGGGAAGTGGGGCTGGGGCAATGGTGTGCGTGCCCACAGAGAGGGCTCTAGTGCCGCCTCTGGCATGTGTGCCATAGGTTCGCCACCACTGGTCTAGTGGTTAAGGCACCAGGCTAAAAAGCGGGAAACCAGGAGTTCTGTTCCTGCCTTAACCATGAAAGCAAGCTGGGTGATCTTGGGCTAGTCACTCTCTTTCAAAGGTATGTTGGATATATTCACCATCTTCAGTTATTTGTAAAAAGAATAAAGATGGGATACAAATCAATAAATCACTAGTTTAATTTCAAGAGAAAATGAACATGTTAATCAGAAAGAAGGAGGCATTTTAGATTTGTTTTTAATTCAGGAGATACATCAGGCAAACCAACACAGATATAATCACTTGCTGCCTTACTGGACCTCAGTGGAAACTAGCCCGGACTTGAAAATGCAGATCCCATCCCCTCCCCCCATACACACACACTCTGGACTAAATATACATTAAAATGGCTTTTTCTTCTTGGAAATGAAAGTGGATTTTGGGCTAACTCTGACCTATACTGGAGAGAACATAAAGTTTCCTTGTAATACAAGCAGTCCTCAACATACAGTCATAATAGAACTTACCTGTTATGATCATAAATCATGTCATAAAATGGATCTATCACATAATCAGCATGCTTGTAGGATTTTTTTTGGGTGGCGGTTGTTAAGCAAAGTTTTGCCGAAAACTGGAAGTACGTTCTAGTTTTCAGCCAAACCATAATAAAACAAGGTCACGTGACCATGTGACACTACAAATGGCCATAAAGGTATCCATGTTCCGCCCAAAGTTGTCATGTGACCACAGAGAGGGGTTCAACTGTCATAACTTTGATTCTGAGTCATAAATACTCTGAAGGTAGGTCTCTTGTAATTTTGAATGGTCACTAAGCAACCAGTCATAAGTCAAGGACTACCTGTATAACATAGCTACAATTTCTGATAATTTTACTTTATGATTTCATCTTGGGAACAATCAGGACAGAACAACTTCTTTCTTGTTCTATTGTCTAGTACAGTGGTTCTCAACCTTTTTAATGCCGCGACCCCCAACCGGTCGTAAGTCAAGGACTGCTCAACCGGTCGTAAGTCAAGGACTACTCAACTGGTGCAGCACCGTTTGCAGAATGGGACTTTTGGCTGGCTCAGCAGGGCAGAGACAGCCTGGACAATTCCTATTGGCTTTTGAAAGCCAATAGAATTAGACTCTATTCAAGAGAGTCTATTCTATTGGCTTTCAAAAGCCAATAGAATAAAAGGGAATAGACCAGCTAAGGAAAAGGGGAAAAAAATGGCGGACTGCATTGTTTGGCAACCCCTGTGAAATGGTCGTTTGACCCCAAATGGGGTCCCGACCCACAGGTTGAGAACCACTGGTCTAGCACAATCAGGAACAATCCAACACAGCTTAGCACAGCTGTCACGGATGTGTCTGGCAATTGTTTTCAAAGCCAAGGATTAAGCCAAGGATGACAGAGACTGGGGGCAAAATCAAGACCCTCTTGAACTGTCTTCCACTGAGGGAAAGAATGGCTTTCCGTGGCTCCCTCCTGCTTGAGCAAGATATATGTATGGGCAATGCTGGGCTTCATTTGGTATCCATTTTGACTCCACTGGGGGGGAGATAATATAAAAACTAGAAAAGGAAAAGGGAAAAGAGAAAAAAGAAAAACTCCAATCAGCATTACCAAATAGGAGCCTTCTCCTTCGTCTTTGTAATTCTGACATATGGTGTATGTTAAAGAATAAAGCCGTGTTGGTAAACACACCCATGGCAGCCTTTCGAGGAACTGGTGCCAATCACCAGCAGAACAATAGAGCTCTGAGACTGAAATTGGCCATGAAGTGTGATATGCCATGCAAAGGCACATGCCTTTGTTTTTCCAAGTGTGTTCATGTTTCCATATGCAGTTTACTAAAACACGGAGCATCTCCGCAGAGCTGGAAGTGGCTGTCATCTGGCATGAGTCTTGTACCAAACAGAGCATCAGGCTGGGAAAAGAGGAAGCCTGAGAAAGATGGTGATGTTTCTCGACTTCCTCGCCTGGTATTATCTCTATGACAGTAATAAGTAATAGTCTGTCCCTCCATCAGAGGGTTTGCAAGGCTTCCTTTGGAGATGAGAATCCCTTCATGCCTAGGGGCCACCTGTTGTTTTGATTGTGAGAGGCTGCAGGAGCACGCAAAGCAGTCAGCCAGTTTGGTCTAGTGCAGGGGTAGGCAACCCAAAACACTCAAAGAGCCACTTGGACCAGTTTCCCACCCAAAACAAAACACCGGGAGCCGCAAAACCCTTTTGATATCTAAAATGAAGATAACACTGCATATATCCTTTTTTACCTTTATTATAGGGGTGTGTGTGTGTGTGTGTGTGTGTGTGTGTGTGTGTGTGTGTGTATGTATATGTACACATTAAAAATAAAAGTAAAAATATGACTCTTGGGAATATCCATACTATTAAAACAATGATCACCAAGAGAATGCTTTAAGAGAATAAAATTACATACACACACAGGTAAAAAAAAGATATATGCAGTGTTATCTTCATTTTAGATGTCAAAAGGGTCTCTCTCTCTGTGTGTCTCTCTCCCTCCCTCCCTCTCTATCCGCCCTTGGTCTGCCACTCCTCTTCCCCCACTCTCTTTTTTTCTCTCTCTCTTTCCTCTCTCTCTCTCTCCCCCTCCCTCTCTTTCTCTCTCTCTCTTTCTCCCCCCCTCCTATCTGCTGCTCACCTGGCAAGCTTCAAGCTGTTCTCCAACAAGCTCAGGGTAGGCAACCTCGTCTCTTTTATGACTCATGGACTTCAACTCCCAGAATTCCTGAGTCAGCCTAGCTGGGCTAGCTAGCTCTCTCCTGCCCGTCCTGCTTCCTGCTTCCTGCAGAGATGCAGCAAAGGGAGGAGCTCTGCCCAGTAAGCTTTTCAGTTCCTCGGAGAACACTGTGAGTGCACTCTCTTTTACACACCCAGACACATCCAGAGAGAGAGAAGCAGGGAAGTGCAATTGCCTCTCACTGTCTTTGTCTCTCTCTGCAAAGGCAGAGGAGGCTGGGAGCCACAGGGGAAGGCTCAAAGAGCCGCATGCGGCTCTGGAGCCGCAGGTTGCCAACCTGTGGTCTAGTGGTTAAACAAACTTGCCCATTAGGAGATGGACTAATTTACAGTGAGTTCTAGTCTCTCCTTAGGCATGAAAGCCAGCTGTGTGACTTTGGGCTAATCACCAGGAGATGGTGAGTTCTAGTCCCACATTAGGAATGAATGCTGGCTGGGTGACTTCGGGCCAATCACCAGGAGACAGTGAGTTCTAGTCCCAACTTTGACATGAAAGTCAGCTGGTTTGAGTAGTAAGCTGAAGGGGATAAAACCCCCAGTTCCCTACATGTTGTGTGTTGTTGCAAAGGGGATGAATTCAAATTGGAAAGACGAAACTCTCCAAAGTGGCATCATTGAAGGCCTAGCTCAAGCATGGATCAGCAACTTGCAGGGTGGGGGGGGCATTTCAGCAAAAGTTCAAAACAAAAAATAGATTACACATAATGTGGTTAAAATGTCATTTAATTATTGAACGCATTTCATATGATTCCTGCTTCTTTATTTTCATGTACTCTTCTGTCACATTAAAAATGGCAATTGCAGTTTTAGGATGGGTTCTGTTAAGGTGACCAACCGTCCTCCTTTAGGGAGCACAGTCCTCCTTTTCTAAGTTCTGTCCTCCCTCGAAAACTGTCCTCCTTCATGTCTTCCTTTCGATATTTGAAGACCAATCTGCAGGGCTTTTTTTTCTTCTCATAGAACGCTCAGAACGGCGTTCCGGCACCTTTTTTTGATGGTTTTTTTTTCAACTTTTGCATGAGCTGTGCTACTCCCCCTATTGGCTTTCAAAAGCCAATAGGAATTGCTGCTGAGTGCGCCAAAACACCCGGCTGGCAAACTTTGCACATGCAAGTTGTCTGTATTATTGTTGCAATGAATAAAATGTTTCTTTTATTTACGATATTTTTTTCTTCAATTTATTTGTGTCCTCCTTTTCATTGTAAAAAAGTTGGTCACCTTAGTTCTGTCAACCATAATCCTAACCCTTGTGGCCCAACCTGCACATTTTATATTTAAGTCCTGATCTGAACAAAAGCTGGATGCAGCAACAGTGTTGGATGTGTCATTAATATTGCAAGTGAAGTATGTCAGCATTGTGTTGAAAAAGCACCCCTCCCTTCATATAATGTTCAGTACTTCTAAGGAAATTTTCTAAATTAGTCCATCCCCTACTGAGCAAGTTGGTTAAATGCAAGGAAAGTATTGTTTTAATTGAAAGAGGAAAGAGAAAATGAATCCCCTTTCTTTTTTTTTAAATCTTTACAGAAAGACAGGAAAACAGCCTCATCTATCACTAGGGGAAGCTATCACTCACAGTCTGTTTTATCTGCTGCATGTACAAACAAGGATTCAGAGACAAGGTCTGGAAGGATAAATCTGTGCATGAGATGAAGATGCCACTTGTTTCTTTTAGGCGAGTGACTCGTCGCTTGAAAATTAGTGAGAGGAGCCTAGCTAGCAGCTCAGTATCTCCTTGAGGGAAGTCTACTGCGAATGAAGTCAGGCTGCAGCAGACAAAATATGTGGTCAAATACTTTCAGCCCAGGAGATGGTTTCACACATCTTACACTCATAATGGGGTTTGTCAGTGTGACATATAAACCTATCTTTTACAGCTTAATATTATATGTGAGCTAGACCAATGTGGCTTGTTCAATAAATTATGATCTCAAAATTTGGCTTAAACCCAGCCAACAGATTTATAGAAACATGTGTGAAGGTGGTCACATTTATCTGGATTTCTCCAACTGACTGACGCATGCTGGTTTGAAAAAAACTTGCTTATAAGTCATGGAGCTGAGCACCCTGATCAGTTTGCCCATAGAGAATAACCTGTCCTTATTGGAATCCAGCAGTATATATCTTACAAAGTATAAAAATAAAATAAATTAGTAGTTTGCTATTTGGCTGGCTGGGGAATTCTGGGAGTAGACGTCTATCCATCTTAAAGTGGTCAAGGTTGGGAAACACTGGCGTAGGGTATACCTTCCTCATACCTTTTCTATCCAATCAGAATGCATGTAACAGACACTTATGAAGAAAAAAAATGTCTGTCAGGAATGCTGACATTGCGTTGAGCAAAGGGTTGGACTAACTAAATGACTTCAAAATTCACATTCTTTATTTCTATGGCTTTAAGTTGTCATCTGCCTGGATATAGAAATTTAAACAAAAGAAAATGCCTTCTCCCACAGTGTGTTATTTGTCAGTGGTATGATCACAAGTACACTTAAACAATAAATTGGTTTGGAATTGAAAAGTGAAGAGAGTGATCTAGACTAAATAGTAAAGGATGCCCATACAAGTCAATGCCTAGTTCTCAAATTGATCTTGAATGCTTCTAAAAGCAGCTGGAAATAAACTGCCAAAGACAGATTCTTTCTTTTATTTTGATTGCAAGATGTGCCTTGAGGTTGGGTCTCTTTCTCAGTGGGGCCGTTACACTGTTTGCATCTTCTGGCTAAGCAAATAAAATTGAAGGCCATTGGAAAAGTTTCTTGTCGTACAATGTTGTAGCAATTGCCCTAATTGTGTGTGATTCAGGACTGATATAAATCAGCAATGCCACCTCTCTCTTTCTCTTTTAATCTATTTCCTTGGCATTTGTTCAGTCAACTGCTGAGTTTTAAACACAGTTCATTGTACCACACTTAGTGTATTTAGGGGTTGCCCCAGAAAGGACAAGAAACAAAGACAAATGTATCTGATAGATGTTCCTTATTGGAAAAAGGGGAAAAAATAATGCCATAGTGACATCCTGATGCTGAAGAAGTTATGGACCTCGGATCATAGAAGGTGCAGTCTCATCAGTCGAGCCCTGATTATAATATAAGTTCTTCTTCCTCCAGAGAAGCATTCAGGATTCAATTCTAAACAGTAATGTTTGGGAAAGGCACAATCTAAAACAGACAAATCTGTATGTGTTTAGGTTTTGCTTTCTTTCCACTTTTAAATATTAAAAATTGACTCCAGCTGTGGGGTAAAGTAACGCCCAGCCTATAAAGACTTTGACAAATAAATCACAGTGCAATTTGCTGTGCATTTTTGTGAGGTCTAAACACCAATTCTTGAAGAGAATTTTCCATTATTGAATCTTGGGAAGTGGTCTTTGCCACTACCAGCTCATCTTATTTTTTTACTCCTAAAATATATGTCCCTGAATACCAGTAAGGACAGGTTCTGCCATAACTCTCCTGGAAAATTGATCACAGCATTTAATTCCATGACTGATAAAGAAGTCTGTCTCAATGCAGCATGCTGGTTAGGGCCATTACCTCAACCCATCTTGGGGGTGACTTGAAATCTGTTCTAAAACAGGCAACCATGTGATTCCATTTTAACGAATCCAATAAATAGTGTAACACAATGTTTTTCAAACTTGGCAACTTTAAGATCTGTGGATTTCAACTCCCAGGATTCTCCAACCAGCCATATTTCTGGGAACTGAAGTCTATGTATCTTAAAGCTGCCAAGTTTGAAAAACACTGATCTAACAGTAGCTGGAAGGGAAGCACAATTGTACATAAGCCTCTGTAGATCAAAGCATATTTATTTCAAAAGGACAGTTTTTACTACTAAGTCTTCTTCTGGACAAGGCCATATTTACTACCCATGTTAATTATGATTATATTTTGGGGTTATTCAGTGAAGTTACACTGAAGGCAAGATATAGAGTTGCCCATAAATGCCCATAGCCATTGCCACATACCTATGCTGTGAAGGGGTGGATGGGTAAATGTAGGTTGCAAATGGCTCCAGATGGGCTGACACTCACAATTCCCAAATTCCAATTGTGTGTTGTGCAGAGGTGTGCACCCTGTTGCTGATTGGTTGATCTGACTTCCTGTTCTGTGCTTTGCTGTTTGAGTGCCAGAACATTACATTTGCAGAAATATAAACGGAACACCTATGCAACCATTCCTGAATCACAGACACATACATTCCCTAATATGCACTGCTGGAGAGGTCTGCTCAAACCTTGGGTCTTTCATTGCTGCTCAAAGAGATAATAGATGTGGGCTTGCTATGGTTATGTTTATTATTTGCCTAGAAACGAAAGCAAAGTTCTTGCTAGCCCTCTGCTTTCTTCTTCTCTTTCCAGGAGTTTAATCCCTTGTTTATCCTTAGGCAAGAATTTTCCAAATATTATGAAAGTATCTATCCCTGAATCAATGTTAACAGCAGTAGAAACTACTAAAAGAAATATTCGCTTAAAATATCCTAGAAATAAAACCATTGATTAGGAGAAACTGTTGAGTTTTCTTTGCTGATAACACAGAAGCTTTTAATTGAGGTGGATAACTTATTATGCAAGAAGCATGATATTATGTAGATCCCAGCCTACATAATGCCATAGTGGTATCCTGATGCTGAAGAGATTATGGATCTCAGATCATAGAAGGTGCAGTTCAAGAGACCTTTTGGCCTCATTGCTCCAACCCTGATTATAATACAAGTTGCCTTTCCTCCAGAGAAACATTCAGGAATCAGTTCTAAAGTTTGGGAAAGGCACAATCTAAAACAGACAGTATGTTAAATCTGTATGATCATTCATTGAACAATTCATTTATTACTAGACGTGGGGGGAGTAGTGAAAAAAGTTTTCATTCAGATCTTTATTAAAATATAGCTTCCCTCTTCATTACGGAAAGTAATTGCACCAATGTAGGCAAAAAGTTTGCATTGTCCATCAGTCCTGGACTGAATAGTCATTGCATTGTCTTTACATTCTGAGATTTTTCTAAAAATTCCACTGCAGCTGTAACTGTGGTTCGGTGCTTACTAAAAATTGGAAGATGTCCCATTGTCAGGTGACCATACCTCAATGTGTTGTGACCAAAAAATTCATAAGATTTTTTAAAAATTGTACATAATATTTTTCAGTGAACTTTCAATCAACAGTTTTTATATATTGGCTACAAAAGTATAGGCTAAGAAAGTATTCTTAGGCAATGTTTGAACAAGGTGTGGGTTGTTTTTTTTTTGACAACGTTAAAATGATTTTCAAGCTGCCCATGGATCTCTGCTATGTGAATGTCCTTTATGCCTCCACAAGAGATTTCTAAAGGAGAATTGAGTTAATTACAATGGAATGAAGCTGTGATTTAAATATGACTCTTTAATGAATGTCTAATGAGAAAACATCTTTCTCTGCCTATTTTGAAATCGTGACCATTAGAGTAGATTCACCAACACTGACAGGGCAAGCCTCTGTAGATAAATAGAGAGCAAACCCTGCTCTCTTCTAGTACTGATGATGTTATTGGGTTGAGTTAGGGCTTTTTTCTCATAGAACGCCCAGAACGGAGTTCCGGCACCTTTTTGGGATGGAACCTTGTAGGGTAGGCAAGGCGGGTTGTATGACATGTGTGAGTTCGGCACCTTTTTTTTTTTTTTAGAAAAAAAGCAGTGGGTTGGGTAATGAAACATTTGCAAGAAAACAATCAAGCTCTGAGAGCGCCAAGGGCCGCAAAGACCAGATTCTTCTTCTCCAATAGCTTTAACACTGATCGATAGTCTTGGTCCTATTCTCCACATTATTGCTTGCAGCACAGTTCAAATCACAAAGGGGAAGAAATCTTGAGCAGATATTTATTCTGCACAGTCAAGATTTTTTTAAAAAATGTATATTAGAGGCAAGCTCTGTTTCAATGCCTCCACATTTCTGGTTGTCCTGTCAATCTTCACTTGCTGAAGATGAAGGACTGCAAAAGCGTTGAAAGGGAATATCTTCAGATAAACCATTTATTGTATTATTTGAACAAGTTGCACTGGCAGCATCTGAAAGTCTTATGGTTTTGAAGGTACTTGATCAAATTCTCCAGGATACAATTAAATTTTATTGATAATTTATAAACTTTACTAAAATAAATACTGGTAATTCACAAGAACTTTGAAATAAAAATTAGAGACTCTCAGTTTACAAAACCGATGGTCTCATCTTTTAAGCATCATCAATATCTCTTATGATCTTAATTTGAGTTTAATTTTAAAAAATGAGTTAACAGAACCTCTCAATGGATAATGAAAAACCATCATTTGTCTGCCTGATAATGATGCAATCAACTGAAGAGACTTTAATAAACATTTGGCAGTTTTGTGTTGGTTGGATATTTCTATTATTGCAAACAATATTTGTGGAAGAAATTTAAGTTTTAAAGATATTACTGCTAAAGTATATTCCAAAATTTGAAATTAATCTACCTACGAAGAAATCAAGATTTACAGTTCATGGATTGTTGCTAAAAATATTATGTTTTCATAAAAAAAGTCTTGTATGTGAGATTTCAAAGCTTGGCTTACTAAAATATGTCAGCTTGCAGCCTTTGAATTCACTTTTTATTGGCATAAAAAACTGAACAATACCATTTCATATGGTTAAGGTTCAAATTGCTGTTTAAAAACTGGCTTGTAGTAATTTTCACTTAGCTGTAATTATTGAACTTTTAAGTTTTGTTTGTTTCCCTCTTTTATTTATCCTTACATCTTTGCTTATTTGAAAAGCATTTGTTTTTCTTCTCTTTTGTAGTTGTATAAAAATGATAATAATAAAAAGGCCCGCAAAAGAGTTGCAATGAAGCATTTCAACTGAGATTAGCTACAGACTTCACCTCAATCAGGGATGTTATTCATTCATTTATTCAGTGAATATCTTCCTTTTGTTTCATATAGTAATTAAGGGGGTTAACAAAAGAAATATCAAAGCAAACTAAACAGTTTAAAATAAAGGACAAATGGAAGACATCTTACACCAGATTAAAATTGTATATTAATGTTACCATTCTCAATGGAGATTTTAGCACTGAAAGTGTAAGAGTGCCAGGAGATGGAAAATGTAACCTCTGACATTTTTCCATGCTTTTAACCCGGGGTCTTCGAACTTGGCCCTTTTATGACTTGTGTATTTCAACTCATAGAATTCCTCATCCAGCATTGCTGGCTGAGGAATTCTGGGAGTTGAAGTCCACAAGTCATAAAAAGGCCAAGTTTGAAGACCCCTGCTTTTAACTAAGAGAGTTGGGATATGCCAATAACTATATTTTGAAAGCACCTGGTCTCCCTGAAGATTCAACAAAAGTGTTGCTGCTGAAGTAAATGAGATTGGGCTGATTTTAACAAATGTTGCTGCTGCTAATGAATACAGGGCAAAATCCTTTCCTTCAGAAACCCACAGGGAGAGAAAAGAGTAGCACAAAGAATGCTTCTTCAGCCTGCTGAGAATACTGTAGTGAGAACTGGGCTGAATTCTACAACAGGAAAACAGAAGACTTAAACAAAACCTAAAGAAGATAATGCCAATCAGCCCTAAGAAAACATTAAAACAGCAACAAATGTGCTGGCACTGTGGACATTAGAACATATTTGTGAATGAGCCAAAGGAAGCTTGATACCTATACAGATGTTTTAAAATGCTTCATCATGGCCAGATGTTGATTCTCAAGAGAAATGCCTCCAAGCAGAATTCACTGGCTTCTTTCCCCAAAAGACAATGTCCGGCCTGCTGTAGCGCTATATTCATTGCAAAGTCAATGTTTTTCTGGGCTGCTGTACTGTAGTATTACCATGCATGCTTCATTCACATGTATATTATATTTGTATTCCTGTACAGGCACATCAACTGAAGAATCTTCTGCAAAAGTGTAACATGCATATAACATAGTTAAGCACTGTGTGTCAACAAAGAAGAACTACTTTGGAATTGGGGAGCATTTGATGATATACCCATTTAAATTCAAACTTAACATATTTTAATCGGTTTTTAATATGCATAAGCAGGAATGTAAATTATAAAAAGAAAAATATTTATACAATATTGGACTATAATATTCTCTTCCAAATTCCTCTACAGAGAGTAATGGAAAAAGGTGAATTTTTGAGAAGCTAACATTTGCAAAATAAATGTAAAGAAGTTCTGGAAATGGCAAAACAAGAATTTATTTTATTTTTATTTTATTTTTAAAATTTATAAGCCGCCCCACTCCCGGAGGACTCTGGGTGGCTAACAATAAAAAACACATAAAACATAACAAAACAAACAGTACAAAAACAGTCATCCAGGGTCAGATTTTATAAACCCCAGGCCTGCCAGAAAAGCCAGGTCTTAAGCAGCTTATGGAAAACCAACAGGGTGGGAGCAGTCCTAATTTCCGGGGGGAGCTGGTTCCAAAATGTGGGCGCCATCACAGAGAAAGCCCTCCTCCGCGGCCCCGCCAAATGGCACTGCTTGGCCGACGGGACCTGAAGGAGGCCCAGCCTGTGGGATCTAAGTGGACGTAGGGAACTATGAGGTAGTAGGCGGTCTCGCAAATAGCCTGGCCCTGAGCCATATAGGGCTTTAAAGGTAATGACCAACACCTTGAATTGGACCCGGAGACCAATAGGCAACCAGTGCAGCCCATGGAGGATAGGTGTAACGTGGGTGTATCGAGGAGCACCCACTATCACTCGCGCGGCTGCATTCTGGACCAACTGTAGTCTCCGAATACTTTTCAAGGGTAGCCCCATGTAGAGCGCGTTGCAGTAGTCCAGACGTGAGGTGACAAGGGCATGAGTGACTGTAAGGAGAGCCTTCCGGTCCAGGTAGGGTTGCAACTGGTGCAACAGGCGAACTTGTGCAAAGGTCCTCCCAGCCACAGCCGTCAAATGATGTTCCAAATTCAGCTGTGGATCAAGGAGGACACCCAAGTTGCGAACCCGTTCCGAAGGGGGTATATTTTCCCCCGCAAGAGTCAACACTGGACAGTCGACATGAGTTGCCATAAATGAGAAAATTTTGAGTGCTGGTGAACATACAGTAAGGGCAAAATGAATACAAATTAGAGAGATGAGGAGAACTAATGTGTGTGCACTTATCATTAACCTTTGAAGACCAAGGGCAATGCAAAGCACATCTGTTCTAGTTTAAGCACAGACAGATCATGTGAAAGTAGAATATAAAAAAGGCAAAGACATTTCAAGTCATCTTGAAAGCATAGAGCATAAAACAATAGGATCAGAAAGGACCTTGGGGGTCTTCTAGTCCATACCCTATCTCAAGCAGGAGACTTTATACTATTCTGGACAAATAATTGCCCCGTCTCTTCTTGAAAATCTCCAGCAATGGAACACCCACAGCTCCAAGAGGCAAGTCATCTCACTGATTAATTGTTCTTATAGTCAGGAAATTCTCCTTAATTCTAGGTTGGATGTTCCATCCATTACTTCTTGTCCCATCTTTGACTGCTTTCGAGAATAAATTGACTCCCTCTTCTCTGTGACAGCAGCTCACGTACTGGAATTAATCTGACTTGGTCATTATTATATATTAAATAGAATTGCATCATATATTCTTCTGATGTTCACAGGAAGACCAAAAAGAGGCTTATTTGCTCTTAGAATGGCAGGGTTTGATAAATCCTGGGGCTGCTCAAAGTCTGTCTGACCATTCCAACCACTGACCTAAAAAGTAGCAACTGACATGTACCATGTACTTCAGTATTAAAAATGCAAGAAGGAAGATCATACCAGCTGTAGAGCCAGATTTGGATTCAGCTATCGCTGTACTCTGTCTAAAAACCTTCATTCTGTGTATTCAACATAAACTGGTCTCACAAAGCAAGTTCCAAAAAAAATATTCAAGGAAAGAAAGTTAGGAGGGAAAAATCATGAGAAACAGCTTTGGGAACCAGGTGAATATTGAGTTCATCTTGCACCTGAGCACAACACTCACAAACATGGAAGCTGAACTAAAAACAAAATGACCAGAAGTCCTTCAGATCACAAGTTTAAAAATAAAGAATAGAAAAAACTTGATTATTTTGATGCTGGATTCCAAACTAAGCAAAGTTGATAGATCATACAGTAATGATGGTGTGCAATGCAAGAAAATCTCTGATAAATTCTTGGCTACAAACTGCTTGTCTAAAATGCAACTAAATCCAAACCAAGAAGGGACAAATAGGTACAAATAATTATGATGGAAATAAACATTATAAGGAACAAATATTACAAGTAATAAAAATAGATATCATGACCTGAACTATCCTGTCAGTTGTAGAGCAGGGCAGGGTTTATTTTTTTCCCACCAGGACATTGAATTTGTAAATTCCCTTGTGAGCCCCTGCATTAAATACATATTTGTGCAGTATTACTACATTTGATCTAACCAAGAAGACATATAATCCACTTTGGAGCTAATCATTGGTGGACACTGATTATTCTCAAAGCTCTGCTTCTCTATGATATTTAAGGCTGTGTTTATTGTTCCTTTTTCTTAGGACAAAAATGGCTTCCCAAGCCAAAGTGTCAGGAAAATGTCAGTAGAAACTATAAGGGGAAATTACACACCAAGAGTGCATTGGCACAACTCCTTGGTAACAGTAGTCTTGGCTGTTTGCTTTCTCTTTGAAATGTTGTTTGAATCAATGAGGCAAATGTAAAGAAAGCAACCCAATGCTGGAACTGCTTTGGCAGAAGCTGGGCCAGTGATTAAAACAAGGAGGCAGGGGTCTCCAGGTGATGGTTGTTTTAGCTCTGGGATCCGAGAGGTAGCTGGCCCTTTATTCAAGGATAAAATGCATGCCCTCACATAAAACTGAAAGCAAAATTTTTCCTTTTAGGTTTGATGGATAAAGAGCTTAAAAGAAAATTTGGAACGTTGTTACTATATTTGTTGACAGCAGCAAGAATCTTATATGCACAAAGGTGGAAGGACACACTAATTCTCACCAGGGAAGAATGGATGGTAAAGGTGATGGAGCTGGTGAAGATGGCAAAATGGACTGTTTTAGTTCAAGTCAACCTATCTACCTATTGCTTCTGGACTTTGTATTGAAACTGCAAAACAATGAAACTTTGATTTTAGGTTTTGATGAGTAGAATGACTTTGTTATTATAGAAATGGCTTGAAATGTTTAGAAATGTAAAGCAAAAGATTGAGGCTGTAACTTTTTTCTTGTATCCTTCTGCACTGAAAAAATCAGTAGTCACTACTTTCTCTTCCTTTCCTTTTTGTTGCACCGCTCATCCTTTTTCCTTCACTTTCCTGATTTTTGTTTCTGTTTGTATTTTATTTTACAATGAACTTTAATAAAATCTTTTTAAAAGGATAAAAGGCATGCTCTATGTGGCAGGAAGAGGACACTGAGCTAAGCTGTTTAAAATTCAGTCCCTCTTTAGTAGCAAAAAAATCATCTGCTCCACACCATCTGGCTTCTGTGAAAAGAAATAATATTGCATATATAAGGGTATATAGAAGGGCTGTCAATTTACAGTTTAAATAGGGCTCTTATGCATGGTCAAAATTGGGTAATGAGAGATTTCTTTTATGTGTTCTGAATTATGTCTAACTCATACCAAGGGAGGCTAATCATATTCCTTTGCTCCCACCAGCTTTCTTGGGGGAAACGAGAAAACTATTCAGAGTTTTAAACAAATGTAGTCAAGTAGGTTGTTTGCAAAATTAGACTTAAAATTGAAAGTATATGTAAAATAAAATGTACAATGACTAGGATATTTATTTGGGCGACACTGTTGTTGTTCATCACTTCAGTGCTATCAATATGTAGGCTTCCATAGAAAATACAAACAAAAATTTTATCCCACCCTGTAGGGTAAGACAAGAAGCTCATTAAAGAGAGAAGCAACCTGGAACTAAGGAGAAATTTCCCGACAGTGAGAACAATTAATGGAACAGCCTTCCAAAGTTGTGGGTGCTCCATCACTGGAGATTTTAAAGAAAGAATTGACCAACTGTTTGTTTGGGGTGTGGGTTGGACTAGAAGACCTCCAAGGTCATTTCCAGCTCTATGATTCTATTCTATTCTATTCTATTCTATTCTATTCTATTCTATTCTATTCCATTCCATTCCATTCCATTCCATCTATCCTACCCTACCCTACCCTACTCTAAATCCTACATAGATTAGAGTTTTGACAGGGGATAGAAATAGATAGAGAAAAAAATTATGGAGATTGGCTTCAAAGTAAATAATATTAATTAATTTTTAAAACCATTAGTATGCAGGTATCCAATTAACATTAGCAAATGATTGCAAAGTATTTTTATTTTCACACACTAGCAAAATAATGCTTAAGATCATCCAATGTAGATTACAGTTCTCTGTGAAAGGAAGATGCCAGGTATTCAAGATGGATTTAGAAAAGGCCAAGAAATAAGAGGAAGGATTGCTGATGCTTGCTGGGTAATTGAGAAAGCAAAGAATACCAACAAGAAGTCAATATGTGCTTCATTAACTATAGCATGGCCCTTGATTGTGCTCATTATGACAAGCTATGGAATGTCTTAGAAAAATGGGGCTCCCAGAACATCTCAATGGCCTCATGGGAAACATACAGGACAGAAAAACACAGTCCAGATGGAAACATGCCCCATTCCAGATTAATAATAATAATAATGATAAAGTTGGAAGGGACCTTGGAGGTCATCTAGTCCAACCCCCTGCTCAGGCAGGAAACCCTATAGCATTTCGGACAAATGGCTGTCCAGATTGGCAAAGGAGTAAAATAAGACTGTACACTCTCTCTTTATTTATTCAACCTATATGCAGAATGCATATTGACAGAGGCTAGATTGGAAGAAGATGAGTTTGTTTTTAAAATTGAGGACACATAAGAGGATCAATAGTTAAATAAGTTAATTTTTTAAATTAAAAAATGATAAGACACGTTTGCTTTCAAGAGGGTGGACTGGGGGGGGGAGGTTGAATTGATGTTTTCCCTAAATAATTCTAAACCACTTGAATCACAGAGCAAAAGCCTTTATTCTGCTTGCACTTGGACTAGCACTTCAAGTTTTTAATGACATCTTTCTGTTCCTGCTGCTGCTTCTGACTTAAAACTACTCTCTCTGCTCAATAAAGAGTTTAGTTTTCCTTTGTGGTTAGCGTCATGCACAATCTCATCAAGCAGAATCTCATCAAAAGCCACTTCAAAGACTATCACCCTTCCTTTTTCTTACAGCTGTAACATCATCTCTTATGCTCTGGCAGTGCTAGGATGCCATGGAAAATATTTATGGATGGTGGGAGGGAACAATGCATTACAGAAGGAGAGGCATACAGTAACATTCAAGCCAATTATCTGTAACTGCAAAGCATTTCAAGGCCTGGGATTGGTGGACAGGACTCCAGGGGAGCAGCCAGAAGCCAGGAGCATTTATGCTCTGACTAGTAAAATTATGGCACAGGGAGCCCTGGGCTTTTATAAAGTCAAGATTACCATATTTGGCATTGGAGCAACTGTTATGAAGTGGCAGCTGTTTCTTAGTTTACATTTAAACACATACATGTACAAAGAGAGTACAGTCGCAAAAAATACATGGATTCCATTTTAGTTCAGCTAACTCTTGTTTAGGCTTTAGCATGGAATTTGCCTTCTGCTGAAATTAATGGAGCAAATAGCTTCTTTCAGTATATAACCCTTGAGTTCCCCAAGATCCCTTCTGATGTTTACCATTCTAGAAAACTTACAAAATCTTTTTTTCCCCTATAATAGGCAAGGATGAACATCCTTCAGAAAATGTTTGTTTTAATTGTTGATAGGTTCTGCCAACACAAGGGGCATAGACCCCTATTCTTTGTAGTAGCATCCACCCCCCACAGTCCTTGACTCCCCAACATGTCTTCCTTCTCCTCTGCCATCCAAAAGTTGCAATCGCCTGATTTAACAGAAGCATTTTTCTAAGCGGTTCAGAAGAGTAATTCCTGCCACATGAATCAATCCTTGTCCCTATAGGGAATAGGCTAAGTCAGTGGTGGTGAACCTTTTAGAGAACGAGTGCCCAAACTACAACCCAAAACCCACTTATGCATCACCGGGTGCTGGGTGGGCATGGCCACTGGGTGGGTGTGGCCACTGAGCTGTTGGCTCATGCTCGCTCGCTCACTGTCCGCTCCGACTTGTGCTTGCTGTCTGCAACAAATGCTGCTTCTGCCGAAAGTTGCTCCTTTTATAACCTCTGGCCTATTTGCAGACTGCGTATGCGCGGAGAGCTGCACATGCGTGGAGAGGAGGAGGGAACAGCTTGGCCCAGCAATGGCTCGCGTGCCACCAGAGATGGCTCCATGAGCTGCCTGTGGCATGCGTGCCATAGGTTCACCACCAAGGGGCTAAGTCTAAACATACCCTTCAACCAAGAGGTTTTCAAGGACTACCACTGTGGTTGCTACAGCACACTTGCTCTTCACCTCTCTGAACTACAATATTTTGCAGCAGAACAAGCCATGTAGAAAAAACTAATTGAAAACCCCCCAAATAGCTTTCATTTTGTTTCAAATTCTCCTCCGCACAAAAATATTTTAAAAACATCTGATAATTTGGATACAGCTCTGCCTATTTTGCATCACTACACAACTCAAGATGGCCCAAAGACTCTCTCCAAATGTGAAATGTGGCCTCTAGCCACCCAAAAATGGCCCACCTCTGCTTTCAGTAATGTAATCCATTTCTAGTACTGGTAATCCATTTCTAGTACTGGTGTTGGGGTAGAAGAAAGTTGCATAACAAAATAATAACTTTTCTCATGTAAAGACCCTCCCCCAGTCTTATTTAGACTACAGGTAGACACTGATTTACAACCATATTTGAGCCCAAAACTTTCATTGCTAAGCAAGACAATTGTTAAATGATTTTTTTTTTACTTTTACTTTCTTGTCACACTTATTAAGTGAATCACTGCAGCTGTTAAATTAGTAGCATGGTTGTTAAATGAATCTGGCTCCCCACAGACTTTGTCAGATGGTCACAAAAGGTGGTCATATGACTCTGGGAAACTATAATTGTCATAAATACATGCTAGTTGCCAAGCATCCGAATTTTGATCATGTGACCATGAGGATGTTGCAACAATCATGTGAAAAATGGTCATAATGCCCTTTTTTCAGTGCTATTGTAACTTCAAATGGTCATTAAATGAATGGCTGTAAGTTGAAGACCATCTGTATGGCTCTTAACCAGCATGGGAAGGCACCAAGGTGAAAAAAGACTGATAGGGTAATTCTATAATCAAATGAAATGAAAAAGGAATTTGGAGACAGATTCTAGCATGATATATCAGCAGATCTTAAACAGTAATATTCATTACTTTTGAGCTGGATTTATGGGAATTTATCATGTACAGTATTACTGCATGTAGTTCAGACATCCCAAACTATTTTCAATCAGTTGGAAAATGGCATTGCCTAACCCCCACATCATACATATGCGGTGGGATTATAGTCCCTTAGAAACAAGAATCTTGTAAGAGTAAATTACAAAGTAGAAGAAAGCCTGGGGGAGTTTAAATGGGGTGGATTCCATTTATTCCATATGTGTGAAAACTGGACATGGAACAAGATTATCCAAACCACCAAGTCAAGTCCTCTTCATGTGTTACACCCATAAGCCTCCCTGACTGAAATCCCCATAAATCTCTTCCATCATTAATCAGCTTCTTTGTCTAGTACAGCTTGATTTCAAGCTGGGGTGCTATTTTTTCTTTCCAGCACAGTTGATCCCTACAGGAAAAGAAACAGAAGACAATCTTTAAATACTGTATATAAAATAACCTTTAATACACATGGCAAAAATGTTATTTTCAAAAAGAAAGATCAGTTCCTGATGACAAGGCACTGACCTTTCAACTTTCAAATTGCTAGAGTATGTTGAAAACATAATAAATATGATAAGGAATGTCCCGTATATTCTAAACATAGAATCGAATTCACAACACAAAAAAAATTGACCTCCCCACGGAAAGCAGGCAAATTTCACATGACATTTCTGGAAAATATATTTTATATATTGATCATTTTCAAAACTGCTTCAGTAACATTTTTAACCAAAACCTTGTGTGAGATACGTGTGTGTTTGTGCTCTGCATGTGTCCTTTTGAATTAAGCAAAGTGTGTTTCTATTCAGGTAGTGTCTCCCTTTAGAAAACAGACTTTTATTTTAATGTTTCTCAATGTTGGTGACTTCCATATGTGCACACCAACTTCAAATCCCAGGATGTTCAGCAACTGCCATGTTTGATAATGTGTACAGGATTGTGTAAAAAGAGTGATGTTGTAGAGGACACCAAGCCTTTGGCCTTTCCAAAAGATTAGGGGTCCTTGGTGCTCTCTAAGCTTAACTGTTTTCTTGCAGATGTTTCATTACCCAAACTAGTGCTTGTGAGGGAGATACAAATATTCTCCTTTATTGGTTCCAAAAGATTCTTCACCAAAGGTTCTTCTGAAAGTTGAAAAGTCATAGATGAAGAGGTCACTCGCCAAGGAACAGGAAACAGAGCATAAGAAGGAGCTTCCTGAAATACCATGTTTAAAAGCAGGGAGTGGATTTTATTGTTCTGCTTTGTAAAAGAGAAGTTGAGAGGCAATTGTGACAGCAGTTTTGCAGAACTGTAAAAAGCAGAAAGCAAGGAAAACAATTTCAAAAATAAACTATTTTCTTGTTACTCTTTCTCTCTCTCTAAAGAAGAAAAATGTATTTTTTTAATTAGAAGTTCTAAAATTTTATCCCCAATATGTCTCTTCCAGCTATGTCTTTAAATTCTAGTTCAGACTCTGTGGGTATTCCATTTTGATTCCATAATTTTAATCTCTTGTTTGGCTGGAATCCATCTGCAATGTTACTCTAAAGCTGAGTATGATGGTGGGATAAGATGAGTTGTTTTCCAAACCATCTGTTGCTTTGGACCCCAAATTCTTAAACTGGCCCTGATCTCAACTAGTTAGGATTTGCACAATTAACAACATATGTACCCGCTACAATCATTGATGACAATTACACACGTACCATCCTTACATCCCAGCTTGACTATTACAACAAGCTGTTTGGAGGGACTATGGAACTGGCGAATGCAATCCTTTCTAAAATTCTTTTGTTAAATATGACTTCATTCGGTTTTCTTTTCTTCCCCTGGACTTCTAGCTTGGCAACCAAGTTGTTATTCTCTTGAATACTAACCCAGTGTCACACCTAGTTTTTCTTCCACCCAGCTTCTTGCATTTATGTAAAATCCAGTTGCAGGTTTGTGTTTCAAAGATATGGACACAACATGGCTGTTCTTTGCACTGTGCAAATTGAGATTCATTGTAGAGGACATCTGAGAATCCCCACAGCACACAGGAATTCAGTGGCAAATGTATGGGTGGTGACTTAGTAAAAGGAAAAAAATCAATGCAGGAAAGGTCCCTGAGGGAAGTTTGTTGGAAAACCACCAGGGTAGATAATATGGCTTATATTTGCATGCTTGGCATCTGGCTTTCTTCTGCAAAAACTAAGCTATTTTTAGCATCCCAGTATTCTGCATGCAGGGATTCTGTTTAGGGAGATATGCTTTGTAGACTACATGTTTGAAATAGAAGATGCAGGCCTTGTCTAGGAACCTTGGGAGATTGCAATAACAACGGCAGAGGATCACACCAAGGAGCAAATTTAATTGTTTTTAGAATCATAACAACAAAAAGCTAAAACTGTAATTAGAAATGTGTGTGGATATGACCTGACTGGTGAAGTAAAATAGGTTTTTTGAGCACTATGTCTCAATAATTTGCTGCATAGATAATCTCCAGCTGCATTATTTTCTGATTTTTCTTGATTGATCTCCCAAGGGTTTGGTCTGAAAAACCTCTTAAGTGTACAGATTCTAAATTCATTGGATTCAACTTGTTTATCTCATTCTTCAGTTTAAAAAAGGAAAAAACAGTGCAGTTGCACCCGCCAAGCTGACATTAATTTGAGGTGGAGGTAATCCTGACTATGGGGCAGGAAGCAGCAGTGGGGAATGGAAACAGCTGCCCATGCCCACTTCCAAAAATGTACCTCATAGGGAGATTCTTAGAAGATTAATGTTATTGCTTTAAATCTCACTGTCAACTTTTATGATTTTAGTCATGTACGCAAGCTTGCATCAATTGGCATTTGGGAATTAGATTTATTGAAATGTTTGGATAGGTTTCAAATGCTCCTGTTATTTACTCTAGCATCTATTATTTCATGATTTTTTAAATTCAAAATACATGCAGGAATGACTAAAAATTCCCCAGCCACCATTTTAAGGTTGCCAATGTTGAGAAACACTACTCTGGTGATTCCTGTGTTGAGTAGTAGGTTGATCTAAATGACCTTTAAGACCTCTTTCAACTCGGAGTCTTTGTCTATTATTACTACAAGTACAATTTAGTTGACCTTAATGTATTTTGATTTTTAAAAAAACAGCGAAATGATAGATAATTTAGAATACCTTGTGGAACAGATTAGGGTTGAAACATAAATTTCCCAAAAATAGCTTGTCCATCACTATCTTCTTCAAGATGCTTCTGCAGAATATATACCCTCTAAATGGCAGCACCTAGTCAAATCTTCTCTGAATTCAAATGTTAGCTCCCAGTCCTTGGATGGAAAACCACTAGGAAATACCATAATAGTATATTAGCTGGAGAAACTTTAAAATTTCCCAGAAAAAGACAACGGCAAACTATTTCTCAATTATGTCCAAGGATATTTACATGAAGCGTTATACTACAAAGTTCAGATCTAACCATGTTTTCTTTTTCAATACATCTGAATGTAATATATCTTTGATAAACTGATTAGGGCAGGAAAATGCTCTTTAGGTGTGGCTGAATGGGAGTTTTTCAATATAGTTTACATGGTGAATTACCCCAAAAGCTATTGAATATCACATGCACAGTTTATATTATTTTCAAGGATTGGCTTAAAGAGCATAAGATATACAGTATTCATACCAAGTTTCTACATGTAGTATTCAACTTAAAACCATTCATTTAGCCACTGCCTGAAATTACAACAGCTCTGAAAAGGGTGACTTATGACTAGTCTTTGCACTTACAATGTTACAGCACCCCCACAATCAAAATTCAGGTACTTGGCATGTATTTATGATGGTTGCAGCATCCTGGAATCATGTGTGCCATCTGAGATCTTCTCTGCCAGCTCCTGACAAGCAAAATCAATGGGGGAAGCCAGATTTGCTTAACGAGGGCATGATTCATTAAACAACTGCAGTGATTCACTTAACGACTGTGGCAAAAAGGTCATAATATTGGGCATGATTCACTTAACAACTGCTTTGTTTAACAACCAAAATTCTGGTCCCAGTTGTTGTTGTAAGTTAAAGACTACATGTATATCTCTGCAATGAGATATTGCTAAGCATTGCTAAATGCTTCAGCTATAATCATGACCATCATTTGCCATGATCAACAATTCTTCCCTTTATAAAAATGCCATTTACTGCATTTGTTGGTACGGAAAGTCAAGGGACAAATTATACAGTGGATTTATTTTTCTGAAAGCAAACACAGGGATTACTGCACCGAACAAGGATGTCAAATTATCTGGAGCTGAATGCCAGCCTTTCCAAACCTGGGGCCAATCTATATCATTTCAGATTACTGCTGAAACGAACTCATATGATTTGTATAAAAAACAAACATTGTACTTGTCCACAGAACTTTCATGGGAACATGCAACTAAAATGATAAAACGAATAATAAGTAACAAAGTTAAGTAGAATTTGTTATGCAAGGCTTATGTTCAACATATTTAAAAATGACTTGGATGTGGATTTAGAAAATACGATATGCAAACGTGCAGATGACAGGAACATTGGGAGATGGCAAAGACTTCAGAAGGCAGCATCAGGGTCAGGAGAATCTTGACAAGCTGAAACATTGGCAGAAATCAGGAAGATGGATTTCAACAGCAACAAATGCTAAATGCTACTTTGGATAGGAAAAAGGCAACAGATGTGGGATGGAACCTTCCTGCACATGCAAATAGGATGTGAGTGTATCACAAGTTGAACATGAGCCAAGAATTTGATGCAGCCTAGGACAGCATCCACTTTTTTTTTTTTTACAGCTGCAGTCAAGATCAATAAACATTACTATTCCTCTCTGTACTGCAAAATTTAAACTCCACCTAGAGTATTGTGTCCAATTCTGGGCACTGTATTTTAGAAAGAACATTAGCAAAGTGGACCATGTCCAGAGAAGAAGAACGAGGAGGGTAAGGGACCTGGAAGGAATGCTTTGAGACTCTGGTATATTTAGCTTGAATAAAACTGTGGGAGACATGATAGCGTGTTCAAGTAACTGAAGTGATGTCATGGAGAATTGTAGAGTTGTTCCAGAAAAGAAATAGGATTTCAATTACAAGGAGGTAGATTTTGTTTGGATATCAGGATGAACTTCTAACAATTGAGAGTTGTTCATAGAATAGCATAGACTATCAGAGCTGGAAGGGACCTTGGAAGCCTTCTAGTCCAACCCCCTGCTCAAGCAGGAGACCCTACAATTTCAGACAGGTCGCTGTCCAGACTCTTTTTAAAAGCGTCCAATGATGGAGCACCCACGACCTCTGAAGGCAAACCATTCTACTGGTTGATTGTTCTCACTATCAGGAAATTTCTCCTTCGTTCTAGTTCAATAATGGATCAGCCTGCCTCAGGAAATGGTCAATCTCCCTCACTGAAGGAATTTAAACTATGTCTTGGATGCTGTAATAGTGGGATCCCACTCTGGGCAGAAAGTTGAACTAAGTATCATCCAGATCCCTTACAATGTTTATTTTATGTGATTTACAACTTCAATTTGGGATTGAATGAATAGTCCTGGATCCCATACACACTTGACCAATAATAAGATAAAATACAAAACAGATCAGGTAGGTCTGCTCCAATGGATTTTTTTTTCCTGAATATTTCATGGTTACAAGATAGTGCCTATTTAAAATGAATCAGAATAAAGAAAATAAAATTGCACCAAATTGTATTAAATGTGTTTCAAATCTCTCTTCTGCCATGGATGCTTATTAAACAGATATCTTAACAAAATTCAGGAACCAGTGACTCCATTCATACATAATGCTATTCCACATAATGCTATTTTAATCACTTTGTTGAGCAAATCAGTATTGCCTGGTGGGTCCATAACCTTAAACCATATGAATTTGAACATAATGCTAAGTCCAGTACAAACAAATCACATTAAGGCTTCATGTTACATGTGAACAAGAGGCAAACAGAAGAAATTATGATGTTGTCCTGTGACATCATCAAGCAAATGGCATGAATTACGCAATTTGTGCCAGCTGCATCATAATGATATACATTATGTAAAGACAGAGTTTAGGATTGGCATAATTTCAGATCAGATCAAAGCCCCAGAATTTGTTTATTAATAAACATGTCTATCACATAGAGAAGTCAATGAGAAAAATCTTCCTTTAAGTCTAATCTTTTTTCTGACATCTAGTTTCAGTGTTCAGACTTGTTTAGTATATAATTTATATTCCTCTACTTGTAGTATGAGATACAGCATAGCCAAGCAAAATGACAGTGGCTTTGTAGTTACAGATCAATTAGCCCTTGATTTTTCATAGATGAAAAAGACCAAAGACAATATTCCAGCTTATATGTAATTGGTAGCTTTCTCCACATATATATACAAACAAACAAACAAGAACCCAATCTCACATCACCAGATAAGGAGATCAAAAGTTTGGGGATATGTTAATATTATCACAACTGACATTCTAAAGACATTGTTTGAATAAGAAAAGAGTTAGCCATTTAACAAAAGAGCTTGTTTGACAGTCAGCTGTCAAGGTTTAAAAGAGGTCCATTATATGATTGTTCTTTGCATTAAATTCTGGATTAAAATTACATTTAAATTTTACTTCCTTTACTCCGTCCTGTTTTTGATTATCTTTAAGAATTGTTGATGGTCTTGTGACTTAGACCTTTTAAAAACTGTAATATTTTGTGTACATGGACTGGAATTTTATATGAAATTGTGGGTTTGATCTTTGACCTCTGTTTACTATAATACTGATTTCTCTCTAATTTGATAGCATGGTGTCCCTACTAGTACAGTGGTTCATTGTAAACAAGCTGCTCACTTTACATAGCTATGTTTGGCCAGCTCTTAAGTGAAGAAGTATGCATGGTGTATACTTTGGATGCTGTAGTATACTATAGGAATAATAAAACCCACATAATAACTGTTCAGCTTCACAGGTAACATACACATTTGAAAAAAGTGATTGCATGCCTATTATGGGAAAAAAAACCCACAGTTCAGTGGGAGGTTGCCTCCATGCAATTCTACACAGAGCTGCAATTTTACCCAGGAGAATTTTATATTTTATTTTAGAGCCAGCTTGGTCTAGACCAGGGGTAGGTAACCTTGGCTCTTTTATGACTCATGGACTTCAACTCCCAGAATTCCTGAGCCAGCGAGTCATAAAAGAGCCAAGGTTGCCTACCCCTGGTCTAAAGCACCAGGCTAGAAACTGTTAGTTCTAGTCGCGCCTGAGGCCTGAAAATTGGCTGAGTGACTTTGGACCAGTCACTGTCTCTCTGTCCAATTCAATCCACAGGGTTGTTGTTGGGGGGGAAATAGGAGGAGGAAGGAATATTAGGTATCTTCACCATCTTGAGTTATTCATAAAAATAATAAATAAAAATATATAAATGTAACCCAATGAACTTGATGGGGGGAGTGTCCCCCAGATAAATATATATAGCATTACAGCTTTAATCACTTGATGTTTTATTGCTTTGCATTATTCAGAATGTGAAAAATCTACAATAGCTTCATTTTATTACCAACCCTAATCTCTGTCACAATAGCTTCATCATTCAAGACATGAAGAGAATGTGTTTCAAATATACTGGACAAATGCAGAGAACACAAACATGGAAAGAAGTAGCTGTTGTGATACTAGTGTGGATTTTTACTGTCTCTTCTCATTTATTGATTGTCAACCTTTTTGTAAGGTAATGTAAAATATATTCCATTTACAAATGAGGCTGTCTCGATTGGTTTGCAATTTGACACAGATTTGCACAGTTTAGACAGCAAATAGCTATAATATTTGTGTGCAGAGTTTTCCTACTTGTAACCTCTGCAGTGGTAATACAATATGAACCATGAAGAATCTGACCAAACAGGTATTTCAAGTTGATATATATTGACATAGTCTAAATGAGTCTCTTTTTGGTTTGCTTTGAATCATCTTTCACTTAAAAACATTTATTCAACTTTCTTTTAGAAGTTTACTCCAGTTCCCATTCTGCTCTCCAGCCATCACAATTTTTTTGCACTTATTACATGCATTCAAGTATTCATGGGAGAAAGACCTTGCTACCCCGCGCATAGCTCAACTGCTTAAATCATACCACATTGATGCATTTCCTTGCATTTGCTCTCTTTCCTCATGCTTCCCCTTCTAATTATGGTTATAAATATTTCTCAGTAGTAATACAAGTGTTTCCTGCCAAAGGAGCCATGAGTTTTTTTCTCACAGTCAATGAGCTGAGATGCATTAAAAGAGACTGTTGCTATTATGGCTGGATGGCTTGTGTTTCTGGGACTCTTGCCCAGTAATAATAACCAAGCCTGTAGGAGAGCAGAGATTGGCTGCCAATCTCATTATTCAATCAAAGAGTTTTGCCTGACAATATGGTCTCCCTGTGTCCCAATGTAAGCAAAGGGCAGCCACTTTGTAGTCATGGGAGATTGGCAATATTAAAGCATCAGGCCCTAAGAAATGGCATTCTTTTCTAAATGTTACTGGCATTCTTTTCTCAAACAAATCCTTGTTTCCTAATTATAGCTAATTTCCTAATGACAGAACTACCTCTTTCATTCTGCAGGCCCACAGCTATTTATTAAGCATCTGCTTCTATCCTCCTTGACCACAGGCCAGTGGACAACACTGTGTGAAGAAATTCCATATATAGCCATTCAGGAATCACCATCATGTGTCTGCAGTGATTCCTACTATATCAAGCCTTCTTGGATTGGATGGCACCAAGACACAATTTAATCATAGTTTCATAAATTGTGAGCTGGGTTTGAATAACTTGCCCAATCTTCCCTGTGTTCAGCATAGCATACTAAACCAAGACCAGTCAAACCACATGATGGTTTAGGTCAGATTCTCTGACACAGTCTGAGCAGAAACCCTGGAATTCAATTCAGTTCTACTCTATTCTAAATAGCTGTACCATGCACTGCAGCAAGAGGCAAGGCTGGCTGTTGCATTTCCATATCCTGAGATGTCAATGGCCATGTGTGAGGTCACCATTCACCAGCACAAGATAAACTTTATTGTCACTACTCTGTGTACACAATGGCACACATTAAAATGAAATTCTAATGCCCTCTCAAAAGAATACACACACATACACACATATTTACACACACACACACATATATATATTCCCATATATACACTCATACATATATACATGTACTCTGTGTGTGTGTGTGTGTGTGTGTGTGTGTGTGTGTGTGTGTGTGTGTGATATGTTCATTTTGAATACATAGCAGGGGGGGGGAAGTGTTGAGAATTAAATATTATCCGGTACAAAGCTATTAGTTGTTCTGCTACGGATACCACAAAGCCTCCTCCCAGAAGGTAACAAAGAAAACTGGTCATGGAGAGGATGTGTAGCATCTCTGACAATACTGCAGATCCTGGTCACATTGAACTAATTTGTATGGGAAGGTGTCCCCATTTTTCCAACCTGTGTTTGAATCATTGCTTCCCTTCTAAAGGGCTTTTGGCAGAAAGCAATATAATCCTTTAGGACTACCACACCTTCCTATGGCCATCTGTAATGAGTTCATTTTCTCAGCATCTTGCTTTCAACAGTGGCCAAACCAGGAAAGAGTTATTATTAGGGTCTTTTTGGCGTGGATATTTTTAAGACACACTTTCTGGCGTGGATAGTTTTAAGGACATTTACCGATATTTATCAGAATCAGATAGTTTCATCCTGTGCAGCTATTCAAAGATTAGTAAAGTTCAGCTGCCAAAACAAACATTTTCTGCTGCAGCAAACCGTCTTGTCTCGCTTTGCTGGCATTCTGCTTTCTTCCCGATTTACGCCCCTTCTAGTCCCCGATTCTCTTTTCGGTCAACTCCACCCCATATACAAACACTTGCTGTGAAAGCATCCGGTCCCATCGCCCAAGCGCTCCGGCCCCAGGAAGTTCACCTGGGCTTGAAAACCGGTTTCTTCGGCTCCCAGCGTCACTTGGGGCGTTGGTGCAGCTAAAGAGACCGGAAAAGCGGGGACGAAGTAGAGACTATGGGGTCGTCTCACTTACTCCAAAACACCACCTTGGGAGGGAGGGCGAGCAGGCGTGAGTTTCTTTCCCCAGGCTGGTATTTTGCAAATGAACAGGTAAGGAGAAGAGAGGCTGATACCGAGGGCTTCTTCCCGCCCCCTCAAGGGGCTAATTTAACGCAGCATTTCTCACCCTCAGCAACTTTAAGACGGATGGACTTCAACTCCCAGAATTCTTTAGGCAGCATACTGGAGAACCTGCTGGCTGAGGAATTCTGGGAGTTGAAACCCACCCGTCTTACAGTAGCTAAGGTTAGAAACATTGCTTAGCGATCTGCTCTGAAGTAAGATCCATTAAAGTCTTCCGGGGTTTCTTCAAGTAAGGTGAGAACAGCCTAACCAGAAGGCAGTGTCTAACCCAGATGGGCTCCGCTGGGAACAGGTATAGTCGCCCTGGTTCCAAAAAGTCAAGGCAAGCTGTAAAGCAGCTGGAAACTGCATGGATGCGGACATCAAGAATCTGCTCCCTTGAAGGATTCGCCGTTTCTGAGTATAAATAAGGTTCCTACTCATTGCTGCACTGGGGGTTAAAATGGGGTAACTTTATACTGTGCTCTTTAGTGATGATGGGCCCAGTTCACATTTCTTCTCTTGTGATTTAGGACCATTGCTATATGCTCAAATAAACACAGTATAGTTTATCAATCAGATCCTCTTCTTCGCCCCACTTCCCCATCCCATATTTTGAACATGTCTGGGTTCTTATTTTAAATCCAGGCACCATTATAATTAAAGGAACAGAAAAGAGTTTGCTTCTGTTGCTATGCATATCTATTGGGGATTAAGCATCACCCTTTGTAGAAAAACAACAAGCATACATTAATAAAAAAAATTAAAATGTTACATAAAATGACAATTTACCAACAGGCTTTTTAATCCCACATTTGCTGAAAATCTTAAAGGTTAACAGGGAGGAGTCCTTTTGGGAGCTCCTGAACTGGAAAATGTCCATTTTTAATCAACGTCTGGGTAAATTATCATAGGGAAAATCTATCTGTTGTTTGTTGTTTTAATATTCTAGTTTAAGCATGTTTTTAAAAATTACTTTTTAGTATGAGCTTTGGTGTTAATGAACAATTGCCATTTTGAATGAGGAATAAGACATATGTTTATAATGCTTTCCTACTATAACTGGATTTAAATTTGCCAGATGTGTTCCATAGCAAAGTATAGTCTTCCATAGAGCTGGAAAAGACCTTTTACGGAACTGAGTGTAACCTTTTGTTGTTTATTGTTTTAACATTCCAGTTTAAGCATGGTTTTAAAAAATACTTTTATTACATTCCATTGTAATTATTATCTTTAAGCGGGGAGTGGAGGGAGGTGGGTTTGTTACTGCATCTGTTGAGATGAGATTCAGTCATTTCTGATGGTCTAAAGAAGGCTGTTAAATGTCTACTGAATGTTTCTGCTGCTAAGAGAATCTAATGATTATGGTTCATATTCATTATCCGATTCATATTTCTGTTTTGCATCATGGAAATGCAACAGACACCCACATCCACCCACCCATTCACACCCACCCACCATATATTTTATAGTCTAAGAGCTCTGGATATTTTAGTACCAACCCAGAGCATGTTTAAAACTTGATGTCATTTATTAGTCCTCCCAAGCCAATTTATAGAATAATGTGATCTAAGAAAGATTTAAAAATCAAATGGTTTTATAAAAGAATATAAGTATAGGAATATATGCTGGAAATTTTGAAAATTTTATCTGACAGTACATAGATTATACTTATTTTTCAGACTTTGCTCTTTGGCATCCTATTGGCAATCACAGGAAACATTTTTATCAGTATCTCCTTGAATATGCAGGTATGAAAAACTTCATTGTATTGCAAGCTGTGGAACTATACTGTATGTAGACTGGGAGGCATTAGATAAAATTGGAATTTAATCACACTTAAAGCAGACATTTTAAAATAATAGATAAAGTTGGTGTGACACCTTAATGTAACTAATTTCACTAAGATAAAGTAGTATTGAATGAAATTGTAGTTGCTATGTGGTTACAGTATAATATATGTATTCATATATTATTTATAAATTTTTAAAACATGGCCCATATTTCTTTCTGATTTATGCATATATGCATAAGTGCAATGCAAAACATATGTGGACAATACATGGGCAAAAACATCTTAATGTAGAATTATACCATAAGAATAAGAACTGCTTATAAAAATCATTTGTAATAAAATTAAACTCATGTATTAGAATGCTGTGTTATACTGTACATATCCTTCAGAATTAATGTGTCTATTCTATAGCGTTACACCCTCTATTAATATCAGCTTTTGGATTGGGAAGTTATACTTTAATTAATTTAATAAAATAAATATATCAAAGGAACAACTCTATGTTAAAGCAAAGCTAAATTATTTGTATTCTGAGAATCAATGAAAGGTAGTCAATTCTTATAAAAGGTCTTGATGGTATTTTTCATTTCCACCATGTATGAATAATTTGGTCAACTTATCTTGCCAATTAATCCATTTAACAATTGATAGACACTTCTGTATTATGTGTATGCCACCAGTCTTGTGAAACTTGAAGGACATATTATATCACCTTTAAGATACAAATCTTAGGAATGAAATGACTTACAGGATCAAAAAAGTTGAAAACCTAGAAGTGGCTTTGGGAGAGAGAGAGAGAAAAAAAAAAGACGAACAGCTCTGTTCTTGCTAATGAAAATTTCTACTGGCTCAAGATCATTTCTCAGTTGACAGTCATAGGCATACACAACCAATATTCCCTTTAAATTTTTTGATAAACCATTTTGTTTATATTCTCCAGCTCCATGGTTATATTCTCCATGTTCCCCTTATTCAAGCGACAAACACACGATTGAAGCTTCCTTTCTGATTTCTGGAAACAAAATGCTTATCTTGGAATTGATGTGAGACTATCTTAAATATTCAAAGTTTCTAAAATATTTTTGCTTAAAAGTCCAAAATATCCAAGCATTACAAATTACCTACACAGAATACTAATTCTTGACGCCTGATGTTTTTTTTTCTATAAATTCTTATTTAGGGACCAAAGATTCATATAATAGCCCCAATGTTGTATTATTTCATAAAGGTGGAAAAAATATGTGTACTACCATATTAATGTTCACTTACCATTAATCTATTAATCCATATCTTTCATTCTCATATCTGACTTTCAGAAATATACTTTTTTAAATAACCACAGTGTTGTATTATTTCATAAAGGTGGAAAAATATTTGTAGTACCATATTAATGCTCATTTACCATTAATCTTTTAATCCATATCTTTCATTCTCATATCTGACTTTCAGAAATATTCTCATCTTCGGTTGACCCAACAAGTCATTCAGAAACCTTGTTACAGAAGCAAACTCTGGTGGTGTGGAATTATATTTATGGGAATTGGAGAAATTGGGAACTTCGCAGCCTATGGATTTGCTCCAGTTATGGTTGTTGCTCCTTTAGGAAGCGTGGCTGTCATTGGTGAGACTTTCCATCCTTCACTTTATGTGTGTTAGTTGGGATGAACCCAAATAATATTGTGGGGCCCTTGCTGCCTTCTGAGCTTGGTTGTTTTCTCGAAGACATTTCATTACCCAGCTAGGTAACATCATCAGTTCTAGAAGGGAATGGGATTTTCTAGCATCGATAACATTTCATAATTGTGTAATGAAATATTTACAAGAAAACAGCCAAGCTCAGACAGAACCAGGGACCCCTAGTTCAACCCTATAAATATTCTCTTCCATTGGTACCAAAAAGTATTATTTTAAGGTTCTTTAAAAAGCATGTGGCTATATCATAGAACTGCCCTGCTCAGACATCACAGTCTCCTCCTCTGGATGCTAATTGGTCTCATTTTATCTGGCACTGAAAATTGCTATTAATGTACTTAGACAGATAACAGTTCTCAGAACTTTTCAGACAAATGACAGTCCTAGAAAAAACAATTCCATGCAGATATCTTATTGTTGTCAACTTGTTCCTGTCAAGCTGAATAATGTCTTTGTTCTGAAACATAAAAGCAGAAGCAGTGCATGGTTGGTATATGTGACTGGTTACATGCAAGCTGAAACAACTTAGGATGCTACTGAAATAAGAATTGATGCTAGTTAAACTCCAGGTCTTAAATTTCAAAATACATTATTACAATCGAAGTGCAGAATTAAAATGAAATAAAACATTGGATGACATTGTTGAAAGAAAAATCTTCATCAGGGTCCAGTCCAAGCTGGGAATAAACAAAATGGAGACTGCTTTAGAAAGAAGGTTGTAGTTTATTGAAGGGCAGAGACAGTGTGGCTCTGGGAAAACTAACCACATGTAGCTAAGAGTGTGGGTTTTTATATCTTTTTGGGCTTTTGAGGTTGTTTCCTGTCCCTGTTTGAGGCTTTGTATTTTCTGTGTCATGTACTTTGACCTGAGTCTGAGTAAGCCCTTTTGGTATTGGTGGGTTAATCCTATTATGTCCCCAAAGATCATGTCTTTAAGAGTTTGGGTGGGGTATGTAGATTTTAGGGGTCTTTGTCTTCCTAATCTCATCAGTTTCTATCTTCCTGGCTCCAACCTTCCTGAATGGATTATTATATCTGCATTTCTAAAAGCTGGTTTCTGCTGAGTTTTCTGGCTGGGGGGAGGGAGAAGTTTCTGCCTTTTTTAAAGTTCTTCTCCATTATTCCTTTGGAGAAATATATTCTGCCTTTTTAATATTCCCGCAAATATTTCTTTCTCTGGATTCAAGATGGTCAACAAACTGAGTTTTAACTATGGGAGATCTAATTTTCACTGCCACCACACAGTATTTTGCTATGATCTAGGTTGTATTGTTTAAGTTTATTGTTTATTGATTAATTAAATGGCCATATCAAATCATAATATGTCATCAAACTAGAGTAAAATTAACATAACATATCTAATATAAAAACATATTCAGTAAAATAATCCAATAAGATCATCTCCTTGGCAGTTCACCCCAAGGATCTAGGTAAGAAGTTCTCAGTTGGATGATTTTAGTTATAAACTTGCCAGTCTTTCTGTCTCTCCAGATGTTTGTATCTTGAAGGAGGTAAGATAATTTATTGATGGATTGTCTGGTCAATTTGAATTATGGATTTAGAATTTTGTGAAAAGTTAAATCATATAAAAGTTATTTGTTCTTCCAAATGAAGAAGGGATTACATGTAAGCAGGGTGAATATCCCTATAAATGCTACAGTGAATGACACATTGATTGGTTTCATTATCCCTTAGTTCCATAGGGACAAACATATTTTCTTATATGGGAACTTAGAATACGTATGTCCTTTGTAATAATGCCAAAGGCAAAATATTATGCCTTGCCCAGAAAAAAAAAAATCTTTGCCTAGTTTGGGAAATGTGAGGAGAGATACTGTAACTGATTGCTTTGTTGTAGTAGATTCTTATTTCATCTGGAATTTGATATTCAGTCACTGCAGATGTGTGTATGTTTCATATAGTCATATCCTAAGGATCATATAAGCCCTGCTAATAACTCTTTAATTTTTATTCTATAATATTAATGTTAAACTTGAGGAGACATCTTTAGAAACATGTCGTCTTTAGAGAAGATTTGGGTCTAGTTCAGGGATGGGCAACTTTGGCTCTTTTATGACTCGTGGACTTCAGCTCCCAGAATTCCTGAGCCAGCCACGCTGGCTCAGGAATTCTGGGAGCTGAAGTCCACAAGTCATAAAAGAGCCAAGGTTGCCTACTCCCTGGTCTAGTTGATAAGATACATCAAAACTGTACCACTGTATATTGCTAAGGCATTTTCGCATTGTAAACCACTCTCCAAAAGCAGAATACAAATTCTTCCACATAGATTGCTCATGTTTCAGGAAAAAGCTCATCATAGCTTCTTCCCCACTACATAGTTTTCAATATGGAGGCAATTTGAGACTCTGCCCATTCTCCAACTCCTGCAGGCTAAGGGGGTCTATTTGAGATGCAAGTCTGCAATTGTGATGTGAAGTAGATCTTGGAGGAACAGTGATTTATATTCTGGAGTGTTTTCCCTCCACATTCACTCCTTTCCGATCATTCTGCTGTAGTTTAACGTTGCTTGGATACCAGTACTTTTTGCTTGCAAAAGCTGTCAGCCTAAATGTTTCACATGAAGTGATGGTCTAAATAGATATATATTTTAAGTGCATCTCCAAAAGGATCACATTTTTTAATCTGCATATAGAACTCGATAGCTTTTTACAGCAACTACATTTAAACTACTTAAAAGTTGGGGGAATTATATTTCCTGGGGAGGGAGAATTCCTATTAAAAACATACATTTTTGCAGGTTGCTATTTCTCTTTTTAATCCCTTGAGAGCAGGTCAGTTTTCAATTTTTATGGATCATTGGCAAAATAAAATATGCTAGATATATTTTTTCAGAAAGGAACAGTTGACGTAAGCAGATTGCCTAAATTTAAAGCCTTCTTGCTAGAAATCATGAGAAATTATCTCCCAAAGCTTGGCAAAGAGTTAATATAAAGCCTGATGAGAGTTTGTAGCAGATTGAAATAGGAATTAGGTAGTAGAATCCTAGGATGATGCAAATGATAATATTTGAGAGTTTGGCTGCTGTACAGTATACAAATAAAATACAGCAGTTCATTATAATGGTGTGGTATTATTTTTTTCTATGTGTGCTAAATATGGGGAACTGTTACATAATAAGCTTGTCTCTCCTGTGCTTATTAGAATTACATTAAGTATTTACCCAACACATATAAATACAAATGCTGTAAGTTGCCCTCATCAAGAGATATCTAATACACTCACTGGTGGTTGTCACCAACTGCAGGACGTTTAAAAGGGAGCTGAATTTCAGTAGCTGGAATAATTTGCAAGAAGTAGGGTAGAAGAGGAAGGTAAGTCACAGAGTTAGGCAGGTCATATTATTGCAACACTATAATCTGTGGCCTGGTATGAGCCCAATAGTGATATGCAACTGATGAAAAGAAAGAAGCTGCGATGGGTCCTGAACAGATTAATGTGTAAGAGAAGGAATAAGCTATGTAAATGTTGCCTTGGCAAGCACAGTCAGTTAACTTTCATCCAGCACTCTCAGCATGACTCACTTTAAATTATAGATGCGAAGATGAGCAATGCATCAAAATAGGAGCTTGATAAAGGGCGGGGGTTTTTCTGAAGAAGCCATCTGAAGGACATAATTAATTTTTTTCACGGTTTTTGAGTTGATTATTGCTTTGTACAGGCAAAACCTTTGCACTGGTTATTCATTTTTACTCTCTTTAATTTAACTGTGTCAGATTTACAAATGGACTGAATACCTAACTGTGGTTATCTTCTACCTCCTAGCTCAGCAACACAGTGTGCACAGACCCCCAAAGCTAAACTGAAGAAGAATTAAAATGCTTATTAGAAATGGCCAACATTTTACAAGATTGCCAAGATTTTGTCATTGTTTTCCCATGGGATATGGATGCCAAAATATTGTGAATTTCTAGGCATTAAGAAAAAGTTAATTAAAATTTTTATGCATTGACGGCCATACCAATATGCAAAATTGCACAGTGGTTTCCACTCCCCAGAAGGCCTTGGCTTAAATCACAAGTATTCAGTGAACTAATAGGGTAGTAGTTGGAACACTTCAGAGGCTACAGTTAAGTTTTCTTTCTTTAATTTACAATTTGTACACCACCAGCTACAATGGGGCTTTTGGCAATTTACAGCCATAAAAATTCCTAACTAAAACTACCTTCGTAACCTACCAAACAATAGCATCTGCAGGGTAGAGGTGACTTTTTTAAATAATGCATTGACACACAAGTGTACAGAATGGCAAGGTCTTGATTATGATTCCCATTGCACTGCTCCTAAACAATGGAGGAGACCTATTTCCTAAGAAACTTTATAGACATAGTCCTATTTTTTCAAACTTAAAAGTTGTGAATAGTAAGCAATTGACCATGCTAAGACAGACTAGAATGCCTGTTGCCTTAGCCAAATGCTGAAAGGATTTAGTTGATAGAGTCTTACAATTTCAAAATTTCCCCTAGGCAAGCTATACTAGGTATTTATTTTAGGTGTCCCAAATTTCTCCATTAATCTGCTTAGCTTTACCTATTACACTCTCCAAATGATTTATCAAGACTGGCTACATTTTTAAAAATATATTATCTTATGTAACATTAATATTTCTTCCCCAGGTAGTGCTGTTATAGCTGTCTTATTCTTAAAAGAGAATTTTAGATCTCAAAGTATATTGGGTAAGTACTGTAAACAATCATTGCCAAATTATTAGTTGATGTATTGTTTATTCTGAAAACATTAACTTTGCAAACGCATCGCCTTCACTGTAATTCAACACAATTTAAAAAATAATATAAATGGACATTTCCCCCACTTTTTATACTAACTTGGTCACTTACAAAAGTATTTTAATAAAATTTTGCTGGTGAATATTTGCAATAAATTGAACTTTTCTTACCATCTCAAACAATTTTATATTAATTAATGTATAATTAATTTAATAATTATTCCCTTCAAATATCTTTATTCTTTTAGATAAGTTAACAGTCCAATGTTATTTTTGGCCCTGAGATTATAGCAGTTATTTGCAAACATAACATATTAAAGATGACTTCTGGTCTCAAATTTTATTACAATAATCCTTTTTGTAGCATCTGTTTATATTTCTAAGTGGGATACTCTGATTGATTTGCCTTCTTAGGCAAATTCCAGGAGCAGATTTAGAAGCTAATTGTACAAAAAAATTATCCTGTTTTCATTTGATTGTGGTCTCCATAATGAATGGAGATTTTTCTGTCTGGTATATGTGAAATATATACAGTATGTGATTTATTCATAAGTTTTACATCTTCATTACTTTGCTGATAAGTGAACTAATTATTTTAAAAGGAATGGCTCATGTGGCTTGGGAAGTATGTATATGTGCAATATTTTTTGCACAATAAATAATACAGAGGCACAGGGCTTTTTTTGTCATAGAACACCCAGAACGGAGTTCCAGCACCTTTTTTGGATGGAACCTTGTAGGGTAGGCAAGGCAGATTATATGACGTGTGTGAGTTCCAGCACTTTTTTTTTTTTTTTTTACAAAAAAAGCACTGCAGAGGCATGTCTATGAGAATTGAGCAAAACCAAGAAATAGTTTATTTTACACCTACCATGATTACTTGATGCCTAATGAGTATGAGTCATAATGGCTGCCTGTCAAATTCTCCAGATTCACTGTAAGAAAATAACTGATATTAGGATGCTTGCAAAGAAAGCATTGATAGTACAATTCCTCTGCTGCTTCCTTTGAATGTCCCATTATGCTAGATAAAATCATCTCCCTTTTGTGTTTCCCAATTGGTAGCTGAGTCTTTTTCCTTTTCAACAAAAGTTGTTAAGAAGAACATGATGAAAATAGCACAAGGGGTATTCTGATTGATAACGCTAACCCCAAAGAACACCGTGAACATGCCCCTCAAAGCCTCTCCAAAAAGTTGGTGTCAAATAGTAACTTGTCAGACAGAAGGGGCAAACTGCTAAACATAGAGGGAGTGACATCTTCACTTATTTAGTGTTTGATAAGATAGATTTAATTTAGATTTAAATTTTGTCCAATTCTACCTACTTCCTTGTTGTACTGAGGTCCCCAGGAGAGCCTTCTGCTCCAGGTCCCCTATTTTAGACACCTTCTACAGTAACTTATTGCTTCCTAGTTCTGATTATGACCATGTTGGGAATGTCTGCTTGACTAGGGTGGAAAGCAGGATCCCTGGAGAAACTTTTCATTAAATTCAACAAGGTTGGTCATAACTAAATGTTACTAGTCCTGGCAGTAGTAGTTCTGTTTATTATGCAGGTGTAATTAAGCATTACACAGACATAGAATAAAATGACAATTAATGCAATAACATATTACAATTGATGATCGCTTCATATAGTATTATAAAATCAGGAGCATCTACATAAAAAAGTCCATGACATATATTAAAATCCGTACATTTAAAATAATAGGCAAGAATTTATATATTCATTGATTTTAAAGAAACTTGTTAGAGGAAGCTGGTTTTTGAGTCCCTATGCGAATAAGCAAGCAGATAATGCAGCCTATAGAATAGTCTCTGTAAATGTTTGCACTAATCCTGGAATATGTAGTTGATTCATGAGATGTACAGAGAATTTATTTTTCAGCTGATCAAGTTCCTCTTATGTGCTTCTCATAGTTTGAAGTAGCATTCTGTGCTGATTTATTTCTGTGAGTGTCTCTACCACAGAGGCTTGTAAAAACCTCTGCATTCCATTAACATTAGCAATATCACGACAAAGAGAATGATTATTAGGAGGATTTGCATAAGCACATAAAATACTGTTTGGAATTCTGCCACAACACTGCATGTTTCTCCCCCTTTAAGCAATCCATTAATATTCTGTGCAGTCTTTTGTACCCCAGATATTCTGCATTGATTGATTATGGAAGCAAAGGATTTTAAACTCAAAGGAAAGAAGATATGTGTGTTTCAGTTTAAAGAAACCTTATTTGATGTTTACATATTGTTTACAAATAAAATCCTGAAAAAAATAAACATTAAACATTTAAATGCACACACACACACACACACACACACACACACACACACACACACATTTTGATGGGACATTTTAACCAGAGAAATCACCAGAGATAGGCAGACATGCAGAATGATGACTCCTTAGTTTCTCCTTAGTTGTAGGTTGCCTCTCTCTTTGGATGGAAACTAATAAAAGAGAGAAGCAACTTAAAACTAAGGAGAAATTTCCTAACAATGAGAATAATTAACCAGTACAACAGCTTGCCTTCAGAAGTTGTGGGTGCTCCATCATTGGAGGCTTTTAAGAAGAGACTGGACAGCCACTTGTCTCAAATTGCATAGGGTCTCCTGTTTGAGCAGGGGATTGGATCAGAAGACCTTCAAGGTCACTTCCAACTTTGTTATTCTGCTATTCTGTTACACTCAAAATTTGCACCACTCTGCACGCCCATGAATAACCCAGGGATATTTTTCGAATATTGATTTGAGGGTTACAAATAAATGTTAACAAAAAGAGAATTTGCAAACATGCAACCTGTAAATAAGGAGGATTGTCTGTATTTATATTGAGAAGAGCAAGGAAATAGTTTGTGGTTGCCTTCTTCCAGAGTTGTTTCAGCATTCCAGTCTAGCCTACAGCCCTAGATTATACAATAAATTCCCATCCACAGCTGTTGGATCAACATGTAAGCAGAGAAAGTGGAGAGAAAAACTATTGCTCAGTGCCAGGTAATGTCTTCCTACCCATGGAGGAGGATGAGAGATATTATAGAAAGTAAAGATTGAGTTGGCGTGCTGGCTCCTATTTTCATTCCTATCCACTTTTTAAATATTCCTCCTACAAGAAGATCTCACATAAGTTGATTGAAATTATTTAAGCAGCTGAAATTCTCCTCCTCCAGTGAAATACTGAATATTTTATTTACTCAGAAATTGAAAGACTTCTGTATAAAAACAAGCTATCTTTCTGTACATGTAATAACTTTTTTTAACATTTTAGGTCCTTTCTATTAACATTTAAAAAGTTGCTACATAATAATGATTTCCCCATTTTTTTAAAATCAAGATTACTTGAAGGAAGGGTCTTCTAGTTATGTATTGCATAGAAATAAAATGTTGATCTAAGTGGATTTCCCCTTTGGCATAGATTTCTTCATAGTTTACCAGCAAATATAACAAGGTTAGATATAACTATAAAATAAAAATAAGATATAAATAAATAAAAATAAATATTAAAAAGTTGTTAATATATACGTGATATATTGAAGTTGCTTGTCTCAATATATGTTGCTTGTCTCAATATGTTTAACTTTTGGGGGGGTTGGAAATACAATTAGTAATTCAATGTTCTGTTGGACCGGTGTGTATTATCATTTTTAAAAATCTGTTCATTTTTTGTGCATTTTTTTAAATGCAGTAAAAGAAAAAAATGTTTATTTAAATGTGTTTCAAGGTGGAACAGTGATGCTTGTGGGAATGTTCCTGTTGGTGACTTTTGCACCTCACGTTATCCAAAAAGTCACAGCAAGGACGATACAGGACGATTTAGTTAGTTGGCAGTTCTTGGTTTATATGGTGAGTAGAACATTCTTAATTCAGTATATAGAAGCATGACCTGCAACCAATTTTTACACCGTACAGTAGTCTGTTCCTGTTCAGGCTTCTAGTCTGTATTGTCTTTTTTCTTGATTATTCCACCCTGTTTCCTCTCCCCTCCCATTTCTGTCTCTCCCACCTGTGGGCCTTTGATTGTGGATGGTGCCATTTTGGATGCGTAAGGATTTCTATTCTCAAATGATATATGAAGGATAATTTGAGCATTCTGGTCAAAAGTTGTTTTTCTTAATAACACATTCTATAGAATATGGATGTTGATACAGGTAGTCCTCAACTTACAACAGTTCATTTAGTGACTGTTCAAAGTTTCAACATCACTGAAAAAGGAAACTTGTGACCATTTTTCACACTTGCGATCATTGCAGCATCTCCATAGTCACATGATCAAAATTCAGATGCTTAGCAACTGACTCGTATTTATGACGGTTGCAGTATCCTGGGATCATGTGATCATCTTTTGCGACCTTCTGACAAGCAAAGTCAATGAGGAACCCAGACTCACTTAACAACTGTGTTACTAACAATTGCCATGATTTATTTAAAACTGTGGCAAGAAAGGTCATAAAAGGGGGCAAAACTCACTTAACAAATGTCTCACTTAGCAACATACATTTTGGGCTCAATTGTGGCCGTTAAGTTGAGGACTATCTGTATTTACTTACTTCAGCAGCTGTTCTATGCATATTCCTTGGGTGAGATGGAAAGAATTTTTGAGCGCTTCTCCATGAGAAACAATGCAGTATAAAAAAAAGCTACCGGTAATCTATATTCACCAAGATGGAAAAAAAGATAAAGGTTAGTGTAACAAAAATGATATTTATGTCTTTGTGTAGGTTGGGGTTTCATATACCATATTTTACAGTTTGCTAAACTAGTGTCAATTCATGTGACTAGGTATTTGAAATCCTCAAGTATTGAGAATAGTGGAAGACTCTTCAGACAATCCGATGAATTCCCAAATATAAGTTTTTTTTAATTTGCATTTTGCTGAGAAGTATAGTTTTTTTTAGAAAAAAAAAACCCAAACTTATTTTATCACTCATGCTATAACTACCATGTGTTTCCAATCTCAAAATGGGGTGCAAGCTCTCCTGCTGATTTTCGGTAAGCTCAAGTATGATAACAGGTCCACAAGAAGTGAACAAAAAAGCAAGTTTCAGGAGCTCTGTGTAAGTGCAAGTATGAAGTGGATAAAGACATTTGCAACACTTTTACAAATGCCAACTGTAGGTTCTGGTTTGATGATCTCTATGAATTACATTAATGTGAGTGAAAATGTACCATGGTGAGTAGCATGATGGTTAAATCTGGAAAGGAGAAAGAGCATTTGCACAGGAGAGAGGAAGCAAGAAAGCCCTAAGTCTAATCTTTATTAAATATGATCAAAATATTTAATGCAACACGGAGCCAAAGTGTTCAGTTCTCTTTTTTTTTCTTCAGAATTGTAAGTGAAAATTTGCCTTGCCAAAAAGTTTCACCTTTTAGTCTTTACACCAACCCAGGAAAGTTTAGACTTAGAGTTGGGAATCGCAAACTCCCAAGTGTTGAAGCTGAAATAGCCAAAGATTGTCTATACCAAATTATATTGGTCCAATTAATGCCACTTATTTATTTATACCATATATATCTAATGTATGAACCAAAATTATTTTAAGGCACTTATCGTAAGATCTGTTGTGTAAATGTTCTCAGTCCTTCTGCAGAAAAGTAAAAGAGGGAACTTTTTTAACCATTGTTACTTGCAGAAGAGAAAAGCTTTCAAAGCTGTTGAGCAAAATGAAAATTAGGAGAGAGGATTTGGGAGGCTGATAAGAGAATCTCCCTCGTCTCCTTATATTGAAACATGGGAATGAATAATTAGGGATGTAGTTTCTGCAGTGCAAGTTTCTGTCCTCTATAGTATAGAAGATGGAGAGCAATATTTATCTCTCTCTTTATCTCTCTATCCAGCCATCCGTCATTTATTGTCTGTCTGTTTGTCTATCTATCTATCTATCTATCTATCTATCTATCTATCTATCTATCTATCTATCTATCTATCTATCTATCTATCTGCAATCTTTATCTATGTGTCTATCTACCCATCCATTTATCATCAGATATCTATGATCTGTCTGTCTACCTATGTATCTATTTATCTATCAGCAATTTTTATCTTTATGTATCCATTCATCATCTATTCTCTCTCCCTCCTTCCCTCCCCCCCTTCTCTCTCATATATCATCTATCTAATTTATATGGCCATCCATGTAATAAAAAACAATTGGACCTTGTACAACAATCTTCATTGTCTATAACTTGTGATGGTGACAGCATGATTTGTTTAGAAAAAATGGTTCTGAGAAGAAATAACTGGGAGAATGGTGCCTTTCATATCTAAGAGCTGAAAGGTGAAATCAGTCTTTGTTTAAAAAAATAAAAAAAAGCTTTCCCTCCATGTCTATTATCTTGCTATGGGGGAAATTGCTTTGCAAGTATAATTTATATTTCTGTTGCCTCTGGGACAAACTGTATGAAGTTCAGCTGAAAAATTACTTGAGACCGGGGAGGTGAAAGAAAAATAGGGATTGCTTACCCACTCATTTGTCATACTACAAATGGATTTTTGTATTAAAATGGCACCAAATGTATATAAATGAATCACTCTCACATAGAGAGATTCAGTTGTAAATGAAGTAAATTTATTTAATTGGAAGGTAAGGACAAGAAGGGAGAAGCAACAGTTCTTTTATGAAAACTAGGACAGTGAATGATTATAGCTCTTGAGTTGATTCAGATTTTTCCTTTCTAAACACCAGTATTAAAATACATGTTGAAAACCCTAAAGTAAGAAGTGTTTCAGGATGCTGATAAAGCTAATCAATTTTTTTTAAAAGAAAAGAGTACATGGTTTTCTGACAGAGGAGAACTGTGGGATCCTTGGTGCTGTCTGAGTGTGGCTGTTTTCTTGCAGACATTTCATTACCAAACTAGGTAATACCATTAGTGCACTAATAACGATTTCATCACTTAGTTTGTTAATGAAATGTCTGCAAGAAAACAGCCACACTCAGAAAGCACCAAAGATCCCAAACTGCTTGAGTTGTATTTCACATGTTAATATGTAGTTCAAAAGCAAGTTATCTTTGAATTATGTACTTCTCTGATTTTCTCAATGCAGTTTTTGGCTCAAAAGACACATACAAATAAATACATACTTTAGCAGAAAATGCATATAGTTTAAATTTTAATGAATATTTTTAATCTGGAAAATGAAATGGAACAGATTTATGACAGATTTATAAGAACGCATGTGAAACTCATTTGAATAAAAAGTAAACAAGTTGTCCATTAGAAGAAGTGGCAAGTAGTTTATTAGCTATGGTTTGGAGCCACAGGTAAGGGCATGGAGAAGCTGGACATTTAATAAATACTCATATATTCTTCTTGCTTTGCACAATGCTCAAGAACAAAGAATCTTAACTTGGAGCACTGGTTTAGATACAGATATTTCCAGCTTTATTTCTAGGCATCTCCAGGTAAAAGAATCATGTGGCAAGAGACATAAAAATATGCTTCTGAGATCTTAAAAGGGTTGCTTACCCAACTGCTCAGATTTATGCTAAATGTGCAAGCCTGAATTAGCCAGTTTTCTAATCAAGGACTCCACAAGATAGTTTTATAAGTGTATAGCCTTGTTACTCCAGAATTCCAGCACTAATACTCTAAAGATCTTCTGTAGAACCATCTTCCCAAATCTGGTGCCCTCTGGATATGTACATCATCCAATACCATAAGTTTCAGCCAGGATGGCCATGCATGTGGGAGCTATAGACCAACATAGCTGGAGGATATCAAATTGGTGAAGGCTGTAATTCAGTAGCTAATTCCAGAGCAATCTATAGCCCAGATGAAAACTACTTTGAATAGGAAAGTCACACAGGTTGGGGTATTGCTGTTAGCTCTGAGACTGCAGGTCTAGGTTATATGTAATATTAAGGCAGTCCCATCTGTGAAACGTCTTTCAAAGCAGCCTCTCTTTAGCATGCGATTAAACCCTGCTGGTATATTTTTCTTTTATGCAACCTTTTGACAAGTAGTTGGCTAGGCAATGATTGAAAGCCAGCATATGGTTACAAATGCATTGCAGGTGTGTTGAACTGAACTATAAATTTATTCTATGTTTTTTTAGAGCTTAAGAAGAAGGTAGCTGAATAATATGAATGATGAATAACATAGGCCATAGTTTAAGAATCAGAATCTACAGCTTGCTTATACAGGAGTACTCTCATTGCACTTAGATTAGCTGGCCTTCTTTATTTCCTTTCCTAACCAAGATGATTGTGTACATTTATGGCTCAGTATTATTAAAGTTGGATGCCTTTGTTTGCCAGATTACTACAGCAAAACTCCCCTTCCCCCAGTTCTCCCTCCTTTGTTTAAAACTTTTGAGGCATGTGAAAGAGTAAGAAAACATAGGAAAAATGGGAATTTATGTTTGCCTTTGGAAATGTTTATGGAGATAATTACTTGATAAATGTGATGATGTTGCTCTTCTTACTCATCTTAGATTGTGTTAAAGACTTTGTTGAAAACTTTTCCTTTTTAAACAATTTAAGCTTGCTATTTTTTCTATTTTCAGATCATGGAAATAGTAGCTTTCTGCATTCTTTTGTATTTCTACAAGAGAAAGGAAGCAAAGCACATTGTGGTTTTGTTAACAATGGTAGCACTACTAGGTAAGAATGTGGTTCAGCTTGTGTTTTTTTTGTTAAGTATAAGCACACTGGTATTTTCTCCACACATTTTGGTGGCTGGTGATAAATTAGTATGGAACCAGAAATAAAGTCCTGTGCTGTTTCTCTTCCATGCTAGGAGAGAGGTTCTTATATAAGAACATTTAGAAATTCACATAGTCCTCAAATTATCACCATTTGTTTAGCAATCTTTCAAAGTTACAATGGCACTGAAAAGAGTATCTTATGGCCAGTGTTCGCACTTACAAATATCACAGCATCCCTGGGGTCACATGATCAACATTTCACCGCTTGTCAATCAGCATGTATTTATGACAGTTGCAGCACCGTGGGGTCAGGGGGTTGCCATTTATAACTTTCCCAGCCAGATACCAATAAGCAAAGTGAATGGGGGAAGCTTAATGATTACTTGATTTGCTTAGCAACTGCAGTGATTCACTTAAAAATCATGGCAAAAAGGTCATAAAATGGGGCATGATCCACTTAACAACCATCTTGCTTAGTTACAGAAATTCTGGTCCCTAACCCGAGCCCTTTAGTGGCCATAAGTCAACAAGTACCTATGCTCAGAGCTGGCATAATGTAGTGGTTAAGATTGAAACTGGGGAGAGGGTTCAAATCCTCCTTGATCATAGAAATTTGCTCGGTGTCTTTTGACCGGTCCCTCTCCTCGGAGCCCCAAGGCCAGTAGGCAAATAGTAGCATTGACCACTTGCTGTCTGAAGTGAATCTGTCTATTCTACTGGCTCAGAGAGCTATGCTCACTGCCTCGGAAATCACAATCTTCACATTTTTCTCTACAGCCGGTGAGAGATTGTATACAGAGTGAACGAGCAGTTCACTGGAGGTTTTTAAAGAAGAAATTGGACAGCCATTTGTCTGAAATGGTATAGGGTCTCTTGCTTAAACAGGGAATTGAACTAGAAGACCTCTAAGATCCTATTATACCTAGCTATCAACCATAGTGCTTATTCAAAGATAATACTGGCTGCTAAAGGCAGCTTTCTAATAAGAAGCTTTACCCTACCCTTCAGTTTTGCTATTTTCGTGAGCATTTCCTACCACACTGGTTTCACCAGTTTTCTGTATTATGAAAAGCTGGCATACAGATACAACTTAAACAGTATTTATCTATTATATCTTGCACACTTGTGGATCAGTGTTGGAGGACATTTCTGTTTACGTGGGATTCGTGAGCCTTACATTTGCTTATCTTTGATGCTGTGGAATCAGAATTTCCAGGTGTTTGTTGCAGATGTAGTATTACCTGTGTATAGCTAGGCATTGTGGATTTGCTTTGGACTAGGTTCTCAGGTTTATACCTTTTCCATTTGCTCTTAGGAAGAGTGAATGAGAGTTTTCGTAACATTTTGTTAAAGCAAAAAGAAATTCTGACCAGCACTGGCTGAAACAAACCACAAATCACAAAAAAACTTGCGTCTGTTAAGCAACTTTGAGCAAAAGCATGTAGAGGCCATATGGTTGTATGAGCACTACATAGTGTGCTGTCATATGCACGTGTATTTTCCATTCAGAGTAAAAGTAAACTTAAAATTGAAGATTGTGCAATTGTTTGTATTCTTTATGACACACCCAAGGTAAAACATTATTTTGTTGGTTATATTTCCTAGAAAATTCACTAGATCCCCGGAAGGTTCTTATGACATACCCTATCAAGTTCACTGATTTGAGCTAAAAATGATGCACTGACTGGGACTCGGGAACCTAGATGCACACACGGTGTGTCTTGAGATAAAGTTGTTTTTCACATATTGGGTCCAAGTAGATAACGGTTCTAATGGGCTGTTGCAGCTTTCCCCACCCTGGTGCCAGATGTATTGCCATTCAGCTTCCAGTATTCATGGGTCAGTATGATATTGGTACCCAGAAACTACTAAAACTGTAGTTCAATACATTAGGAAAACAGAACTTTGGAGAAAATTGCTAAAGCCCATAAGAGTACTTGTTTTGGCTCAGTATGCTATGGCCAATAATGGGCAACAATTTTACATCATTTACTTTTGCATTTTACAGTCATCTGCTTGCATTTAGTTTAATCCATGGGTTATGTTTCACACAACATTCCAATATGTTTTGTAGGAGATCACAAGTTGTTCTGCTGGTAGATTTGGATTCTTTGAATTTGGTTTTAAGATATCATACAAATGCTATATTACAAGCATTTCCAAATGTATCTGGAGACATTTAAATCTCTTACAACTGCATGTCTTGCAATAGGAAATTTTGCTGACTGAGAATAATAAGAGTTACAATCCTGTCCTGTTCTAGGAATAAAGTCAGGCACAAAACAGGTACACCTGTGAAGGTCCAATTAAACAAATATATTGCTAAACAGCCTATGCACAGGAATCTTCTCAATTAATAGCTAGCATTGTTTGGAGTTAGATAAGAATCCATGGAATTCAAGGGTGGTGGTTGTGACTACATAAGGATTCTATCTAGACCAGAGGTTCCCAACCTTTTGGGCAGCAGGGACCGGTTTTGTGGAGAGAGGTTTTTCCGCGGACTGGAGGGTGTGTGGTTTTGTGTGCTGCCTGCATCTCGTGGATGGGACTTTGCTTGTTTGTATGGACCGGTTGCTGGCAAGCCACGGACCGGTACTGGTCCACGGACCGCTGATCTAGACTGATCCCTCTTTTATCTCTATTGCCAGGTTTTGCCCCTCCTCCTACAGGTTACCACTCTGGAAAAAGCTGATACTGTTTACCTGGCCTCAAAACTGCTATGAATTCATATGTACAACTTTATTTAATTATTTTTTTAAAAAACCATTTCAGATCAGCTATTTTTCCAGCCCATCCAAAATGACATTAAACCAGCAAATGACTTTGGAAAGATAGCTTGTAACAAAACTATTTTCGGAAAGCCTATGAAAGGGTTTTCTATTTCTGTTCTCTTCCATGCTCCAAGCGTACTGATTTGCATGGGTAAGGAGAATGGGAGAAAATCAGAATGCTTTTTGGAGCTGACCCACTTGCCTTAATAAGGTCTGTAAGTCTGTACTACATAGGCATGAAAAAAAAAATATTTTTCCTAGAATGAAACTAGAAAAGAAGTTGGATCAATCTATAGATGGTTTGAGCAATGCAGTTCTGCAAAATGACTCATCGCACAGCACCTTGCTTCACGCTTAATCTGGGATTCATATGGTTAGAGTCAAGAAGCAAAATAGGGCGAATTCTGTGTTTTTTGCTTTCAAATTGATAATAATCTTTTTTTCCAACTGCTGCCATTGTAGCTAAGTAAAGTTGTTCTCAAGAGCGCACAACCCAATTCATCCTATTTTGGTTCTATATTAATTAAAAAAAATAATTGCTGCATTTAAATAATTGATGCTTTTAGGGGCTCCCTAGGCCTGATAACAGTGGAAATGTTCTCATCATCTCTGATAATACCATCATTTTTAATATCTTCACTTCTAGCAATATATCTGTCAGCAAGCAGAATGGAAGCGGCAAGTTTTATTGGGAAAAAATTACATCAGTTGACTCTCTGGTTCCACAAAGCCACATGCCAACATTTTAACTTGCTGAGGTCTACCCTCTGTTATTTTACCTTGGTTCTCATGTTGGACAAAGGAGTTGCAGAACAGTGCCAAACATCTGAAATTGCCCCTGTGAATAAAAGCGCAACCACAAATTATATACACACATAGAACGGTTGTACTGTATTATGGAAAAATACCATTTTTCAGTTAATATCTAAGTAGGCTTAACAAAGAGGCACATATTGCATATATTAGTGGTGCAATTTATGGCTGTGGGAAGGCTGGATAAGTTTGTCACCACAAGCAGAGAATTAGGAATGAACAAGATTATGTTTTCTTTTATGTGTCCTGACAAAAAATCATTTTGTTCTTCAAATGAATTCAGTGGTGTGATTAGATGAATTATATTATTTAGACGAATGAGGTGGAATTAGATGAAAAAGAAAGACTGGTGTTGATATGCTGATCATACAAAGAAAACCTATTTATTCGATAGATACAAAATCCAAAGATTTATTGATCCAGACACTGTAATCAGAGTGTATCAACCCGATGCTTTTTATAAGTTCAATTGACCCACTTCTCAAAATTGGCAATATCTATTGGAGTTCTACATATTAATTTTACTGCAACCCTATAATAAGTTTTCTTCTACCTTAGATAAAAGAGGCTGCTCATAAATAATTAACTACCATCTCCATGTTGTCAATTCTTAAAATTTTTCAGTAGAAGGCCATTGGTAGTAGTTATTATGTTTTGGAACTATATAAGCATACTTACCAATTTCTCATAATTGGTTGATAAAATTATGTTTACTAATATTTAACAGGCTTCTTTTTATTTTTCTTCAGCATCTCTGACCATCATTTCAGTGAAAGCAGTGGCAACCATGTTGACATTTTCTGTGACAGGAAACATGCAGCTAACCTACCCTATTTTCTATCTTATGCTCATTCTAATGACGTCAACGTGTATATTTCAAGTCAAGTAAGTTTTTAGAAAATTTATATTAATATACAGTACCGTTTTCTCCACTTTTCTGTTTTCTTTTAATGCTTAAATTGTAACTTAAAAGAACAGTCAAGTCCTGCCAAACCTGGACACAAAAGCATTTATGAGTTTCTCTTCTAGTTTTGTTTTCTGACTCATGCTTTATCTTGCTGTTAACTAAACAGGCAGGTTTTCTTGAACATACTTTTATGTTTCCCATGGACTTCAAGCCAGCTACATCTTATGGCTTTTTACCACTTCGTTGAATCAACAAGGTAGCTTTTAGCTCTATGGTCATTCATTAACACTCACCTTTCTGTTCACTTTAATCTCTTTCCTCCCTCTCTGCTTGGTATTTGCAAGTTTGTTCCTTACTTTCCTGTCGAGAAACAGCTCTCCGTTGTCAACAAAGTTTGTTTACTAAATGTGGATTGGGAATGTTAAATCCATTTTCTAACACACGGAGTTTTCAAACTTTTCCTAACTTACTTCACTTCAGTTGGGTAAGATTGCTGGTTGGGAATTCTGGGACTAATGATTCCAACACTTCTAGAAGACTTTAGCTAGACAAGGCTGCTCTGGATTATTCCTCATTTTTTCCTAGATTAAACTCCACCCTGATGATGGCAAGAAAGCATACTAATTCTTAAAGCTGAATTAGATGTTATATAGGACAGAAATAGATATATCTTAGCAAATAGTTATATCATTTCTATGTCTGGCTCTTTCTCCAACCTAATATTCATCCGATGTATTGGACTTCTGATCCCATGTCCTCCAGTGAAGTTGGCAATGGCATAAGGCTAGAGAAAACAGTCATATCCATTCTAATCAAGAACAATAAACCTTAAATTTATTCCCATCAGTTGTGTTCACCCAGAGCAAAGGTCGGCAACCTGCGGCTCCGGAGCCGCATGCGGCTCTTCAAGCCTTCCCCTGTGGCTCCCAGCCTCCTCTGCCATTTGCAGAGAGAGACAGAGAGAGGCAATTGCGATTCCCTGCTTCTTTCTCTGTCTGTATGTGTGTGCGCGCGCGCGTGTGTGTGTGTATGTAAAAGAAAGTGCACTCACAGTGTTCTCTGAGGACCTGAAAAGCTTATTGGGCAGAGCTCCTCCCTTTGCTGTGTCTCTGCAGGAAGCAGAAAGCAGGACGGGCAGGAGAGAGCTAGCTAGCCCATCTATGCTGACTCAGGAGTTCTGGGAGTTGAAGTCCATGAGTCATAAAAGAGCCGAGGTTGCCTACCCCTGAGCTTGTTGGAGAACAGCTTGAAGCCAGCTTGCCAGGTGAGCAGCAGATAGGGGAGAGAAAGAGGGAGGGAGAGAGAGAGAGAGAGGAAAGAGAGAGAGAGAAAGAAAGAGAATGGGGGAAGAGGACTGGCAGACCAAGGGCAGATAGAAAGAGAGGGAGGGAGAGAGAGAGAGAGAGAGAGAGAGAGAGAGACCCTTTTGACATCTAAAATGAAGATAACACTGCATATATCCTTTTTTACCTGTGTGTATGTATATTTATATACATAAACACATACACACACACACAGACACACACACACATACCTATAATAAAGGTAAAAAAGGATATATGCAGTGTTATCTTCATTTTAAATATCAAAAGGGTTTTGCGGCTCCCGGTGTTTTGTTTTCGGTGGGAAACGGGTCCAAGTGGCTCTTTGAGTGTTTTGGGTTGCCTACCCCTGACCTAGAGGTAGGAGTGTTTAAACAGAACTTGGTGATCAGAGAAGAAATAATTATTAATGTGTTTCAAGGCCCAGATCCATACTTCCCTCTGCTATGAAGCTCACTAGGTACCTGAAGATTGTCACTCCTTATTTATATAGCTAATTTCTCCATCACTTAGTCTTATTAATGGGTCTTGCTAAAGACTGAGCTTGGGTCCTTCTGTGTGCAAAGTCTGCTATCTGGAGCACCCTCTGACAGATGGATAAAATGGAGTGACATAGGTGCTTATCTTTAGATTGTGAGGAGAACCTATTTAAGTTGAGTCTTCCCTACATAAAAAGATAAATTGTGAGGCTTTCAAAGAGGTAAATGAAGGGAAGATATAAATGTAGATTATGAATTCCTATAAGTATGTAAAATTTAGATCAGGTTTTTATTCTTCATAAATACTAGAACTCAGGATCATTTGATGAAACTGCCAGGGAGGAAATTTAGGACTGAAATAAAGATGTGAATCTTTAATTGCCCTAAGATATAAAAGTGTGGGTCAATTAGCTCAGACTATTTTAGAAGGGAATTAGATATGGTCAAAGAAGTCAGCCTTCCCCAATCTGGTGCCCTTCTGTCAACTTTGAGCGGTAGTCCAGACAAGAAGTACATTCAGAAGAACTAGTTCTACTTTATTGTAAGGTTGCATTAACAGAATCTTGCAAATCTGGAAATTACAAAAAATAGCTTGCAGAAAAAACTTGATGCAAGGCTTATTTTGGTGGACCATCTGTTTTTGCTTTTTGCAACATCTTCACACATTTGTGTTGGATTTTCTCAGACTGATATTAGAACAAATATCTAAAATCAGAGGAATTTGCAATGACTTTGAAATCTTGACTATTCCATAAATATGCAGGTTTTAAAAAATATTTTGGATCCATGGAGAACTGCTCCATTATTGCTAAAAAGCCACAATAATTCCTAATGGTTAAAACAGATTAGAAACTGGACTTTAACATGATATCAAAAGGCTATTTTGGTATATCATATCAATCCATGGCACACTGTCTTCTGCAGGATGAAGACTTTTGCATTCAAATTATGATGAAATTTTCTTCAGACATACAGTGGTAGATTTCCACCAGTTTTAATGTATAGTATTTTAACAACTCAGAAGCCTAAAAATTGAAATGCCTGGTGGTCAGAAAAGAGGTGCCATTGCTTATAAAATGAAATATCCTATGTTTCATTGTCTTTAAATATCTAATAAACATTGACTCTAATAAAATTAGAATATAATGTACAGTGGCATGCAAAGGTTTAGCCAATCTTCCCATGTCAAATTGTATTTCTCAATGAAACCTTATGTGATAAGGTGACCCAACCTTTACACGTTACACAAGGTTACTGCAAATTTTAATATATAGCATAAGTGTGTAGTGGAGTATAGATTAAAAACAACAAAAACAGTGAATATGATGCAGAGAATTGAACACCTTTGAGGTCTGGACTTTGTAATACCTTTGGCAGAAATAACAGCTTTAATGTGTTTTCTGTAAGTAGGTAAGAATGCTTTTTAGTTATTCGATAGATAATAATCTATCCTATTTTTCAGATGTTTTCTCACTCTTTCTTGCAGAGTCCTTCTATCTCAGAAATATTTTTACTCTGTCAGCAAGCTCTAAATGTTCTGAAGTTTCTTTACAGATATTCAGTAATATTCAGATCTAAGGACTGTGAAGACCATTCCAAAATGTTATCCTTTCTTGTAACTAAATGCTTCATGATTGATTTCTCTTACTGCAGTGTCCAATTTCATTCCAGCTCAATTTCTTCACTGAGGATATCTTAGCTTCTAGGATATGTTAATATTTAGTTTTATCCCTTTTTCCCTCCATCTGCACAATATTGCCTGTGCCACTGATTCCAAAGCATAAATGGAACCATCCTCAAAGTTAACTGCTGTTAAGGGTTTTTTTTCCCCCTTCAATTTCATCTCCTTGTTTTTTTCCAAATTTATCTTGTATAGTTGTGGCTGAACATTTCAGTGTTTGTTTCATCAGCCCAAAGCCCTTTCTTCCAAAATATTTAATGCTTATTACACTTTTCTTTTGTGATGAGGTTGGAGGAAAAGTTTCCTTTTGCAAGTCAATACAGGTAATTTTAAAAGCAATATTGTGTGGTGAGCAGCTTTTTTAGGATCAGCAAGTCATTTGCAGTGATCTGTGAGTTGTTTTGTAGATCTGACCCATTTTCAGGCAGTGGTAGCAAATGTTTTCTTCCAGATCTTGCTTTGACATCAACTATTTCATGTAGAGTAACTTTGTTTCTCACAGTTGAAATTGCTAGCTGGAAACATTTAGAGATTTTTTTTAACAGCCTTCCCATGCTTTGTAAGAGTGAATTATCTTTATTTTCAAATATGCAAACAGCTGCTTGGAAGACCCTGTAACTTTTAAATAGATAGAAAAATAACCATAGTCAAAGAGGTTAGAAGCTTCAAAATATGTTGATCTAGGGAATTGTCTGCTCTGGGTCAGCTGTAAGTCTGTCAAGTCAATCTCTTTGGGCCTTATTAATGACTTTGTGTATAGTGGAACAGAATCAGCTGGAAAGATGTCCAACTTCTGCACTTGATCTTTTCACTGTTTTCTTATTTTAAATCTATAAATGATGGCATGTATTTATGACAGTTGCAATATCCTGGAGTCATATGATCCCCTTTTGCAACCTTCTGACAAGCAAAGCCAGATTCATTTAATAACTGTGTTACTAACTTAATAACTGCAGTGATTCACTTAACAACTATGGCAAGAAAGATTGTAAAATGAGGCAAAACTCACTGTCATCTGCCATGTTGTTATTGTTTTTAATTAAATATGTGTAGTACAGGATGAGTTTATTTCAAATATAATGTTTTTGCTAGGGAAGAAGTGTTGAAATTCCTAAAAATGTAGGAATTATATCTTGGGCTTTAAATTCGTATTTATGTTACATTGACATTCTTCTTACAGGTTCTTGAATCAAGCAATGGAGATCTACGGTTCAGCAGAAGTCATCCCACTGAACTATGTGCTCTCTACTCTTAGTTCTGTCCTTGCAGGTAGGTGCTGATCAGTTAAAAGCATCAATCTTCCCCCCCCCCTTCTCCACCAAATGTGGGACTAAGAGGGGAGACTCCTTGTGCTTGGGTTTTCTGAAATCATGGAATCCGATATAGCATCCTTTCCCACAATCTCAAGTCCTCCAGATACTTTGGGATTATATCTCCTAGATTCCTAAGCATCATATCTATTGCTTAGTGGGAATAGAAGCTATAAACCAATTAATATCAAGGGCAAAAGTTGGAGAAGCTTGTCCAAGCAGTGGAAAGCAGAGGCACAGAATTGATGAAAGCAGGCACAAATTCCAGGGTTGCCCATTAACTATGATGAAAGCAAATTAATGAATAGTAATTTTTTTAAAAAAAGTAATAAGGGAAGATGGAAAACCTCATGTTACAAAAGATGATGGGCTCTTACTTACCATAAGGTTTTGCCCAAAGTGATTGGCTGATATCTAATTAGGACACTGGGGGTACTGTTGCACTAGACATAAAAATTATCTTCATCACTATCCCTAGGCTAGCTAAGGATGGCTTGTTTCAATAGAGAACCCAGGCAGGTAAAAATAAAAGTAAGTTTTGCAAGGGGATGCTCCAGTATGTCCCCTTGTGCATTGTCACGGTGTTCATGGCTAGGGTTCCCACAAAGACCTGAGATCTCGATCTCTTTACCACCTATCTTAATGATAAACAATTTTCCTTGTGGATGTGTGCAATCAAACATAAGCATTTCTTAAATTCCACTCATCATTATCATCATCATCATTATCATCCATTAAAGACTATGCTTATCTCTGTCATTTTTGATGCCTTAAGATAGGGGACCCCAACCCCTGGTCTGTGGACCGGCACCAGGCCGCAGCATTCCAGAAACTGGGCCGCACAAACAAGCAAAGTCCCATCCACAGGATGCAGGCAGTACATGAAACCACACCCCCTCCGGTTCGCAGAAAAACCTCTCTCCATGGAACCGGTCCCTGGTGCTCAAAAGGTTGGGGAGCTCTGCCTTAAGACATATTTCTGGAACGTGTCTAATGTCTGAAGATCCATTTTGAATAAGACAATTGATTCATAGGGCACAAATTTTCTTAGCACCCATTATCTCCTTCTGTGTTGCTTTATTGGTTTATTACAAGAATTTGCATTGAGTCACAATGGATTTTTTTCTAATACACATTGCAGTCTCCCATTCCCATAACTGCTGAAGTAATTTCAGCACTAAAGCAGTTGCCAGCCAACCATGTACTGAAGCAATCCTATTCTGTTTCAACATGCTATACTTGTAAGGCCAAGGTGAAAAAAATAGAATTAATCCAAGGTCATTTTAAGTTACTTACATTTACCCTGAGTGATGTGAAGTGGATATGATTGAAAAGAGACTCTAGTTCCCAAGCACTGTGTGCTGAGGTAAGACAGAAGCGAGCAAAATGGGACCAATATACTATATTTTCAGTGAGCCAAAAAGTTATTCTTACACTAAATTTTATGATCACTTTAACACACACCGGGGTTTGTTCAGTCATTGGTTTGTTCAAAATAGTTCCATTCAGGAATTCCATTATTTTATATGGATTACATATTTGGAGCTCACAAAGTTTGAAAATACAGATTGATTCAGCAGCTGGGTTAAAATTGGTCTCTGTTATTTGATCCAGAGGAAAGATTTACCCCAAACAGCTGTAATGATGTAACCAAATGGAGAATTTGATTCTGTGTGCTTCTGGGCCAACTCCTAAATATCCTTATTCACACTGAATTTGACTTGCATAAAGTGCCATTAAAAAAATTTAAAAAGCAATTTACCTATAGTGTATGCATGCCATATTTGTTATTGGGAAACTGTTATCATTACTGTCAAGGAATGGCTGACACAAGATGTCTTCCGCAGAAGAGCTAACACTTGGAGAGTCTTCCAGTTTGCTCCATGTGTTCTTGCTAGCTACATGCAACTATTGGTCCCTTGTAAATAGCAGTAGCATGGTGGCATTGCGGGTGGGGGCACGGAGAATAAAACCCAGAGGTCCCTTGTGGCCACAAAAGCAAGGACACCCTGCTGTGACCATATTTTTTTTGACGCCCTACTTAAGGGATGCTACTGATAAACAGCCCCCCCCCAAAAAAAAACCATAAGTCACAAAAGCAGACATGTGTTCTCACTTAACCATAGTTGGCTCGGGCATTCTTCCATCTGCATTCATACTGGTCATCTGAAATTTAGCATTGGTACTGCATTACCAAATTGAGGCAGAATGTCAAATGATTTTAAATGGGGTGTCAAGTATCAAGTAATCTGTGAACAAGGCAGAGAAATTGTATGATTATACACTCATTAGGAAGTTCCTGATTTGTGTAATCAGCAGAAAATGTATCATAGCAATTAAAACTTTTTAATTTGTTGAATTTGACTTTTGATTTTAGGATAAAACTTATTCCTCTGGCTGAGAAAGTTTCTTTTAATTTTGTCTTTTTTTAAAAAAAATCAGTTTATTAAATTTATTGTCTATTTCATATTTTTAAAATCAGTTCAAAATGCTATTGTATGGGAATTTTTTTAAATATACAGCATTCTGTGTACATTCTACTTGAGTAAAGTGTGAATGATTGATTCATCAGTTGGAAGTTCTTAATGATTTGGTCCAGAGATCTAGATCTAACTCCTTTGCTGCCATCTTGTTTTGGTAGGGGAGGAAGTTAGATGATTGCCAAGTGTGGCTCTAATGAATAAGAGCCCTTGGGAGTTTCTGGCATATTTGAAACTCTTTCTTGTTATTTTGTTTTTTTAACTGTATTTAACTTATTTCAGTAGTTACAGATCTGTAAAAAATAAGTTTGTGCTTTTGACTAATATTTAAAATGATAGTTTTACCAATTGTGTGATACAGTTTACTAATTGTGATAGTACACAGTGATAGATTTTTATGACCTAATCTGTATTGTTCAATTTGTGTCCTGCATTAGCCAAAATGGAGAACTAGGGTCAGTCTAAAATATTTTTTTTCAAATTACATTTCTTGCTCAGACTCAATTTTCTTTTATGTGACTGTTGTCTTTTTTTTTTTTTTTTTTTTGGCTCTTTCGTCTATTCCTTAAACTTATTCTGAATACCCATTATAGAAGATGATGTGTATTCTTCACGTGCTGTGAAAATTTTTGAGCTGGGCATTCTTGCTACTACCTCTTCTATGGTAGAAAACACCATTCTCCAGATGATATTCCCATAATTTTTATTTCCAGCTGGATAGGAAAGTTAACACATTTGCTACATGAATAAAGAAGTATAGTAGTAATAGAAAATATCTTTGGGCACAGGTGTCAAACTCAATCGCATCACATGACATATTGTGATGTATCGGGACATTTTTTGCCTTTGCGGAGCTGGGGTGGGCGTGGCCTGCACCTGACACATCCGGCCTGCAGGCCGCCAGTTTGACACCCCTGCCTTTTGGGATCTGAAAGAGATACGGGTAGTTCTCATTTAGTGATCACAATTGGGACTGGCAACAGAGTCCTTAAGCAAAATGGTTGTTAAATAAAAATGACATGACCACAGCTTTATGTTTATGATTTTGCTTCAGCCTTTGTTTTACATCCAAAGGATACAATTCCAAACAGTTGATTAAGAAGAAAGTTTCTGGATCTCAGCTAACGGAGAAACTGAGTAAAATGGCAAATCTTATAGTCTTTATGGACTTCCCCCCCCCCCTTTGGGAATGTTCACCTAGATGCTGGGATAATTATCAAGAAGGGAATTGATGTTTGTATTTACATTAATTGGATAAGAATGGATTATAAGAGAGTAAGAAGTGACACAGTGGGGAATGCATATCAAAAGCAATGTATTCATGTGTGCCATTTGCTTAGGAACCAAAATAAACCATTTATTCTGAAACTGATTAGGGTCTAGTCAGTGTCAGGTAGCAGCACAGTCCACCACAGAGTTCTAATCAGATGACAGAGCTTAACTCGCAGTTAGCACTTTTTAGAGACCTGCAATTCTGTGGAGAGAAGTTTCCTGCCCGAGCAGGGGGTTGGACTAGATGACCTCCAAGGTCCCTTCCAACTTTACTTTACTACTACTAACTCAGGAAGAGATAGCTTGAAAGGAAATAAAAATGGGTCAGGCACAGAACAGTGGTTGCTAACCGATTGTAGAATGACAGACATGTGACAGGGGCACTGCAAAAGTTGTAAAAGTGTGCATTCTTTGCAAAGTTATTTTTTCATCACCATCATAACTGATGGTGATAGACAGATGGACAGACAGGCAGACAGATGGATAGAAGAGAGAGAGATTTGTTTTGTTGATTAAGGCTAGAAGAAATGTCATTGCTTTCAAATGTAACTGATTGCATTCAAGCAATGTTGTTTTGGATTTTGTCTTGATCCAAGGAGCCATGTTTTATCATGAATTCCAAGGTGCAGGCTTCCTGAGTGGTTTTATGTCTCTGTTTGGGTAAGTAATTTACTTCCAAAATTACACTCAAGTTCTTAACTATGGTAAGAGGAAGAACAAAGATGCAACAAATTCCACATAATGGCTCAAGTCAGTCTATAGTTACAGAGGGTAATCTGGGATTGCCTGTCTGACTACAGCTTCTCACGCTAGAGGATAGCTTTAATAAGGATCACATGTTGGTTTTATTTTATTCAGTTTTAAATCCATGTGTGAATGGGAGTTTTCATCCATCAATTAAACAAGGCAGGCTAAGCATTACAAACAATTTAGGATACATTAATAAATAACACAGGAAAGATAAATGAAAATAAAATATATTAAAACCACTAATACCGACACATAAAGCAAAAACAAATTATTGAACTATGAGGATGAATACTTTTTAAGCTTAGCATTCCTAAAGATATTGCTGTAGAACTAGGAAGGCTTCATTCCAGAAGATTTTCTCAAAAGGAACTCTGGCTACTTGCCCCTTGTAGTTACTTATTTCACTGCAAAGGGCAGGGGCTGAAAAATAATATCCAGCAAAGTATGTTTCTCAAATCCAGAACAATTCAGCAATTATAGTTTTTTTAAAAAACATAGTAAATAAAACCAAAAATCACATAAAAGCTATTAAAAACAACATTTCCACCTCTGAGCAGCTTCTTACATCATCCAGTGTTCCTCAGAGGTGAAACTCCAGTAGTTATTAGCAGCTCAACCAATTGCAGGTAGTCCTCGATTTATGACTATAATTGAGCCCAGAATTATGGTAGTAAGTCTTCATGGTTGTTAAGCAGATTGCCACGTAACTGCACCCAGTGTTGTGATCTTTTTTGTGGTGGTCAAGTGAATGCCATGGTCTTGAAGCAAACTTATTATATCTGAGGGGTGTTTTTTTGGGGGGGGAAACCAGAAGCAAATCCCAGTTCCCAGCAAAAAATGTGGTCACATGACTGCAGGACATTACAGATGCTGTAAATGCAGGCTGGTTGCCAAGCACCCAAAATGTGATCACATGTTCATGATGGGACAGTTGTCAGAACTTCAAAACATTATCACAAGTAGCTCTGAGAAGGTTTGTTGTAACTGAACAGTTGCTAAGTTATTGGTCATAAATCAAGGACTACCGTAGTTCACTTTTTAAAAGTGCATCTTTGAGATAAGAAGGTTCAAGGCTCTTTTGAGCTTACCAGCAACAGCAAGTATACTTCAGTTAAACAAAACAACCTTACCGTTTTTTGGTGGTATGAGAAGTCTAATAGGTATGACTTGAGATGTATTATAAATTAATTGCATTCAACCCATCATTATTCAAAGGCTTCCTGAGGTAATATTAGCTTTATCTACATGGTCTAGATAAACTTGGCTTCCAAATTTTTCAGCAACAGAGAGAAGCCCTCAATAAGCTCCACTGGTTTGGAGCTTCATGTCCGATCTCTCCCAGCCAGCATGGCCAATAGACTTTTTGGAGATGTAGACCAAAACATCTGGAAGACAGCCGGTGGTTGTAGCATGAAAGTCACAAGTTTGACAACTCTTCTGCAGGTGTTCTCTGACATTTATTGGCGTTTCTATAATAACCCAGAACAGAAGCAAGGAACATTTGACAACATTTTATATAGACTGTGGACACATTCCTGGTAAGTCAAGAGTCTGGAAATATTTTGTCTGTCATTTCTATTCGCACAGCTGAAAAACAACCATTAGCGGGATGGCTGAAGAGAAAAACCACATCAGATACCTCTTCAAATCATCTTTAATAAAAATTACTTTGCACTTAATTTCTTTTCCTATTGCCAATACACTTTTTTAAAACAAAATCTTGAATTATTTCCATCCCGTTGCCATAGTCTATTACAGCAAAACAAAGTGAAGCCTGTAGCGAGAAGCTTTTTAGAAGGAATATAATTAAACATGTTGGATTTGATTTATTGTATTTGCTCCAAGCATTTTTATTGTTATTTTAATCCCGTAGGGAAGAAGAAGAGCAGCACAATACAGCCACATTCAAATAGCCCATCCTATGGTTCTTTATATGAAGAAAGTATCTCTCTCAATAGTCCAACCAAAGAATAAAAAGACTTTTTTTAAAAAAAAATCTTCCATTTATGTGTTTTGCATTTACTACACTTCTTTCTCCTGCTAATTATATATCAGATCCTCACAGCTCCTGGAGTTTTTTCATAATCTTCCAGAACCCCTTGACTATCATAAATATACTGCAGTGCAAGCTAGCAATGGTGCTTGAAGACCAGCGAGAAGCCCGTTAAACTTGAGTTGGGTGTATCCCTTTAGGCCATTAATTGTGCTATTATTCCTTATTGTTTGCAATTCTTGGGCTTAGATAGATGTACCACAGGGCTTCTAGTCGGTAGAATTGTGCTAAAGGTCTTGTGGACTGCCATTTCATGAAAATAATGGGAAAAGAGTAAGTCAAAATCACGCCTGAGCTTATGTTGGCAAGAATACATGTTTGTGCTGCTCTTGTTTACTTTACAGAAGTGTTCCCTAACTTTGGCCACTTGAAGGTGTGTGGACTTCAACTCCCAGAATTCTCCAGCCAGTTGAAGTCCACATATCTTCAAGTGGCCAAGGTCGGGGAACTCTGCCTTATTTAGAATTTAGTATTTAGAAGAAAGACTTTCAGCACCCTTTTTTGCATGCTACATTATTTAACTGTATCATGCAATTTGCAAAACTATTTGCAGCTCCTCCTGGTAGTGATTTTTGTTCCAGTTATGTGCTCATCAATAGCAGTGGACAAACACTATAGCAGCAAGTAGATTCAACTCAAGCAACTGATGCTTGTTCCAGAAACTGAACTTTGTAACTTCAAAATTGGCAAGTAAATATACAGATGTTGGAAACTAAGCCCAATACACTCAGGTTTTTTCCCCCTAATGGGACTAAAAGGAATTTAGGCCTTGGCTTAATCACTGAAGCAGAGGCCATGTGCCACTTCCCACAAGTGTTAAAACTGCAGCAAGCCACATTCACCGTCAAGCCAACTATTCGTTTTTTCAGTCCTTTTCCAGTTTGCAAATATGTTATCATCTTTTAGCACCAATAGATTGTCATTTACAAAGCTGACCAATTCTGTATATACACCTGGGCCATGGACTTGTCCTGGTCCTGGTCCTGTTAGGAATTGGGCTTCATAGCTGGAGGTGAACAGCAAGCGAGCAAAACTGCACATGTGCAAGATCTAGGTTGTGCGCTCCTCCTCCCCCTGCCCTGTGGGAAAATTGTCTTCCACAAAACCAGTCCCTGGTGTCCAAAAGGTTGGGGGGACCCCTGGTGTATATAACTGCATGTATGTACACATACACATACAATAAATTGGGAATATAGCTTATATAGCTGAGTAAGTTATTCTCCAAGTCTGGATATTATCTCTAATTCTGTTTGTGTGCTTTGCTCAAAGTGGTGCCTTCAGATGTGTTGGATTTCAATAACTAGAATTTGGGCTGGGAATTGATCCAGAATTCAAGCACATCTGAAGGGCACCAGATTGGCTTCAGCTGTGCTCCTCTGTTGCAACACCAATTTAATGATACTGACTCACCTCTTTGCACTGATGTCATACAATAAATCTGTCAGATAATGAGGGAGGCCATGGCTATGTCAAATAGCTTGCTCTGCAAAAATTAGAAGTTGAACATTATTGGCTGTAATAGCCTGCAATCAAATTATTTTCACAAGGAACAGAAGAATTGACAATCACTAATTTACAGGCATAATTTCTCTGTGGCTGATTATTCTTCTTACCTTTTTGATAGTTAAACTTCTCCCAAAGGAGAAAGTTACATGGTAGATTATCCAGATATGTAAGATTCTTTCCTGTGTTAAAATAACAACAATAACAATAATAATAATAATAATAATAATAAAATAGGAAGGGTTCTTGGAGGTCTTCTAGTCCAACCCCCTGCTCAGGCAGGAAACCCTATACCAGTGATGGCGAACCTTTTAGAGACCGAGTGCCCAAACTATAACCTAAAATCCACTTATGTATTGTTGGGTGCTGGGTGGGCGTGGCCCATTGGGTGGGTGTGGCCAGTTGGGTGGGCGTGGCTGCGGTGGTAACAGGGTGGGACTAAAAAATTCAATCAATCAATTCCAACTTGGCAAGATTATTTTTCCCACGAGAAGTTGAAATTGATTGATTGATTGAACCTTTTTTTTTTGCACACGGCAGCGGAGGCCTAAAGCGAAAACGTTTTATAAAACCCAGCTGAAGGCCTAGTACTGGGGTGATGGCGCACGTGCCCACAGAGAGGGCTCTGCGTGCCACCTGTGGCATGCGTGTCATAGGTTCGCCACCACGACTCTATACCATTTTAGACAAATGGTGTCCTGTCTCTTAAAAACTTCCAGTATTGGAACATTCACAACTTCTGGAGGCAGGTTGTTCCACTGATTAATTGTATATAGCTATAAATTGTATATAGCTAACATATAGCTATAGAGTTCTGATGCCATTTACTGCTGTGTATAAGGTCTCATTTTTGATCCAAATTACCTTTGTTCAAAAACAGCTAAAGGATAACCTAGTACAGTGATGGCGAACCTTTTGGAGACCGAGTGCCCAAACTGCAACCCAAAACCTACCTATATATAGTCGGGTGCTGGGTGCCGAGTGGGCATGGCCCATTAGTGGGGTATGGCCCATTGGGGTGTGGCCAATTGGGAAGACGTGGCCCATTGGGTGGGAATGTCTGCGGTGGTAACGGCAGACTGGGTGGGACTAAAAAGTTCAATCAATCAATTCCAACTTTGCGAGAACTTTTTTTTTCCGCGAGAAGCTGAAATTGCTTGATTAATTGAACTTTTTTTTCCACACGGCGGTGGAAGCCTAAAGCAAAAAGGTTTTATAAAACCCAGCTGAAGGCCTAGGACTGGGGCGACGGCGCACAAGCCCACATAGAGGGTTCTGTGTGCCACCTGTGGCACCCCTGCCATAGGTTTGCCACCACGGACCTAGTACCTTGACTAATTTTGACAAATAAGCATCCCTAAATTTTTATCTTTGTATTGCATGCTTTTTTTCTGTGATTATTTTCTTCTTTTTAATTCATGCATAATTAATTGTATTTATGGGTACAGGTTTGTTTAGTTAGATTTATCAGTTTGGATGCAGCACACAGATGACACATGTTGCTTCAAGCCACTCATGCAGCATAGATGGGCACAAGATTGAACAGATCTGTTTCAAATATCTGAGAGTCGTCCTTCATTCTGCAGGCAGTAGAAAAGCCTATGGGGACAGCATTGCTCCTCCTGAAACAAAGGAGCTCACCAGGCATCCTTAAATTCCTTAAGACAAGAGGTGGCCACTGTATACCTGCAGCATTCAAATTATTCAAGGCCAAGCCAATACGGGTAGTTCTTCTTTAGGGTCTTCAGCTGGGGCTCTTCTCCAATTGCATAATTAAAACTTGTAGAATCCAGATTTCTAAGATTGGCCAGTTAAGACCCCAAATGTGTCTCTAATGCTACTATGAGACTAGAAATAAACCTCATGAAAGTGGAAGGTATTATTAGCTCAGATTATCCTTTTTGCCCCTTTAGCCCAGCCCCATTAAGTATGAGTGATGATTTTCTGTCACATGGAAACAACAGGCCATGACAACTAAAATCTTGTTCTTGGGCTTTTCTCCAGCCTTCTACTCAGAATGGGATATAATCAGGCCAAAGTACTCATTAACAAGGTGTAGCAGACACAGAGTGTCCATCAGATCTAGCCAGATCCCCAACCTTAATTGCCAGTGAATCCAATAGTATTCTGCCCCCTCCTCCCCTCCCCATGGCATACTTAAGTAATCTCAAAGTATCTAAACACCAGAGGGCCTTTACTCTGGCACAATGTTATGCTCTCCCCTCAGCTGTCCTTGAAGGCTGATATAGGAAGATTCCCTATCCCGAGAGACAAGGCTCTTGAGACTACAGAGCATGTGTTTTTCCAGTGCCTGTGTTGCAGAAACATCTGTACTAGCTTCACTTCACCATTACTGCACCAATACAGCAATTCTATACCTCCCAGTTGCTTTCAGATGCTAATCCTGCTATAACATGGAACGTCGCTAGGTTCTGCACAGCAGCCTTTAGAATCTGTCAGATGGCAACCTGTGCCATAAACCAGGCTAAATGAGCACCTAGTTTGTCATAAGAGAATGCTCTATAATTTGATAGATACTCCACATACTAACCTTTATGGTCCCCTACGTCCATTTAATGCTGCTACCCCTCTTTTTAGAGTATTTTACTTTTGTTTCTATATATACTTTTTACTATATTTTTGTTTTATATTTTTCAGTTTTAAAATTATTTTAGATTATGATGTACCTTTTAATTTTTTAATTGACTGTACCTCACCATTTTAAGACCTGTGACCGTAAAAAAAGATTGATTTTGATTTGATGTTGCTTCAACCGATGTCCTTCTATATCCTCCCCAACCTATCGATCAACTTTGTTCATTTACTTTCAACCCAGATAGGCATGGATATGTGCGTCAGTGTTTGCATGCCCATAGTCCTTCCATGGCCATAGAAACATCAAAGCTTCACAAGCCAGGTATCCAGGCTCTCTAGCAACCCTGAGCTCATCATCATCTCAGCCTGGAGTGTGGTTTGCCAGCTTTGTCATCAAGGGGAGCAGAACCTTTTTCTGGCTCACGTTCACACTTGGCATTTCATGAAATGAATAAAAAGTAAAAAAAAAAAAAAAAAACCAGCTGTGGGGAGCCAGTGATGTAGGGATTAAAGTATAGGATGGGAACCTGGGACATGCCAAAGCATATCCTCATTTGTCCATGGAGCACATCAGGGTTGACCTGGGCCCTCACAAGTTTATTGTGGGGGATAAAATAAGTAGGAAACTAATGAGTTCTCAGCAGAAGGGTGGGATATAAAAATAATGCAAATTAATAACAGGTTATGATATTACAGGCTTATTAATACCAGGAGTACCACCACCAAGGGAACGGATGCGGGAAGATAGCTAGCCTCCCCATCTCCAAGTGGATTAGGAGCCTCTGTCTTCAGTTCCAAACACACATCACTGAAAGTTCAGCGAAATCAACAGGATTACCATGCAAATAATTTAAATCAGCAATTGGTTCTCCCCCTCCTATAATGCTTGCTCTGATTAAGTTCCCAACTGCTCTCATGTGCATGAAGCCTAGTTTAGCATATGTTCCAGGAGGAGCCTAGATGATTTGTACTCTGATTGGGATGACTCATTAGCTAATGGCTATTTTTGTGACCAAGACCTCTTCCAGTGAACCAGGGTTACTGCTCTTTTCCACACATAACATGAAAAATATCCTTCCACGGAGCCGAGTGAGCAAGAGCCCATCTGCTGGAACTTGGCTCTTGTTCACTTAAGCATTACACATGCCCTTTGGTAAAGCAAACCACCTGTTGCCTGTGCACAATTTAGCCCCAAGCATTCAAAATGTTTCTCAGAGGAGGAAATACATCCAAACCACTGATGGGGAGTGACAACCTTGGCATTCTTTTCAACTCCATTTGCTGGTGTGCCATTTATTGTTCTCTCCACAAAGGCTTGTGGTCTCTGGTGGAGTTTTTGCCCCCGCTAACAAAAACAGAAGAGGGGGTCTGAATAATGCTAAAAGCAAACAGCTTTTGCATTTCCCCGCTTTTCTCCTTCTCCTTTTCCCCAAGTCACCATTCTAGAACCTAAGAAAATATATATGGAAAATAAAAACAGACTAGTGGGAGAACGAATATCCCACACTTTGCAGCATGAGGTAGTGAACCAAGCTGTTAAATCAATCTATCTTGTATTTGGTTTCTGGCATGGGACCAAAAATTGAATTTTACTTCAATGTTTTATTTTTAGAAATGCAAGCTAATCAGTAAGTAAGTGCCAAATGTCCCTTTCAGGCCAGCTCCCTTAAAAAAAAATTTCAATATGGGTTTTGCTACCTTTGTGAGGCCACAGGTGCTGCCCTTTGAGTGTACCCCTTGTGTGGGAACAGAATGGAAAGGGGTATCCCACCTGCAAAAAGCCTGCACAGCGGCTTTGCATAAGATAGCTTACTATTTTATGTAGGATGATAATAGTCGAGGTGGTGCAGTCGTTAGAGTGCAGTATTGCAGACTAATTCTATTGACTGCCAACTGCCAGCAGTTCGGCAGTTTGATTCTCAACAGCTTAAGGCTGACTCCTCCTTCCATCCTTCCAAGGTCGGTAAAATGAGGATCCAGGTTGTTGGGGGCAATATGCTGACTCTGTAAAGAGCTTAGAGAGGGCTGTAAAGCACGATGTAAAAAAGATGTTGAGACTCTAGAAAGAGTACAGAGAAGAGCAACAAAGATGATTAGGGGACTGGAGGCTAATAAGGAACGGTTGCTAGAATGGGGTATGTCTAGTTTAACGAAGAGAAGGACAAGGGGGGACATGATAGCAGTATTCTAATATCTCAGGGGCTGCCATAAAGAAGAGGGAATCAAGCTATTTTCCAAAGCACCTGAAGGCAGGACAAGAAGCAACGGGTGGAAACTAATCAAGGAGAGAAGCAACCTAGAACTAAGGAGAAACTTCCTGACAGTGAGAACAATTAATCAGTGGAACAGCCTGCCCCCAGAAGCAGTAAATGCTCCAACACTGGAAGTTTTTAAGAAGAGACTGGACAGCCATTTGTCCGAAATGGTGTAGGGTTTCCTGCCTGAGCAGGGGGTTGGACTAGATGACCTCCAAGGTCCCTTCCAACTTTACTACTACTACTACTGTGAAATGGTATATAAGTGCTATTGCTATTACTTCTCAGCATGAAAGGCAGGGGTGGAACAAAATTAGATGTCCCCAATGGTGGCAAAGAGGAAGTCCCAGTTTTGGTTGAACTTAGATGAAAAGCAATCCAAATTTAATGTTAGGTTTCTTTAGAAGAGAAGGAACTACTACTTGTAATCCTAACATAGTACCCATTATATCAGTATATTCTTAGAATACTCGTTTGCTCCGTTTCATTGAATTCCTTAGGCTATTGTAATTGCAAATAAATAAATAAACAGGAGAACACAGAACACAGAACAACAGTGTTCGAAGGGACCTTGGAGGTCTTCTAGTCCAACCCCCCTGCTCAAGCAGGAGACCCTATACTAGTGATGGCAAACCTTTTAGAGACCAAGTGCCCAAACTGCAACCCAAAACCCACTTATGTATCATCGGGTTCTGGGTAGGCATGGCCAATTGGGTGGGTGTGGCCAGTTGGGTGGGCATGGCTTCGGTGGTAGGGCAGACTGGGTGGGACTAAAAAGCTCAATCAATCAATTCCAACTTTGCGAGATCTTTTTTTTCCCCATGAAAAATTGAAATTGATTGATTGAACCTTTTTTTTTTATTTTGCACATGGCGGTGGAGGCCTAAAGTGAAAACGTTTTATAAAACCTAGCTGAAGGCCTAGGACTGGGGCGCATGCCCACAGAGAGCGCTCTGTGTGCCACTTGTGACATGCGTGCCATAGGTTTGCCACCCGGCTCTATACCATTTCAGACAAATGGCTGTCCGGTCTCTTCTTAAAAGCCTCCACTCACAACTTCTGAAGGCAAGCCAATCCACCGGTTAATTGTTCTCACTGTTGGGAATTTCTCCTTAGTTCTGGGTTGCTTCTCTCTTCATTAGTTTCCATCTATTGAAACAACCTTGTAAAACAAAATTTCAGCCCCTGATTTTCAGGTTTCCCATTAAGCTTCACATATACTGCAGAGACATTCCTGGAGAAGAAAAAATGATGGGTGTTGGCAACCTGGTGCCAGAGGTAAGCTGAGCTGATAAAGAATCTCTTAGAACAGGGGTCCTCAACTTGGCATCTTTAAGACTTGTGGACTTCAACTCCCAGAATTCCTCAGCTGGCTGAGGAATTCTGGGAGTTGAAGTCCACAAGTCTTAAAGTTGCCAAGGTTGAGGACCCCTGTCTTAGTTAGAAGGCCAGCAGGATAGGCTGAGTAGCAGAGCCCCCTGCTGGCCTTCTGGAAGACCAGCAGGACTTTCAGATCTTGGCTGCAAAATTATTAATGAAACATTTATGCCAAGATAACATCCTTCTGAAGTCTGCTAATATGTTGAGTATCACAAATAGAAATGTTAACTCTATTACCTAATTCTCAAATAATTTGTATTAATTATGGAACATATACTCTATGCCACTTTACCAAAGCTAATTACCCTTAATATAAATATTACAAATATGCAAACCAGATCTGCATGTCAATGACTTTATAATGTTGGGGGGAGGAAGTCCTATAAGCTCCAGCCATGTTACCGATGACAAGGTTATAGTATCCAAAATAACTCTGCTATTATCATGGAACAATATACAGTTGCCATATATTTTATTATGAATGTCATAACTTCAGATAATTCTAACAGAAGAATTGAATTGTGGAGCTCTTAGTGAGCTTAGTTGTTTGCTTGCAGACATTTCATTACTGAACTAGATAACACCATCAAAATAGACATGATGTTAGCTAGCTGGGTGATGAAATATCTACAAGCAAACAATTAAGCTCAGAGAGAACCAAGGACGCCACACTTTAAGATAATTACTGCATTTACAAACTTAGTTACTGAGAATGAGAAAATTCTTGCTGCAAGCTAGTAACATTCTCAAGATTAAGAAAGAGCAGACTGGTGCCTCATGCTCTGAAGGAGAATGAAACTAAAACCAACCATCAGTTTAGAAGAATGTGATGAATTAGAAAAGAGATCCCCAACCTTTTGGGCACCAAGGACCAATTCTGTGGAGAAAGGTTTTTGTGTGCTGCCTGCATCCCACGGATGGGGCTTTGCTAGTTTGTGTGGACCAGTTGCTGGCATGCTGCAGCCCAGTACAAGTCCACGGACCAGGGGTTGGGGACCCCTGAATTAGAACATAGGTCTTTTTGTTTGGGTACACGGATTTCTTTTTTGATCAACACAAGACACTCCATTTACACAGAGTGCCAGGCTGGCACTCCTAATTCTACCAGTCAAAAATACTTTGCTGGAAAGAAAAGATAGAAATAGCAGAGAGAAAACACCAGAAATTCACTGTTATGGACAGCAATATTTTATTTTCTTTCCCTATTTTCCTTTCCCTTGCAGTTCTTTGTGCACACAGGGCAATTTTATTAAAATGCTTTTTGGAACTCTTTTAGTACAACAAATATTTTAATGCCGATTCTATGAAGATACTTACTGCACTATTTTGAAAAGGAAGGGATAGTGGAAATCATTAAGAAACCTTTCTAATCAGCAGTAGAACAACTTTAATTAGTATATAAATACAATCAAGAAAAGCAATTATTCTTGTATTACATAAGGCAAACAGGTTGGATTTTTATACCCAACCTAGTATTATGGTTAATTTCCTTGAATGTTAACATAATAATTATAGATAAATCAGTATGTCAGAGATGGTTTACTGATGGTGTTTTTCACCATTTCGGAAGCTGATTTATAACAATCTAGAGAGAGCCCTTTTGGAAACCAGATGGTTTTGTAATTAATCTAGTCCATTGACCATTTGTGTACTAAAAATGAATAAATGCTTTGATTCAGGCAAAATGTCTGGTTACAGCCATGTACCAACAATATATGCACAGATCCTGGTCTTGATATTCATCCCAAGCAGTAGCTTAACCTATTTAATATCTTCAAAATCACAGCTACTCAAAAATATATATGAAAGCTTCTGAAAAAACTCCAGTTTCTTGGCCATTCACAAACTGAGAACATTTATCATGCTCTCTATTACATACAGTAGGTTTTAACAAGTATTCCCAGCTCTCTGTAAAATACATTCCCAGAACGGAAAAATAGAATTTTAAAAAAATGATCAGCAGGGGATAAACTACCCAGTCTTCAAAAACTCTATGCAAGACTAAATAATGGGAGCCACATTGTTTCTCTCTGCCACTGAAAGCTTGAGCAGGCGTTCTGCTCTTCAAAAGCCTGATAGGGAGTGTCAAATATAGATGCCAAGTTTAATTACGACAACCTCTCAAAGGAAATCTCATGAAAAGGAGTCAAAGCAGACTCAAATGTGAACCATAGCATTGTCTCATGATGGGGCAAAATGAGTAAACTGATCAGTACAGCAAGCAACTCACTGTGCAATTTCATTCACTTCTTGAAAAGAGGGACAGGGAAAGAACCAGTAACTAACAATGCGAAGTGAAACAAGATTTTATCCCCTTCTCTCGGTGTTCAAGATTAAAAGGGCCTTTTTTTAAAAAAAAAAACAAAACCTCAAGCTATAATAGGTGGCTAGCAGAGCTTTTTCGCAATGCTAAGGTAAGAGAATTCAAGGCTGCCACAGATTATAATCCAGCCAGCAGCCTTAAGAAGTCCTTTTTTTTCCCCTCCCTCACTGAAGAGACCAGGACCTAAAATCTGCTTTTGCTTATTAGTTCTGGAAGGACATTTGAGACAATATTACATGCTTCACATTTTTTGGGTTGGAAAGGGAGATCCATAGCAGCAACCATAACATCTGGAGTTACTGTTCTCCTCTATTGATATTCTGAAGGTGCTTGAAGTCAAATTGAATGTACTGGGGGCCTTCACTTTCCCCAGCGTGTCTCCAGCTTCTGTGGTACATTAGTGAGACAAGTATAAGAATACTTATTTGCAATACGGTAGTGAGAAGGGAAAACGAATCTCCCCACTGATCTCCAGGACTTGGAACACGGTGGCTTCTACCTCCAGGGATCTCCATCCTTCCCAATTTTCTCTGGAAAAGGAGATGTTAACTATCATTCATCTGTTTTAAATACAGTTGATTAAAAGGAGATGAGGAAATATAAGAAACAAATAATTGCCTTGAAAGGGATGTATTTGGGCTTGGCCCAGATTAATAAGGCTGTAATAACACCAGCATGTCCAAATACAAGCAACTAGTAATATGCACAGTTCTTTCTTGATGCTACTCTACACATCATAGTATTTCAGAAGTTACAGAATAATAGAGCTGGAAGGGACCTTGGAAGTCTTCTAGTCCAACCCCAGTTCAAGCAGGAGATCTGTGCCATTCCAGACAAAAGGCTGCCCAATCTCTTCGTAAAAAAATACTCCACTGATGGGGCATCCACAATTTCTGGAGGTAAGCTGTTCCCATGGTTAACTGTTCTCACCGATAGAAAATTTCTCCTTAATTCTGGGAGAATCTACAATCTCTTTTTGTTAAGCTGCCATCTCTTACTTCTTGTCTTGCCCGCAGGTGCTTTGGAGAACAGCCCCTCAAATATTAGAAGATTGCTCTCAAGAGGAAGACATGCTAGTCTTCCTCTTTCTTAGGCTAGTCATTCCCAGTTCCTGCAACCATTCATCATATGGTTTAGTCTACAATCCCTAATCATCTTTGTGGCTGTTCTTAGAACTTTCTAGAGTCTCAAAGGCTTTTTTGTATTGTGGTAAACAGAACTTGACACATATTCAAGTGCGGCCTTACAAGTGCGTTATAGAGGGGTACTATCATTTTTCGTGATCTTGATGCTATCCCTCTGTTGATGCAGAGGGAACTGCATTGGCTTTTTTGGCAGCTGCAGCACATTGCTGGCTCATACTTAAGTCGTGTTCCACTAGAACAGGGCTTTTCAACCAGTGATACGGGTAGCAACTGTGGTACATTGGCAGCTGGCAGGTGGTAAGCGACCATCCTAGAAAAGTGGCAGTGGGGGAGGGGAATGAGCTGAACCGGTGGCAGCACTGCACAAGCCTGAGCGAGAGACGGCTGGAGCTCCGTGCTGATCCTGGTACTTCTGCTGAGCCCAGAAGAAGCACTGATCAGCTGGAATGTTGCAGCATCTCCAGGGTCTTGTGATTTACATTCAGATGCTTGGCAACTGATTCATATTTATGATGGTCACAGTGTCCCAGACTCACGTGAAGTGACCAAACCTGCTGCAACCACCCAGCAGATGGGGAGAATAAAAACCAAACACCTCCACCCCACCCCCGCTGCCAATCCTCAATAGAAATGCTCACAACAATGAAGAACTTGGACAAGAGGAAGAGCATCACCAGGTGGGCAGGCAGGTGTCTTGCTCAGCTGTGCCTTGGGGGGCACTTTTTTCAGTGCCATTGTAACTTCGAACAGTCACTAAGCGAACTGTTGTAAATCGAGGACTACCTTATCACTTTTTTCCTTTTTTGAGGGGGGTCATCAGGTTTTTGACACCTTGCTAGGCGACTGGTGGTATTCGGATGTTGCCATATCCTAAAAGTGGTACAATGGGTGAAAAGGTTGAAAAGCCCTGCACTAGAACATCTAGATCCCTCTCAATTACTGCTGTTGATATATATGTTGTTCATATGCCTTTTGTTCTTTTATTGTTATTATGATGTACATACTTTCTGGAGAACAGGTTGAGGCATCTTTTATTCTTTGAAACCATAATTTATAGTCCTTTTGAGGTGATGTGCTCTTTACGTCCTAGGAAAAGTCCCAGATGAAGAATCTATAACATGTACTGGACTTTCCATTAGCTTTAGAAACCTGAAGGGAAAGCAGCTGTAGAATGCCTACCATATAAGCCTTTGTTGGTAATAAAAACCTTTTGCTGTATTTCATTGCCTCATTTTCAAGACAGACCTATCTACATATGCTAACATTGCCCTTCTCCAGAGTTCTAAGGCACAACTGGGACAAGTAAGTATTTTAATGCTTTTGCTTTAAAATTTATGATAGAAGTGCTTGAGTGCAGCTTTTCCCTGGCTGCTTCTAGCAATAAAAATGGCTCTGATGTGCTCTGTTTGTCTGTTTGCTTCATCTACAATATTATTCAGCAATGTAGCCACGGGCGGTATTGATGCATTTGTGTTAATAAAAAAGAGAACCAAATGGAGATATTTTTACAAGATAAAATATAGCACACAATTAAAATTCCACTTTTAAATTTTAAAAAAAGCCTGTTTTCCTAATAGAAGGCTTATATCAAATCTATCCTTTCAAAAGTAAACCATTCCTGTCCTTCAGGGAATTTAAAATCTACATGTTTTTGAGGCTTATGCAATAATAAAGAAGTACTTTGCATATTCCCCAGCAGATGTAGATAAACCATCTGTATGAGCAAGCAGCAGATTTCCTCGTATGTAGATCTCTAAACTGGTGCCAAGATTCAACCATGGCTATTTATTCATTTATTTAAATTGAGGTGCCGTCCAACTCTGGATGCTTATAATATAATGAACAAAACTACAGTACAAAACAAAACAAGATGAGATCTGGTCAAAGGCCTTGGAGAAAACTCAGGTCCTTAGGGCTCTACAGAATGCCAGCAGGATGGGAGCCACACAGATTTTATGGGGATCTCATTCCAGAGGGCAGGCATTGCAACAGATGAGGTCGGCCCAATAGATAGCACTGCCAGCCTGGCCAAGCTTCTGAGAGATAGGCGGTTCCTCAAATAACCCTGCCCTATGCCTATGGCCAATACCTTCCACTGCACCCAGAAGTATATTGGCAGCCAAGGTAGTTCATGAAGCAAAGGTGTCACACAGATATAGGTGGTCCTTGACGTATGACCACAATTGAGCCCAAAGTTTATGTTGCTAAGTGAGACATTTGTTAAGAGTTTTGCCCCATTTTTGACTTTTCTTGCCAATGTTATTAAGTGAATCCTTTGTAATTGTTAAGTTACTAACAAGGTTGTTAAGTGAATCTGGCTTCCCCATTGACTTTGCTTGTCAAAAGGTCGCAAAAGATGATCACATGACCCTGGGACCTGCAACCGTCATAAATATGTACCAGTTGCCAATCATCTGAATTTTGATCACGTGACCATGGGGATGCTGCAACGGTTTTAAGTGTGAAAAATGGTCATGAGTCACTTTTTTTCAGTGCTGTTATAACTTTGAACAGTCACTAAATATACTGTTGTAAGTTGAGGACTATCTGTATACAGGCATGCCCATTAATGCTTGCACTGCTGCATTCTGGATGGGTTGAGACTTCTGGGTATTTTCCAAAAGCAGCCCCGTGTACAGCACATTATAATAATCAAACTGTGATTAGGGAATGGATGACTATCTGAAGAACTACCCAATCCAGGAAAGGGTGGAACTTTAAAGATCCCCTTGACCATAGCTGTCACCTGTTCTTCAAGCAGAATTATGAGTTTGACAGAACCACTGGAATGCACACCAATCTTGAATGGGGAAATGCTACCACATCCAAGGGTGTATCTGTGATTTCTACATAGGAAGATACAATATCTTGGCATAGTCTGGCACACTTGTTTTGCTTTGGAAGCTGCTTAAAAGAAAAATTGTAATGTTCATCCTCTTCTCTATCAATGCTTTGTTTCTGCAGTATACAGGTGGCCTTCAACATACATTTGTTTAGCAATCATTCAAAGTTACACTGGCACTGATAAAAGTAACTTTTATGACTTGTCCTTGCACTTATGGCCATCACAGCATTCCCCACTATCACATGTTCAACTTCGGGCTCTTGGCAATAAGTATTTATGATGATTGCAGCATCCCAGAGCTACATGATCACCATTTGGGTCTTCCCAAATGGCTTCCAACAAGCAAAGTCAATGGGGGGGGGGAAGAGCCATATTCACTTAACAACCATATGATTCATTTAACAAGTACACTGATTGCTTACCATGGTAGAAAAGGTAGTGGGGGCAACTCACTTAACATATGCTTTGCTTATCAATGGAAATTTTAGTCCCAACTGTGACTGTAAATTGAGGATGATCTGTACTCTTCTTATGGTTTTGTCATTCAGTCACTTTTGACTCTTGACCCAATGGTGTCATTTTTCGTGCCTGATAATCTCCTTTGGTGCCAGCATATCTGTGAGTCTGATATGAAAGTTGGGCTATTTTCATATTCTTAATGCGCCTCTTCTTCCCTTCAAGGTTAGAGCTAGAACAAGTTGTTTTGTTTGTATTGCCCATTGTAAGAAGCCAAATATATGTGGCCTATTTCTGTCTAAGGCTCTTTTGCAGCTTGTTGGAAGAGGAAAAAAATGCATATTATTATTGCCAAACCCAAGATTGGATATGGTGTGCAAACAGAGGAAAAATGCAAAGGAAATAAATGGACCAGAGGCAAGATTATTTAGGGGGAGGGAGGAGGAAGAGAAAGAGTTCAGCCACTGGAATGGAGGTAGTTGTAGGGCGCTGAACTGGACAAGTTGGTATGTAAGAATCCTAATAATTATCTCAACAAAGCTCTGCTATGTGAAGACATTTTGGGGATGATGTTCCTTCTTAGATAACAATGGACAGATAGGAAACATGAAATCATTCTTTAAATGATGTTACATACATGAATTGTCACCTTTATGTACTGCTCCACCCCAATTCCCAATTTCTGGTATTCTAATTCTCTTTGGACATAATTATTCTTTGCCTGAGTTCATGAGTCAATGCTATCACTAACCCATTGGTTCATTACTCTCAATGCTACTACCATTTCCCCCTGAAAATAAGACCCAGTCTTATATTTTTTTGCCTTCAAAAGAGGCACTAGGTCTTATTTTGGGGGGATTCTTACCCACTTACCTCAGCGCTGCCGCAGCCAGGCCTCACACGCCCACCATCTGTCGCACCGCCACCTAACTTCTTCTGTGGCCACTTGAAGAAGCTGCTTGCAGCAGAATGTGATGCATTGTGCCGGTGCCACAGGTCGTGGCAGGAGGCCATGTGGCACATCACCCCAGTGCCGCTGATTGTGTCAGGATGTCACATGGTACGTTTTGCTGGTGCTGCCGCTTGCGACAAGATGCCATGCACAAGTGGCAGCGCCAGTGTGAAACGCCATATGGCGTCCTGCCGTGAGCAGCTGCGAGCAACCAGAAGTGCACCAGTGGCCATGCAGGCTCCTGCTGGACAGGGCTCCTGTTGCTGAGAGGCAAGGCAGGTATCCGGTCGTGGGCCCAGCTGTGGGGGCCCTGAGGTAAATGAAGGGCAGTTCCATCTCCCCACCCCCACCCTAGCATGATTTTTACACCTCATACAATCAGACGGTGGGATGGAGTGGGCAGGGTCTTAACTAGGGCTTATTTTTGGGATAGGGCTTATATTAGGCGCACACATAAAAATCAAGCCAGGGCTTATTTTCCAGATAGGTCTTGTTTTCGGGGAAACACAGTATTAACTTATTGCTTACTATTTTATTGGAATATAAACTCAGTCTATCAACTTCACAGTTGTATTTCTCTTTTAAGGGAAGACCTGGTAAAGAAATATGGGAATTGAGAAAGAGATATACTTTAGTCCATGAACCTGATCCCTTGAGTTCCCTCTAATGAGTTAAACCAGAGTCATTAACTATTTATATCTGTCCTTCTGGTACATCAGAGAATGGCAGCCCATGGATGGAAAGCAATGGATGGATGCACTTCCAGTCCCTTGTTCCCATTAATGTACAAAGTTACCTCGAACAAATAGATTTCATACAGACAACTCAGCTAATCAGATTCCACATGCATTTGACATTAGTAGTCAAGTCCCCCTGGATAATGGGCCAACAAACGGGTTTAAAAGGTTGCTTATAGCTACAATCAGCATACTTCCTGTAGGATTAAAAGTAGATTTAAAAAATCTGATTGCAGAATATGTTGAATTGCTTCCCTGGGCTTTCCTCAATGTTCCCATGCCTTTTTTCATCTGCTTTCTTTTGGAAAGATCTGGTTATAGTTCTTAGCTAATTTGATACATTTTTTGAGATACAATTTTGAGACCCTTGATATATTTGCCAACTGACTTACAAGAGCTATTGCACTCTGAAAGTATTTAGAAAGCCTGGATACAATTAATATGCTGACAAAATGGCTTGCAGAAAGAAGTTATAGCTTTTGTTAACTCTTTAATCTAGCAACCGACTAGAACGCCACAAGCTGCAATACTACAGAAGGCAGTCGTGTCTTTAGAAAGTCACAATATGTTTGAAAATACTAACACGGGTCCTGGTCTTAGCACACCTCCAGAAAACTACTTCCAAATAAAGAAAGCATAAGTTCAGATCAGATAAACCGATCTGATTAAGCTGAGTTGAAATCAGTGTGTGCATGATAGGCAACATGAAGTCTAAACTGTGCATTGCAATCATATTCTGGCCTTAAAGTCCATTGTGGCATCATGCAGAATGCCTCACTTTAAAGGAACCAGTGTGAAAGAGGTGCCAGTTTTTAAAAATAGTTCTTTGAAGACTTAGCCATCAGCTGTGCCAATGATAAAAGACAAAAAAGAAATCATAATACTTTATTGGGACTGGAAGCTAATCCAGGATAGTTTCTTTTAATCTGGTGCAAATATGTTGGAATGGTCCCAAAGGTGCTTTTTCCAAAATGCAACTGGTCTTTCTTTTTCTTCTTTTTTAAAAAATGTTTCTCTTTTCATCCAAGAAGCTTCTTCAGTTCTATTTTCAATTTATTTCATCCAGAAATAATAGGCGTAGTAGCTTTCTGTTTGTTTGTTCTGTTTATTTAGTTGTTTTTTTTTAAAAGACTACTTTAGATTGTTGATTTTTTTTCCAAGTTTCATTTTAAAGGTTCAGATACTTAACTGGGCAAATTAAAGCATGAAAATCTTGGATTTTTTATTTTTAACAGGAAATTCATATGCTTCTGCACAAAAAACAATTTTGGCTAGCAGCTGAATTCATTACCTATATATTAGCTGAAAATCACTTTGCCAGGGATATAGTAATTTTGATTAACAAGTCTTAAAATTTATAGTAAAACAATAAAGGGCCTAGAAGGGCATATTTTACTATTGATTATTGAATGTTCTAATAACCATACTCCCATGTTTGAATTACTGTGACTAAAGGAGCACTGAGATGTTTTAACATAGGTATTTTGAATGTTTTTCTTCATTTCACTTGAAGATTTTAATCAAGTGATGATTAAATGTTTAATAAGATATGAGACTTTTAAATCCTTCACCGTGAGGAAATTTTTTTCTCAGCTCCAAATCGAAGTTCTTCCTAGTTGGATTATTTTTTAAGTATTTTAATCTTTAATTGAATGCACGCATATATCTGATAATGTTCCAATAATGTTATCTGTTATTATGTTAAAAAATCCTCTTTTTGTAAGAGGGTTTTAAATACATCATTCAAGGATTTACTTTTTATAAGACCGATTAAACAAGACTTAGAATATTTTTTTTAAAAAAAATAATATGAACTCAATGGTTGTTTGGAAACTTTACAGCGTTTGTAGTTATCTTATTGCATATACTTTATGGAGAAAGAAAATAAACTTCTGAACAGCTTCCAAAGAACATTTGGAAAATAAAGTTAAAGAAATTTAAATACATTTATATTTACTTCAAACATATACTTTTCTGGGATCAGAGCTAATGCTCATGCCCAGAAAAAGATACCTTTTAAAAGAAATGTCAACAGTTAACCTATAACCACTCTGAACCATCTTGCTACGTTGTCTGAAAGAATGGGAATCCTTAAGAGACTTTACAATTAAGGTGCACAAGGGAGGGGGCAAAATAATCATTACTCCTAGCATACTTTTTTCCTTAAATGTATAGATTTAGGTTTCCTTGGCGTAAATCTATAAATCGTGACTGGCCCATATTAGTCCTCATATATTTATATTTTACCCATTTTGGAATCAACATTTTGAAATCAAACAGATAGGACTATCATTATCTGGGTTGCAAAAATATGATTAACCACTAAATTGCAACAAAAATGCAGAGAACATTTGGAAAAAAAACTTACATGAATTAACTTATTTATGTATATCTTTAACCAGTCTTTCCAATTAAGAAAAAGTATAAAGCAGGCTGCAGGATCACTTGAGATGATATAAATTGTAATAACATACCTGAAAAATAGCAGTTTTTGAAAAAGCAAGCTAACGGAATAAATGCAATGAATAGGAAAGATACAAGAAATGGGGAAAACAACCTTATTCTTTATCTCACCTTCACTGTTTTCCTTTACTTCAAGTCATCCATTCCTGTACCGAGAATTGGCCATGGAAAAAGGGAAAAACTTAGCAGTAGGCCTTCGAAAATTATTTTAATGCCTCTTTAAGGTAGTAAATTGAAAAATCTAATAACTGACTGACTGCTCTTGATTTATTATCTCAGTGTATTCTGAGTACATGTCAGTGAAAAAAAGTGTCCTAAGCTGAAGAAAGGAAGGAAAGAACCATCAACAAATAAAATGAAATATGAAAGATTAATTGAATGCAATCGTTACTATAAGAAACACACTTTTAAAGTATTTTAAAAAAGATTTATTTGCATACATCTTTTTGATGTATTTGCCTGCAAACTTATGAGAGCCAAAATACTGTAGGGCATTGTTTTTCCTATGGGGACATCTTGTGGCCTATTTCAATATTGGAAAAATTAACTATATATGCATGAAAGTGCACTAAACATCTTCTTGCCACTTTTGTAAAAGGAAAAAAAAAGATGTTAGTTTTTACCAAATACCACCTTGCAACTATCTATGATATTGTTAATTCAGAGCATAAATGAGTATAATTAATGTTCTCATTTATATTGTTGTCTATACTGTAGATCAGGGGTATCAAACTGCTGGCCCGCAGGCTGGATGCGACACGACGAAACTGCGCCCACACCATTGCCAGGACTGGGAAAAAAGTTCTGATATGTAGCGCGACATCATGAGTTTGACATGTCTGCTGTAGATGAATTGTGACAGGTTTATCACAAGGAGAAATATCCTTTAATGAACTAAATAGAAAATCTGGCTACTTAGAAAAACAAAACTTTTTCTTAAAAATAAAGCAGCTAATTAGTAGATAATAATTGTACTAAGAAGCTTATCGAAAATTGCAAAGACTATTAGTAATTTCTTCCAGAATGCATTTATTTGATTACAAGCTTTGGCCTAAAGTCTATAGCACAGTTTGAAATTATACAAATGATTTAAAATATCTGCACATCTTTCAAAACTGCAATTAAAATATGAAGAAGCAATACCTTTAGCTCAAACAGTAAAAACTCTGATTCAGCTTATGGAATAGGCATGCTTACAGCAGTCTTCCTCAAGCTGATTCTCTTGGGATGTGAGGGATTTAAATTAAGCTAATTCTCAAACGGCATGAAAATTGGAAAAATTGGAATCCAATTTCAGACCAATCTGAAGTCTGGGAAAAATGTTCAAAATGCAATTTAGCCAGTGTTTCTCCTTGAACCAATAGTCCATCACTCAATGGTTCACATGTTGGACATGTTATGCTTTCTAAACTATGGTTCATTGATCACTGTACAACTGGCTATGTTCACACACTAAAATTAGCAATGTACCACAATTTATAGAGCCCAGAAGTCAAAACCAAGCAAAGCTGGTATGGCTTAGCAGAATACTGGAATCCAGCCAATCTCCTCTTATAACAAATTGTTGCTGCACAGAAAAAAGGAGAGGGCCATATAAATCACTACAAACTCTTGGAGAAAACATCAGTAAGTCTGCTTTTTTCAAGCTCAAAGATTGAAAGCTTATCTTGTATATTTTTTTAAAAAAAAATTGAACTTTTTACAAAAGGTGCTAGCTATTTAAACAAAAATTATGCTATTTACATAATAAAAATTTAACAGAATCTTTAAAAAAGAGAACAAGATACATCTGTTTCATGTACTGTCTTAGCATACATTTGTGTTGTCAATGAAAAAAAAACATGTCCTTACAGAATTATACTAAAAAATAGCTGAACGTTGTTTGAAAAAGTAGTTCTTTCATCAAAGGAACATCAAGGCCAAAAAAGTTAAATCCATCAAAATGAATGTAAATATTTAAAACCAAGAGTCCACGCATATGTGTTGTTATCCATCTTAATATAAAATAAAGCTTATGATTCAAGTAAGACTTAAATTCCCAACATCATAGAAAGGTTCATTTCATTCTTTTTGGCCGTTAAAATGTGACAGTGCCCCTACTATATATTTTCCATTATGGTTTGATTCAAATCTTCAAACACACATATATGTTATTAGTAATTCTTCTACATCTTAAACAAAACCTCAAATATTATTTAAGATCAGAATTCAACAACTTGAAATCATGTAAGGAATTCAACCATTTCTATACCAAGTAATAGAGCCATCCTGGGAACGAGGACAAAAACTTCACAATTTAGCTTCCCATGAAAATTCAAATACATATAGACACAGACATAAACACAAACACTGATCTTCTGTTGTAAGAATGTTTATTGCCTTTAAAACATTCTAATATGCTGACTGGTGAATGGTACTTATCATTCCAGACAAAGTAGTTTGCCTTTAAAGTCAAGTAATGCAATTTCACTTTCCAATCATGAAAAATGGCACAGTTTGAAAGAAAAGCCAAGTTATCTTCTCTTGAACATTGTGAAGACTTCTCCAGAATAGAAGATAACTACATAAGTATAATTTGTTCAGAACAGCTAAGGTAAAATCCTTCCTGCAGTTAGCAGTCCATAAGCTTTATTGATTTTGGTTTCATTCAATATTGTCAGATTCAGACAAATATGAAAAGTAATATTGTACCATCGTGCTATTTTCAGGTAGAACTCTCCTACATGGATTTCATAATTCAATGCCAGCTCTAGCAATATATTCAAAAGAATATTATTTAAAGTGTCAATGCTAGCAGTTTCAGGCAATGGGGAGGTATCCCTTGTTTAAACATACAGTGAATGCCAGTTGCTTTTAAAGCAACTTTTAAACACATGTATACATTTTCAGAAAATTTATATCCCCCTAAATAATGGAAATGGGTACTTGAATCAAACATGGACACGGGTTTTTAAAGCCTGTTTCATGTTACATATAAACAAAGGTGGCATTCATTTTTGGAAGGCTTGAGTCTAAATGAGGAAAACTTTGTGTGTTTACTGCACATTGTCTTTAGTACTCTTAAATGTTATATTGAAGTTCAAGGCAGATTAAACTTCAACACTAAGCCTAGCAAATCTGTACTGTAATGAAGCTGGATTTCTCAACAGTACAAGCCCCTTCTTGTCTGCCGGCTGATCAATCAACATTTGCAGCAAACCTGTCAGACTTACAAAGCCAAGAGCTTCACCACAGCCAGAGGCTAATGAGAAGTCCCCTTGAGTGACAAAGCCTAAGAGAACTCTGGAACAGTGAGATACAACATCTGGTAGAGGATGAGGCCATAACCCCAAAACTAGATTTTCCTGTTTATCTGCTGTTCCATTCATGGGTTTCAAGGCACTCTTTTCTGTTACCTTCCCATCATTTACTTTCTTTCTTTTTCCCTTTCGTTTCAACAGCTTGCTTTTAAATTGGTCCTTGTGCTTAGGTTCCTGAGGGCCACAAAAGTGCTGGTCTCTGTTGAGCTGAAGCAAGTCATCCTTTGCTGGAATGCAAATCATTGTGTGCAATTCAGGATTACCTTTTCTGAGAAGGGACAAGCTCACCCACACTAGGGCCCTGGGATAATGTTGATTAATAGACATTAGGGTATCTTCACCCAGTTCTTTCTCATTCAACTTGGAAGCATGATGCTGTCGGTACCATCTTTTGCCAGATGTAGGATGACACCAAAATGATATTTGCCTTAATAATTTTCTGGTCCTGTTGAAAGGATATAATAGATTATATTTTTCTAGTTTAAGAAAAAAAAAATTAAGAACTTGGGAGAATATGAAATGCTCTCAGTTCAGACTCTAACCAACTACTCAGTCATGTTTTTCTAGAATAATTTATTCCATGTTTCCACCTTCTCATTTCATTGTATTTTTCTTCTTCATGTACTCTCATGTACAGCATTTATATCCAAATATATTAAACTATGTAAAAACCTTTTGGGAGATGGAGTGGTACATAAACTGCACTTAAAAATAATAAAATGTAAAGTGTTTTTCTCTTTCTGGAAAACCTGGGTGCTCTATAGTCCATTAACACTTCTTTTGGCTATAAAATAATAAATAAAGAGGATGAGCACTCAAGATAATTTAATTCATTGTATGTGATATTAATAAGAGCCATGGTGGTGCAATGGTTAGAATGCAATATTGCAGGCTAACTCTGCCCACACACCAGGAGTTTGATTCTGACAGGCTCAAGCTTGACTCAGCCTTCCATCCTTCTGAGGTCGGAAAAATGAGGACCCAGATTGCTGGGGACTCTGTAAACTGCTCAGAGAATGCTGTAAAGCCCCGTGAAGCAGTATATAAGTCTAAGTGCTATTGCTATTCATAAAAGATTGTTACAGCATTACTTCCAAACTTTCTAAGTATGCATATGTGTAGACTGACTTCATGGAGCAGAATTTGTTCAAAGTTTAAAATATTTCATTGATTTCTTTATCTTGCTGAGCCCCACTGTTAACTAAACCAAGACTTATGAATTATTCTAATTTTTTGGGTTCACTCAACAGACCAGGACCAGGGAGAGTAGGTTCAAGTCCACCCTCAGGGACAGAAGCTCACTAGAAGATTTTGGGCCAATTACTCTTAATCCAACTACCTCATAAGATGGTTGTTGTGTGGAAAATGGAGGAAAGGATGCTAGGTACACCGTTTTGAACTCTTAAAGGAGACGTAAAATATAACTACCACTGTATTATGATTGGTTGTACAGTCAGCCAGATTTTAGATTGGATTTGACATTTTTATCCACCTATCGAGTTCTTCCCAAGGACCTAGGATAGGCAGATGTTCTGTTTTGATGGTATTATTGCAAATTATTATTAATTACTATTATTCAACAGATAAACATATAATCTGGATTCACACAATATGCTGGGCAAAATATCATTAATTTCTAGATCAATGTGCAGAGCAAATCCTTTGGCATGCTGGGCCCTTCCTCCATCAACCTCAACTGCATCACCCTAAGGGGCCTGGAGGTGGCAAATGTGGGAAGGGCAGAGCTCCCTGTGACGTGCATGTTGCTTTCCTCTGTACTATACTAACATACATGGTAAATAATAAAATAATATTATATGCTCTATGCACAAATAAAGTTCATATTTCTAAGTACGTGTTTGAATTTATAAAATGGATGGGTGCAAGTTCAGCATGCTCAACCTTTAAAATATCTGAAGCAGAGGCCTCCAACCTTCTGGGCACCAGGGACTGATTCCATGGAGAGACCGGAGGGGGCGTGGTTTCGTGTGCTTCGTGCATCCTGTGGATGGGGCTTTGCTTGTTTGCGTGGACCAGTTTCTAGCATGCCATGGACCAGTGCTGATCCACGGACCAGGGGTTGGGGACCCTGATCTAAAGAGTAGCAAAGAGTATGTAGTTCTCGCTATTGACATTCCATCCTAAGGTATTTCTTTATGTGCATAAGGAATGGCAGGGAAAAGATGAAGAAACTCAACAATTGTGCTGTACTGACAACGTTTTACAACAGTTCCTGTAACTGAGACAACTGAAGAAAAGTTAGTAAGCAGAAAGATCTACCTTGGCTAAAGTGAAAATTTTGTATCCTGAAGATGATGATTTGCTCTACATTTGCTCTGCATTGTAGGGATTCACACTTCATGTAAGTTAATTACTTGAGAATGATTGACATGGCACACATTTGTTTGACATACCTGAGAATACAGAAGGCCGGATTTGAAATGACTTCTTCTGTTTTGCATGGATCTATTGCCTTTTCCTCATTTTCCATTTGCATGATTTGACAGGATGTATCTATTTGCTGGTCTGCTTTGCTTGTTGGAGCATCTACCATACTTGTAGAGCTGGGACCACCAAGGACCTGTTCTTCAGACACACAATCTTCCCTATCCACAGCTGATATCTGCATAGTCTTCGTAGGGACTTTGTATCTAGTCTCCCAATCCTGTGCGAGTTTATCCCATGGACAGAGGAATGGAGCCAAGGTCCCATGTTTAATATAATTGGCTCTTTTTGCAGGAGGTCGCCTATGATTAAAAAAAAAAAACTTTCTATTTCGCAACAAAGCCCTTAATATAATATGAAATTATCTATTCCTACAAGAACATAAATATATTTTTAAATTTGTTTTCCTCTTCAGAGCTGCAAGATACATGTTTGCATGTATAACAGACCATAAAAATGATATTTTATGTCCATGCAGATAACTGATAAAATCAGAAGCTTAATTAACACTGGAAGTTTTTCATTGTATCTTAGTTATGTCATGAATGGCGAGATTTCATTTTCTTAACACTGAGCTGGCTTTCATATTAAGATACTTCCAAATATGCCAGAATGAATTCACTCCTTACTACTATGGCTCATTCTAAATCATCTCTGATCCCAACAGCTGCTGAATCTAGATATTATGGCACACTAATACGTGTGGCTCCATCATAAAAACACAATTGGTAATCTCAAAATGGCTACTTTATACACTCAAATAAATTCTGCAAATATAAAAGGAATTATCTCCGCCCCCACGTGATACCCAACAGACTACTTCTAAAAATCCCCAAATAGCTTCAAAAATGGGGTTCCATGCATTTCCAAACTAGGAAGAAATTAACTTGTAGCTACTTATTGCAAATGAGCACATTTTAGAGACTAATTTCCAAATAAATATGATCATGATACCATCCATAATATGGCTGTCTACATTTATTTTATCTTTACCCCCTTTATGAATCTTTATTTGGAAAGGAAAAACGTATAAACATTATCATCACCATCATCCCTCTAGTGCAGGGCTTTTCAACCTTTCCACCCATTGTACCACTTTTAGGATATGCCAATATCCGAGTACCACCAGTCGCCTAGCAAAGTGTTAAAAACTTGATGACCCAAAAAAAAAAGGAAAAAGAAAAAAGTGATGAAGTACAGGTAGTCCTTGACTTACAACAGTTCGCTTAGTGACTGTTCGAAGTTACAATGGCACTGAAAAACGTGCCCCCCCAAGGCACAGCCGAGCAAGACACCTGCCTGCCCACCCGGCGGTGCACTTCCTCCTGTCCAAGGTTTTCATTGTTGTGAGCATTTCTGTTGAGGATTGGCAGCAGGGGGTGGGGTGGGGGTGTTTGATTTTTATTCCCCCCATCTGCTGGGTGGTTGCAGCAGGTTTTGGTCATTTCACATGACCCAGGGACACTGACCGTCATAAATATGAATCAGTTGCCAAGCATCTGAATGTAAATCACAAGACCCTGGAGATGCTGCAACATTCCAGCTGATCGGCGCTTCTTCTGGGCTCAACAGAAGCACCGGGATCAGTGCCGAGCTCCAGCTTGATCCTGGCGCTGATCCTGATGCTTTCGCTAAGCCCTGACAGCCCTGCAGCTCCAGCCATCTCTCGCTCAGGCTTGTGCGGTGCTGCCACCAGTTCAGCTCATTCTCCTCCCCCACTACCACTTTTCTGGGATGGTCGTGTACCATCTGCCAGGTGTCAATGTACCACAGGTGGTACCCATACCACTGGTTGAAAAGCCCTGCTCTAGTGCACACAACAGGGTAATAAAATGCTACTGCATGTTGCAGGACCAGGTTTCTTGATCGCAACCCCTCAGTGAGATGTTTACCTTTTAAACTTCTCAAGGAGATTCTCCTCTTGTTCTTTTGCAAACTGGCTACCAGCAGGACAGTCTGGATAATCATGAGGAACATGGGGTGTCCCCTTATACAAGGAGTGCTTCAAAGCTTCTTGTAAGCCACCGACTCTTGCACCTTGATATATCTACAAGGCAAGACAATGACTTGGTCTTGGATGCTGGTAAGATAAAAATTATTCTCATTCAGTTTAATATGGAATCAACAAACTGCCTTCACTTTTGGTTTTCTTATCTATGTTCCAGGGGCAAAGGTTAAAAATGTGGTGAAAAAGTATGTTACTTTTTTCACATGTTCAGTTTACTTACATTCTTGAGTACAATTATTTAAATTTAAAATACTGCATTTAAATTAAAAACAGTTATTCTAGATTTATATCTGTTGCTACTTTGGAGTTGTATTTTTGCACTTTTAGATTTTCTTCACGAACTTACACTATAATATCTATATGCAAGCATGGGTTAGATAAAGAAATACAGAAGCTCTTTTATATCTTATGGGGGAAATCTCTATTGTTACTTATTAACATATTTGCAAGAGAAATAGCTTGCCAATAAATGTTTGCATTGTGTATATGCTGTATATTATAAAAATAACTTTTGAATTAACTTACAACTTTATGAATGTAAATACTTTTTACAAGATATCTGTAACTTAAGGTTACCCTATATTTTTCTGTGGAAAAAGGAGCACACCTGATTTAAGGAAATAAATACATGCATGCATGCATGTTACACTGTTCTTCCCTTTGTTTCCACAATAAAATTGGAAAAGAAGTTACAGGCATCCTGAGGTTATATAATACATAATTTATGTTAATTTCTCTTTATTTCACTTTGAAACATACTTACAAAAGGCAGCCAGAAGGCCATGCCCCAGCCTTTGGGCAGATAAATATCCCAGCCACTTCCCCATCCCAATCGATCATCTCCAAGCATTTTTCCAGGCTGTTGAACCAGAAGTATAGGAATCTTGGATTCTCGCAGGCCCAAATCAAGATGTGATCCTGGTACCAAAAGTTTACTTCTCAGATTATTCAAATCCTGGGAGGAAAAAGGAGGACAAAGTGCTGTGAAGTTTGGATTAAAAGATATTTCAAAAATAAATCAGAGCTTGTTAAGTGCACTGTATATTAGGTGTCCCCAACCCTGGGGCTGTAGACCGCTAGAGGTAGGCAAGAGTGCGAAGCTTCATTTGCCTCTGGCCTCCATGCAAATTCTTAAGAGACACTGAATATCACAGATATCCCTATGAGATGCTGAGGTTAAAGCAAAGCCAATTTCAGAAGCTGGGGCACAAAGATAAAGCAGACATCCTGAATGTATTTTCTGGGAACCGATATTGATTAGCAGCTACATTATATGAAAATAAAACACTCAGCAGGTTTTATTATAACATTAGTATGTGGGCAAAAAACAGGGCAGTCACAAATGTTTCTAGGTTGGATTGGCTGGAGCAGCCTTGCCCAATCTTCTTGTGATACGTTGAGAACTGCAACTCCCAGAATTACCCAAACAGTGTAGTTAGTACAGATAGTCCTCAACCTAAAACCTTTCATTTAATGACCATTCAAAGTTACAATGACACTGAAAGAAGTGACTTATGATCATTTGTCACACTTACAACCATTGCAGCATCTCATGATCACATCATCAAAATTCAAGGAATTACAGGAAGAATGTAATGTTTAAATCAGCAGAAATAGTTCTTGTTGATGGAGGTTAACCAACTGATTAGAGGGGCAGCACAATTCATGAAGGGACATCATACTATAACTTAGTCAACACCTTCAGTGACATGTAAAATGTAACAGAAACTTTTAATTTATAAGCATATTAATTGACATTGCAGGTCTCAATCACTACTTTAATGTTGTGGAAGATACAAAAGATCCACAGAAAGTGGGATAACATGCAAGTTGAACAGAACCATGTCAAACATGAATGGTGTTATAACAACTTTTGTGTAGACACAAAAATTTGTGTAAACACAAGTTCATTCACCCAAGGAAAGCTTGCGGACCAGACAAGATTCTTACTGTAATTTTTTTCAATCTAAGTTCACTGATCTATTACAGCAAACCCACTAGACAGAAATGAAAATTACCTAGGGAAAAAAATCAGCTTATATTTTTTTGCATAAACATGGAGATTTAGGAATGGGGATTGTTAATATAGTGTAAGCTACCTGTTCTGACATTTTATGGTCTGTAACGCTCTTACGGACATTGGAGTCCCAAAGAAAGCTCTGAGCACATTCTTCAGATACACCTTCTAACATCAGTTGTTTAACTTTATCTTCTAAAAGAAAAGAAAAAAAGAGAATCTTGTCATCATGGAAAGGTTACCATTATATTGTACAAGTAGAAAAGTATGCAAATTAGCAGCTAGGAGAAATAATTCTGATAATATATGTATCTCTAGTAGATTCCTCATTAATTCCACAAAAACTTTACAAGATGCTGTAGAACTGACATCTTAATTACAATGCATTCTGAAGTTAGAATATATTCTACGTAACACTTTTAATTGCAGCTATTAAAAATGGAAATCTGTGACTTCAATTTTAGCTTTATCCAGTAAAATAGTGCCTCTCTGACCTTCAGTATTTAAGATATGAAGACTATATGCATTCCTTCCTAATTACATAGCCAAATGTGTTGGCCCATTAAGAGAATTTTTAAACATTTCAACTGTGATTTATAGATACTCAGAAGCTGTGTGCAAAATCCAATCTTGCATTTATTCTTTAGATAAGAACAATGATTCTAAAGCTGTTTGGCCCAATTAGCAACAGCATTTAGGTCTATACACCACCCCATAGTGCTTTTACAATCTAGATCAGGGGTCTTCAAACTTGGCCCTTTTATGATTTGTGGACTTCAACTCCCAGAATTCCTCAGCCAGCATGCCTGGCTGAGGAATTCTGGGAGTTGGTCCACAAGTTATAAAAGGGCCAAGTTTGAAGACCCCTGATCTAGAGCATTAGTTGAATATTGCCCCCAACAATCTGGGTTCTCATTTTACCGACCTCGGAAGGATGGAAGGCTGAGTCAACCTTGAGCCCCATCAGGATCGAGCACCAAGCTGTGGGCAGAGTTTACCTGCCATACTGCACTTTAACTATTGCACCACCAGGGCTTCCAATAATCTCCTTTCCCACTCTAGAATAAAAATATTGTCTCACCAACCCATAAAAAACTGGATCCTCAACTCAAGCAATTACAAATGGCTCCATTACCCAAAGATATATCCAAATTACCTTCTTGGGGACAATTCATCTCAGGTTAAGAATCATTGCATTAGAGAAATGTGTGCATTTAAGACTTTATTTTTCTCACCTTTGTTCTTCTACCATAAAGCACAGATTGAATGGTTGTCTGCTAGTATATACTAATTATACATTCTCCCAAAACAGAATATAGGTTAAATTTTTAAATGCAGCCAGGCTGAGTCACACCAGTCTTGCAAAAAAACCTGATCTGTTCACGTTGTCTCATAGTCAGTTGAGGTATAGACATTTTGACATTAAACATGCAACAGTGCATTTAGAGACTAGGGAATTAGACCAGGTGTAGGTCCTAGATCAATCCCTAGTTAATTATCAGACTACAGAAAAATGAATGAAACACACTTTATTGGGCAACACTGAAAGTTAGAAAGTAAGGTTTCATAATGCAAGCTGCTTCTAGCCAGTGCTGATGGAAGCAAGAGTTGCTTGCTATAGAAAAACCAAGCGTTCATCCTTGTTTTTCTAGTTGAAGGATCTCAGATGAGAAAGCTAAGAAAGCTTCTGTGCAAAAAGATGGAGAGTGAATGAAATGCCAGATGACTGGAGGACAGCAAATGTTGTCCCTATCTTAAAAAAGAGAAAACATCTGAAAACCACAGACCAATCAGTCTGACAGTATATCTCAGGAAATTCTAAGATAATAAAGGAATCAATCAGCACATAGTTTTTAATAAAAAGCTGCATGACTCATCAAAAACAAGTCTTGTTGCATTTGTTTAATTTTTGGTTAGGTACGTTCTTCCGGGATGCTGCAATACCTTAATTTCAGCAAATCATTTGACAAGATGCTGTACAAAATTAGGATGCGCAAACTAATTAAATATGGGCTTGGATGCGTGACAATTAAGGAGATACACAGAAGAGTCAAAAATTACGCTCAAAAAGAGTTCAGTGCAATACGACTCTGAGTCAGGTTCCTGTATTTTTATTAATTATTTTGGAGAGGAAGATGGACCAGATTTAGAGGTGACACAAAATAAAGTGGGATAGCTAGTATTCCAGAAAGAACATATAAAATTAAAAATAATCTTGCTGATTGGAGAAACAGACTGAAATACAGGTAGTCCTTGACTTACAACCGATCACTAATTATGAAGTTATGACCTACCTGAAAAGGGGGACTTGCAACCTGGATCCGAATATCAGATGGCTGGAATCTTACCCATGGTAATTTGAGCACAGTTCAAACACATGGCAACACAGCCACATTTACAGCTGTTTACAGTATCCCATGGTCATGCAACCATGTTTTACAACAGTTTTGCCAGAAACTGTGACTTTCAGTTTTTGGCAAAACCATACCATAGCAAATCATGGGTTCGTTTAACGAACCCATAAAATGATTGTTACAACTATAATCGGCAAGCCCCATTATGGTCGTAACTTGAGGACTACCTGTAATGGATGATAGAGCCAAATGCCAAGTCTTTTACTTAAGAAAGAGAAATCAAATACGCAAGTCTGAATTGAGGATACATGGCCTAATAATGTCGCTTGTGAAAATGAATTTGCAAAAGTGGTTAATGAGTGATGATTGAATAACAAAATAAATTGCAAAAAGAACAAATTCAAATTTAGGCCACAGTAATAGAAGTACAATTTCCATATCTTGAAAGTGAAATTCATAATTTATTCGGCATTAGTTAGAACCCACCTCAAGTTCTGTGTCCAGTTCTGGGCACCATATTTTAAAACAGATGCAGACAAACTGGAACAGATTCAAAGAATAGTAATTCAGATGATCTGGAGACTAGAAACTAAGTGCTCCAAATCAGGGGTCCCCAAACTTCGGGCCGTGGACAGGCACCGAGTCACACAAACAAGGGAAGGCCCATCTGTGGGACGCAGGCAGCATGTGAAACCACGCCCCCTCTGGTCTGCGGAAAAACCTCTCTCCACAGAACTGGTCCCTGGTGCCCAAAAGACTGTAGGTCATTGCTCTAAATCAGTGTTTCCCAAACTTGACAATTTTAAGGCATGTGGACTTCAACTCCCAGAATTCCACAGCCAGCACTGCTCTAAATAAAAGATTGAAGGAACCAGAAAAGAGAAAATTGAAGAGGGCTCTACTTGCATTTCTAATATCTAAAATGGTATAATGAAGATGCCAAAGTCTATCATTTTACAGGAAAGAAAATGGAATAATAGTTTAAGATCAACCGAACTGTACAACACAGGGCCTGCTGCAGCCTGGCTGAGGTCTCAAATCACACAGCTAATATGTGGTAGCAAAAGGCAAGATTTCACTAATGCTTTTGTTCTGAACAATAAATGGGCAACCAAGCCACTCCAATTTATACCCTCAAAATTCCTTTCACCCAGGGATGAAAAACACCATTAGAATTTGACCGTTTTGATAGTCTGATTTGGGAGAATTTTTTAAAAGAGTAGAAATTATAGTTGTTTGCCTTCCAGAGGATTCCACTCCTTTTCATATTTAAAACCTTGAAAACCCCTAAAACAGATGAAAATATTCTGCCAATCTAGCTGAATGGGGGAACAAATTGCAGGTTCCAAGTCTAAAAAGTTTGTCATGTAAGATGTAAGGAAACTGATTCAAGTAGAATGTTAGAGAAAAAACTTCCGAACTATTAAGAGCAATTTGACATCGTAAAACAATATTTCTCAAGCTTGTGGACGTCAACTTCCAGAATCCCCCTGCCAGCATGCTGATGCATTGCTGGAAAGGTAGGGTAGCCTCTTCATTGCATGACTTTTAACACAACCTAAAGCAGGGCTTTTCAACCTTTTCACCCATTGTACCACTTTTAGGATATGGCAGTATCCAAGTACCACCAATCACCTAGCAAGGTGTCAAAAACTTGATGACCCAAAAAAAAGGAAAAAAATGATGAAGTACAGGTAGTCCTCGACTTACAACAGTTCGCTTAGTGATTGTTCGAAGTTACAATGGCACTGAAAAAAGTGCCCCCCAAGCCACAGCTGAGCAAGACACCTGCCTGCCCACCCGGTGACGCTCTTCCTCTTGTCTGAAGTTTTCATTGTTGTGAGCATTTCTGTGGAGGATTGGCAGCGGGGGTGCGGTAGGGGTCTTTGGTTTTTATTCCCCCCGTCTGCTGGGTGGTTGCAGCACATTTTGGTTACTTCACATGACCCTCGGACACTGTGACCATCATAAATATGAATCAATTGCCAAGCATCTGAATGTAAATCATAAGACCCTGGAGATGCTGCAACTTTCCAGATGATCGGCACTTCTTCTGGGCTCAGCAGAAGCATCAGGATCAGCACCCAGCTCCAGCTGGAGCCTGGCGGTGATCCTGGTGCTTCCATTGAGCCCTGACAGCTCTGAAGAAGCGCTGACCCTGGCGCTTCTGCTGAGCCCTGACAGCCCTGCAGCTCCAGCCATCTCTTGCTCAGGCTTGTGCGGTGCTGCCACCACTTCAGCTCATTCCCCTCCCCCGTTACCACTTTTCTAGGATGGTCGCATACCACCTGCCAGGTGCCAATGTACCACAGGTGGTACCCGTACCACTGGTTGAAAAGCCTTGACCTAGAGGACCATAAAGTTGGGATTCTCAGCTATTCCTGCACTGAGCAGAGGCCTGGATATGGTAGCCTTAATGGTTCCTTCAATCTTTATGATTACACTGCAAATTTCACTGTATTATTGTGTTTGATTATCAATTACCTATAACAAGTAATGTAGAGATACCTTTAGGAAGACAGATGGCAAAATACAAAAGGGTAAACAGATTGTTAAAATTGCACTGCTAAATAAACCATGAGCTACTGTGAGCAAATAAATGTTAAAAGTGAAACCATAATCTTAAGAATCTAATTCCGAGCTGCAGCTTTCAATTATCAGCCTATGATTATTACTCTAATTATAGAAAGAAAAAGTTTCTACAGTGAAGCAAGCATTATCTGCCAGGAACTCTTAAGACTTCTCTTAAAATATCTATTCCTGGAATAATTTAAACAGATAGAGTTATTATCTTGGGTGATGGCACCTGTTGGCCTCGCCAGGATTCGAACCTGGATCATCTGTATCATTTAACAGAGGCTTCCATTGAGCACGAGACCAGTTTGGTGCCACGTCCCTTCCTCACCACTCTGTTCTCTAGATAATGCCTTCTGACCTGGACACATCTATTTGAATTCGAGGTCTTAAGATGTCCCATGGCAATTTTAAAAACACATCAACTTAACCTGATATGATATAGGTTATGTTTTGTTACATTGTGGACACGATACGTTACCTTGGTATTTTGCTGGATTTGGCATGGATTTCGATCTCTTCTTTGGTAAATTCACTCGAGGGTCACCAACAGTCAAACCCAGTACGGTGCCTGATGGAACGTCTGAGGAAGCTAAACCTTAAAATATACAAAACAGATGAAAATTTAAAAATAAATGTTTCTTAACTTTACATTACATAGATTGCACCTAGCAAAAGATGAAGAACAGATAAATAACTTTCCTTGCTGTGACATTAAAGACTTTTTCCAAAATTAATCCCAATTGGCTCATTCTGCCATTCAATTGTTTCAAAAGAGAGGCTCTATCCCAGCAATAGAGTGGCTTAAAGTGTGGAAGGGTTTTGATTCCAGGATCAGTTCATAATCTAGGAATCCTTCTGAATTCACAGTTCCTGCCTTCAATCGCAGATGTAGCTAGGATGGCCTTTGCATAGCTTTATCTTGGGTCTCAGTTACACATTTTTCTCAATTATGCTCCTTGTCACTTATGTTTTAGCCATCTCGCATAGACTGCTATAATGCCTTCTACATGGAGCTATCCTAAAAATATTAGGAATCCACTAATGGCCTCACCTATAGAAAGAAAATATAAGGAATATCATTAGACTTACCTTGCATCATTTCAAAGATAGTCTCTTGATGATGATGGAGAGATACCCAATCAGAACTTCTGCAATTTTCTACCCACCAACTGTTAACTTCAGGATCTGTAGGATCCAGGTCCTGGTGATCAGAGCAATAAACAGAAAATATAATCAGCTAATAAAGTTAGTTCCTCTCTCTGATACAGAAAGAGAGGAAAAATATGAGAACATGAGCAGAAGTATTGGTTTAGCCATATGGCATTACAAAATCCATGGGCTTCCATGCTCTTGATAAGGAAAGCAATAGATAATTTCTGAGTTATCATTCATTATGTAACCCTGAAAAAAAGTTATTTAAATCTGAAACTCAGGTTTTAAATGGAAATGCTAGCAGCTAAAGCACTTTTCCTCAATCCTAGCAGCTTGATGATGTGTAGGCTTCAACTCCTAGATTTCCCCAGCCAGCAATTCCCCAGCTAGGGAATTCTGGGAGTTGAAGTCATTTTCAAGCTGCCAAGGTCAAAAAACAATGGTCTAGAGCAGTGTTTCTCAACCTTGACAATTTTAAGGCATGTGGACTTCAACTCCTAGAATTCCACAGCCAGCATGCTGGCTGTGGAATTCTGGGGGTTGAAGTCCACATGCCTTAAAATTGTCAAGGTTGAGAAACACTGCTCTAGAGTTCAACATTATCCTGTATTCCTTCAAAAGCCAATAGCATGATAATTTGAAATAAGCTAGAGCTCCTTATACAATTTGTAAAGGTGTATGTTTCTGTAATACAACAATTATAACTAGGAATATGCAATGTTGAATTTTAGCACCTGACTATCGTAACCGAATATTATCTTGAACATGAAAGGAAAAAATACTGAAATCACTGATTTACTTACAGTATGAACAAATGCAGCTTTGAGTGCCTCTGTAAGGACGCAATGTGAGAGGGGACCTATCAAACGATATCGGAGAATCTCCATCGTCAAATCACTGAAAGAGGTAAGAAATCTATGTACCTATTCAGACAGTTTAAATAGCTTAAATTTGCAAACAGTCAAGAAAAGTTAGCCATGTTCTATATCTACCTTATGGTAATTCCAGTAGCTTGTGATGACCAGCAATATGGTTGGTGTGGATCTCTGGTTCCATCGCCAATAATCTTTTTCACTGGGACAACTGTTTCTCCCAATTTATCCTTCCTTTTTCGTTTGTGGCCAACACGTTCAGGAATGTTCAGTTTGTCTTCCTCTTGTGAAAATGGAACCACACGTTCAGGTTCACATGTTTCCACAGGCTCAGAACACTGGAAGACTGATTTTAATTCTGCAAGGATACCCTACAGAGAAGTAGGGGGAAAGATCTTATAAATCTGAGAACCATCTTTAATGTATCTCTGCCAGGATAACAGTATTGTCCTATGAATTGGAAGGAATGGAATGGTTGAAAGTGAAGACCTATAGTACATAAGAACTTCATTCTCAGAATTCTTATTTAGCCTACCAACGCTGTTCCAAACTAAGCCATGTTTCCAAAAGGTATTAGTTGGTACTTGACAATAAAACACTTTTTTAAAAATCTGCGGCAGTATACTGCACACGAAGGGAAAGTGGCTTTGCATTTGTTTTTCTGCCTGATTATTTCAGAAGAGACTATAAATCAGGAAGGGAATATTTGCTCTGTAGCTTGAAGACTATGATTTTTTTCAGCTGTGCCATGTTTTTCTGGACTTACTCTTCATATTTATCCCTGAAAGAACAGCTTGTTTTGGTATGTAATTATCTATCACACATAGTTATATATGAATATCACATATTTCAGGCTCAAAGCGCACACCACGTTTTGAGTCCTCACTACTTCCTTATCAGGGATCTAGTAATTTATTTATTCATTTATGAGACTTATATACCGCTTTAAATGCAAGCACTCTCTAAGCGGTGTACACCAGTAAGCAATGTATATATATATTTACATTGCCCCCAACAATCCGGGTCCTCATTTTACCTACCCCGGAAGGATGGAAGGCTGAGTCAACCTTGAGCCGGTGAGATTTGAACCGCTGACCTGCTGAACACAGTCAGCTCAAGTGGCCTGCAGTACTGCACTCTAACTGCTGCGCCACCTCAGCTCTTTAATTGCACCTCAGCTAATTAATTGCAGAATTAATCCATGTTTTTAAGACATTTATTTATTTATTTATTTTCAAATATTTATATGCCGCCCAATCCCAAAGGACTCAGGGCGGCGTACAAAGTTAAAACAATGATAAAACAATAAAATAAAACAGTCATACCGCGAGTCCGATCATATCCCGGCCCCCCGGGGACATCAGCCCCAGGCCTGCCGGAACAGGAGAGTTTTAACGGCCTTCTTAAAGGCCGGCAGGGTGGGAGTAGTTCGAACCTCGGGGGGAAGTTGATTCCACCAGGTCGGAGCCACCACAGAAAAGGCCCTTCCCCGAGGGCCCGCCAGCCGACATTGTCTGGCCGACGGGACCTGAAGGAGGCCCAATCTATGGGACCTCACCGGTCTCTGGGAGCTGTGCGGCAGAATGCATGCAGACAGGGAATCAAGGCGGGGGGCAACACAGACAAATATCATATCTGTCTTCGTATTTCTGAGACAACAAACTCCTTTGAGTGACCTCCAAAAACATCTATCAGCTGCAGCATGAGGCCATGTTCAGCTATTTGTAATGACATTTATCCAAATGACTTCTAAAAGGCCTTTTGATAGGATTCCATCAGGAATATCCAAGCTAATCAAGGATGGTCAGCCAGCCAATAGCTGAAATGTAGGACTACCTACCCTCTTGGGTTTTTTTTACCAATCAAAAGAGATATTAGTGGGCTGGATCCTCAATACCCTGACCTGGTATAAGTGAAACTATCCAAATGGCAGAGTAGAGAGTGAAAGTGTTCCCTTCACAATATATGTATATAACATTTTCTGCGTTGGTTATTAAGATGATCCTTTAAGTCTGGAAGTTGAGTCACGACAAATGGTTTGAAATTTTCACTCCTTGTCTAAGTAGCTTCTTCAGTCCAGTTGCCATGACACAACTTCCAGACAACTCTACCTGGATGACTGAAAATTTTCATCGACATTATCTTTTGAGGAAAAAAAAAAATAATCTGAATCAGTCTTCCACTCAGAGGAAGGGCTAATAACAAATTAATTAAATGAACCAACCCAAAGCATTTATAATATGCATAATATTTCACCCAAGAATAACATGGTACCTGTTTAAAAGCTGGGTGTGTCCATATCCACAGTTGCCTGTTTTCAGAAGTCTCACCAGACCCGTGCCTGGGTTTCCAAAGGAAAGTAACTGTACCAAGCATATCCAGAGGATATCGATCCTTTCGGTATAACACAAGGGAACCTTGACGCTTTCCAGATAGGTAAGAAATAGCTGCAAATGTTGGCCCTGACAAGGGAGACATCAAGCACACTTCGAAATAATGTTCTAAGTACTGCAAACTGTGTCTATCTAGATACAAATGATTATCCCAAACTATCGCTTGAAAGTTCAAATGCAGGGTAAAGGAGGGCCAAGGGAGAACAGGAATATAACATGTGGGATTGTTTTTTACCCATCCACCCATCACAAATCTTTTTTTTTAAATAGACTCCACTTCTGTTCAAATTATTTTTGAGGAGAGGAAGGAGCCATGGGGAATGGGAAATAAAGTGCTTAAGAGGTTTTTTTTTCTTTTTCTAAAGTTATATTAGTAAATAGTTATTTTATTAGCCAGCTTGTACTAAAAATTTGGAATAAGGATACATATCAGAATACAAAGGGCTATAGAAAATATGCTGAGTTCTTCCTTATGAACAATATTCAGAAAATAGGCTGCTAAATTCTTGTAGATATCCTTTATGATAGGTTATTAATAGTTTGAAGAAACATTACCTGTGTCTACATTACACATTTGAGCAAGGGCTGTTACAAGTGTCTCCTCTTTTCCAGTCAACTCCAGACAACAATAGTATGATAAATCCTAATATAAAAGAAAACTACTGAATTTCACTTGATAAAAAATAAAATTTGGCTTGCTAGAGCAGCATAATAAAACTAGCTCGTTTACAAAAATCATACTTTTCCAGTTTAATTTAGAACTCTAAGAATAAAGAAAAACAAAACAAACCACCATAAGAAAAGCAGTGATATGTACATATTCCAGAGAAAAAACAGCTGCTAATTCTCAGTAGCTTCCAACAGAGAATGTTTTAACTGGCTACAGAAAACATACAGTGGAAGGGAATGAATTGCATTCCGAGGTGAGACGTCCCAGTAAAATTATTCCAGTCTCCTACTGCACACACTCGAGTCTATTTCCTTTGTTAATTTATTATTGATCAATCTGAAGAAATACAGCTTAATGTCCTTATCAGGAAACTGGATTGGTGAGATTCAGATAAAATGATTAAGTCTGAAGAATTGTTACAAATAAACATCAAGCTATTTTACAACATTCTGCTTTTTAATACAGGTACGTATGACTGCAATTGAGCCCAGAATTATAGTCATACGTCATGCCAATCGTTAAGGGGGCCACAACATGACCAACCCGACTTTAAGGTTTTTTTACAGTCTTTGTTAAGCAAATCACCATGGTCATGAAGCAAACCCATTGTCTGGAATGGACATTTTTTTTGCCAGAAACCAGAAGTAAATGTTGGTTTCCAGCAAAAGAACATCATAAACTGTGGTCATGTGACCGCAGGAGCCTGCAAACAGTCATAAATGCCGGCTGATTGCAGAGTGCCCAAAATATGACGATTGCAGGTGGGGAGAGGAGGCTGTCGTAACTTCGAATCCAGACTGTATTTTGAGTCCATTTTAATTTAAACGTGACCAGTCGTAACTTGAGGATTACCTGTATTGAGAACTCTATAGCCCAGTGTATCTCAACCTTGACAATTTTAAGGCATGTGGACTTCAACTCCCAGAATTCCACAGCCAGCAATGCTGGCTGTGGAATTCTGGGAGTTGAAGTCCACATGCCTTAAAATTGTCAAGGTTAAGAAACACTGCTTATAGCCAATATGATTGAAGAGCTGAAAAAACAGCAGTACATAGAATTTCTCAGATACAGGCCAGCCTACTTCAGGTTTTTTCTTGTCCAGCAGGTACAGCTGAATATGGCAAAGAAAGAACCCATGGAATGCAATTTTCTGTAAGAGCAAATTGATTAGCTAACTAAGAAGGATACACTCTTAGTACCTGAAGGAGGCAGTGTTCTGTCATGGCTCGGTAGCAGGCTCTATAACTCTTCATTGTGGGCTTGTCTCCTAAGCAGTATCCCCATTTCTTCACCATGTGAAACCGCTTGGCATGCCAGATATGTGTTTCCAGCCAAATGTTTTTCTTCTGCCTGCGATTGAACTCCAGCACCAGGTTTATATGACGGCGCCTGGCTTTGCGGCACTTGCTCTTTGGAAGTGCTTTTTTCTGATGTTCAGGTTTCTCTGCCTGCGTTGTTGAAGCAAGGAATAATAGCATTCACTGCACTGTTTATTAAATTCAGATAGCCTGTGAATTGTGATCAGGGGAGGAACGGGAAGAAGACATAATGACCCAAAAATCAAAAAGGGTTATCTTGAAAAAAACTCTCAAGAATCACCAGCAAAAAATAAGGGGTGGGAGATGGGGGGGGGATATCTGAATATTCACAGAGGCTGCCTGGACACTTTATTGTAATTAATTTTTTTTTAAAAAAGAAATCTCATATTTTCTTCTAGACACAAACTTTGCAAACCTGGGTGACTCTATATATCAAGGAATCAACTTCCAAAATTCTAAACATGGCCACATTGGCTGGAGAATGTTAAAGATTGAAGTCCTGTATATGTGAAGGGTATCTAGATCAGTGGTTCTCAACCTGTGGGTCGGGACCCCATTTGGGGTCAAACGACCATTTCACAGGGGTCGTCAAACAAGGCTGTCCGCCATTTTTTCCCCCTTTTCTTTGGCTACGCCCCTGGCACCTGGTGATGTATAAGTGGTTGGGGGTCACCACAACATGGGGAACTGTATTATGGGGTCGCGGCATTAGAAAGGTTGAGAACCACTGATCTAGATCAATGCTTATAACACTTGGCAGCTTTAAGCTATGTGGACTTCAATTCCCTAGCCATCTAGATAGTGTGCAAAAATTACCTAGTGTGCAAGGTATTATGAAAGCTAAAATAGGTAAAAAAAGAAAAGAAAAAAACTCACTTCTATTCTGGCAAGTTCACGGAGACGTCGTGGCAAACGTTTAACATTATGACTCATAGCTCGCCTCCTCATATGTCTAGGCAAGGACTGAAACACCAAAGTATTGGACGACTTCTGTTTAACAGCCTTTAACATAGCCTTAATTTCAGCAGCTCGGGCTTGCACAAAAGGAGACACTGGAAAAGGATATTTTGCTTTAAAAAGCAGTTTGACAAAGAGACAATATTCTGTATTCTGAAGCAGATTTCCCCAAGAAAAAAGATCCTCTGACCTATCTATTCCTTCATTTTTATTTCTCTTTTTGCTTATTTACAATTTAGCAACATTGATTTAAGCAGCTGCTAATTCAATGCCAATGTCTGCTTAAGTTTTGGGAAAACAATTGCTATTTACATAATCTAAGAATCAGCTTACTGAAGAATATAGAATCCAGCAAACTATGTTGCTTGATTAAAACTAGAAACAAAACGTCCAGTATTTTTCTTGTGGCCATCCTAAGGATGAGCTCAAGGTTTGCTCTGGATAATTTTACAGTTCAACACAAAGGAAGGTCTACAGATAAAATACAGTAGGAGAGTGGAGACAAACTGCACAGCAAAGTATAAGATCAGATCAGATTAAAAGTGGTTGTTCTTGCCACTGTTCTTGTATTTAAATCAGGGGTGTCAAACTCACATCAGGTGACGTGTCACGATGTATCGCGACTTTTTTTCCTTTGCCTGCTATGGGTGGGCGCAGTTTTGGCATGATGCATCCGGCTTGCAGGCCAGCAGTTTGACAACCCTGATCTAAATGTAGATTTCACAGATGGATGGCTATTGTTGGATACTCACCTGTAATGCATTTTGGCATTTCATGAGAAACTTTTTGACTGAAGCCCTGCTTTGAGGTTTCAAAATGCAACTCTGTTGATAAATCGGGGGAAAGTTTTATATTATAAAATAAGGAGTGTACATAAAAATTTAGCGGCAAATGTCTATATGATAAATTAAGTATATATATTCTGTCATTTTCTAAAAAGGTTTGAAATGATTTATACTTCAGCATGTTGCCACACTACAGAATATATTGGCATGTTAGTACCCTTTATAAGTAAGTTATGTTTATCAGCACTGATCAAACAGATTCTGTAAACATTATTCGTATCAAGAATAACTATTAGGCCCAGGTATGGTATAGTAACTATTAAAACCAGTTTGGAATAATAGTTGAGATACCAGTCTAGAAACTGGGGGACCATGAGTTCTAGTTCTACTTTAGGCCCAGAGCCATCTGGAGGACCTTGGACCAGTCACTTTCTCTAGCCTTCAGGCAATGGCAAACCACTCCTGAAAAACTTTGTCAAGAAAACTACAGGGAGTCAAGGGAGGGAGGGAGAGAAGGGGGAAGGAAACCTAACCTTGACTGATTTAAAAAGCTAAGCAGGGATAGATTGAATAAGTACTTGGGTGGGAGACCCCTAAAGTGCTCCAGTAGACTGAAAAAATATCCTGGAAGGAGACAGTAGCAAACCACTAGAAACCAGGAGATCATGAGTTCTAGTCTTCCCTTAGACTCAGAAGCTGGCTGGGTGACTTTGGGCCAGTAACTCTCTTTCAGCTCTGCCCAACTCATACTGGTAGGATTCTTGTTATGGGAAACAGGTAGGAGCATTAGGTATGCCATCCTGAATTGTACAAAATAAAGGTGGAACATAAATCAAATCAAACTAATCAATCAATAAACTGCCAGGAAGTGTATATAAACTTGGGAAAAGCATTGTTTGTTCTTACAGTTTTAAAAATAATTTGAAAATGGGAAGAATGTTAAGTGCTAACGCCGCAGTCTTCATGTTTTACCTGTGATTCCAAGATTATAAGACAGTGAAGTTGAACAAGCAATAATAATATTCTCTAATGACCACTAACAGACCTCTTGACAAATTTCTTAAATTTATTTTAAGAAGTTTAACATTATTCAAAGATTTAGCTACTAAACCTAATAAATACCTTGTTTCTTCCGCTGAGTTTTTTCACCTACATTCCAAAAATACGCTTCATTGTGACTTGGCCCAGCATCAAAGGGATAGGTCACACTAGCAGGTTGATTTTTCATTTTCTTGCCCCTTCTTTTTTGTTTTGCATTTGACATTTCTGCAGTAGAAAATGTCGCATAATAAAAGCCTTTATTTTCAGTGGTTTGAAAAACACAATAGAAGTTATAACACACATGCAGTATTTTAAAGCTGCTTATTATTTACATTTTTTTCAACATTCTTTACTAAAAGAGCAAATTTAAAAAAATTATAGAATTAACAGTAACAACCTATCCCCAAAACTGAATGCCGTCATAACGCTAATGTACAAACATAATAAAATTCATTATCACATACTATATGTATGTAAAGTGCACACACTGCTTCCTTTTCACATCTCTGGAAGCAGTTAGAAATATTTACACAAAAATATAAAATTAAAAAATGAACTGTAGTGACTGATAACTCTTGCAGTTATGTGCACTGAAAAATCTTTTGCATTTACATGCATTACCCTCAAGCTGCAAGGAAATATATCAGCATCTGTCTTCTTAGTGATGCTGCACAAATACTGTAAAAAGGTGCTGCTAAATCTTTTGCTGCTTTGGTACAGGAATAGCATAGTAATGCTAACAAAGAAGCAACAACGGAAAGGATTTTGCTAATCAGCAGAACTGGTGCTGAAAAACCGGGACCATAGCATCCTTTCACTAACATTTAAATTTCTGCAGCCTCACTGGGTACCCAAGAGAACATCAGCAGGATTCTAATGAAGGTATTTTCTACCACCCAAAAACCATCCATCCGGAAGAAAATGGACTCGCCCCAAAGAACATTATTGCACAGGATAATCACACAACTGAAACTAGGCAATCACTCAAAAACACTGCTGCACCCACTTCTCCCGTCCTCACTCGCAAAGGGACAGCCTCCTACAGGGCAGTCCACAGGGAAAGGGCAATGCGCCTCTCCAGCCACAGTGTTTTTCGGTCGCAGACATTCAGCCGGTGATAAGCAACCAAGCCTCCATTCCCTTCCTTCGACCGCGGTCTCAGGGCGCCCTACCTTTTGCTCATTCAGGAGCCAAAGAGTCACTCACCTTCCGCGCCCTCCTCGCACGAGGCTTCCAGCTCGGACGGAAGAAGACGGGGCGTTTCTCCCCTAGGATCCGCTTCTCTCCTTCCACCAATTGCGTGGTAGCCGCTTCTCCGAAAAGCAGCCCCCTTCGCCACCAGCTCCTGCAACGCCTCCTACCTTGAAGACCACATGCCCCAGAATCCTTCGCGGCACCTATGGTGGGCGGCGAAGGTCCTAAATATGGCTCTTGGGAAAAACCGCGCGCGCTTCTTGGATCTGTCTGCCGAGGGGGCGGTGCCGCCGAGGGAGGCGGGGCAGGGGTGGGTTTCGGGTGAGGGTAAAAGTTCGGGAGCAGCAAAGCGGCGGCTTTGTTGGCTTGGAAGTTGCCGAGGGAGGTGCTGTTCCGCTGCTTCTGCCGCTATGGCTGCGTTAGTGAAGAGAATCATCAATACTACAAGGGCTCCCGCTGCTATGGGTCCCTACAGGTCAGGGGGGCGAGTGAAAAGTGCTTTTTGGCACAGCTTAGCCTATGGAAGTCGCTGCCACCAGATGTGACCTTTGCCCAATTGGTTCTTCCCGGATCGGTTCCAGCGGGGAGAGCACGGATTACCGCAGCTTCTACACGGGGAGGAATGTCAAATGAGCTGTTTATTCCCCAGCGTAGGAAGAAACTGAACATGTTGTAATATACAATAACTTGATACACTATACAATAATATACAATTTTAGCTGCTTTATTGAAATGCAATAATGAAAGACATTTAAAAATATGTAGCCCTAAAACTGGTGCCTTGATGCTGCTTCTCAAAAAAGCATTGCAGCGTCTGAAATATGTCCACGTTTAATATAGTTTTAAGAATGGGGTTGCTGTTGCATAGGTATAAAGCATATAAGTAATGGATAAGATACCTATTAAGCATATATCTATCAAACAAGGTTAACAAAATGAACAACCAACCACACGGCCACACTGGCACACAAGACTTTTATAAGTTAAGGAGAATAGGACAAGAAAATTCTGCTGATGTTTACCGCTGCCAAAATGTTTACAAAAGCATCTTGAAGACTTTCCAGGAATCTGCTTTCTGTTTTGTCTGAGGGACAATACCAAATTGTTTGGAGTAAAGCCTCCTGGAGTTAATGAAATTTACATTTGAATAAGTTTCTGTATCCCTGACTGTTCTTTGGAAGGATAGATACTGAAGCCGAAGCTCAAATACTTCGACCACTTAATGAGAAAAGAAAATCCATTTGAAAAAACCCTGAAGTTGGGAAAGATTGAAGGCAAAAGGAGAAGGGGACAGCCGAGGAGAGATGTTTAAGATAGTTCATTTACGCAATGAACATGAATTTGGGCAAACTCCGGGAGTCAGTGGATGACAGAGAGGCCTGGTGTGCTATGGTCGATGGTGTTGTTGAAAAGTTGGGCATGACTTAATGACTGAACAAGACCAGCCTTGCACTTATTTCAAGCACATCATCACTAAGATTGCAATCTATATCTGAAGGAAGTTGGTCTGATTGTAGTAATTTTTTATTTTTGAGCAGAGTTATAAGAATGCTCTATCAGTGTTCCTAGGAATGCCACAAAACATAATAAAAATTGTTAAATTTTAAATTGTGATATATTTTTTTCTATAACCTCAATGTAGCATTGTGGATTTTTTTAAGGTATCTCTGCTGACGGGCTACAGGGGTTTTGGAAGCTTTGCTGCATTTTTATTGCTCTTGTTAAATGGTTGAATCAACAAAATAGACTATTATCTAGGTCCTAAAATTAGAAAAAAATGTATAACCTATAATTCATTTTTCTTAATTTACATTTTCATTATCTCTTACTTTGTATTTTTACGAAATAATCCTTGAGTTGCTCAACTGACATAGTTAATGAATACTATAAGGTTAAAGATTGCTACTCCTGTTTGCTTGAATTCAGGTTCCTCAGCGTCTTCTTTTTGCAAGTGTGCAGATTAAAACTTGTAAAACAATACTGTACCAATCTTGTTTTCATATTCACTAAAATAATTCTAATAACTATATTACTATTTTTCTGTTTTTTTAGGCTCTGTCCTCCAAATCAATGTATTGTGGAAGGTCACTCTATGCTTAGTTCAAAGGAAATTTTTAATTCATTTCATATTTAAAAAATTACAGAACTCTGATTAGCAGTATCCTCTTTTATGCAAAACTAAAGATTTGCACAACAGCAGTGAATGAGTTTAAATGCTTGGAGGGTGACACTGCCAGTTGGGCAATAGGATTCAGAAACTACTCAGATTGGTAGGAACCAGCTTTGCAAATTCACTGTGCTCATCTGACAGGACACTTGATTTTAATTCAGAGTATTCACTAGTGACTAAGGGTTCACTTTAGTCTTTTCAAAGAGACTTGGATGAAACTCATAATTATTTTCTCTAAACATGAATCAGTTATGCAGTAATTATAAATGCTAGTCTGAAATATAGTAGAGATAGTTATAGCCTTTTGCCACTTCCAATGTTTTTAGTTCAGGTTAAAATGTTGTAAATATTTGTTCAAATAGCTAATAAAAATGCATGTTCATAGCATTTCCAACCTTCTGCACTATTTGATTTGGGATGAGATTCAAAATTGGCTCTCATCCCCCCAAAAATTTTCTCTGATCAAGGATGCCCAAATTCATGCTTGGCTTATTTCTAACCTTTCCAGTAACAATGTGTGAATTTTAATCACTACTGATGAAGTTTCTTAAATTTGTAGAATGGAAAATTGTACAAGCAGCTAAATTGTGCTAGTAATTGATTCGCTATGTAAAAGGACTGGCCTGCTGTTGTTGCACTTTTCAGTCATTTGTATAGATGCTGTCCACACTTCAAAAGACTAATTAATGTGTAAATGTGTATAATGTGTAAAAAAGAGCTAATCCTTTCTCAAGGCACAGCCTTGTGAATCATTAAATCTCTGGGATTTAATAGTTTTTAAAATTTGTTTGAAGTTGCTTGTATGGCAAAAACTTTTTCTCACCAACAATTCGTGGACATTGGAAGAGAGCCATACTAGTCTATCATGACCAAAAATCAGGAATCTGGTAGTAGCCTTTCCAAGTAACAGATTTTATTAAAAGACATTAATGATTATTGGATATAATTTACTTGGACTTCAGTAAGGCATTTGACAAAGTAGATCACAACCTACTACTTGATAAGATAGAAAAATGCGGGTTAGACAGCATCATCACCAGATGGATCCGTAGCTGGCTGACCGACCATACTCAGCATGTGGTCCTCAATGGAGGGAAGTGTGTAGTGGGGTGCCCCAGGGCTCTGTTCCTAGTGGACAATCATTTAAATATGAGCCAGCAGTGTGCTGCAGTTGCCAGAAAAACCAACACAGTGCTAGGCTGCATTAACGGGGATAGAATCAAAATCATGTGAAGTATTAATACCACTTACCACTTGGTAAGGCCACACTTGGAATACTGCATCCAGTTTTGGTCACCATGATGTAAAAAAGATATTGAGATTTTAGAAAGAGTACAGAGAAGAGCAACAAAGATGATTAGGGGACTGGAGGCTAAAACATATAAGGAACGGTTGCTGGAATTGGGTATGTCTAGTTTAATGAAGAGAAGGACGAGGGGGGACATGATAGCAGTGTTCCAATATCTCAGGGGCTGCCACAAAGAAGAGGGAGTCAAGCTATTTTCCAAAGAGAGAAGCAACCTAGAACTAAGGAGAAACTTCCTGACAGTTAGAACAATTAGCCAGTGGAACACCCTGCCTCCAGAAGCGGTGAGTGCTCCAACACTGGAAGTTTTTAAGAAGAAACTGGACAGCCATTTTTCCGAAATGGTATAGGGTTACCTGCCTAAGCAAGGGGTTGGACTTGATGACCTCCAAGATCCCTTCCAACTTTATTATTGTTGTTGTTGTTGTTGTTGTTGTTGTTATGAACTGCATCTCACTTCATCAGATCTGTACGATAGTAGAAAGTTGGGGTCTTAACTCCACCCTTAGTACGTTCTGGCCCAGATGGGAAATAATATGAGATGACTGGAGTTTCAGTTAAGCTATCCTGATTTAGTAGAATGTGACATACTATAGAGCAAGCATGTCCAACTTTATGGGCTACATTAAAAATGAAATCTTGGGCCACATATAAAATATATAATATAGTTAATTTATATAAATACATTTTTATTACGATTGTATGGGGCCACATTACTAGTTGTAAAGGGTCGTGGTTTGAACAGACTTGCTACAGAGGAAAAACACAAAGATGATATATTTTTCAGTGAGGGTTCAGTAGCCAGAGACTATTCATAACTTAGAAAAAAATGAAGAATCACAAGGTGTATTGATTGATAAATCAGAAATAAAGATGATTGAAATATGGATATTCCACACAGGCACGTTTTGTTGAAGATCCCATTTGTAGGAATGGATAAGAAAAATGATAATGGGAAAACAACAGGCTTAATATAAAAAACAAAAACATGTTTTGAATGTTATTAGAAGGTAAGCTCAGCCCCATTATTTTTCCCATACAAAACTGACTTTGTGTATTTTGTAAAATTATTTTAAACTTTCAGCATGCGGTCATGTAAACAGAAATGTTGGTCCCAGTCTATATTTATTTCATTTAAATTGACTTGAAAGCTTCTCTATATGAGCATTGCAAAATGCTGCTCCAAATTAATTGGTTAATGCTCTAAAGCATTTAAGAGATACCTGCTGAGCTGGCATGCGAGTTAATGCCAAAGGTGTGTTATTGAATAGCCAGAAATCAGGTCAGAAGAACCATAAGAAGGCTTGGGAATTTACTTCCCAAATAGCCATTTATTTAATTTCTATTATTTTATAATATTTTAAACCCATTCCAATCCTGTTAACATCAATTTTACAGATAATTGATTAATTGACATCATTTATTTATCTCTAGTAGCATTAACATCAATACGAAAAACTTCAACAGAACTTAGATTAGGTCTTATTCAACCAAGCCCTCCCCCCATAAATAACGGGGGGGGGGAATGGTTCCATTGTATTTTTAATGAAAAGATATACAGAGACTACTCAAACTATGACCATAGTTGGGACTACAATTTTCATTGCTACGCAAGGTGATTGGTGAGTTATGCCCAATTATATGATGTTTATTCTATGGTTGTTAAGTGAATCATTAAAGTTGTTAAGTGAATAACATAGTTGTTAAGCAAATCCATTTTCCCCATTGACTTTGCTTTTCAGAAGGTAGCAAATGATGATCATAAGATTCTAGGATGTTGCAATCAAAAATACAGACCAAGTGTCAAATTTTGATTGTGTGACCATGCTGCAATGGTCTTAAGTGTGGGGGCCGGTTGTAAAATCACTTTATTCAGTGCCATTGTAACTTTAAACAGTTACTAAATGAATGGTTGTAAGTCAAGGACTACCTGTAAGTAACTTGCCATGTTAGCCTTGCAATATGACTAATCTTCTTCTTGTGCCATATCCATTATCGGACGTTGGCGATCATGTTGGCGATCCTGTTTTTATCAGCAGCCGCACAAATAAGTCTGAGTTTTGTCCAGACCAGTCCCTTAGATTTTGAAGCCATGATGTTCTTCTTCTGCCTGGACCTCATTTGCCTTCGATCTTTCCCTGGAGGATTAAATGGAGTATGCCGTATTTTTCTGGGTGTCGCATCACATTTCCGAAATATTCTATCTTTCATTTTTTAATTGTTTTGATGATTTCCCTTGGCTTTCCCAGGCGGCTTATCACCTCCTCATTTCTGATCTTGTCAACCCAGCTTATACATAACAGCCGCCTGTAAATCCACATTTCCAATGCTGCTAGTCTCTACAGGTGGCCTTCTGTCAGAAACCAATTCTCTACTCTATAGAGCAGGATAGAAAAAATATAACATCTCACAAGCCCTTATTTTCAGTCTTAGGCTTATGTCGTGACTGCAGAAGACTTTTTTCATTTTGAAGAATGCTGTTCGAGCTTTCTCTATCATTGTCTTTACCTCAGTGGTCATGTCCCAGCTTTCATGTAAATTAGAACCAAAGTGCATGATCCTTTCAACTTTTTCTAATGGTATTCCTTCCGAATTTATTGGTGGTAAATTAATGGGGTGGTTTGCTGACAACCATGATCTTGATTTTTGAAGTGTTAAGCTTCAAGCCGTATTTTTCAGATATTTCTGTGACTCTGTTGATGAAGAGCTGAAGGTCTTCATGCTTCCTGGCAAGCAGAACTGTATCGTTAGCATATCTTAAATTGTTGATCCAAACACCGTTTACTTTGATGCCGTTTACTTATATGACTAATGCTATATTTAAAATAATATTTATCCTATAATTGTTCCACTTTGAGAGGAGGTTATTAACATCTATTAACTAATAACTTTGATGCAAGATTTATTGTTCTCTGATTCATATTCTTTTGAATTAAATTCTTGCTGTGTAGAACAAACATGCCTGAAAGTTCTTTGAAGTGCTTCATTAGTCGGAACCTCTGACACATTGACAGAAAGTGGTGAAAATAAACCAGGTTTCTAAAGGTGGCCCAGCAAAGCTTTTGTTACTACTAATAATTATATATTCAAATAGCAAATCAATCAGTCTCCCTTGTTCTCTTCCCTGATTCCTGTTTTTCCTTTTTTTTATTCTCTTAGCCAAGCAGTGTTGGTAGATCGGACCATGTATATTGCAGGGCAGCTTGGTATGGATCCCTCCAGTGGGCAACTCGTTCCAGGAGGTGCAAAAGAACAAACTTACCAGGTGAAATCTGACCTCACTTATTCTACTAACAAGTCTAATATTACTTTTATGGTTGGTCATATAGTTAGCAAGATGTTTAGATTGGATTTAGGAAATGAGATAGGTAGATGCTGTTGCTTGATGATGAGGATGATATTATTATTAACAACAACAACAATAATAATAATAATAATAATATAGTAGTAAAAAATTGGAAGGGACCTTGGAGGTCATCTAATCCAACCCCCTGCTCAGGCAGGAAACCCTATACCATTTCAGACAAATGGCTGCCCAATCTTTTCTTAAAAACTTCCAGTGTTGGAGCATTCACCGTTTTTGGAGGCAGGTTGTTCCACTGAATAATTGTTCTAACTGTCAGGAAGTTTCTCCTTAGTTCTAGGTTGCTTCTCTCCTTGATTAGTTTCCATCTGTTGCTTCTTGTCCTGCCTTCAGGCGCTTTAGAAAAGAGCTTGACTCCCTCTTCACTGTGGCAACCCCTGAGATATTGGAACATATAACATTTGTTGTATGAAAAGAACACATCCACAAAGTTCAAAATAGAGGATCTGGTATTTTATTTCATTGTAGACATAGACATTATTATTTGAGCTCAACAGAGCTGAAATAAAACAAATCCCTACTTGTAATTTCAGAGAAGAAGAATTCTGTCAGCAAAACAAAGAGTGACTGAATTAAATCCTGCCATCCCCTAGTGCCAAATATTTAATTGCTTCTGCCTTTTGACTTCCATTGACAAAATCATCAACTTTTATCTGCCAACAAATGTTTGAATTAAAACTGAATGACCTTCAGTTTTGTGGTTGTGAAAGGGCAATTATGCCAGCTGAGTTCAGCTTAAAAGGCACAGGGCAGAAGCATCATATACTGTGGGGTTTTTTTTTTTTAATGAATAAACCTTCAGAGGCAAGAAAGTATTCATATAACTTTTTTAAAGTTTTTGAGCATTAAATGGTAAACACTTCATGATATCTGTGTATATGTTGGTTGCTACAATAGTCTGTTAAATGAAAAGGTTACATATAAAATGCATACAGGAGCATGCTAAGCAAACAAACAGTTGAACTGGGTATATAAAATATGTTAAGTATGTTAAAAAATGTTAATTATATATCTTCCAGGAACCACTGCAAACTCTAGCCACGGGGTAAAATACCTGCCCTTTTCCATACTATTTCTATATATCAAATTGTATTCCCTCTAGGATTGCCCTATGGATGGCAGTCTAGCACAAGGAAAAGAATGCAGCTGCTACTATATATAATTTCCATTTGTTGTACACTTACTTTCCTATCTTGAGAAAGTTAAATTCAATCAACTAATTGAATCTCTGAGGGGTCCTTGGTGGTTCCTTAACTTGGTTGTTCTCTTGCGGATGTTTCATTACCCAGATTGAATCAGTCTGGTGATCTTACTTAGTTTGGGAAATGAAACATCTGCAAGAGAACAACTAAGCTGAGAGAGCACCAAGGACCCTCTCAGTTCAATCCTAAACTACACATAGTTTTGTTTATTGGTAACTGAACCTCTCTGCACTCGGACTTCCATCATTTAATGTTTTCTTAGATAGCATGTTTTCATTATCATAGGCTGTTTTCCATGTATTTCATGATGTTCTAGTGCAGTGGTTCTCAACCTGTGGGTCGGGACCCCATTTGGGGTCGAACGACCATTTCACGGGGTTCGCCAAACAATGCAGTCCGCCATTTTTTCTCCCTTTTCCTTAGCTGTGCTACTCCCTTTTATTCTATTGGCTTTTGAAAGCCAATAGAATAGACTCTCTTGAATAGAGTCTAATTCTATTGGCTTTCAAAGCCAATAGGAATTGTCCAGGCTGTCTCTGCCCTGCTGAGCCCGCCAAAAGTCCCATTCTGCAAACGGTGCTGCACCAGTTGAGTAGTCCTTGACTTACGACCGGTTGAGTAGTCCTCGACTTACGACCGGTTGGGGGTCGCGGCATTAAAAGGGTTGAGAATCACTGTTCTAGTGTTTGCATATGATTGCATTGTATCCTGTTCTGAGTCCAAGGGATGATGTTGTCATCTTCAAATAAATTAAACTGTGTCTTCCTTAGGCCCTCCAAAACATTGGGGAAATTCTGAAAGCTGTCGGCTGTGACTCCTCCAATGGTATGTTTACACTGAAATAAATTAGTGAACTTATCTATAAATTTATAGAGAGAAAAAAATATTTTCTGCCTAATGAGAAAGAACAGCTATTCATTGATTGTTCAGGATAACTGTTGCAATGGTACCCAGCATAACAGGATAATGAAGTAAAATTTCACTTCATTAACATTGAAAGATAATTAAAATTTGTTTCTGGGAACATTTTCCAATCCAGTATCATTGTTCCCTGCATGATGATGATGATGATGATATTTATCCTACTTTTTTATGGAAAACTCAAGGCGACAAGCCTCCTTCTAATTCCCCTACAATAACAAACCTATTAGGTGAGGGGGGCTGAGAGAGAGAGAGACTAACTCAAAGTCACCCATCTGGCTTTCAGGCCTAAGGGAGATCTAGAACTGACAGTCTCCTGGTTTCTAGGCCGATAACCTTAGCCATTGCACCAAACTCAGAGGACTCAGTTTGATTAAATGATACTATTTGGTATCAACTCTTTGGGGGTCTCTAGGGGCCAGATCCAAGTTTTGGGGAGAATATGTGCATTCTTGGGATCATTGGCTTTACATCTCTATTGTAGAGTAAGTGTTCACAAACTGTCACTCTCCAGAGATAAGATAGATAACATTTAATAATATCTAGACATCTTGATCCATAACCATTCAAACTGAAGAATTACAGGAAATGAAATCTAACACTTTTAGAAACTACCAAGAATAACTGATCCCATTTTGTCAACCCCCATCCCAAGTGGATTAGCCTGCTCATAAATCAATTCCAAATCAATTCCCATGTGCAACACACTTCTATGCAGGTTTGTTCAGAATAAAGACTGACCTTTTCTGAAACATATGTATATATATTAGGTTGCTAACAAAGAATAAAGAGAGAACTGGGATAGCTATTTCGAGTTTCTTTAACTCTCTTCAGCCAGACTTACTCTTCTGAGATTCGAACCTGGGCAATATGCATGTTAGGCAGTTGTATTAACCTCTAGGCCACAGGCTCTTTCTCACTTTGTCAGCTGTATCAGGAGAGAGACAGGGGGAGGAGATTTTACCTTGAATGTGCACCCTGTCAGCCCAAATATGGGAGAAAGAAATCTTCTTTCTTTTCTTTTGCAAAAGAAAAAAGAAATAAGATTTCTTTCTCCCATATTTGGGCTGACAGGGTGCACATTCAAGGTAATATATATATATGTGTATATATATATATATATATGTGTGTGTGTGTGTGTGTGTGTGTGTAATTTTATATAATTTGTTTGCTGCCCATCTCACCATAAGGCAACTCTATGCACAAAAGTTCACTCTTAATTTGATCAATTTCTTAAATGTATATAGCTAGGTGATATGAAGCATAATTGAAAACAAGTTTCTTCATTTTTAGTGGTAAAGGCTACTGTACTGATGACTGACATGAAGGATTTTAATGATATTAACGAAGTCTACAAGCAGTGTAAGTATGGTTAGTGGCTGCATATTTAATTTCTTCACCATATTTTTTGTTTGGATGAAGATATATTCAAATATGTCTTTAGGCTTCTGTTAGAACTATAGAAGTTTATGAATTATATTATATCAAAGTACAAAGCAGTACTTGACTGGAGACTGTAAAGGAACATTGGAGGTGTGTAATCTGTTAAAAAGCATGCAAATAGCAATAGCACTTACCAGTGCTTTTTTTATATATATATAAAAAAAAGGTGCCGGAACTCATGCACAGCTCCGGCTCCAGTCAAAAACCCTTTACGGAGCGGCGGGGGGGAGGAGGGGGGGAAACCGCTTTAGGGAGCATCTGAGGTGCAGATCATGTGAGCAGCGTCAGCTGATGGACGCCATTGCCGCGGCTTTTGAGAGGGCGCTTGTTTGGAGCTGGCATGTCTTCTGCCATCTCGTCCTCCTCCGCCGCTGATGACACAGAGGCTTCCTTCGGAGCCAGAGTAACCAAGGTGACGGCAGCACTGCTGCTTTGGGAGTGCGCCTAGTCTCTCGAAGAGATTCGGTCCAGAAATTAGTCCTGGTCCCTGGTGACCAACACGGGGGTGAGGACAGGCGGCGGCAGGGGGAGCCCCATGAACCAAGGCAGAGAAGAGGGTCTGCTTTCAGGGCCGTGGAAGTGTTTCCAGGTCTACCTTCGGACCTTCGATGCCCCTGATTTCCCCGGGCAGCTTCCTTTCACCGAGCCAGAGTTTTACTCGCGCTGGCAGCTTAGAAGGAGCCAGTTCTTCCCTTCAAAAAAAGGTGCCAGAACGCCATTCCATGCATTCTATGACAAAAAAAAAGCACTGGCACCTAGACATATATACTGCTTCATAGTGCTTTACAGTCCTCTCTAAGCAGTTTACAGCATCAGCATATTGCCCCCAACAGTCTGGGTTCTCATATTACCAACTTCAGAAGGATGAAAGGCTGAGTCAACCTTGAGCCGGTTAGAATCGAACTCCTGGCTTTGGGCAAAATTAGCCTGCAATACTGCATTCTAACCACTGCCCTATCACAGCTCTCTGCATTGATTTGATTACAAAGTGCTTTATATAGGACTAAAACTAGAAAGTGCTTTATATGGGACTGAAACTCTATTGCTTGGTTCTACAAATCCTTCTGGTTTGTAAGACCTCACTTGGCATTGTTCATACCTTGTAAACACATTTGCAAGGGATTTAAATTCTTAAGATTGCTGATTTATCTACTTGCATTCTGTATGAATCTATATAGAACCAGGAGGCTTTGTCCTTACCTAACTTTATAACTTGCTATTTAATATAGTTCAGGTAAACACAGTTCTCTACTTGTGCAGTCATTTATTAATTGAAGCTCTTTATCTACTCCATATAGTTTTCAAGTGCAACTTTCCAGCCAGAGCTGCTTATCAGGTTGTAGCTCTTCCAAAGGTAAGTATCAATTCTTATTTCTTTAAAAATCTGGGAATTTAATGTTTTCCAGATTAGAAAAAAGGCAAGCCTTTTTCTGCATTTTTGTTATGTTCTTAACCATAACTTGGAAGTTAAGAAACCAGCTACTTCTATTATCAGTGCAGTCTTGTCCGTGTTTATTCAGAGATCGCTTGCTGTCTTTCTGTATCCTCTCATTTGAATTAACAGAGTTCCTGTAATTTGCACAAGACATAATATTTTCTGTTATTACAATACCACCATGGGATAACACATGGATTTTCACCAGCAAAGAGGGGATTAAATCCATATAAACTTGGGTCGGGGAAGAGATAGAAAAATGGGGAGGAAACCAAATTGGTGCACTCAGATGGATCACTATGCCCTCTGCTCTTTGGATAAGCTGTGTTGGGGTCTGACATGCAGTGTCATCAATATGTTGATGATATTTAGCCTTATCTTGCTATCCCAAATCTGGCTATAAATGCTAAATTTATGTCCCAGGACCTGGAAACTGGAGGGTCAAAACAAGTTAAAATTGAACCCAAGAAAGATGAAGTTGCTGTTGTTCATCTTCCTTTGTTAGCTCTGAGGTTTTTGAAGGTGGTGGCACTGCTCCTTAGCAAGCAGGTCTTCAACCCTGATTCATAGTTCTGCTGGATGTGTAGCTGGTATGCCAGCTATGTACGTGACTGGAATGGAAGGACTTGGCTACAGTGACTCATGCCCTTATTTACCACTATCTGATTGAACTTCTGTAATAAACTTATAGGTTACCTTTGAAGTCCATAGAGAAGCTGCATTTGGTTCAACTTATTATTTGGTTCAACTTATTAATAGCACTTATTAAGTAGTCCTTGTTATTTTGAAATTATTATTATGTTTTGCAGACCCTCAATAGTTGCCAGTAAAATTTGAAGTGTAGCTTGAAATGCTAGTTTTGACAATAATAATAATAATAATAATAGTAATAATAATAATAGTAATAATAATAATAATAAGTTGGAAGGGACCTTGGAGGTCATTGAGTCCAACCCCCTGCTCAGGCAGGAAACCCTACACCATTTCGGACAGATGGCTGTCCAGTCTCTTCTTAAAAACTTCCGGTGTTGGAGCATTCACAGCTTCTGGAGGCAGGTTGTTCCTATATGGCTTGGTACCAAGATATGTTCAGAACGCTTGTTCCATGTAGTGCCAGTCTGAGATGTCTTCTAGGAGAAACTAGTAGCGATGTCCCATTTTCATGAACTAAGGGGACCTGAGGCCAGAAAATGTTACATTTTGGTGATGGTAGAGCCTCTCCCAGAAGGGAGATTGATTCTTTTATAACAGCCTTCAGAAACTGATGCAACCAAGCTTTTCTGGAGGGCTTCTGGAGCATAATTGTCACCATTTATGTTTTACTGATTTGGTTTGCATATTACTGTGATTTTGTGAGAGGAGAGATTGATTAATTTAGGGTTTACTGTCCTTGTAAACTCATATTAAATGAATTCGAATTAAATACATTAAACCAGGGTTCTTCAAAGTAGTCAATAATGACCCCCAAACGTTGATGGGACTGTCCAAGGGATCAACTGTTCGTAGGAGATGACGAGGCTGAGGCCGAGGGGTGGATCAAATGCACCAACTTTCTTTAGTCCCTTCCCGGCCACAAGAGAACTAAGTCCAACTCATCTTGAATTCCATTTCAATCTTATCTTCTGCCAATTTGCTTTGACCATTAGTAGTTCAGGTTCTTGTTTAGAGCTTAAGCTTGCAATAATCGTTTATATTCATTTGAACTGTTTGGATTTCCTGATTTCTCCAGTGCTTGACAATGTTCTTCATATTATTACTATTTATAGTAAAATAGCATTTATTGTTTTCATATTTTAAATCTCTGCGGTGGTCAATGAATAATCTAAAAAACTGTTTCTGAACTTTGGCAACTTGAACAGGTATGGACTTTAACTCCCAGAATTCCCCACCCAGTGAGGCTGGTTGGAGAATTCTGGGAGCTGACATCCACACCTCTTCAAATCACTAAGGCTGAGAAACGCTGATCTAAAACATAATGAGCTGAAGAGTTTGAGGAGCCCTACATTAAACAAACCGACTCTGCCCTGATTTTATATGTTATATTTCTTCCTTTCAGGGTGCCTGTGTGGAGATTGAAGCTATTGCCATTTTGGGGCCCCTTCAAGATGCCTCACAAGCTAAAATCTAGCAGTTCTGATTTCTTTTTGCCATGGTCATTCTCACTATCTATAGGATTCAGTTTTTCTACTAATTTTTCAAATCATGTTCATTCCTGAATTGTGAATCTGACTCATTTAGGTGTATTTGGGTGAGCAGGTTGACTCATAGGCACCACTGTACCATTAAGACTGTCTGTTTATTCGTGGTATGGCAATGTCCTCAGTCTCAGTGTCTTTAAGATGTGTGCTGGCTGGGAAATTTTTGGAGTTGAAGTTCATACATCTTAAAGTCACTGAGGTTGAGAAACATTGGAGTATAGTATGAGTGAAGGAGACTACCAGACTAAATACTGCAAGCTGCTTAAAAGCATATTTTGAGAGAAAAAGCAATAGAACTCTTCAGATAAACTTGACATATTTTCATAGAGTAGATTTTTTAAAATTTGGGAGTCAGATTAACCTCTAGCTGTGTATTACATTAAGCAGAATTGTGCATTTTAAAAACATTAGAAGAAAAATGTATGAAGAATAAATCAAATTGCTGTAACACTGATCAGTGTTGATAACATCAGTTTTGGCTTTTTTTTTTGAGAAAATTAGCTGTTAAAATTACCAGTTATATAATTTGTGTAGTATTTATATAATTGGCTTTTGAAGGAAAACGGTTAATTACATAACATTTTTTTTTCTCTGTTGTAAAAGTGTGTTTGGGCTTTCTGAGTAAATCTTCTAATAGTCAGGTTTAGGGCTCAGTTAAAAAGTTTCAGTTTGGATCCTAATTCAGTACAGTGGAAAACAGCTGGCCTGTCCAAATTGGAATGTCAATTCAGAAATATTCAAATGTTTTTTTCCTCAGCAACAAATTGGTATAATTCTTTGTGTGATTGGTTGATCTTATGGGATAGTTTCTACAAATACTTTTGCACCAAATTCCAGATAAATAGGCATTTTAAACAGAGCGCTAGTATTTTGCTAAGCACCCTATTTTTTTTAATGATCAATTATTTTTGCAATATTAAGATAAGATTTTTTTAGACACTCCCTAGTACAGGGGTAGGCAACCTCGGCTCTTTTATGACTCATGGACTTCAACTCCCAGAATTCCTGAGTCAGTTGAAGTCCATGAGTCATAAAAGAGCCGAGGTTGCCTGCCCCTGCCCTAGGAGAACCATTTTATCAGTTTTCATGACTAAAATCTGGGTTTGATATTACACAACTTTTCCCGTGATTTTATTGCATCTACCTCATAGTTATTGATACGCAAGCAATAGCATATTGGTTTACAAAATGGTCTCCAAATTTAGAGATTCTAGCTTGTATAGAATAGCGTGAGGGAGAACTGGGCTTTGGTTGCAACTGGGACGTGCTAGCCAAAATGTCAGAAAACTAATACTGTCCTTACATGTAATTTGACCATAAGGCAGGATTAGAATTCACTGTCTCTCAGTTTCCAGCCTAGTGTCTTTAATCAATATACCACACTGTCATATGAACAAATATAGTCCTCACTTGAGACCAACAACTAATTAAATGAAACATCATGGAACAATGCTGGACATGTCAATTCTGCTTTGGTTGTTAAGCAAATTACTTGTGGTCATTAAGTGGAATAGCATGTGATTATGATTTGCAAATTGACTGCCAGCTTCTCAACTGGTCGTTTGTCAGAAGCTGTCTCTTAGATTCAAATAGTGATCTTGTAACTGCAGGAAACTGGAACTGTCTAAAATGTAGGCTGATTGCCAAATGCCTGAATGGTATCCGGTGACTGGAGATGCTGCAATGGAAGTTTGAGGATAAGTTGTAAAGTTATATTTTCAATGCCAATGTAAGTTTCAATGGTCGTTAAACAGGGCAGTCATTAACTGAGGACTACCACAGATCTGGCAGAAAGGGATGCAGAGTGGATTTGTTTGTGACAAATTCCTGGGGAATTCTTGTTCATAAATATTGGAAATTCTATTCAAAGCATACAGGTAAGATGAACAGCATAAGAAACAGAAGTGATATCACTGCCGAAGGTTACTATTAATCTCCCAGAGGTTGTGGACAATATCTTCCTAAATACAGGTAATCCTTGACTTACGACCACAATTGAACCCAAAATTTATGTTAAGTGAGATGTTTTGCCCATTTTACATTTCTTGCCACAGTTAAGTGAATCACTACAGGTATTAAAATGGTAACACAGTTGTTAAGTGAATCTAGCTTCCCCATTAACTTTGCTCGTCAGAAGGTCATAAAAAGTGAGGACATGACCTGGGACACTGCAACAGTCATAAATATGAGTCAGTTTCCAAGCATCTAAATTTTGATCACATAACTATGGAGATGTTGCAACAGTCGTTAAGTGTGAAAAACAGTTGCAAGTCACTTTTTTCAGTGCCACTGTACCTTTGAATGGTCACTAAATGAACTGTTGTAAGTCGAGGACTACCTGTAAAATTATCCAAGTAATCCTAGATTTGCTGGAAAATTAACTAAACTAGTAGTGGGACAAATTTTTGATTTCTCTTTTTTGACAGTTTAATTTTTCAGAAGGTAGGTGAAACAAGGTCAACTCTCCTGACTTAATCCTGATCAACAAGGAATTGGTCAACTGATTGACGCTTTTAAGAATTTTGAAAGAAAACAACCATGTCAAGGAGTTAACGAGGGAGGAAAAGTGAGAGAAAGGGTCTGGATACAATGCTTTTATTAATGCAACCAAGATTGTATTTTATTTAGCTGCTATACCACTATTTGCTCATGTTCAGCTAGTAGGCCTTGTTATTCCTAGATGCATCTCACATGCCTACCCACCAAATCAATTCTGTCCAATCCTGTACCTACAGTATTCATCTGATCTTTCTATTGGATTTGGTCCAGCATTTGAGTGTTTTGAATAGTTGACTTTGTCCATAATGTCAATCCCCTTAATTTTGTATCATTTGATCAGCTTCCCGTCCATTCCATCTTGTGAGTCTTTAAAAAATGTGTTGAACAGCACCAGCCAATAACATCACTCTACTTTCCCTCCTGAAAAATACAGAATAATTTATGAGCATCCTTTGGGGCTTGCAGGTCATCCAGCTATAAGTCCATCTGACTGCAATACCATATTTATTTATCTTAGCTGCACATACATGAGACAACTTCACAGATGCTTTGCAATCACACTGCACACCATCCGTATCGTTCCTTTGGTTTAGCAGCAAGATCATCAGTTCAGAAAAAAAATAATAATTAGCCTAGCTTGATTTGTTCTTTACAACCCCTGGTCCCAGGAGACAATATTGTCTTAATACGTTTTATATAAAACCTGTAGACATTTACCAAATAGACTCCTATATTTGGACAACATTACCATATTCCACAAATATATTATTTATTTTAAAGTTTAAGATTACATTTTAGAGACTTTTGAGAAGGCACGAGACCAGCCATATCACACAAATAGCAGCAAAGAATAAATTTGTTTCTGAAAAAGTGAAGCACAGCTCTGCTCACTTTATTGGTTGCATAGTTTAAGAGAATACTGTAATCAATCATTTATTCCATTTTTAGTCTGACATTTGCAAGGTAATTGTTTTTTAGTAGGTTATATTACATCTCCTCCAATTTTTAAATGTCAACAATTCATACTAGTGCTCATCTAAGTATTTCGAGGACCACAATCACTATTTTCATTAGTTTCAGGAAATGCAATTTGTATTTCCTTTCCTATACCATATTAAAGAAATAAGATTAATACTATAAATCAGCCTAACCCTGTCCCTTTCCAGATAAGAATTACAATTCTAAAATGCTTACAAGAAACTTCACCTAAGAAATGTATTAAATGCAATTAAATAATCCATGACTGCAAAAACGCCACTGGAATTTGGTTATTTTCACCCTATTTTAGACCATATAAATTCTTAGATCTAAGATTAACTATACTTGCATTTACAATTTATATTATTTGTGCTATATTATCCTTCATATTTTCTACCTAAAGCAAGTAAAAGTGTTCTGTAATTTGTAGTTCCAGTGAACCGATAGCAGAAGGCACTTTCTGGCAGGTGTGATGGTTTAACAATGCAGTTCCTCAGTGGTGCCTTGGCAACTTGATTTTTCCATTAAAATTCATTAAAATGGTTTTCACTTAGTATTCAATAGTTGTGATAAGTCTATACAAGCTTTTATAAAAACTAGATTTCTGTCAAACAGGAATATAAATTTTAATCGAACGATCAAGGATAAGGTCTAGCCGGAAGCCATAAAGTTTAGCCATGAAGTCCAGCCAGAAGCCATGGGTCATTCTTCTTCATTAGCTTGTTCTGTAATATAAAGCCAGAATTTAAAAAGTGATAAAGATCTTTAGGTGAAGGATTTTTGAAGTAAAGGTATGTGCACATACCATGAAAATTTGCTAGTGCTCTTTATGTTAAAAAAAAACCCAAAACAATAGAATAAGCTTTTAAAAAGATAAATTTCAGATTGGAAATGGAGATCCTGAACAGAATCCTAAAACAGAATTTAGATCCTAAAACTGAACAGACAGAAGAAATTCTAAAACTGAATAGATAAGCTAGATATCCAACTAGATCAAGGGCAGATAATTTGCAGCACTCCAAACATTTCTAAAAGAGGACCAGTTTGGTGTAAAGGCTAAGGCAACAGACTAAAAATCAAGAGACTGAATTATAGTCCCACCTTAGAAACAAAACTGGCTGGTCATTCTCCCTCATCCCTAGAAAACACTCAATGGCAAACCACTTCTGAAATCTTGTCAAGAAAATGGCAGGGACTTGTTGAGGCAGTTGCTAGGAATCAGCACAGATTTGGAGGTACCCCCCCCCAAAAGCCCCACCCCTACTGTCCCCAGCATTTCTACTCAGCATAACCAGTTTCTACCTTGGACAACTATATGCTTTCACCAGGTAAAGGAGATCACTCCTTCGCTCAGGGCGGAAGTGATAGAAGATAGTCTAGTAGTGAAAACAATTAGTTCATTAAAAAGAAATTTGAAATAAAAATGTATTTTTGTGTGTGTGTATGTCAGCACTGTGGTAACACGTAGCCAACCCTCATGGATCCTAGTTAGTACTTTGATGGGAGACAGTTAAAAAGCATTTTTTCCTCCCTGAAATAATTGTAAAGTGTCTCAGGAAAGAAACCTCTGCTGTCAGGAACAATAAAAAGATATTAAAGGACAGAACTTTTTGCTTATTCTTTTTTGTTTATCTTTACCTGCTTTGACTTCCTGGTAGTCAGATGAATGAAGATGGGAAATCTCAAAGCTGTAGCAATAATCTGATACTTAATAAAACAAGCTTGGCAAATAGTAACTATGGAATTAAGAGTGTTTAATTAAGCATCTTATCTTCCAAGTTCTTCCAGCCTATTATTGTCAGCTAATTGGTTTACATCAGAAGATTTAAGGCTATGTTAAATGCTTTCCCTTTTAGAGCCGAGGTGGCGCAGCAGTTAGAGTGCAGTACTGCAGGCCACTTTAGCTGACTGTGTTCAGCAGGTCAGCGGTTCAAATCTCACCGGCTCAAGGTTGACTCAGCCTTCCATCCTTCCGAGGTAGGTAAAATGAGGACCCAGATTGTTGGGGGCAATGTAATATATATATATACATTGCTTACTGGTGTACACCGCTTAGAGAGTGCTTGCACTTAAAGCGGTATATAAGTCTCATAAATAAATAAATAAATAAATAAATAAAACAGGAACCTGACTGAACAATAAGGTGAGGGTATAGGAACCAAATGCTTAATCTGTCCATCTTGCAGCTTGCTTTGATGAAGCGTGTCCCCTACAACCATTACAGTATTTCTTTTCTGTGGTGCAGAAAGTTATGCTCAACATTTTTTTCAACAATAATCTTTGAAGGGGAGTGACAAGAAGAAGAATTATAGGGGGAAAAAATTCAAGTATAGGAAAGTGGAAATCTGAAAGGGCTAACTAGTCATAAGTCAAACATGAATCAGCAGTGTGTTGCACTGCTTAAAAAAAAATCATGTATTAACAGGAGCATAGACCTTAGATCATGGGATTTAACTGTAGCATTTACTTTACCCTATTCAGACATCATTTAGAATTTTTGTCCAGTTCCAAAAAAACAATGAATTCAGAAAAAGGCTATGAAAATGGTGAGGAATCTTGAAAGCAAGCATTTTGAGGAAGAGTTAAAGGATCTGGGAATGTTTAGATTACAGAAAAAATAAATTAGGAGAAATATGACAGCAATCTTCAAATAAAGACTTGTCACACAGAAGAAGTAGTGGACTTATACAGGTAAACATCAACTTATGAGTGTTACTGAGCATTGAGTGAATTATGATCATTGCATTGTGCTGGTCATTAAGCAGATTGTGACCGTGACTGATTTTATGACTTTTTGTGGCAGTCAAAAAGCAAAAGTAAAGTAGGTTAGAAAGTAAACCTATTTTTTGCAATGGGTGCTTTTGCCAGAAACCTAAATGCCAGTTTCTGATTTAAAAAAAAGTGTAAATTGTGATCACATGACCGCAGGACGCTGCAAATGCCATAAATGTGGACTGGTTACTGAGAACCCACAAAGTTCATGTGGCTGTGGGGTTGGTGGCGTGTATAGCAGCTGCTGGAACTTTGAATCTGGGTTGTTACTAGTCTGGGAGTTGCTCAATTGAATGATCGCTAAGCGAGCAGTCATAAGTTGAGGTTCACCTGTTCTCCATTGCCTGAAAGGGCAGGACCAAAACTAGTAAGTTAAGACTACAAGGGAAAAGATTTAAACCAAATATGAAGAGCTATTTCTGAATATATGTAATCAGTGGAACAGGCTGTCACATAAAGTGGTGTTTTTTATGCTGGAGGTCTTCAAACAGGGCAGAAAGACATCCTTCGGGGATATTGTAGTGCACTGAACAAGAGGTTAGACTATATTAACTTCGAGGTCATCCCATCTATGATTCATCCTATACCTTTAATTCTCTTTTGAATATACATATCATGTCTTCTGAAATACTTCGTCAAAGAAATCCCCACAAATGTACATATCAATTGGCTGGCTGCTACCTGAAATTCTGCTGTAGAACACATAAGAATATCAATGCAACATATTGTGTTCTTAATACATTCCATTATATTACATTTTTATGTATTCCATCAACATACCTATCTCCGTGACCAATGTAGCTTCTCCGGTTTCTTCTTTTGTTTCTAAGGCCCCAGGTATTATCACATGGTGCATCTCAGTTTCCATCTTTTCTCCTGTCTCACCTGGTACAGTAACTATAGAGATCAAGGCAACGAATACTGAAAAGAGCACTGGGTGTCTCAACTAATTATAGATGTTACTTTGTCAGCCATAGATTTTCTTTAAATAGGAAAAAGCACAAGAGATACCTAGTATTGCTGCTGAGATATAGTTACTTGTTTTTTAAAAATTCAGTCACTAAATCAGTGGTTCTCAACCTGTGGGTCGGGACCCCATTTGGGGTCAAACGACCATTTTATGGGGGTCACCAAACAACGCAGTCCGTCATTTTTTCCCCCCTTTTCCTTAGCTGTGCTACTCCCTTTTATTCTATTGGCTTTTGAAAGCCAATAGAATAGACTCTCTTGAATAGAGTCTAATTCTATTGGCTTTCAAAAGCCAATAGGAATTGTCCAGGCTGTCTCTGCCCTGCTGATCCCGCCAAAAGTCCCATTCTGCAAACAGTGCTGCACCAGTTGAGTAGTCCTCAACTTACAACCGGTTGAGTAGTCCTCGACTTACGACTGGTTGGGGGTCGCGGCATTAAAAAGGTTGAGAACCACTGCACTAAATGCTTTTTGTTTATCATTGCAACTGCCCATATCCTTCATATTAGCTTTTTTGTGGCTGACTCTTTTGAAAACAAATTGGTGAAACGATTGAGAAATTAAATTACTAAAGCTATATTAAACCACTTTGATCTATTGACAGTCCAAGTCAAAACATGTACATGCATATAGATGGAATTCCCATTCCCCAAGTATTTATCTACTTTGTTAAAGTAATTCCATAAAATACTATAGGTATTGTTCCAGCAGGACACATTTTCATAGATCTTGTCATCATACTGGTACAGTATAAGAATCTGTATTTGTAGGTCACAATTATCCTAAAAAAGACCTTGTCAGGTCTTATGTAAAAATGCAGGATCACCATTACTTCCTCCTTTCTATTATCTTCTCGATTTCTATGCATCATTAGAGTGAACAAGACGTAACATAAATCAATGCAATATGGCACTTTGGCAAAAACAAAAACATTCCAGTAGTCTGAACCAGACAACACAATACTATATTTTGAGTCAACAATTCATACAAGCATCAGAATAATTTTATCTGATCTGAAATACGATATTATCCTTAGCAATGATCGAGATGGTTTTGTCCTATTTGCATATATTCGCTAAATATACGTTAGATAGACTTTTCCCACTTAAAGTTACTATCTAATTACCACTTTATCTGGTAAGAGTTATTGGAAGCAGGAACAAATAGCATGTGGTTATTTAATCTTGAACAGCTATTATAGTCTTTAATTACTTTTCCAGGATAAATTACTGTTATTACTTTCAAATACTCAAATACTTGCTCACATTCACTGAGCAAACGTTTCTGCTTCCAGGCAGAGGACCCAGTTTGTTAGGGGCGATATGCTGACTCTGTAAACTACTTAGAGAAGGTGGTAAAGCACTGTGAAGCGGTATATACGTGTAAGTGCTATTGCTATTTGCTTGTCAAAATAATTGTTTGAGCATGTGTGGCAGAACTTGTCCCTTGAAATTGCAAGAGAATATTTATTACCCTCTGTTAGATGTTCCTCTTCATCCATAAGCAGTTCCGTCACAATTTCTGTTACAAAACATTGGATTTCCTCTTTTGAAGGCTCAGGGGTGCCACTTTCTGAGGTTTCAGTAGGTTCAGGCTTCTTATCCTGGAGAGGTTCTGAAGGTGAAGAACCAGCAGCTTCTGTAGCAACTTGAGGATTGCTAGCCAACTCTGTTGACTCCACAGCCTGAGGTCCACCAGCTTCAAGGAAGTCTAAAGATAAGCATTGACTTCTGTCAAACGTTTCTTCTGGTGCCATTAGCTGAGGCTCTGTACCCTCGGGATCTACTCTGTGACAGGTAGAAAGGTCACATTTTGTTATTTCCTGAATCAAAGCATCAGGCTCCTCTTTATGGAGATCCTCATCTGTTTTTTTCCAAGATCCAAGCTTCACCTCCTCCAGAGATTCAAGTTTAGTCTGGTCAGATCCTGTGTCATTTTTATCTGTGATAGGCAAGCTGTCATCTGATTTCCCAATGTTCATCAAATGTGTGTTTTAAAGAAGAAAGAGAGAGAAACAGATATAAATATTTGCGCCCACTTTTAATCATGGGCTTATTTTTTATGACTGTTTTGCATTTTATTTCTTTCTGAATTTGCTATTTACTCACCTCTCATCCCACCCATATGATTTATTATAACTTATGAAACAATTATTCTTTAAAGTACTACATGTTGCTTTGCAATAACTAATCACTGAGAAATAATATGGACAGAACTGTATATATTTTAAATACATGTACATCACTGTGCTTACATGTAGGTAAATGAGCTAAGGCCCGCTCCTTCTGTGGAGATCAGGCTGACCCTCTTTCTATGTTCAGAAAAATGCTGAAAGTGTTCCAGAGGGCATTGTACAATATTCAGCCATCTGCACTTTTTATTTTTGATTTCACTGTTATTTACTTTTTATATCTGCTTACAGTTGCTTTTCTTTATATCGTGCTAACTACCAGGAGTCCTTTCACTGTGATGGGATATGATGGAGGAATCTTACGTTTTCCACAATATACACACATATACAAAATCAGGGGGAAAAAATCCTTGAAAGGGAAGGTCAAAAAAGCAACCTAAAAAACATTTTCATACATATAAATTATTACCTGCTGCGGGTAGAAATCCAAATAGTAAAAGAAATAGAATGCAGTATCTTAAGAGAAGAGATGCTTAAAGTATCTGAAAGCTGATCAAAATCACTTCATAATCCAACATTTTATTGCAGGTCCCATGTGAACAGGTTTATTTTCTGCAATATTTGTAAATTATATTATCCTGAATAAATATATATACTACTTCAGATACTATTATTATTGTTATTTATCATTTTAATGATTACTGGCTTGTAAGCTACCCAGAGTCGTTTGTAGCGTAGCCACCATTCTGAGATCAGCATTAAAAAACTGCACCAGATTTTAGCAGATTTTCCTTCACATTTCAATGCTGCTTTCCTGACAGTATAATTATAAAAATATGGTTAGACCTAGCATCATATATTGTATGTAACACTGGCCGGCCTTTCATGTAATATATTATCAAAGCATGTCAAATGGATTGAGAGATAATTCAGAAGAGTTAGAATATCATTTAAAAACTTTTCTAAAATTGTCATATATTAGCAGTAGTATAGTTCCTCAAAAACTGAAATGAGAAAACTGATTTAAGACTTTAAATTACAAAAATAGAGAATGTTTATTTTAAAATACAACCTTAAAATTAGTCAGAAATAAGGTTTACCATATTTAGAATTTATCACATCAAAGGGTACACAAAAATGCAATTGTTATCAACATTTTCTACATGAGTTGATTTTCAAGAAAGCATATCTTTACATAGCTTTCTTTAAAACTTATGCATAATCCTCATTAGTTTCAGTACAATTCATCTCAGAATTTTAGCAGTTCCAGTTCAACCACTGTTTTTCTTAATTTGTCAGAAAATGCTGAAAATAAGCATTAGGGACAAACCAACTTGCCAAGAGAGCAATACATCATTATTTATAATGTATTTATAACATCATTAGTTATAAATAAGGACAACGGTCCTATGTTAATTTGTTAAAATAGAATCATTAAACAAAGTGAGAATTTATTCCCCAGGATCTACTGCCTGTTTCTAGAATAGAATTTTATGACTAGGTCAATCCATAATGAACAATTAAGTGGTTTCCTCTTTTGATTTCTTCTAAGTGCCATAGAGAATGGACAATGGTATGACCTTTGCATACCATTTGTATGACCTAACCTTTGCAGTGAGGGGCTGGAAATGACCTGCCCTCAGATAATGGAATGGGATACACAAAGGGGAAGTCAACTAGGGCAGGGCATAGAATAGAATAGAATAGAATAGAATAGAATAGCTTTGTCACTTTAAATGTACAGTAATCAGCATACATTAAAATGAGATTTGTTGCATACAGCTGTCAAAGTACAGGCTGTCCTAAAGTAATAAAGACAACTTAAGCCGCTCTTCAGATGCAGACGTGAAAAAAGAAAAAGCTGCCTTTCCTAAAATTGTTACTCCTTCTCCGCGTTGATTTAGCTCTCTTATCAGCCAGTTTTTTTCCCCAGCCTTGAATGTCTTACAGCCTTTTTCCCCAAACCCCGTTTATTGAAGTGATACCTCTTGCGAGGGCGAGTCCTCCGCTTTGGCGCACGTTAAAAACCGCCGAGAACTCACCGCACTGGGGCAATCCGTTGGCCTCCGGGGATTTGGGAGTTTGTCGGTCGAACTCCTTGACTTTAGTCTGAGCGCTACTCGAGCACCCCATGGCGTGGTTAGCACCGGCACCGGGGCGCACAGGTCCCAAGGGCGCCAGGCACCCAGGTGAGTCTTCTCGGCTGTGGCCGCAGGTGAGACCCCCGGCGAATCCGCTCTCCTCTTCCTGCTAGAAAGGAATACGCACAGGTGGTTCCTCTTTGGACAGGGAAAAAGCCCAAGCAAAGCACACACCTCCCCTCCCGCGTTGCGCTGGCAGAGAAACTCACCCCTCGGACGCTCGCGCGGGAGAGTGTTTATCGCTCCAGCTCGGTTGCCATAAGAACGGCTCAGTGAGGGGTAGTTTCCAACATGCCTCCTCTCAGACTTTTGGCATGCCTGGTCTTGGTGAGGGGCGCAGGCGCATCTGCAGCGGGCCAGAGCCGGGACAGCAGGAGAGCGAGGGAGTTAATGGCAGCCACCCGCGGCGATTCTGCTAAATGGGCTGAAGGCAGCCTCCCCCCCCCCCGCCAACTTGCCGTCATTGTTGATTCCAGGGATGCACACTCTCCAAATCCTTTTTGACACGATAGTGATCGTTTTCAACAACTCTTCGCCGCTTTTTCACAATGTCGCAAATCATCTGAAGTAACCATCACTTAAGTGTGCTAAAAGCATCCATATTTACAACCAACTTTCCGCCAGATATGTGGGCCTGTATTTCCTCAGCCAGGAAGGGCACATCCCGAAGTGTCAAACGTCTTTCTTAGTATGGCTGCCATGGTGGTGAATGCAATTAAAAAAACAAGGCCTCAGATAATATTTGGGGCTGACCTGCAGGTGGGCAGTGCAGTCCTCAACAAAGGACACTTAGGGAGCCCCTAAAATTTATGTTTGACAAGGCCAATAGTACCTTTTATTATTACTTCTCTTTTGTAATTTTTTTTCCTATAATATTTTGATAACGGGCACTGTGTGTCCGTGGTGGGATGCCATTTGGCCTTGACACAGACAATAGCACTATTGTATTAAACAGTTACTCATTTACTTGGTTGTTTGGTGACTTGATTTGCAGTGCTCGGGTATGGTAACCATTATGATTTATGTTTTGAAAACTAGTTTATTTCCTGGTAAAAGAAAAACAAAACAAATATTGCAGGTTCTTTAATTATCTTAAATAGCTATTGCATCAGGTGGCCCATGTGGGTGATGCAGCTAGTAATTGTTTAATCTTCTAAACATTTGCAACATACCAGCCAGCCAGATGGGAAGTATGGAGCATATAAACTGGAGGCAAGTTTGCAGAAAACAGTTAATCCAAAACAAACAGCTTTTGTGTTTGATTAGAAAATACATGCCATGCAAACATTAGTGAATACTGTACAAAGTACATAGCATGTACTTTCAGATGTAGTCATAAACATAAAAAGTAACAGAAGTTACTGAATATTTATTGGATATCTGTTGGATTCTACAAGTTGACTGATATAATTTGTTATATTTCTATTTTACTTTTTATTACACACACACATTAGAAAGTAATAAAAAGCAATAAATATTTAAAAAAAACACCAAAACCATGTAAAAAAGCAGAAGGATGGTCTAGGTAACAATCTTGCTGCCACTTCCTGCATTACCATCTATTCTTTTAATCTTTTACTCTTGTGTTTCATTAACAAACATATCAAAATGTATGTTTAAAAATTTTATTGTTTCTGTAGAGCTAGAACCAATTACCTAATTTTCCATAGAAATGATCAAACAGATGCTATAAGCATTATTCATATCAAGAATAACTATTAGGCCCAGCTATGGTATAGTAACTATTAGAACCAATTTGAAATAATAGTTAAGGTACCAGTCTAGAAACTGGGAGACCTTGAGTTCTAGTTCTACCTTAGACCCAGAGCCATCTGGGCGACCTTGGACCAGTCACTTTCTCTAACCTTCAGACAAAGGCAGACCACTTCTGAAAGCTAACCATTGAGTAAGTACTTGGATGGGAGACCCTTAAAGTATTCCAGTAGACTAGACTGGAAACTGAAAAAAATATCCTTGAAGGAGACAGTGGTAAACCACTAGTAACCAGGAGATCATGAGTTCTAGTCCTCCCTTAGACTCAGAAATGGCTGGGTGACTTTGGGCCAGTTTCTCTCTTTCAGTTCAGCTCAATTCATACCAGTATGATTCTTGTTGTGGGAAACAGGTAGGAGCATTATGTATGCCACCCTGAATTGTACAAAATAAAGGTGGAATATAAATCAAATCAAACAAATCAATCAACAAAGAGCAACAAAGATGATTAGGGGACTGGAGGCTAAAACATATAAGTCATGGTTGCTGGAATTGGATATGCCTAGTTTAATGAAAAGAAGGACTAGGTTGGGGGTGACATGATAGCAGTGTTCCAATATCCCAAGGGTTGCCACAAAGAAGAGGGAGTCGAGCTATTCTCCAAAGCAACTGAGGGCAGGACAAGAAGCAACGGATGGAAACTAATCAAAGAGAAACAACCTAGAATAGGGAGAAATTTCCTGACAGTTAGAACAATTAATCAGTGGAACAACTTTCCTCCAGAAGATGTGAATGCTCCAGCACTGGAGGTTTTTAAGAAGAGACTGGACAACCATTTGTCTGAAATGGTATAGGGTTTCTTGCCTGAGCAGTGGGTTGGACTATAAGACCTCCAAGGTCCCTTCCAACTCTATTATTATTACAATTATTATTGTTGTTGTTGTTGTTGTTGTTGTTGTATCAGTAGTGTAAATATGAATATGCAGTTATTTTGGGAGAATTCATTATCAGCACTAATTGAGAGTTACTATTGTGAAAAGATAGCTATACTAAATGGATAAAATTGCATCTGCTTTTACAATCACTGTAATTTCCATTGCCAACTAAGACAGTCATTAAGTGAGTCATCACAGCTATTAAGTGATTTGCATGATCGTTAAGCAAATCCAGCTTCCCCTTTGACTTTGGTTGTTGGTAGCCAACTGGGAAAGTTGCAAATGGTGATGACATGATCCCAGGACCCAGCAAACATTGTAAATACTTGCTGTTACCAAGCACTAAAATTGTGATCATGTGACTGCAGGGACCTGTGATATCATAAGTGCGAGGACTGGTCCTTTTTTACTTTTTTAAATGCCACTGTGAGTTTTAACAGCCACTAATCAAATGGTCATAAATTGAGGGCTACCTAATAGAGCATCTGTATGTCACTATATTTAAATAATATATCAAAGTAATGCATTTCTCTTTAATACTTTGTCATATCTTGTTTGCATTTTATTTTAGGAACAAAAAAAATCTGCATCAGGCTTTGGTCCATTTAGTGTAGTGGTGCTGTTTTCATGGTCCACAATTGAATCCAGTTTTATCAAAATCAATGATCTATGCCATGATCAAAATGAAAAATGGACATTTACAAGAATGAAGTCTGGCATATTAGAACATCTTTAAAAAGTTTCTCCTCAAAATTTATGCCACCTGGCAAGAAGGTTTATGGCAGTTTTCAAGGAGGTCTTTCAGCACCAGGAGTTCTACCTCCTTTGTTACAGCTCTATCACCACCAACAGCCTACATTGCATCAGCATACCTTGGATATTTTTGGCACCTGCTCTGAACACCTTTCCAAAGACGGATGGATATTTAGAGGCTCTAGGCTTAGGGCATATAGTATCCCACTCTCTGTTCGCTTTAGATATCCAGCTATCCAAGGGAGCTGGTCTTGGAAGTTACTCCTTTGAGTCTCAGGGAAATGGCTTTCTCTTTTTTACCAGGAAGTGATATGGATATTAGTATAGATAATTAGGCTATTCCTGACCGAAAGCCTAGGACTGCTTGCAGGTCATATTATAAACCATCTCTGGATGAACATTGATGGGAGAAATAAATGAAGTTGGGGCAAAAGCCAGGTAGTATCGTGTACATGACCTGCAAATATACCTATGGACTGTGGATAAATACGCTTGGTTTAGTAGTTCAGTTGAGGTACATATGGATTGGTTTAGTTTGCATCTGGTTTCCCATGTTATTTAACATCGGTATGAAGCCACTGGGAAGGTTGTTATTAATATGCTGATGATGTCAGTTATATTTCTTTCGTACAGGCTCTGGATTAGATGCCACAAGACTTCTGATTGCGTCCAGACAGTAAGGGACTAGATATGGAAAAATAAACTGACACTCAGTGCAGATAAGACAAATTGTTATTGATTGAAAGGGCTAAACTTCAGAATTGAAAAGAAATGCCTATTCTGGATGGGATGCATTCCTTCTTAATGATCAGGTTTACATTTGGTGGGTAGTTTGGGATCCATCTTTAATGCTGGACAGCCTCATAAGTAGCAAGGAGGATCATTTATTAGGTTCTGCTCTTTAACTACATCCATTCTGAAGGAAAGAAACCTAACTTCGGCGGCTTATGCAGTGATAACTTGAAGGTTGGGTTATTATACAGTAGTGTGTTCTTTGTGGGACAGCAACAGCTCTTGAAATTCAGAAATGGCAGCTAACCCAGAATGCAACAGTATGGATTATGAGTGATGCTTCCTGAAGGCCTTCCTATGTTGCTAGTTGAGTGTGAAGCCTATTTCAAGTTGTTCATAATAGGTTTTTCATGGGTACCAGACCACCCAATCTCATAGTGTCCACTCTGCACCTTTAGTTCAATGGAACACATTTTGCTGACCCTTCCCTTGGATACATCTGACATCAGTTGTTAATTCTGCTTGATTCATTATGTAGGTCATACTGTGGAACAAACTGGCATTGGAGTTGGAACAAGTCCCTTCCTTATTAGAGTTTAGTAATTGTCTTGAAACATATGTTAATCCAGGCCTTTTGTTTTAACTGTTTAACTTTCAAAACAATTTAATTATTTGAAAATATACATTGTTTTAGTTCAATAATATTTTAATAATGCTTTAACTGTATTTCTATAAGTCACTACAAGCCATTAAAGTAGGTTTAATATACTCTAAATAAATGAACATATGTATTTGTTAGGTTATATTATCCATCTATTGGCTGTATTTTATTTATTTGATTTGTATTTTACCTTAATTTTTTTTGCAGTGTACATAATGCTGACTCCTTCTATTTTCCTCACAACAATCCTGTTAGATGGGTTGGGCTGAGAGTGACTGATCCAAAGTCACTAGCTGGTTTCAATGCCAAAGGAAGGAACGGAACTCATAATCTGTTAGTTTTGAGTCCAACATTTTAATACTATATCAAATTTTATATTATGTTTTGAGATGTGCAGTAGGAGTTGATTATTATTTTCTAGGTTTTATCTATACTTCTATGCTCTTTGTTTTCCTAGATTTTTAAAATCTGTTTTCTGATTGGTGATAGAATGACAAAAACGTCAATGTTGATTCAGCAGATTGCAACCTTCCAAAATTCTCATTGTGTTCGATTTGGAACAATGAGGTCTATTTGGTTTCTAGACACTAAATGAATAGGACAGTGCATGCATCAGAGGTAATTGAATGAGCATGTTTACACTTCCTTTATACATGATAATTTATCATGAACCTCAGTCTGCCACTTTTAATCCCATAGGAAGAAAACTAATTAGTGTGGTTGCCAAAATGTAATTTTAACAAAGCCCTTTGGCTTGTTTGATGAGAGAAATGCATGAAAGAAATGTCCAATGTCTGCTAATTTTGCAGTGTTTGAGAGGTTCAGAATATGATACTAGGATCAACAATGTTCATAGTGGTAAAGTACCAAACTGAGTTGAAAAGTAGCAGTAGTAAGGTAAACTGTACAGGTAGCCCTCTACTTACAATCACAATTGGAACCAAACTTTCTGTTGCTAAGCAAGGCAATTGTTAAGTGAAGCATGCAGTTGTTAAACAAATTGTTTCTCCCATTGACTTTGCTCGTTGGAAGCTGACGGGAAGGCTGCTAATGGGGTTCACATGACCCCAGGACATTGCAACTATCATAAATATATGACAATTGCCAAGCATCCAAATTCTGATCATATGAATGTGGGGGTGCTGCAGCAACCATAAGTGTGGGTACTGGTCATAGGCCATTTTTTTCAGTGTCACAGTAACCTTGAATGGTACTAAATAAATGATTAAATGTCAAGGACTACCTGTATATCAAATGAATAGACAATACAGCTAACTTAAATGGCCCTTTTTGTCCATTGCAAACCAACAGACTTCAGAGTCTTGTAGACTTGAGAAAAATAACTTGATAGCATCATCCTCTCAGTGCACATGCAATCGTTTTAATAGATGAAGATATGTTGTTGCCTGAAATTAAAAAAAACTAAGATTTTACCCCTTTTATATATAGACTGGATTGCCCATTAAACCTCACTGTCACTATGATGATAAGAGAATATCTACCACACTATTAGATGTAGTAGCCTGTTGTAGGAGTACCAGGATAGGATTTGCATCATATACATTTAGAGGAAGACATTTAGACTGAAGTCCAAACTACCATCCTTGTGCAGGAATCCAAATGAATTTTTTGCTCCTAGTTAGCGTTTTGCCATTTTCACTGAGTAGTTTTCTTTATTTTGAATCAATCATTATATTAGCTTTATTTTTAAAATTCCAATACAATCATTCAACACTTGTATTTATTCTATTCCTCTTGATCAAACTGTATTATTCAGTTACTACATTCAAATCATGGGAGTTATCAATCAGGTCTTTGATGTACTAAGATATTTGTCTTCCTATATTAAGAATTCAGTTCCAGCTAGATGGCAGTCAGTACCTGGCTGGTTAACTGTTTCATCTTTCCCTAGCGAACACATTGCCATCTTTTATGCTTATAGTGTCCACATTTTGGATGTTTTAATTGGTTTACCAATGAAATTATACAGTAATTGTTAATGTCATGATTTTCCAATTGTAATGCTTTAAAACTCATGGCTTAGAACAAATCTATGCACTTGTCCCAGAATCCCAAATGCCCTCTATTTTGCAAATTAAAGATTTTAAAGACATTTAAATTTTGCATGTTAATTGATGCACACAAAAGTTTAAATGAATCCGGTTTGCTGGGACAATAATCCAGTTTGCTGGGACAATAATCCAAGTAAGAACGTACAGTATGGCACTGTAATTTTCATTTGAAAATATTCAGGATTTCAAATATTATCAATTTGGACTTTACTTTTCTCCAGAGACAAATCTCTCTACATGTAGTTGTTACCCTTAAAACTCAGGCACCACGTTGATCCGGAGTTAAAAAAAGAGCCTAGTCTTAGAATCTGAAAAACATCCATTATCTTTGCAAAGTAGTTTTTCCATCACTACTACCACCTACAACACAAACCACAAGTACTTGAGGCAAAGCAAAAGGCATTAAGGGGGTGGTTATGTCTTTGGATGGGCGGGTATAGAAATAAATGATACATATATTAGATGTGTGTAATGTGTCAGAAACAAACTATAAAAGACATTGATGTGCAATACTTTGCTTTGTAAGACTTGAGAAAAGACAGCCATAGTTAAAAATGTTTCACCTCTTTTCCCATCTGGTTTGTTTCTTTAAGCTTGCAACTTTAACGAAGGACTTCAGAATACAGTACAGCCCTATTGCTTCACAGTCCCTGAAAGGGCTAGTTTCTGCTCATTAAAGGAAATTGCTTTTGGCTCAAAGGAGTTGGTTTCCTAAACTTGAAAAAGAGGCATGGATGCTATGCTAAATTGCTAATTTCATCTATATTAAAATGCTAATAATGAACCCTAAAATTTTATGCAGCAATTCTATACAGCCAAACTGACATCCTCCAATTATTTCTAACCTTGGCAATTTTAAAATGTATGGACTTCGACTGAAAGTTGAAGTCCATTCTTCTTAACGTTGCCACGGTTGAGAAACGCTGCTTTACCTTTGCATTGTGAACCTACGAAAAACCGCTAATTTTATGAAGCGCGGTTGCCTCGCGATTGTTGCGTGCGCATCTTCAATGTCAGCGAGAAGGCCGCGAGAGTTTTCGGACGGGGGGGGGGGGGTGGGCGAAGCGTCTGCTCTCGCGAGAGTCGTTGTCGGTCGTGCTGACCCGCGTGGTTCTACGCGTTACGGCGAGGGACTTCCTTCCTTTCCTCGTTGCCCGGCCATCTTGGAGGCGCTCCTCTGGTGAGCGAGTTCTGGGCTTTTGGAGGAGGGGGTAGGCGCCTTGGGTGTGGGCTGCGTTTGGCGGGTGGATAACGGCTGTGCTCGGCCGCAGTGTTGACTATTTTCCTTTTGCGCAGGCAACGGCAGGGCCGACGTGAGCCGGCAAGATGGTGGCCGCCAAGAAGACGGTGAGTGAGCGTGCCAGCCAGTCAGCCGGCTGACCTAACGATAGAGGGGATAACCGGGGATACTGAGTCCGAGGGCAGAGGCGAGAGCTTGTGGAGGGAGATAGGAGCGCTCCAACTATTGCGAAAGGCCTCTGACTCGAGACGACACATTTCTGATCAAACGGGGCGGAGGGTTGCTCATAACACCTAGGCAATCGCGAAGGGCCTCCTTCAACCTCCTAGAAGGCGCGGTCCATTTCGGAGCTTTCTGCCCTAGTTACTGCTTCCATGCCGGTTGCCCTATGGCAGGGATAGGCAACCTCGGCTCTTTTATAACTCATGGACTTCAACTCCCAGAATTCCTGAGCCAGCTCTGGCTCAGGAATTCTGGGAATTGAAGTCCATGAGTCATAAAAGAGCCGAGGTTGCCTACCCCTGCCCTATGGAATCGCAAAGATAGATGCTATAAGATATAGAAGCATGTAAGAGTCAGTTTGTAGCTCTTTGGGTGATGGCCCTAGGTTTTGCTGCATTCTGGTACCATCTGTGCTGTATATGCGCCCATACTGACAGGAATTATATGGAAGATCGAGGCTTTGTTGCAGCTATGAAAAATGTATGTAGCCAAGGCTTTCCCATAGCTGTTTAAATATTACTGAGTTTGGATTGCATAAGTCTCTGGATAATGTAAAATATACATTAAAATGTTTTAAAATATATAGTATTCCATAAATCAACTAGCAAGGGAGTCGCGGTAAGATTGATGATGATATTGATATCCATTCAGTCATATCTGACTCTTGGTGATTCTATGGGCCAGGTCTCTCCATATCTAAGGATCTTGCACTGAGTTTTTTAATGCAAATAAGCTTTATTAAAAAAAAATAGTTCTTCTGAAACTGACATGCTTTTGAATAAATGCATTCAGCTTATAGGAATTTTAAAAGATTGTTTAGTTTTTGAAAGTATTAGGATGAAAAGAAACGCCAGTATTTGGATCTATTTAACACTACTGGTTAACCAATTTATGAATTCTCTCTTTATGACTTTGGTAGAAGATTGAACAAGGACTGTAATAGAATTATACACATGACTAGCTTTTGCTCTCAAACCACTTAGTTTTTAAGAGTGGAAGATAGTTATATTCTAACAATTCTTGATTCAGCTTTTGAGACAGAAAATTAAAAAAATATTGTTATTTAAATAGGATTTTTTAAAGATATTTTGGCTGCATTGCACCATGTTAAGAAAAAGCTTGAAAACTATTAATGTTGAATAAAATGTTACATTTTGTGGTGGGATCAGCGTATAGAGCCAGGCATCTAGAGAAAAAGTAGACAAAGTATTTTAAATGTATTATGTACTATAAAAGAGCTAAGAGAGCCATTGCATAGTTATGTGTTGTGTGTGCCAGTTGCATCCTGTCCTGGAATAGGAGCCCTGCTCTGATCATCTCATGATTGGATTACTGCAACATGCTCTTCATGTGGCTACCTTTGAACAGTGTTCAGATGCTACAATTGGTACAAAATGCAGCACTGTGGACAATTCTGGAGAGCCCTTTAATGGCACATGTGACATTGCTGTTACGAATACTGAACTGGTTGCCAGTTAGATTTTGGGTCCAATTCAAGATGTTGGTCATTATTATATTTATAGCCCTTTATGGCATGGGTCCAGGGTGTCTGATGAGCTATGTCGTCCTGATGGGACTAGCCCACACTGCTTGCTCCAGTAGAAGGGGCCTACTTTGGATCCCATCTGCCAAAGAATTTCAACTGGCGGGGTCCAAGAGAAGAGTCTTTTTTGCTGTGCCCTCCCTAGTCTGGAATATTCTGCTGGAGGTGAGGTCCACCCCAACATTTCTTGCCTTTGGGAAGAGCCTGAAAACTTGGGCTCTGCTGACTTGGGGCCCTAATGGAGTGTGCTGTGTTGACAGTGGCTGATGGGATAAAGAAAATCCCCAACCCCAGGTCACCCATCATCTTGGGTTTTAGCTTTCCCATTTAACTCTCCTAATTTTAATTGCCTTGTATTATCTTTCTTTTTTACTTTTTATTGTAAACTGCTCAGAGTTGCAGTGAGATGGGTGGCATAAAATTTAATACATAAAATGCACAAAACATTTTATACATCCACTCTTTTTTTTTTAACAGAAAAAGTCTTTAGAGTCCATAAACTCTAGACTTCAGCTGGTTATGAAAAGTGGTAAATATGTACTTGGATATAAACAAACTCTGAAAATGATTCGGCAGGGCAAAGCCAAGTTGGTTATTCTAGCGAATAACTGTCCTGCTTTGAGGTATGTGTGCATTTTTTGAATAGTAGTCTCATAGGATCACATAAAAGAGTTGTTTTATAGTATTAATGAAAATGTCTTACCATCAAATGAAAAAGATTTACTTGACATGTAGATAGTTTTGGCTTTTGTACATAGCTTTTCAAATATATTAAGTAGATACCGGCTATCAATTTGTTGTCGAAATTTAATTTCGGCAATGAAGGATGGTTTGATGGGACATTCCAACACTCTAATTTTGTGATCTTGTAGGTTATAATCTTGATTTTCTTTATAAAAAAAAAAGCAGGAAGACTAGTATACGTGATAGGGTAATGTGAAGATAAAAGTTCTCAATAGATATAATAAAAGAAAACTGATGCCTTTATAGGTTGATATGCGCCTGGGAAGTGTATTATATTGGTGTATTAGAATTGATAAAGTATGTTCTGCTTGCGTATAGCAATTATATAAATACAATACAATATTATATTATTGTATAAAGCCTGTATGAGATCTTATTTTGCAAAATTATCTGTGCAGCTCAATAAGCACTACTAATGTATAGAATATTGCCAGCGCCAATTATCATGTTCTTTGGCTAATAGCTGAGAGAAACTAAACTTATTCCTCAAACCTAAGTTCCAACCTATATTGTAGGTTAAAATAGGTTTAATCTAGCCTTCATAATGCATTAGTCCCATAAAAATTAATGCAGTGTAAATTGAGATTGAATTAAATAGTTGTCTTGTGTGTTTATTTTGTTCACTTTACAGAGTTCCATTTGATAAACTGATGACTGTACATTTTAATAAATGAATAAAAATTAGTTGTTAATGTCCTAATAGGAGATTGAGTAAAAGTAAAATGTGACTTAATCTGGAACAAATAAGTACTCTGTGTTTATTTTTGTACCGTTAGAAAATCAGAAATTGAGTACTATGCTATGTTGGCCAAAACTGGTGTGCATCACTACAGTGGCAACAATATTGAACTGGGAACAGCTTGTGGGAAGTACTACAGAGTATGTACACTTGCTATAATTGACCCAGGTATGTATGTTGTACTTAGTATCTTATTGTCTAGATGAAGCTGTTTTTAAAATTTGATTTGCCTTTATCTTGTTCTGTTCACTAGGATTCTCTATCAGTTCAATTGAACTGATAGAGTTCAATTGAGAACTCTGCACTTCAGTATGCTAATACAAAATGATTAGTGTTTGTAAAGCAAAAATCATATAATTTTATTTCATATGTGGTTTAAGAACCACAAATAACATATTGTGATGGTGGGCTTGTTTTGTAAAATGTCAGTACACCTTTCAAGCTTTTAGTAAATATCTATACATATATGTTAATTACATTCATGCTAAATGACGGTTGAATCAGTAAATACATGCAGTGCTCAACTTACAACAGTTCAGTGATTATTCAAAATTATGTCACTGAAAAAAAGGACTTATGACTTTTCACATTTAAAATCATTGCAGCATCCCCATGGTCATGTGATCAAAATTCAGATGCTAGGCAACTGACTCATATTGATGTTGGTTGCAGTGTCCCAGTATCATGTGGTCATCTTTTGCGACCAACGGGGAAGTCAGATTTACTTAACCATATTATTAATAGCTGCAGTCATTCATTTAACAACTGTGGCAAGAAAGATTGTAAAATGGGGCAAAACTCACTTAACTCTCTTACTTAGCAGCAGAAATGTTGAGCTCGATTTTGGACATAAGTGGAGGACTACCTGTACAAAACTTAAGTCTGTTTTTAAAATTAAAAGCAAAACCATAGGCAGTCTTAAAGATAGTGTGGCCTCAGAGTAGTAGTTATACCTGGCATCTCTTCAGCTGTTTCCTAAAAAATGAAAACCTGGAGCAAGTCAAACTATTCTAGGGAGAGAGGTCCATAACTAAAGCATTTTCTGATCTTAAGTTAAGCTGATCTTAACTCATGACTTCGAAGGGAAGCTGATAATTTGTTACTCAAACTTTAATAAACTAATGTCAACATCTTAAAATGCAATAAACAAAAAAGATTTATATTCTTACTAGAGTAACTTTTGTCCTGATTAGAAGAAAATCTGTTTGTCAGAAGGACATTGAAATTGATACTGGGCCTGTAGGTCCAGTGGAGCAAATAATTCTAAAATTAAACATCTGGTAACTAATAAAGTTCATTTTTTTTGTAAGGGCTCTTAAAGCGCATTAGAAAGTAATTTGTCAGAGGCTAAGGATTTAAACTATATGTATCATATAATTGTGAGAAATTAATTTATTTGATGCAAAGTTAAATGCGAATATTCTCGCTGTTCTGGGTTTTCAGTAATCAGGACAGGCTAGACATTCGCTATATTACCACTATGCACTGTGTCCTCAGAACTAGTTGGTCTTTCTAGTTCTGATTTTTACCTGCAAGTTACATTAACTGATTGAACTTTGTAATACAGTAAACTCTGCATGACAAAGGTGTTTCTGAAATTTTGATACTGAAATATGTTTTCCCCAACAGGTGACTCTGACATCATTAGAAGCATGCCAGAACAAACCAGTGAGAAGTAAAATTAATAAACTTTAAATTTTGTGTAATAAAACTGGCTATAAATCTATTGTTGGTATGAGTTTTTATAAGTCAAGACACAACAAGTTATATGCAAAGTTTGATGGAGAAATCAAATAGTAAAGAGAAGGGCTTTTCCGTGGATCGGAGGGTGCGTAGTTTTGTGTGCTACCTGCATCCCACAAATGGGGCTTGTTTTTGCGGACCGCTTGCTGGCATGCCACGGCCCGGTACCAGTCTACGGCCCGGGGGTTGGGTATCCCTGATCTAAATAAAATAATTTGATTAGGAGTTAAAGACCAATGGGATTAAAGAATATAGCCACATTTGGCTCTGCTGATTGAATACTGTATCTGAATGGAAGAGATAACATAAAAAAAATACAAACACAAACTCCTACAATATCCAGCTTTCTCATCAATTAAGGAGCACTACTTCATAAATGTGCATGTACATATGTAAGCATATTCAGATTATACAGAGCATTTAAAAACCAGCAGAGGTTTTTAAATGCATGGTTGATTTTGTGATTAGAAACCATCTATACATGGGTATCAAACTCGCCACTTCACGTGACATGTAACGACATATTGCGACTCTTTTTGCATTGCTAGTAATGGGGTAGGCGTGGCTTTGGTATGATGAAACTGTTTAAATATTGTAGAAAAAGTAAAATTCAACAAGCAAACACTTTATCTAAGCAACCTTTAGGCTTCGGGAATAATTAATTCACCCTTTGCATCAGCCTTTAGTCCTTTGACTCTCATGCTAATTCTGTATTATCAACAAGGGTGACTTTACCTTTCTTTACTTGGGGGAACCTCCACACATTAACAGTAAATTAGGATATAGTTAAGCAAATTCAGCCTGTTAATTTAGAGCAAGAAAGCCAGACAGAATAACTTATGAACTGAAAGAAAAACAATAGTTGGTGGGACAAACATTATTGGACAAAATTTATTTTGAGCATAATTCAGAGCTAAGGCACTAGTTAATTTGTTCTGAACTTTTAATAATACAAATCTTCATTTTGAAATGAATTTTCCCTTTTGATGGCTAGCCATTCCTCCAAGTATCCGTTGGCCAACACTGTTAGAATATTTGTGTGATACATCTGTTTGAGAATATTTGTTTAAAAAGCTAAGGTATTCAAACTTTTGGTATGTATTTCTAGCGATAAAATTACATTTTATACATTGTATCCCCAAACCCTATCCCACATATAGATACTTAGTGGTTAACGTGAACGTAGGGAGTGTGCTTTAAATTGATTACTTCCAAATTTCCCTATCAATCACTTATGGGAAGAAGTGCTGGCTGTAGGAAGAGTATAATCAACTAATATTTGACTGCATCCTTTCAGTACAATATTACAGTGAATAGTGCACAATATTTGGCCTTTCCCGATTTCTAAATAGTAAAAATTGCCTTTTATACCACTATTTTACAATATTATGTAGCTTCTCAATTGAAAAATTAGTTTTTCTAAAAAGTTTGTAATTTTATCTTACATCAATGCAAAAATACAATATTATATGGTACTCTAAATTACTGAAGTTACAATTTCTCCTTTTTGTGCGAAATGTACCTACCTACATAGCTTTGATACATTTTCTTGTATATAAATATCCAACAAAGGTATATTGCTGCTAAGGACATTTCATTAGTATCTTAATTGACTTTCCAATGCTTCTATTCTTTTTGACATTTCTGCCAGTAACTACAAGTTAAGGAAAACAATTTCAGACTGCTTCATTATTTAAGAATATCTACACATATAATTGACAGGCTTGGGAAATCTACAATTACTTCTAAAATTAAAAACCCAGAAATCCTATAAGTCAGAGTTAGATGTGTATCTAGTTTTATTTCAAAAAATCCACTGTTGATTATTTCTTGGACATTTCATTTTGGCAATGGGAAGATGGTGTTATTTTATTGTTACTAATAAATAGCTGAAAGTTACAAATCCTTGCTGAGCTACTGAAGATCAAGAATGGTACAAGTAGAACTTAAAATTTTCTTCTGATCATAAAGCTATTCAAGTAATTGTAAACTATAATAAAATTGTTTAACCATTAGTATATATTATGTGGGAAAGTGCATTGTCGCATCAATAGTATCCTGTTTGTGGTTTTAACGTCCAAGTCCCATTTGTCATCTTCAGGCTGGTGTTTTCAGCTTCGTGCTTCGAGGAGCAATGTGTGGTCTTAGCTGTTTCTTCCTTTTAACTGCCAGTGGGGGTATGAACTGATTGGGTGGGAGCTTGGCTGTGTTCTGATTGGGTGGAGGTGTGTTCTGATTGGTTAGGGGCGTGGCTGTGCTCTGATGTGGCTGGGGGGTTGGCTGTGCTCTGATTGGCTGGGGGAGTGTTCTGTTTGGTTGTGCTCAGGTTAGTCTGAGTTGCAGGGGGGGTTAAGATTTTGGGCTGCCTTGCTATTTTTTGGCTTCGCGTTCGTGGTTGTGCCTCATCTTCATGGAGGGTGTCAGTTTGCTTCATGTATGGATCGGAGGGGTTTAAAGTGGCTAATGATGCAGCTGTGGTCTGGCTTCTGGTTTGTGGGCGTGCCTCATCATCGGTGTGGCTTTGGGTTTGCTTTTTGCGTGGATGTGGTGGTGACATCCTGTGTGGTTTTTGTGAGTGTGGGTCTGGTATCATTTTTTGTGTTAGGGAGTCGTTTGTCAATAAGGGCGGGTTTCCAAATGGCTGGTAGGCAGGAGGTATCATCTCGCTTGTTCATGCTGCGTGGGCGTTTTTCTATCTCGATGGCTTCTCTGATTATTCTGTTATTAAAATGTTCACTTTTGGCAATGGTTCTGGTATTTTTAAAGTCAATTTCATGTCCTGTGGCTTTAAGGTGTTGGACCAGGGAAGATGTTGGTTCCTCTTTTTTGACTGAGTTCTTATGTTCTTCAATGCGTGCACGAAGCACGCATTGAAGAACAAAGCACGAAGCTGAAAACACCAGCCTGAAGATGACAAATGGGACTTCGTCGAAACGTCGCCAAGACACTTCCAATTTTACGTGGGAGAAAACCCGAACAACCAAAGACCTACATACAAACACCTGCGAAAACCTCAGAAAACACACACATACACACACACACACACACACACACACACACACACGAATAAAATCAGGCTTGTGGACTGAATGCTAAAGAATTATCATGATGTCACCCATTGTAATAATCTCTGCAAAACACCTCTTCTCTAAATGCCCATTTCTATGTTGGCAGTTAAATAGTTTAACTGAACCTAGAAAATAACCAGAGCTGGCTTAGACTGAGGCTTCTCTCTAAGAGCATGAGATCATCACTGTGAAAAAGAATCTTGCAGACTCCAATTTTTGCTAATATTCCTTTCCTCTTTGCTATTGCCAGCTCTGTTCCTATTCAGTTCCGAAAGCCAAGACTTGGGAACAGGAGGATTGGTGAAAATAGCTGGTTCAGCCTTTTCTAAAGTTGGTAGAACATTGAAACAATTTATGTAACGATACCACAATTTCACTGTGGAGACAACTAATTAGTCCTTAAAAATGAGTCTTTCAGCCACCTCATCTACCTTTTGAACTATTTTTATAATCGGGGAACAACATCTGAAATGGAACATGGAACAACTAAATACTTCAAATTGGAAGTAAGAGTATGTAGAACATGAAAATTGCTGGGCCAGAAATGAAAGTTGAAATTAAAATTATTGGGCGCAACTAACTTCAGATATCATATTGATGGCTGAAAGCAAGTAAGTTAAACACCATACTGTAAGTTAAAAAAATGCAACACCTGATCCAGTCATTTTTTTAAAATATGCACTGTCAGCGCAAATAGCTGTCTTCCTACACACAAATTTTTAAAGGGATGGTATGAAATAGACATCTACGTGGGAGAAAGACTGGCACATCTAGATGAAATATAAAATGGGTGTCACACGACATCAAAAATATGTATTATCAAAGCTCTTATTTTCACAATTATGACTTTAAAAGCCTGAATTTTCCTTCAGAAAAGATGAACAAAATGCCTTTGAATTTTGGTCTCTGGAGAAAATTGTTGGGAATACCTTGGACATATAATGTTAGGGCAGTGGTGGGATTCAAATACCTGATCATCTAGTTCTCTGCATGGATGCAGGCCTGGGCCTCCGAGGCCTAGAATGGACTTACAGAAGTGACATCCATGCACTTCCTGTTGGTTGTTCTAGGCCTGGGGGGCTCCTCCAGGCTCTGAGGTCTAGAACGGACTTCTAAAAGCAGCATGGGTTCAGCCAGTTCTCTGAACTCAACAAAATTTAGCTACCAAATCGGTGCAAACCAGCTGAATCCCACCACTGTGTTAGGGCCATAGCGAGTCTAAGACACCAAATCCCAGGAGGTGCTAATACTGCATCTTCCTTGCAAATCAATCTAAAAATATAAATCTTCATACTGGTAGGGGGTGGCACCATCGGTCAAAATGGTCAATGGACACTATCTACCCTCAAGCCCAGATTGCAGCAAAAAAAAACATCCTAATGCTTGGAAGACTCAAAGGCTATTGAAACTGACCAACAGAAAACATGTTGGGTAGATACTGCCAATGACAATAATGAGCTTATTTAAAGAAATAATCATCAACAATCAACACATCAGGTTGCATAAGGAACCAACTGAACAATAAACCACATTATATAAACTGCTTTTCTGTATTTTGAAACTGCAGCTAGAGGGGGCTCGTGCTTCATCATCGTCACTAATGTTCTTAACGAGTGATGCATTAACTACAGTGTACTTAGTAAGCAAGATACTTATGGTATTGCTATTCATGACAATCAAGACAGCAAAACCAATCCTGGGCTTTAGCATTATTCATCATCATAATTCTCTCTATGTACTGAAACGCCAACAGATTGAAACAAGAAAAGGATATGAGAAAAAGAATAGTGCATTTCCATGTAAACCATATAAAGTTGTCAGAGGGCAGCAGAATTAATAATGCCAGATTTGGGCAGCAAAAATCCAGAGAATTCCAAATAAGGAAAGCTCTTTGTTGCCATCTAGTGGTCAACTGGACTTTAGCAGCCAAATTCTGCAAGAAATTTTCAAATAACTAAGGGAAAAGTACTGCATTATGGTTTGGCAACAGATGCCTTCAAAACCAATTTCATCTCCACTGAAATTGGCCTGACCAGTCTGATCATGCCAGGAAAAGCAGCTGGTGGTTCCATTTTTCCATTGTTAGCCCAGCCCTCTGGAACAGCCTTCTATGACAAGCATGTTTGGCTTCAATCCTAGCCACCCTCCAGAACATGCTTAAAACAACTTTTGTGGGAAACATTTTAAGATTAAACCTAGATGCTTTTTCTAAAGCAGTTTTGTCTATTTTTTTTTATTCTTGGTTTTACATTTAAATTTAATTCACGTGTTAAGTCCTGTTAATTTTAGGTCTTAGTTCCAAGTGAACTAAATATAGGACTTCAGCCTAAGTGCAATCAACTGTATATCTCTACACAGAAACAGAAATATAATTCATTTTCAAATATATTGACTTGAAAATCTATATGAAAAATTAATAGATATACAGAAAGGATATGTTGCTGAGTTAGTTTCCTAAGTTCAGTAGTTGCAAAATTCTGGAAATTCATAAGATTCTCACAATTGCATAGGTCTTTCTTATCATCTGAAGGATTTGCTGAAAAAAAAATAGGTGGAGTGTATTTAGTTAAATATAAGAAGAAATATATTTTTATTGCAACAAAATCACTACAAAATCTATTTTGTTTTTAACCCACTGCACTCATTGGAAAAGTGGAATTCCTGGAGTGACAAAAGAATTTTAGAAAAGTTCCTTTCTCTCTCTCTTTTAATTGCTAAGGAAAACAGAGACATTTGAGATTAAAATGAGGATTGTTCCATGCAATGCATGAATCTTAATACTGAGTTATGGTAACCACTATAATAAAAGTGCAATTGCCCAAGGTTTAGATAAGAAGACTAATTATAAACAAGGGTTTCAAATTACTAAGTGGAAAATTCAGTGGTTTCATATTTACAAACAAAAAGACACATAATAAGTGGGAAACTGCCTTCTTCTAAAACAGGAACCAAAGTGGATGCATAGCACAATTGTTTGATGTGACAGAAGATAAATTATTATAATTATACAAAGTAATGGATGGTCTAAATGGAAATAAATTTTACCTGAAGCTTTTGTCCATAACTGCTTTTCTTTAAAAAGGTATTTATGATGCACAGCAAAATTGGAACAGGAAAGAACATCTGTGATTGCTAAGGTAGATGTTTCAGGTTCTACAGAGGACAATACAGTGAGACCAGAAGTGAGATTATATTTCATCCCCTTATGAAGTGGTTTCTTTGTATATATGTTTCAAAAAACCTCTGCGTGTTGGTGGATATTAAGCAGTATCAAGATCTGCATGATAATTTCTGGATTAGAAATATTAATCTGAACAGAATATAATTAGAACACTTGGGGTAAATATGGCCTTTGGTTGCATTTTTGCTATATTGACCAAAATGTAGCAAAACTGCTGCTGTTTTTGCTGTAATCAATAACTACTATATGTGGCACAGGTATCATTAAAACTGATAACCTATTCTACACCTCCTGTGTCTTATTAAGAAGTATTATTACGATAAAAATGACACCTTAACTTTTCTTCTGGCAATGGCAGAGTGTAAAAGAATCAAACAATGAAAATGATATGCACACACTGATGATTTCAAACCTTCAGAAAGTAAATTCATTGCATGAAGCTGATTTGTTGTTTCCTGGTAATCCTTTAGATCTAGAAAAAAATATTGACAAAATAAAATAAAATAGGATTTATTGCCACATGCAGTCAAATTGTGATAGTCAACTACAAACAAGCCAGATACTGCAATAGATTTTGTAATTTAAAAATTAAGTTGCTAGAATAACTTTTGAATATAAATAAAATTAGGGATAGTTTCTTTATTACTGATTATATTTAGCGATTCAGATGTGAACTCGGTCATTTATACTGATTTTATGATCTTAGAGATTGGGAAAATGTTTCCAGGATCACAGAGCTTTATGAAAAATATGTAACACAACCTTTTTTAAAAAAAGCTCATAATTCTTTGGAAGCACACAGGAAATAATCTGAAGGACTACAGAGTCCACAGCAGTAATACAGGTAGTCCTCAACTTACGACCACAATTGACCTCAAAATTTCTGTTGCTAAATGAAACATTTGTTAAGTGAGTTTTGCCCCATTTTACAATATAGTCTTGCCATAGTTGTTAAGTGAATCACTGCAGTTGTTAAGTTAGTAACACGGTTGCTAAGTGAATCTGGCTTTCCCATTGACTTTGCTTCTCAGAAGGTCACAAAAAGGGATCACATGTTCCTAGGACATGGCAACCATCATAAATATGAGTCAGTTGCCAAGCATCTGAATTTCGATCACATGACCATGGGGATGCTGCAACGGTCGTAAGTGTGAAAAACGATAAGTCACTTTTTTCAGTGTTGTTGTAACTTCCAAGGGTCACTAAATGAATTGTTGTAAGTCAAGAACTACCTGTATTTATTTAATGAGAAGAGGGACATGGAGTTGGACTGTTTCCCATTAGCTTCAGCCTGAATGACCAAAGATCAGAGCTGATGGATGCTGAAATCTGATAATAAGACAACAAGTGAAAAAGTAAGCAAATGAGTCTTTTTCAATCCAAGGAGGGTGTTGTGAGAACACAGACAGCAGCACAAATGGAGTGTGTGGAAAGTCCCTTTACCTTAATGAATATTCATCCCACATTCTTTTACAAATGGTCCTAGGATTTTTGTGGAGTTTTGACTGTATATGTCATTTTTGTTAAAATGACTGAAGTAGTAGATACTTTATGATTTTGGCCTTAAAATAAAGTTATACAATTCTTAAGTGATAAATTACAGAAATATTATTCTTCCTACTGGTGTACTGCTCATCGTGTTTTACTTATATTCCAGCAGTTATGCAGATGCTCAGAAGGAATGGACAGATTTACTTATTTTAATCTCTTAGTTTCCAATTCCAATGGACTCCCAGATTTCTATCTGTGTTAGTTTTATATTGTTTCTTGTGTAGAATATTATGTGGTGCTTATTTAGTACCTTCACAGATTCTTTTCTGCAGTTTTTCAGTGATCTCTTCCATAGCTTTGAATTCCTGAGCATAAAAAATATGTTTTTCAGCAGGATCAGAAGCAATTGCTTGTAATTCTTTCTCAATTGATTTCCCAATTCCAATAGCATATATAGTGATTCCTAAAAATGAAACAAGTTTAACTTCATAATTCAGTTCAAGATTGAGTATAGCATTAAAGCACTATTAATTAATAGAAAAGAATTATATTCAAAAACTTATCTACAAAGAATATTTCAAAAGCAACCACAATAAAATGCAAGAGTTCTAATTCAGATGAAGCAAGTTACATTTAATATCATAGAAATCAACTGGGCGAATTAATTCTGAATAACCTAAACACTATTATTTTCATGTATCATAATCAGCCAAAATATAGTGCCCTCAAATTTTTTACTAAGTTGGTTACATCTAATTGCTTTGGTGTAAAATATGTACTGTATTTAGTCATTGCCTATTATTGTTACTATGATTGCAGAATCAGTCACGGAAGTCTCAAACATAAATAAATTCATTTAGACTGGCATTCTATTGGCAAATTTATTCATAAGTGCTCCATGCTTATAATTTTTATCTGAATTAGTTGTTATAGATCACTGTATTCTGCAAGTTGATTTCCTCTAGATATATTTGGATTAAAACTGCCAGAATTCCCCAGAAATATTGCTTTGAAAACTGAAAATTTATATTGAGTCCAGTGCAATATTTCCAAACCTTCCTTAACATTAAACAAATAGTGTGCATTTCACTTCTAGAGATTCTCCAAAATCCTTCTTCTAGAACTTAATAAAAAGCTCTAGATTAAAAAAAGATACCGTATATAACAGTGGTGGCGAACCTATGGCACGGGTGCCAGAGGCGGCACTCAGAGCCCTCTCTGTGGGCATGCGCGCCGTCATCCCAGTCCTAGGCCTTCAGCTGGGTTTTATAAAACCTTTTCGTTTTAGGCCTCCGCTGCCGTGTGCAAAAAAAAAAAAAAAAAAAGGTTCAGTCAATTTCAACTTCTCGCGGGAAAAAAAAATCTTGCAAAGTTGGAATTGATTCATTGAACTTTTTAGCCCCACCTAGTCTGCCATTACCACTGCAGCCATGCCCAACCAATGCACCACACCCAATTAGCCACACCCACCTGGCACCTGATGATGCATAAATGGGTTTTGGGTTGCAGTTTGGGCACTCGGTCTCTAAAAAGTTCGCCATCACTGATATATAACTTATAAGAGCAAAAGTAATAGCAATATTACTTTTGCAGCTTTCTTTTGTATTTCTTTTATAGTTTACACTTTTAATAAATATTCATCCTACCACTTTGCTTTGCTTTAACTGCCCATTCAGAAACATCATCTTGGGCCCGTCCATCTGTAAACAAAACTGACACTCTGGGAACATTTGCTGAGATGCGCCTGGCTCCCTCTGCTTCAGTGAAGCTTCTCTCAGTCATTTGCTTCAGTGCAAGCCCAGTCATGGAGCCTTTCCCCATGTATTTAATTTGTGTCACTGCTTTCTTCATATCTTTGGCTGTGTTGAATTGTTTCAGTGTGAATTCTGTGCGAACCTGGCTGGAATATTGCAACAAACCAACACGTGCAGCTCTGGGAGATATTGTAAGAGAGTCCAAAATTCCCAAGACAAATTCCTTGACAATTTCAAAATTATTTTCTCCTAGACTTTTTGATCCATCTATCACAAATACCAGATCAATTGGGCCTTCGTTACATCCTGTTAACATAAAATAAACAAATGAAATAACGGAATATTATCAGCAAAAGAATCTATTTCTCCAACCTAAGGATTTATCATATTCATTATGTTCAATGGAGTTGCAAAGGTATTTACATAAAAATAAATTAAAAGTCATCAATACTTTTAGCTTTTGCTAAAAAAAATGGCGAAACATCAAAACAAGTTCTTGTTTTTAATCTCTGCAACGAGGATCTGATGACTGGAGGAAAAAAATGATAGGGCTGAATTAAAAGCCTTTCTCCTCATTTATACTTACAACAGGAAAACATGTTTAAACAGTATTTTATTCATTTATTAATCCTATTTATATAGCCACCTAAGTCACAAGAAATTATTCTGAGTAGCGTACAATATTTTTTTTACCATATCCTCACAACATTGCTTTACCTGAACCATTTGAAGTCCTCTCAAGTTTTCTGATGTTAAAGTAGTGTTTCCCATTTATCCCAACACTAGTTTCGCCATAGAAACACTTCAATGTATTCTCTAACCACTCTGTGAACGGTATAATCAGGTGACCCCATTCCAATGATTACTTTTTAGAGTGTTGCAAGTACAGCTCCTCCTTCTGGTCAACTTCCAGAATCATTCTGCTTTGGACAATGAGAAAATCTGGCTCTTTGAAGCCAGGCTATCTTCTTATATCGGCCATATACAGGAATCCACTCCCAGGTCAGAGAGATGGCTTTGACAGAGGGTTCAACCCAAGTAGGCCCTAACTTCTGGGGAAGGCTTATCCATGAAATAGCAGAGAGCAATCTCTGATGCTTCCTGATGCGGCCCTCTCACTGCCACATCTCACCAACTGCTATTTGGGCTCCTTTTGGACAAAATGGGTAATACAAACTAATTAAATATAATAACAATAACTATGTTAACTGGTTCTAAGTTAATTGAAATTATCATAACTTAATTCTAATTTCATTAAAAATCACTTTCAGTTTCTAACTGAGTCCAAAGTATTGCTTCCCCCCCCCCTAGCTCTACTTATCTTTGGGACTAGAGTTCTTAGAATATTATTCAAAGATCAAGTGCAGTTCTTTTTCTCCTTAAAAGCTGCACCTGTGTGCACTGAGCTGTAGTTTAATATCATATCTGAACATGGTCAGGATCTCTTTTGAGAGAGACCCCTTCCACTAATAAAATAAACAAACAATAATGGGGGTGATAGATATAAATTACTTACTTTTGCATGTTTTCCCATCATTCCATAATATAAATCCTTCATGGCATTCACAGACATATGAATCATTATTATTAACACAGATATGTTCACATCCATGGTCAATGGACTTGCAGATCTCTTGATCTGGATACAATTAAAGAAATTTCTGGTAAAAACTTTCTAAAGATATGATATACTAAAAGTATTATTTTCTATAATACTTCTTAGCTGTATAAGCAATCTGGATTTCAAGAAGATTTCAATTTCTACAAGTTTAGAGAAATATGAGGTTCAGTACTGGGGACAGAAATTGTCAGATCAAAGAAAGCCAGGGGAGGCTTGGAAATTTCTCAAAAATAAGATATTGAAAGTATAATCATACATCATGTTAATGGGAAAAACGTGCGATGGAAAACATAGGACAGTGATGGCGAACATTTTAGAGACTGAGTGCCCAAACTGCAACCAAAACCCACTTATGTATCGTTGGGTGCCAGGTGGGTGTGGCCCATTGGGTGGGCCTGGCCCATTGGGTGGGCGTGGTTCATTGGGTGAATGTGGCTGCGGTGGTAATGGCAGACTGGGTGGAACTAAAAGTTCAATCAATTCCAACTTTGCGTGATCTTTTTTTCCCTGCGAGAAGTTGAAATTGATTGATTGATTAAACTTTTTTTTTTTTACACACGGCGGCGGAGGCCTAAAGCAAAAAGGTTTTATAAAACCCAGCTGAAGGCCTAGGACTGGGGTGACGGCACGCGTGCCCACAGAGAGGGCTGTGAGTGCTGCCTCAGGCACACGTGCCATAGGTTCGCCACCACTGACATAGGACATAAAGATGGTCAGGAAACTTTTGACCTAGGTAATTCAAAAGAGTCAAGCAAAGAAATGGAAGAGATGTATAATCACCAGGGAAGCAAAACAGCAAGTAGTTTATATCCCCAGAAAAGTTTAAAAGTATAAAAGGAATTTAGGCTTGCAAGCAAAGCTAAAACAAACAAAGGGTGTTTTTTGTCTTTTAGCTATATCTGTGGTAAAAAGAAGAAAAAGGAAGCAATGCAGTCACTTGTAGAGGAGAAAATAATAAAGCTCCTCAACTCTTTGCTTTGTTCCTCTCCCCAAAGTAGAAAAATTGAAACAAGGAGAGAATAAGCAAGGGAAAGCAAATAATGAGATATTTAGGGAGCAATCAACTACCACAAATGAGATTAAACTTCCTAGATCAGATTAAATACATTAACTGTGCTAAATGAGTTTGATGAAGTTATCTTGTAGCCCTTTTCTGTAATCTTTGAGTAATTCCAGAGGTATGTAGTGTCATAGAGAAAGGCAAATCTTGTTGCTTTCTTTAAAAAAAGGGGGAGAGAGTAAACCTGGGTAATTACAGGCAAGTTGGCTTATTGCTGATACTGAACAAAACTTCTGATATCAAATAAATTACTAAGCAATCATTTTGTAAGTGTTTAGAAGAGATAAAAGTAATTTTCCCTTTACATTCTGTATTGATCAGAATACACTTAAAATATTGTATAATAATATGCATCTACAATATTGTATCAAATTCTGGGTATTACAAAGATATTGACAAACTGAAATGTGTCTAGAGGTGACCAACTAAAATGATGAAGGGCCTGGAAGGAAAAAGTCATGAGAAAAACTTGGAAACCCTGGAGTATATTTAATTTGGTGAAGAGAAGTATGGTAACATCTTCAAGTTCCTGAAAGGATGACAAGAATTGTTCAGAGTTAGTCTAGAAGACAGAACAAGAAAAGGTGGATTTTGTGGGTTTGCTTAGAGAAGATGAGAATTTTTTTAAACAAGTAAAAGACCAAAGACAAACTCACATTAAGAGAATTTATGGGGTGTTAGTAGAATTGGATTCAGAAGCAGAATTAGTTAAAGAATGTATGATTAAATGGGCACAAAATTTTGGCGAACCAGTTTTATTAGATACTTGGGAAACTATTTGGGTGAGAAATGTTAAATTCACACAAGCCCAGAATTTAAGGGAGAATTTTTATAAAATGTTTTACAGATGGCACCTTGATCCACAAAAAATGTCTCGTATGTATCCTGACTTACAGCCTAAATGTTGGAGATGTGGATGTTTGGATGCTACTTATTATCATATCTGGTGGTTGTGTAAAAATATAAAAGCCTTTTGGATTAAGATATGGTGGAATATTCAAAGAATTTTTAGAAGGAGGGTAAAATTTACCCCACAATTGTTTTTGTTAGGTATTGTTATTGATTGTGATACTAAGGAGATTACATTGATGTTAAATTTAATTACAGCTGCAAGGTTGTTAGTAGGGCAATGTTGGAAGAAGGAATCTTTGCCTACTTTGCAAGAGTGGTTTCTCAAAGTTTCTTACTTGGCGGAAATGGCAAAGATTTCGGCTTTCTTGAAGGATCAATCGCAAGAGAAGTATGTTGTGGTATGGAAAAAATGGATAGATTTTATACAACATAAGTTGGATATAAAAATATTACTTAGTTTTTTAATAATTTATATTTAAAATGGAATATTTTGTTTCTTTTTTTCCCCTTTTTTCCCTCTATTCTTTTCCTTTTTAAACACTTATTTTTATATATATATATATATATATATATATATATATATACTATTGTTAATTATTTTATAATTTTTCTAATTAATGTATTTAGATTTTTAACTAATGTTAGATTCATTTATGGTTTATATTCTTTTTTTAAGACTTTTTGGTGAAATTTTAATTAAGCCTATATTCAGCTCTGGGAAGGTCGGGGGAGGGAATGGGAGGGTTGGGGAGGTTGGGGGGAAGATTGTTTTGTTTTTGTAAAATTTTAAAAATTTAATAAAAATTATCTTTGAAAAAAAAAGAAAGAAAAGGTGGATTTAAATCCTAAGGAAGTAGATTTTGATTGGACTTTAAGCTTTTTGGTAAAAGTTGTTCAACAGTGAAACAGACTTCTTTAGGGGCACGAAACCTGATCAGTAGTGCTGATTATTCATTCCTTTTTTAGCATGATGAATTCTCTTCAGGGATGCTTGCTTACTTCTGCAGGTTCTCCTATCCTTGTTTAGTATGAATCCTTCATGACATTTGCACACATATGATTCACCATCACTGTCACAAAGATGCTCACATCCATGATCCACCAACTTACAAAGATCTATATCTGAAAACAATTTCCAAAGCAATGTTTTAAATTGACAGACCAACACACATTAAAATAAACATTTACTGCTCTGCTTTCCAACAGATCCTATCTCATAATCCCTATATCTATTCCTTGTTTTATTTCACAAGTCTCAAAAAAATAAAGCAAAGCAAAAACAAAAAACAAAAAAACAACAACCCCGAAATCTTAGCCAAGTCAACATCTATTTCCTGCCAATAAGATACTATTTAATTTGCAAGGGCTGTAGTTATTCAAAATAATAATTGCAGTTTTTATTATGAATGACAGGCAACACTGACATTCACAGTGAACACACTTCACGCCAGACAGGCCCAGAAATTCTATCAACATTTACAAGTACAGATATGTGCTCTTGGTCACATTCAAAATCAAATTTTCCAAGCTATTCCCTCTTTGTTGAATTTAGAAGATTTGAGTCCATTTGAAACAAAGAGAGAAATTGTTCACTAAAGGCAGCAACTGAGTGGGATTTCATATTTCTCCATGGCCTCAGAATCAACTGATTCAAATTTATAGGAAGAAAAAAAAAATTCACATAAAGAAAATTAAGAAAAATACTTGTTCCAAGAATCCTATTTATTTTTATGAAAAAAATGTAAACATTTCAGCCAGGAACCTGTATTAAACATTTTTGCTATTGTTAGCTAACCTTTGTTGTCTTTTGTAATATCTCTGTTCAAGGTCAGGAATTATGTATATTTCAGGTAGTCTTTTATGCACATATTTAGGTTTTAATTTCTTTCAAGTTTCCTATGATTTATAATCATTTCTTACTGTCTCTTTTTTATGCAGTCCATGGGATAGTAAACTAATCTTTAGGGGACCAGTACCATCTAGAGAAAACATGTCAAACACAAGGCCCGGGGGCCGGATGCGGCCCGCGAAGTGGTTTCATGTGGTCCGCAAAGCCATCCTGGGAACAGTGAGGGAACGGCCTCCTCTGCCTTGGCCCTGGCCCAGACCAGCCAGGAGCCAATGTACAATTTTGTGGTGGCCATCTATGCTGAAACGCATTCAGTCTTAGCTCCATAAGCCCCCCCCCGCATGGCCTGAGAGGAATAGTGAGGCTCCTCCAGTGGACCATACCTTGGCACTTGCCCTGGTCCCATCCCCTTCTGCCAGAGACCATCAAATCTATCCCACTTCTGCCCAGGCCCCCACAGGCACCCCTGACGCAAATGGTGTAGAGCTGGCCATGCCCACCCAGTAGGCACACCCACTCCATCCACATCCACCCAGTAGGCTGCACCCACCCGGCCCCCTGAGGGCAACCGCAATGCTGATGCGGCCCTCAATGAAATTGAGTTTGACACCCCTGATCTAGAGGTCTAATGAGAACACTGCATGTCCTTTTAAAGCTTTCTTTTCCTTAGTGATTGGATTTGTAAAAAGACATTTACTTTTTTAAAATAAAGTTTGATTTTGTTTACCTGTGATGAAATTGATCTATCTTCCAAATAAAACTGAAGAGCTGGAATTTCTAATTACTTACCTTCATTTCTTCTTCTTCTTCTTTTTATTTTTTTATTGCCATTATATCAATATGAGAGCCCTTTTTCTCACATACTGGGGATAGCGAGAGGGTGCATCCCCAGAAATAAAGCAGTCCCAGAAGATTTTGTAGATAGCTGCAGTGGTGATTATCAAGCAGCTTCAAAGAACAGAGTAGGAGGTGGGGCAAGGATGAGTATTCTCAGTGGTATTCTGGGAAAGCATGTTTGAAACTTACAGACTTTTACTGTGCAAGTTCAGCCATGCTACAAGTTTATTAATTTGTTTTGTGAAATACACATTTAAGGACTAAAAGATACAGAAGCAATTCAACTAAAATCAAGCTTACGTTTGCAGGTTTTCCCATCACTATAAAGCACATATCCTTCAATGCATTGGCAAGTATAAGATGTTCCAGTGTTCACACATAAATGTTCACAGCCATGGTCATTCAGCAAACAATAGTCCGCTCCTGAGAACATGTTTAAGCATAATCAATTTATTTATATAGGTACATGCTCTATAATATGCTGTTTAAACATTTGTTTGGTTTAATTGTCCCTATCTGTTATGTGAACAACACAGACAATTGATCTCTCTCTGTGTGGAATGGTATTTCTTTATTGTAGCCACAAACAGCCTTGGCTTCTTTGGAGCTAAAGTAATTGTTCTGAAAACTATTTCTCTTAAACTCTTATTGGAGGTTTAATTATCTTTTCCTGGTTCAAACACAGAGACAAATTCTTAGAGAAGCCAAAAGAAAATAAGGGTATTGTCTAGGAAGTCTGTTTTCATCTGTAGTCAAAACCAAGTGGAAAAGGGGCAAACAGTGGAGTTTTTTTTAAACTATTCCAGTCATTGGCAGTGAGACCACTAGATATGGGAGTGCCTGTTCTAATATTATGTTACCATGATGAATGATGGACTGGGTCCTTACCCCACCTCTAAGGAGTTGTATAATTTAAAAAAAATATAAAGAAATTAGGGGGAAAAAAGGAAGAAACTGAAGACAAGATAAATAAAATAAAGATTGAATAATATTTTAAATCCTTATCCTGATTTACTATACAAAATATACTATATTATATATTGGTGCCAAACTCTGATGAGGACAGATAGAGCTCACATATAGATGCCTCATAGCATGTCTGGTATTTTAGAAAAAACTAGCTTTAAGAAATCTTTAACAGTGAAATGGATGGTGTCTTTAAAAAACTGAAATGTTTCTCAATGAGTAGTATGGATGTTTAGAGTCATTGTGCTCTCTGAGTATGGTTGTTTGCTTGTAGACAATTTATTATCTGATTAAGTAAAATCATCCGTGCTAGTGAGTGTGGCATTTACTTCCTGTATATGTACACTAGCTTATCCTACCATTGTTGGAGGGTGTGGTTTTCACCTTGGTAGAACCTTGATTAGGGAACTGTTTTATGCTTCTTTATCTGACATTAATCCTTGCTTATCTAGGTAGGAGTTCCTGGTGAGGATGTGTTTCAGTCTTTGTTTCCTTCTTAGCTTTTTTTAATTGTCTCTTTTGAATGATATATAAATGTGGTTTATCTCTATGTGTCTATGAGTGGTTGATTTGTTTGAATGCTGAACTTCCAGGAATTCTCTAGCGATTTTGAATTTAGCTGTGCATATTTCGTATGGATTACATATGTATAGTATGAGCTACATATGCTTAAACTTCCACACTTCTTTCTATGAAACTTGAAATTTACTGCTGTATTTTCTTAATGGAATCACATTTTGTGGAAAATATCTCTCCCCATGTCTCAGTTCCTTTGCTTTTCTGAGTAGTTTGCCAAAGCACATGCTTTCCTTGACCATTTAATCCAATCACTTCTAATTAACTTGAAATTCTACTTGAATAAAGCTTTGCTAGGAGTTATGGAAACACTGTTTTGTTTAATTTTATAAAATATCTCAGGCAAGAGACTTACGTGCACAAGTTTTCAGATCGTCATTAATGATGAATCCTTCAGAGCACTGACAAATGTAGGATTCTCTGGTATTTAGACAGAGTTGTTCACACCCATGATTGAACTCGGCACAGTAGTCTATTCCTGAATTATTGTATTGAGCAGTAAAAGAGAAAACACTTGAATTTTCAAGCCATAAAATATCCATACACTAACACTTCAGAAACAGAACCATCCATTATAGATTATACCTTTTTGTCCTTGACATTTGCTCCCATTTTAAAAAACTATTTATGAAGTCTATCCCCATATAACAACCAAAATAACACGCAGGGTTCTTCCATGTAGCATCTTTCTGCTGCTGCTGCAGCAGCTTTGGATTGGTGAATTCACATAAGGCTAATAAGTTACAGTCAGTGAATTTCCAGCTCCCTTCAACATTTTGAAATCTGACTGAAGCTAAACCTCCCGTTTGCAGTGTTGCAGGCTAGACAATCTGTCCTGACTCACAAAGCTTGTCACTTTTTCAGTTTATGCTAGAGCCTGCTGATGTTAGCAAAAGGAGAATTGTGCAGTTTGAAAAAGGTGGCAAAAAGACCTTATCCCATGCCATCCATCTCCTTGGTTCTGGAGGTTGTTTTGCACAGTTTTAAATTTTTAATGTGCATAATTTCAAATTTTTGATTGCTTTTTGATTTATCTTCTTATGATCTGTGAGATGCCCAGAGTCGCCCTATTGGGAAAATTGGCAACATATAAATTGAGTAAATAAATAAAAATATACTAAGTGGGTATCAGAAGGACAAAATTGCTGTCCAAGAAAACTGATCAAATCAGCAGAAACAACAGTAGTTGGGAAGTTCAACCCCTTGTGATTCCATGAATAGTTACTTTGTTATGATAGTGGCAATTTTATTATTCTGGTCATTATGCTGGACATTATGCTGGTGCTGCTGTTCTTATCATGTCAAAAATCTGATTGCCATAGTGCTCATTCCGCCTCAAAGAGCATAAAGATTCAGCATCTTTCATTCTGTAATGATGTATTTCCCTGTCACTATTTCTACAGTCTACAATCATAAAATTGGGAACACAATTAGCTGTAAAACATCCTGGAAGATGTCACTTCCTCATGTTCCCTTCATAGGTATCAACAGGATTTTAAAGGCTATTGGAATGGTACTTTGATGTAAGATTTTTCATTGAACAATAGCTCAGATTCATGGGCAATTAATAAGACTAGGAGAGTATGGAAGAAGAATCACATGTCATTCATTTATTTTACCTTTTGCATGTAGCAGAAACAAGGATTTTAAGTAAGGGAAGAGCTGTAACAGTTTAGTTGGTGGCGTATTAATTAGATAACAAGTTATAAATCCTTCTGATTGGTTGTTTGGAGACACCATTGAATAGATGGTGATATCTGCATGCCCTTTACATTTTGAGTTAGCAGCAGTGAAAACAGGGAGGTTTCAAAAAAAAGTTTGGAGGGACCAAAAAGTGCAAATGGTGAATTATGGCATTCATTAAGATGCTGAAAACTGAGCTGATCTGGAGATTTCCCTTGTGGGAATCTGGCAGGAAGAGTCAGAAATCCTCTTCTCTTTCCTTTTCCAACAGGCACATAAATGGCTGCTGCTGGATTTTGGGGGGGGGGGTGGAGGGAGAGGGAAGTGATTATCACAAAATGTTGGAAATGAAGATGACCTGACTGTAACAGCAGTCATTAGCACTGAAGCAGCCACTATTTCCCCAAATTTTATTCCCTCAGAAATCATGGGTCCTGGATTTTGGACACATTAATTAGCCCATTTGAGGTACCTTGATTAAAAAAATGTTGCCCTATGAAGCACCATTTTGTCCAGTTAAAGGCATGACAGTGAGAATATGAGTAGTATATAGCTTGAGTTTGAGCTACAAAATAGTTTTTATATTTTCTCTTCTATGGGTAGTAGCATGTCACTAATGAAAAAGCTTTCTTATCAGTAATTTATAAAATTACAACATGAACCAAGAGTTTTATGTATCAGAGATATCCCCAAAAAAATAAATTACAAAAAAAATGTAGGCATTCTCACTATTTTGGCTACCATCTATTCTTCAAAAATAAAGATCAGGTAACCTAGCATTCATTTGTTCTTTTTTGGGTTTTGTAACAATTCTGTTATTTGTGAAATAAGCAAACATATTAAGTCATTTAATGAATTAATTTTAAAGGCACAATATTGTTATAGCCAACATATTCCTAGGGGACATCTGATATGCTGATTTACTCTTTCGAATAATCTTACTTCTGCATGTTTTGCCATCACGGTTTAGAGTGTATCCAGTCTGACATTTGCACAAATATGATTCTTCAGTGCTAACGCATTCATGCTGGCAGCCATGTTTACCTAAACTGCAGATATTTATTCCTATGGAAAGAGAAAACTAATAAACATGTCAAGTAAAAATGCTGAAAAATAATATAATTTTTAAAACACAGATTAATAATCAACATATATAGCATTAAAAACTTCATCTTTCATTTATGTTCCCAGAAAGCAAAAATGAAATTAAAAATTACCTGAAGCTATTGAAGACAGTTGTGTTTGTGCAAGGATCATCACAAGGACTAGAATTTCCAAAACTTTGGGGACTGGTATTTAAATTTGAGGACTGGTTTACAAATAGAGTTTTATACTGATATTGGCAGGCCTGGCAATGTACAGTAAACTTGAGAAATTGCAGAGACTCACAGCTAGTGATAAGGCCTATTGGCATGATGACAGCCCTGCTTCAGCCCCTTAGCAGCCACAATTGTTTTTTAATTGTCCCAAATACCTTGGCTTGGGAAATCCATTACTCTAATCTATCTTGGATAAACCTATATTGGATTTTGTACAAAAATAGGGTAGCAGTTACCTTGTTTTTGTTTACTTATAAGGCATTAGAACAGTGGAATTTCTGGGACACTTTTTTTTGGAAAAATTAAGATAGATTATGAAAATATTTGGGTATAAAATATTACACAGATTATATGCTTCCGGTGTCCATTCAACACTGAAACCAATTTTTAATTTGGAACACTTTTACATGGTATAGAAAAGGGCAGAGTTTTTTTTTCTATTTAGAGCACTTACTCAGGAGCAATCTGCTTCAAGCAACATTTAAAGATGAGCAGGTCTATAGCAAATAATAAGTGGGGTTTAATCTTTCTAACACTTTCTTCCTCATATCCTTGTTTTTATCTCATTTGAGTTCTTTTTGATATTCAGTTCTCTCCCTCTAAAAAGCAAGTAGGCAAGCAATGAATAGTTAATTCTTCTGAGAGGTTTAATTGGTTATGAAATTAGGCTGAAGGTCACAGATAATCCTAAGACCCCAGTTCCCATCACCCTGCTAGAGTTTTCAATTTAAAATTTAAGTCTGTGACATTTCTGGTAATCTGCTTTATTTACATGGTATTGCATTAGTTTCCTATTTAAGAAATATAAAATCTGTTCTAATCATCCAGACTTTGGCTATCACACTCCCCCCCTCCCAAAAAAAGTGTTTAGATTTGGGCTTGGGTAGAATTCCAAGAGAAATGGGAGTATATAAATATGTACTTGAATGAATAAACAGTTGTCTGTACATAGGAATGACTATTTAAACAAAGCATTATAAAGAAACATAGGAAGGAGGAATTTTCATAGGCATGTTCTAAAGTTATAATTGAAATGAGATTATAAATTATAACAGCAATGTTGATAAATAAAAGCAGGTGAACTTACTATACACTTTAGGGCAACATACTTTTGCAAGTTCTCTTATCCGGATTAAGAGTAAATCCTTGCTTGCATTGGCAAAAGTAGGATTCATCTATACTGACACATTCCTGCTGACAGCCATGATTTTGCAAAGCACAATGGTCTGGTCCTGAAGATTGAGAATAAATTCTTAGAAGAACAGTAGTGGAAAGTACAAATATACAGAATAGAATGAAGATTAGCACCTCAGTTTTAGTGAGCACTTTTTATCTTTGGAGATTTGGAAGTAGAGCATTTTCTTCATATAAATATTACACAATACAAAATTTACAGGCATTCCTAGAAACATAGGAATGTATTGTTTCATTCTCCCCCTCCTGCCATATACTCCAACCATGGCATAAAGATGCCTCAACATTTTTAAGGGGTGTCTAATTCAAATACTGACTCTCCAGCATTTCATGGTGTATTGATCGCAGTGTAAAAGAATGTAGATACGGGGTAATGGATTTACTGCATGTCATCTCATTGACCATCACTCTGCTCTTTGTCTAAGAGATCTTGGGTCAAAGCAAACCTTTTATCTTTTCCTCAAGGCAGCATACACTCTTTGAATGTCCTTCTGATAGGATGTTGTTAGTTGATATTACGTATTTTCCTATCCCTATATTTTTTTCCCTATAATTGAGTCTCCTTTCTGTTACACGTATAAAACTTCTTTAATATTTGCTCAAGTTAAATTCTCACTGTCAGGAACACGCACTCACAACTTCAGCCTCCAAAACTAAAATGGCCATTTCCTTTTTTTTCTGACACAAGTTTTACTGTACGAACAATCTACAACACCTCAGTGACAAATCTGGAGATTAATGTTTTGGGTTAGGGATCTTCCCAGGTCTTATTAGTTGCTTAGGTCTGCTACTGGCATGCCTGTGTCCATCCAGTTGCTGGCATTGTTCTCATAGCCTCTCAGGACTCAGGATTATTAATCTCCTGACACTCGGGCATATCCTCCTGAGGTTTATCCTGAGGATATGCTCCTTAGTGTCAGGAGTATCATTCTTTGTTCTCTTGATGAGCATTGCTCTATACATCTGTTTTGGACACCTGATATTTTTTTTCCTTGTTGCTAAATTAACTGAGAATTAGAAATTACTCTGCAAAAAGTATTTCCTAGGAACGGGTATCTGAAATTCTTTCTGTTAGAGATGTTATGGGATGAATCTTCTGAATGCAAAGGAAATACTGAATAATCTCCTTGCTTTGTATGCAAGATGGTACATATAATCTTTGAAGAATTAAATAGCAGAACTGAGATGTAGATAACTTACGTTTGCAAGTTTTTTTATCTGGATTTAGAACGAACCCCTTATGGCACTGACAATAATAAGAATCTTCAGTATTGATACACTCATGTTGACAGCCTTGGTTATTCAGAGCACAATAGTCCACAACTGAAACACAAGCAAGATCAAATTTAAGACAAGTTACTTTGATACAGAACTTTAAAATGAAATGTATATAATGTTGATAGTACCTAGTTCTTTACCTACTGCTGACATATCAGCTGAGTTCTACATAAATTTCAGTGGCACAATATATTCTTATTCCTATATTATTGTGTTTATTAAGATTTGAAACAGCCTATTCCAAAACATACTCAGGTAAATGCAACTCTTCAATCAAAACTATAGTCTTATCACATTAACAATCTATAATGGATTGTTATAAATCAGATGTTGTAACTAAAATACATCTAAGTGTATGTTTGAAGTCCATACAACCCAATAAGACTACTACTTCTGTTAAATAGATACATGTAACAATTAAAAAATGGAACCATAGATAAGCTCACTACTGGAAATCTATATTGTGTGGTATGAATTCTGATTTAAAATAATCTTATTGAAATTAATGGAACTGAAATTACTCATTCCAAACAAATAAGAATATGACACTACAGAGAAAATAGAATTAAGTATTAAAGTTCCCAACATCATTTCACAAAACAATGTACAGTACAGAGCGTGGTGGCTCAATTAGTTAAAACAGTGCAAGCCTGCGTTCGAGGCTTGAGTGCTGTGTGACGGGGTGAGCTCTCATTTGTTCCCGCTCCTGCCCACCTAGCAGTTCAAAAACATCATCATGAATAGAAAAATAGGTACCATTTTGGTGAGCAATTAACGGGGGCATGAAAGGAGCCCTCAACTGGGCATCCACTGGGCAACAGTGATGTCACCATTTAATCCTTTCAATCCAGAAGTGCTGCGGTGCTTATTTTAGCTTCCTATTTTGATTCCTAGTATCATCTCTTCCAATCCTGCCATTCTTATAAAATATTCATTGTAGAAGTTAAACAATAATCCTTGTCTTGTTCTTTTTCATTATCTGAACTGTGCTATTCCATTTTAAGCTATTCTGAAACTGAGGAAACGTCCAATTCACATTCATATAAACTTTTTATATAATACAAAGAACCTACTATTGTAAAGCAAGAAGTCAACTTTCTCACCAGAAATCTTTGAATACAGAAAATAATTCAGATGATACAGGATTATATTGGAGCAATAACAGAAATCATCAGCTATTTTGTGAATTAGTACAATTGAAAACAAATACATACTGAAACAATTCTTCCCATCTTCTTCAAGCTCATAGCCATCATAACATTGGCAGACATAGGATCCAGGTGTATTCACACATATGTGCTCACATTCATGCTTTTCAGTCTCACATAGATCCTGGACTAGAAACATTTCAAAAATGATAAAATATTATTGTATGAAGCAAGAAATTGTATTCTGCTTTGGCATTCAGATGGCCAGGAGAGTTAAAAAAAATATAATTGTATTTCTTGTATTCTATTTTGGCATTCAGATGGTCAGGAGAGTTGAAGAAAGTATAATTAAAGAATAAATAATATATAATAATATATAAATATAAAGTATAAATATTTTAGCTTCTGGTTTAAATTGGAGCAGTAACATTTTATTCAGGAAATTTGCCACTGGACATAAGCATGTTTTTGTATGTTTTGTTGAACAGAATTCTTCTAAAGTTTGTTGGCATGCCCTTTGAGAATTTCTCTCCATCTGCAGCAAATATTATAATCAGATAATGTCTTTGTATAAGTTTTTGCTCCATAGCAAGAACTTGGAGATGTCATTATTATTTATATCTAAAATTATATTGTATAGTCTACTATGAACATATTCCAAAATCCCTTCACATGACAGCACTTTGGATTTAATTCCCAATTGCTCAGAGAAAGCCAGTGTCGCGGTAGCAATTGTTTTTGTCTTCTGCCTCTGCAGGAATTGCTGATTAGTTAAGTTAATGTAGAGTTGGCTCTTCAAATGCAAAAATCCTAAAAACAACTTCATTACAAGACTGCATATCACCACTGCACTTCAGTCAACTGACAGAGGTTCAGAATTCAAATACAAACATGCAAGGAGCTGTACAATGAAACTGCAAAGGTTAAGCAGAGGTATTGGAGAAAAATCAACTGTAGCAAAACAAGCTTGCCTAAACGTGAAGATTGTCACTGCCTTAAAGTGAAATACCACAAGGGAGGAAACATGGATGAGAAGAGTTTCACAATATAGGTGTTACCACAAAGTGGGATTGGGATTATTTTTTAAAATGGATGGTAGAACCAAGATTATTTAAAATCTTGAATATTCATTATAAAACAAAGCAAAATTATAAAATGCTCAAAGCAAAGATGAATAAAAATTGAATACAATTCTTAGACTTTACATTTGTCAGTCAGCTGCAGATGAAGTTAACTAATTAACTGGAAAGCCATCTCTAATAATATTCATTAGGAAAGTATAAGCTTCTGAACACTACTGTTGGAAGAAACTGCAATACTGTACTTCACTATTTAGCATACTATTCTGTATATAGTTTCAATTATTTATCGCTTTATCTTAAACAATCTACTAAACAGGAAACCATATTGAGTTTGTTTGGATTTCATCATAGTTAACTGGATTGCAGTCTCAGATTTTAGTATGAGTATAGTTTAATTGGATCCAAAAAAGATGAGAGGGAAGAAAACAGCTGTAGTGCTGTTTTACAAATGCAAGTATAGTTATTTAAACTATAAATTTATTATTCAGATATATTTATATTTTATATCTAATCACTGGTGATAGATTTTATATGAAGTTTAGAAGTTTTATATCAAAATAAGTGTGAAATTTAGAGTCTAAAATCAAAGTTTTCTTTTGATTCTGATTATTTTGAAGAAAATAACAAATGCTGAAAGAAGCATGAAAATTGGGGAAGAAAGAGGAAAATAACTGAGTTAAAAGTTTGCTTACAAAAATAACTTAATTCAAGACATAACATAAAAAGAGCCGAGGTGGCGCAGCAGTTAGAGTGCAGTACTGCAGGCCACTTTAGCTGACTGTGTTCAGCAGGTCAGCGGTTCAAATCTCACCGGCTCAAGGTTGACTCAGCCTTCCATCCTTCCGGGGTAGGTAAAATGAGGACCCAGATTGTTGGGGGCAATGTAAATATAGATAGATAGATAGATAGATAGATAGATAGATAGATAGATAGATAGATAGATAGATAGATATAGATATACATTGCTTACTGGTGTACACCGCTTAGAGAGTGCTTGCACTTAAAGCGGTATATAAGTCTCATAAATAAATAAATAAATAAATAAACTTGCACAATGCTCTAGAATTCACACTAGTCAAAGAATACTGTTCTTAAAGCCAACTCTAATACTGTAGCTAGCTAGCTAGCATTAGTGTCAAGCAGTCAGTAATGTGGAGCAAGAAAAAAGACATACATATTTTTCCATGTATAAGATGCACCCTTGTATAAGACGCTTTGGCATTCGAGTTCCAAGCTTACAGCAAATAAAGTCAGCGCTGGGAGCAATCGCCTCCCAGTGCTCTAAATAGACGCCTCCCGGCTGGTCCCATCCCCCCACCCACCTAACCAACATCCAGCACGATGAGCATGCATAGTCAGTTAACAGCAGCAGCCTTCCGACCCTGGTAAACAAACCGGTGTGAGCACTGGCATGACAGCAAGGGAAGGGAAGGCAGGTTTTAAACTCCCCACCGTTTCTCCGTGCCAATCAGCTGTTCAGTGGAGTGCCGAACAGCTGAGCTGGCAAATCCGGAAGGTCAGCCGGCCGCTATTATCGAGCAGGATGGCCTCGCAGCTGCGTTCCACAGGGTCCCCAGCCAGCATACAGGTACCAGGGAGGGAAAAGGCTGTTGGTGCCATCCATGCTGCTGGTCCCATCCGCTGCCTCCAGGCACTACCATCTGACGATCTTGCCCCTCCCCCCTCCCGTTAGTGGCAAACCCACAGGGGCTTGACACCTGCACCAAGCGGCATGGCAGTGGCATGTAAAGAACCCACACAGGCATGCCCTAGACTGCAGAGGTTACCATTATTTTTTCATGTATAAGACGCTGCATTTGTATAAGACGCACCTGATTTTTGAACAGGGTGTTTGCAGGAAAAAATAGTGTTTTATACACGGAAAAATAGGATAAGATATGTTTTATTAGACATTACTGAAGGACAACATTGATGGTTATATCGACTGTATGCCTATGTTTCTGCAATGTGTAATTCTGTCCTGTGAAATTTTGTCAATACTTTGAAATATATAAATTTATTGTAATTTCTAAGAGAAGTAGTGAGAGGGACTTTCTACTCATAAAAAATATCTGTAAAAAAATCTGTGTATAAGTAGGGAAATCTCTGACTCTTCCATTGTTGCTGGATGTCATCTCCCATTAGCCCCAATCCATAGTAATAATAAATTATCTAGTTGTTCAGCATTATTTCAAGAGCCACAGAATGCCCAATCTTCCATGTTCATTTGTGTTAAATACTTTGTCAAAGTAGACATCATATTTTTGATAGTGATAAATATAGTACTACTCCATCAAAAATTATAAAACTGATTAGGAGACAAGATAGAATACTTTCTATTTTCACCCATTAATGTTGCTCAAAATCACAGATTGGAAGCATACTTGTTGGAAAGAGGGAAAATGTGTGTGAATATTGTGTTTATGAACTCTTTTATAGTGTGTGTATTATATATGACTAGATATATTTGCATACCTCTAATCTGCAAGTGATGCAGTCCTTGGGCCAAAATGTTGCACCTCCCTACCGTATAGTCTATTTATAAGATAGTGAGCTATAAAAGAAGTAATACATGAAACTCACTGCTACATCGTCTCTGGTTTGAGTCCAAAATATATCCATGCTTGCATTTACATACATAAGAGCCAGGAATGTTGATGCAGAAATGGTCACAACCATGATGAGTTATACTACACATATGCTGGACTGGGGAAAAAAAGCAATACATAAGTTAACACAAAAAGTGACTAAAAATCCAATTTATGAACACATAAGAGTGTCTCCCCAAAATATCAACAGAACAGAAAATATGCATGTTAAAGTGATAAAACATGCATCAAAACTGATTTTACACTTTGTTAATGTATCTTGTAAGATTCATAAATCTGTACATTTTAGGCATAAATATCAATCAACAACTAAGCACTACACTTTCTTAGTGTAAGGGAACTAAGAACTGGGCTACACTTTCAGGAACACAGCAGGATTTACTTAATTTATTATAAATATGTTTCCCAATTCCACGGACTAAATATGTTTTTTAATTAAGCACCCATTTATGGTTTTCCTTCTATTCATGCTGACTTTTCTTCCTTCCCATCACTATTTTCTTTATAATCCTTTTTCTATAGGTAGTTCTCAACTTATGATCATAATTGAGACCAGAATTTTTGTCATTAAGTGATACAGTTGTAAAGTGGGACATCATATGACCGCATCTTTTAGCAACTGCAATCCTTGCAATCCCCATTGCCATTGTTAACCGAGGATCCATCACAATTCAAGCCATTCCAGGCTTGGTCCCTCCCAGTCCCAAGCCTCAATAAAGTAAGGGACTGCTTCCAACTCTCCTTACCTTCTCCTATCTCCTCCCTGCCTCTTTGTCCGCCTGCACCCTGCCTGGTAGGACAGCAAGCAGCCCTCAAATCAATATTTCTAACACAGTCTTTAAAATATATATTTAATACCTTACCACAAATTTTAGTTTGGAACACAGAAGTCAGTGATTCAATTTGGCTGAAGTTTGCAACCAGAAAAACATGGTCTTCATAAGGTTCACTCCCAATTGACTTTAGTGTGTTCATATCAACTCTTCCCACTCCAATAGCAAATATCAGAATTCCAGAATTTCGGGTTTTTGCTGCAATTTCTGCAACTGGATCCTGTGGTCTCCCATCTGTCACTATCATGATAACTCTAGGTACATTCTCCCTGAGTGGCCGAGCCCCTTCAGATTCTGAAAATGCAATGTTCATTGCATACTGAATAGCTAATCCTGTCATGGTTCCAGTGGCAAGATACATCATCCTTTTCACTGCTCTCTCTATATCCTGTTTCTTCTTAAAAGTCTTCAGTGAAAATTCATTTTTGACTGTGCTGGCATATTGGATTAATCCCACTCTAGTTTTATCAAGACTAATGTCCAAAAATTGCAAGATGGTTAAGATAAATTCTTTCACTTTTTCAAAGTCATAAGGGCGAACGCTACGAGAGCTATCAATGATGAACACAAGGTCAAGACGTTTATTACTGCAAGCATTTTCTGGAATGAGAATTAAACAAGATAAAATTTATATAATCAGCTTTTTCTTCAAAAAAGAAGTGTCTAAAATTGTAAGAAGTTTTATTTACAGGTAGAAAATATTAAAATATAAATATTAGTTCCACACAGGGTTTTTTCCACAAAAGTTTTAACTGGAGTTGAACATTGGAAGCTAGTTTTATTTTAAAAAATAGATCTAACCAGTAGTATCTAAAGTTATAGCCAGTGATACATTGGGGTTTGTTCTTAAAAGCAACATTGCACCATCATTTATGTATTTTATGTATGTGTTGTATTTTTAAGAAATATTAGCTACATATTTCACCAATTTACTGAAAAAAGCCTATAAAAAATTTTCCTAGCCACATCACTAAGAAGCCAGTTATCTTCTATTTCTTATATAGTCTTCATGGCCTATGATATTGACATAATTTTAATTGTTTTTAAATATGATGTAGAAAATCAGTTTCATTCTTATTTCAATTTCAACAATAGATCCATTAAAACTTAACTTGCTTTCAATTACAAAAGCATCATCAGCGTGCCAAAGGTTGTATTTTCCTATCAAGTTTAATTAAAATTTATATTTTCCCTAGATTAGTATTTCTCATAATATATTCTGCATGTAAACTAACAAATGAAGATATAATCTTGATGTCTATAGAAATTCTTAATCATCCAGGTCAGATACAGTCTTCATACACTCTTTTCTTAATTCTGCACCATTTAATTGTTCTGCTCTAACTGTTGCTTCTTGATTGTCATATAACCAAGTGACCCAGTATATTAAGGACCATCATCAATCTGTAGAATTCTGCATTGACAAAAGTAGTACAGGTGGTCCTTAATTTATTACTGTTCCCTTAGCAAAGGTTCAAATTAACAACGATGTTGAAAAGACTGTTTTGCCGCACTTCTGACCATCACAAAGCATCATTCACTGGCTCCCCTGGTGGTCGTGTAATTGTGATCTGGCTGCCTGGCAACTTGCTTGCACTTACAATTGATGGCCAAGCACCTGCAATCATGTGATCACCATTTGCAATCTTCTCTGCTAGCTTCCCAAGGAAGTCCATGGGGATGCCAGCAAGGAAAATGAAAACTGCCACCACCTGCCAGTTCCCTCTCGTCTCTGGGGTTGGCTGAAAGAGCTCCCTACTAAATGACTTCAGCTCTGAAGCAGGCATGGCGCTGAAATCCTTTGGCAGGGAGCTCTTTCAGTCAGTCCCCAGAGATGAGAGGGAGCTGAAATCCAAACAAGATTTTCAGTCCCTCAGTAAAGAGGTAGCATGGTAAGGTAAAGAGCATGGAGTACCTTAAAGAGGTTGGGGAGGTTCTCAGAGGCCTAGCACAAACTGCACACATCTTCTCACCTAGGGGCTGAAAATCCTTTTTAGATTTTGGCAGGAAGGATTTTCATCTCCTGAATGGAGAGGCAGGTAAAGAGCACAAAGTGCCTCAGGGGAGTAGGAGAGCCTTCAGGAGCCCTGGCATAGGCCATGCACCAATGTCTCTCTGTTCAGAGACTGAACATTCTGCTTGAATTTCAGCAGGATTTTCAGCTCCTAAGCAAAGAGATACTCCTGCGTGACCTGTGGCAGATCTCCTCCATCCCCTTGCTTCTTCTTGCATTCTGTACCTGTTACATTCTGCTTTTTTTCATCTATTTTCAATTTTTCATTAAAGCACAATTTCATTTTCTTTTGCTTTTTGTGTGTTTGGATATTTTTGTTCACTCATCTTCTCATGAATTTCAGTTCTCCAGGAATTCATTTCAATTCAGTTTTCCAGTTTTCTATATTTATCAAATCTAATCAATTAAATCTATTATTTACTTTCTATAATCATATGAACCATATTGTTAGTTGTGATGATTTTGCTTTTATTAGTTTTAATTGTAATTCTACAAGAACGAATTGCAACCAACTTATTATTTGCTGGGTGAATATAGTTTCTCCAGCTTTGTTTAGTCATTCTTGGATTGGTTTACTGTTACCCATCTGATGATGTCCATGTCTAGTTACTCTTTAAATAGCTGAAGAAAATATTGACTATAAACACTGCATTTTCTTGGCAGAACTGTTTTAATTTGCTGTCTCTTAATTTCATATATAAGGCCAACATTTCCAACTGTTCATTTTAATACACAAAATGTCTGTATATTTTCTTGATATTTCTGCTCTGACAGCATTAAATTTGCTGTCACATATAAATGATGTGAATTATCACAAATGACATAGTAATGTAAAATTAATAATATCTGCTTCATCCAGATTATTTTAGATACAACATATCTATTAGAGGGACATCTGATAGAATTTTGATCCACTTCATTTGAGATTCACTAAATGGGTTGTATTAAATCTAGATTTCAAAAAGAAAAATTGGGTGAAGCAGGAAAAAATAGCTTTTATTTTGTAATTTGGAGACTAAACCTCTCCTGGGAATGAAGCATTTATTATACATAAGCAATGGAAAGAGAAATTATGCATTATGTCATATAGTTAAGCTTCCAACAGAGATTTGTTATCCTAATTTACTCCAAGATACTATTACATATTTCAAAAATAATACAAATAGATAATTAATCTTACTGAGAATAGTATTTTTCAATATGCATACTTCACTAGAAGCCCAAAAGTATAACTTATATACAGATAAACAAAACATTATCCTAGTATGACTTTTTAAATTATAAAATCTACTTCCGGAAAGAAATTTTGGTTGAAAAGGCAGTGGAAGGAATGGAGGAAATTAAGTATTTTTCTGCCTATACTCCTGCTCTAAATTTTATTGTAAAACTAAGAGGAGAAAAGCTGTTTTGAGATATGGAAAAGAAAAACAGTAAAGAAAATGGTCAAGCACACTTTTTATAAACTCAATGTTTTCTTCAGAAGTAGCTTTTATTTTAGATAAATATTATAGGAATGTATATGCAATATATAGTTTTGCCTTAATTTGATTAATTTAAATCCTAACTCTAATTTTATTATTTGCTATATCTTACTGATTTATTTCAAAACAAGTCACCAGTCCAATAAAATATCTAACTTCCTTTTCATTTGTATTCCTTCTTCCACTGAAATAAGTTATTCCATATATACCCCAAGTTCCTATGCCTCTCATCTGCAACATTTGGAAGATTAAATTATAAACATTTATTTGCTTTACAAACTCATGGCAACTTACCAAGAAAAGTAGCATCATTTCTTTGACTTAAAGGTGTTCTTGGAAGGTGTCGCTCCCTGGCTGAAACAGGAAAAAGTCCAGCCAGCAAAAGGAAATATAAAACCATTCTTTTCATTTTCAAGAATAGGAAAGAATGGAGCAATAGGGATAATCAGGGCAGAAATCTGTAACAAGATAAAGAAATTATGAATTTTCACCAAACCACTGATGCTAAAAGAACAAAATAACCCTTGTTTCTCATTGTCTTTTTAACATATATTCCAACTAATAACGTTAGCAGAAACTTTAGAATGAATTAGAAAAATACTTTTCACAGATATTTGGGTACTCTGATCCTTTCATATCCCATTCATGGATGGGCCCATTTGGATCTCATTAGGGAGATCCAGTCTTGAGCACTAAGTATATTCTGGAGACAATACCTAATATATTTCCAGAAAATATACTAGAAACCACTTTTAGGGACTCTTCACATGTTGGGAGGCTGATTGGTAGCACTGAAAAAAAAGCACTCAGTATCAGGCATTAATTAATTGGGTTTCAATATTAGATAAAGCAGCAACAAATGCCACTGTTTCCATATGAGAGGCAAAAACTTTGTTGGAGAATCATGTCCTTAGGCCTACTATGAAGATTTTTAAGTGAAATAAACCATTCTTCTAAAATGAGATAAGCGATACAAGGCTGTGGGAATGAGTGCTGTAAGTGGAAATATTTGAACGGTGCCGAGATCCCTTGAGGACAGTCTGGCAAGACTATCTGCTGGAGGCTGAGGGAAGACAATTCAAGGCTATAGCTTTAAAGGACATGGCAGCAAAGGAAGAGTTTGAGTTCTTTCCCCAAAATACCACCCACTCTCATTTGTCCCCTCTCCACTTTAAATCTCCTATATTAAGGTTTCATTCAACCAGTTCTACTCTGCTCTGCTTCAGTCATAATATTCCCTGCCACTGCTTTCCTCTTGAACTTTTTCTTCTTCTTGGCATTTCCCCCCTTTCTCCCTTCTCCAAGCAGGTTTGATTTAAGGTATTGCGGGGGGGGGGGAACGGGACTGATCAGCGAGTCCATAAAACCTTTTCCCCTTCAGTGTAGGATTCATTTCGGGGTCTGATTTGCGCCTCCCCTATGCCGGGGTAACTAGCCGGATTTCTTTCTGTCGCAGGCAGCAGACCCCCCCCCCGCTTCAACTTCCAGAAGTTGCCCCTTCAAGCCAGAGGGAATCACATTTGCGGGAAAGCCAAGTCCCAGCCCCAAGCAACGCGCTTAATTCCTTCAGACCGAGAAGGCGCCCGGGTCGAATAGGGCGCGAGTTGGCGCCAAAACGTCTTTTCCGCACCCTTCGCGCGCCTCTCTTACCTGCCGCGCAGGTGGGTCCGGCTCCCGAGGTGAGGCGACGGCGAAACGAAACGCGGCCCGGTTCACTGCGCCCGCAGAGCCGGCGGCGCAATTCCTCCCCCGTCCCATCCGAAGAGAGGCGCTCAGCCCTTGTCTCTTTGCGCGAAGGGGAGGAGAGACGGCCGGAGGTCAAGCCCCGCCGCGCCGGGAGGCTCTGCGGAAGGGTAGCGCAGCTACCTCAGGGAGCTGAAAAACGGGAGGAGAAGCAATTCCAGAATTGCGGCCTGGTATCCCTGCCTCTCTTTTATCTCCCGGCGGAGCAACTAAGCCCTGCTTTTTATTGAGGTTTCTGGATTTCTGCTGAGCCTGTCGGTTGTCGTCGAAAGGACTTTTTCTCCCCTGCTCTTAGGCTGTGATCCCGCGATGCTAAGCCTTCTTTTATTTATTTACTTCGTCTTCTTCAGAAAAATAATATCCAGACTTTTCTTCAAAAGGAAGCCAAGATTACTGGCAACCATGAAATACCAAGTGATATGAGATATAGGATTCTTTTGGGGGGGGGGAGAGGGGGAGGCAAAACTAAATCAGAAATTAAAAGGGGACCTCAGCTGCTCTGGGGATATACCTCAGAGGAAAAAACAGTTTCTCAACTCAAGGCAAAGGCAGTGGAGGGATCCCCTGGACCTTGCATGGAAAAGGGAGGCTGCCACTATAAATATCTTGCTTCTTGATCCTCCTGATATCTGAGGGATCTGGAAGAGGCTTCCAGTTTGGACAGAGAATCTAGGAAGAGCATACTGAAAAGTGATCCTTGAGATGTCAACCTCCCAAGCCTATTATGTTTATTGTAGTTGCCTGTGTTCTATTGTTAGCAAATACTTTGGCTATCTCAAATGAAATACCATGTATTTATTTTAAATGATCTACCATTTTTTTAAAAAAACAAAGCCGATTCTTCATTTTCTACTTTATTTATTCAGGTGCTCATATGATGTGACAGTTCAGTCTCAACGGTGTTTTATAGCAGCAATTTCCCTTTGGGAAATATGTATAAGCACCATAGCTTTCTTTCAACATAATAGTTATAGTCTGAAATATTTCTAGTTTATTTTACGATTAACATTAGGCTTAAATCCATGCAGGATTCTCCTGTTTCTTTACTTTTTTCTTCCCTGCTTCCCAATCTGTTGTCTAGCAAAACAAATGCCTCAATCTTTCTGTCCTCATAACTGCAGGAGGTAAGAAAGATGTCACCATCTATTCCCCTTGATCTCTGTGGTCAATAGCAGTGTAACATATCTCTCATATCTCCACTTCCATTAGGAAAATACTTTATTTAGACACTCCTAGAAGAAAATACTACAAGAGGCACAACTGGCCTAATGGAGCCTCTCAGACTGGATAAGTGGTCACAATTTATTTTCTTGAAGGAGCATTTTCCAAGTGAGAACATGTTATAAGAGTGATGGAGATATCTACATATTTCCTCTTTTCTCCTTTACTTTGCTTCCTTTATCCCCAATAAAGGTTTAGTTCTCACATGCTAGTTCTAGAGTGAAGTTACAGTTTTTGCTAATATTTTTGCACCAAGAAGGATACTTTATCACTGAACTGGGCAGAAGACTCCTGCCTATAGAAACTAATTTTGAAGGTCATCTAGAACATAAGAAATATATTAACTGTATAGTTCCAAATATTTTTCTGGTCAATTATGAAACGTTTACAAGATTGCTAGTTGTCTCTCAAGAGACATTTAAGCATTTCCACAAATGAGGATTATATTGATTTTATTCTTTCTGCTCCAGCCATTCAGATGAAAAATAGTTTATTTTATTACATACATATACTTATTACATTGAAGACTTGTAATGCTTGAGTGTTTTAACAACTAAAATTTTATATATATTGTGTATATACACATACAGACACACAAACATATAATTTTAGTTATTAAAACTCTAAAGCATTACAAGTCTTCAATGATACTGGGTTAACAAAATAATCTTGTTTCGTGGATTTTAATACTACTGTGCATGATAGATTTAGTACCCGTATCTACATTTCTTATTTGTAACCTTGAATTACTAACACGTTAAATATTTTCCAATTTTGAAATGGGTTTGTGCTTTCACATGCATTCAGATATTAATTTTAAACTACAGATTACATATTTGCTCACAGATCCTTGTCAGAAATGTTATAGTTCTGAACTGGTAAAAATATTGTTTAGAAAATAACATAGTCATATATATATATATTAGTTTATTAACTATTTATAACCTATTGTTTGATAAGTTGGATAGCATTGGGGTTACTTTCTACAAATAGCACTTTTGTTTTCAGTAGCATCTTCAAAATACTACCTTGTCCTAAAAAGACAAGTGATTTCACTTTGGTGCACTTGTTTTAATAAATTTAAAATTTGAAAATGGTGATTCATAAATAAAATTGCCTACTTGTGATCCTGAAAAGGAGTTCTGCTAAAGTCTTAACATTTTCCGATGAATAAATGTTGATAATATAAATGATAATGTCTTTCCTGTCTTTTCTTATATTGTATGTAGGTAGAGCTGTGGCTGGAAAAAGCAGGCTGTTTGTATTGAAGCCAAGTAATTCATAATTACTATATCCTACAATAATTATTAGTAGAATTTATCTGTAAGAAAGAAGAAAATAGTAGCAAGTGCATTCATTAAATAAAAGAGAAATGGAATTTATAATATTTATGAAAATACAAATATAAATAAAATTTTGAGACTAAGGAAACATTAAAATAGCTTAATCACAGGTAGCATTTTGTGTAAACTCATGAACTTACTAACCCAGTCAGTATTGGGGCAAGTGAGGATAATTTTGAACCAGAAGTATTGTTCAGTTACTTCCATTTCATGACTTGATGAACATTTTTTTCTCTAGGATTGTTTCTTAGTAACTGCATCTTTGAGTTCAAAGCTTAGTTCATATCATCAGTCACAGTATTAAGTTCACCATATCTTTTGTTAGCCTCTTTTTTTTTAAAAAACATCAGGGTCTCTTCCATTTTAATTATTTTATCTGTACCTTCATTTTCAAGCATGTACAGTAGTCACCTTCACAAGATTTGGACCACTTTTATTCATATTTATTATAAACAATCTCTATTTTTCTTACTTTTCCTTCATTTAATATTCTATCATTTATCCTCCTTTAAATTCCAAGTTACATATGCCATGGCTGTCATCACATGATAGATACTGACCTTCACTTGTATGTATTTAATAAACAAAATCCTTTTTAAGAAGTCGGTGCAAGTCTTTGCTGCATCAATCAGGGTTATATCCCATGTTCCATAACCGGCAAAATGTTGATTTTTGTTTTAGGAAAGTTGAGGTAGAAGTATATTAATCAGCTAGGAAATAATGTTTTCTTTGCTTAATATATTAAACACGTATAGGAAATAAATGGAATTAGTCCATACATACAACCCACAGCTATTTAAAGGAAGGATAGAATTATACAATGAAGTAATTCAGAATAAAACTTCCCAACTTTTAATAGTCTGTGCCAAATATATATATATACATCCAAGGAAAACAATTGTTTAAATGAGAAGGTTGGGTTAGAAATAACAATGCCAAGAATAATCCACAGTAAGGGAAATATGAACTTGTTTACTACAAGGGATAAAAATTAAAGGTGTTAACATTTGTTACAATACTAGATTATAGAACATTAAAAGAATAGTATAAGAGAGCTGGGTAATATGTTGCCTCAGGTTGAACTGGATTATCAAATTCTAATATGTGGCAACAGCGATAGGTTTTACACTGTTCCCTTACATCTGTGAAGGCCAAGTTAGATAATTTACTTTTAAAAAGGGGATTTATCATACATTGCTCTGTGGGTAATAAGCTAAACATCTGAATTGATAATATCTTTACAGTACTAGGTCCACATTAATGACTGTGCTGCAAACTATGCAAGATAATTACAAACTAGCGGTAGTAGCTTTCAAAAAATGCAATGCATCATTGTGTTTAAAACATGATCATGTAGCATATTTTCCTACATAGCATTATTAAATACAGGACAGAGTTTAGAAAGGTTTTTCTTTACCCCAATCTATTGCACTATAATTGCAGGTTTCAATTACTGCCATGTTTTTTAAAATTCTTAACTGTCTGTGAATGTACCATATGTGACCATTGGCTATAACTAATGCTCTGCCTGCAAATTCTTTCCTCTCTCTAGAAGAAAAAAAAAACAATTCATTTGTTCCCTAACTTTGCTTTCAGGAGCAACCTAAGTTGTGAATAGATTGGGAGGGCAGATAACCCCCCCTCAAGGTTATATACAATAGAGGCTGCCATCTTGACTTTTTTTACTTCTCCCTCCTGTGAAGAACATGACTGTCATTCTTGAAACCAATAATGACTGCAATGGAAAAGGGAGAGAAATAATGAAAGAAATAAAAGTATGGTGAAGGGGCATAAATCTACATAAACATAAGAGTTGATTTTACATACACTGGAAGCTAAAACATATAAGGAATGGTTGCTGGAATTGGGTATGTCTAGTTTAATGAAGAGAAGGGCGAGGGGGGACATGATAGCAGTATTCTAATATCTCAGGGGCTGCCCCAAAAAAGAGTGAGTCAAGCTATTCTCCAAAGCGCCTGAAGGCAGGACAAGAAGCAATGGATGGAAACTAATCAAGGAGAGAAGCAATCTAGAACTAAGGAGAAACTTCCTGACAGTTAGAACAATTAACCAGTGGAACAACCTGCCTCCAGAAGCGGTGAATGCTCTAACACTGGTAGTTTTTAAGAAGAGACTAGACAGCCATTTGTCCGAAATGGTATAGGGTTTCCTGCCTGAGCAGGGAGTTGGACTTGATGACCTTCAAGGTCCTTTCCAACTTTATTATTGTTGTTGTTGTTGTTGTTGTTATTTGTATACCATCTTCCCTCTAGGAACCAACTTAATGTAAAGGAGGATTTTACCTCATTTATATTAACCCAACTTTGAGATTGGCCCCAAATCACCATCTCTCAGATCACTCACTCATTGGCTGAGAGTTGAGTAGATGCTAAACTCAAATATTTCTGATCTGATACTTGAACCAATAATGGCATTTATTGAAAAAATGTCGTAGGTCATACGAAGATATGAGCAAATAATCCTTTTATTAGATTTAATTTTACCACAAGTTTTGAATGAAAAGTGTGTATAGCTCATTTCATACAGATAATTAAAAATTTCACAAATTAAAAATAGTAAACCAAACTGAACACTTAGATAATTATCCAGATCAGGTAAACCAAAACTAAAGAAAATATGAATTTAAATTGATTGTAAGGCCTAATCCAGTGCAATAGTGACTAGCATAACAAAAGAAAAACTTCTTATGTGGAAAATTCGTTGTCACTTCATAGCCTGATCAGCAAATTAGTACATAGTAAGAAATAGCCTGTACTGGAAGTAGGGGTGTCTATTAGTTCTTCCTTTTACATCATCCCAGAAGGAGAAATTTGCTTTGTTTTCAGTTCCAATTCCACTTCACTACTTTCATTACCCTCAATCCTGTTTTTCAGTTTTATAAACATTTCAAAAACGTTTGGGGAAAATGGATGTTTATGTGAATATAACCAGGGCTGAACCCTTGAATTACTGCACTTAAGGCATGTGTTGTACCAATAGTAGGCTAATAATCTTCAACAGCTGCACTGAGACTAATATGTAATCTACTTTAAACATTGGCCAAATAGAGAAGTATGGAACAATTGTCCCTAGTTTCTTCATAATCTTTTTTTATTATTATTTTATGCATTGCGGTAACCCACATATAACTTTCTTAATGTTGTCATCTGTACAAACCCAGCCAGCTGTGGTTCATTTAAGCAAACTATGGCTTCATGTAATGCATGACTCATTCAAAAAGTGAGAGAGATTCCATTTTTAAATGAGTGAAGAAGAAACAATAATTTTATTGATTTATAGCTTTGTGATTATATACCAGCTTCTCAAGTAAACCTATACTAAACCTTTAAGAAACATAGGCTTAAAATCAATGGGATTGAAGACAGTCATCCTTATGTTTAACTGATTTAATGGGTCCCAGATAAGAACAGCAAATGTTACTTACTCATTCTTTCAGCCAATTTGTATGCTGTGTCAGTCATGAAGGCAATTGTAGCCAGCTTATTTATAAGAATTAAACTAGACATGGAAATAATGGCCTATCCTCTAGGGTTGTTGTAAGGTTATATGATAATGATTGTAATACATATTGAAAACATTATTATTATTATTTGCCATAGTCCAGACATCATAGACACTGGAGTTATCCAAATGGAACAAATAGGAGTATTAAATTCTTATATTAAAGCAGACAACAGAACACACTCCACTGCAGCGGAGCCTTTTGCCATCATTCCCCCCTGGCTCCGAAATGGCAGAAGGGAACCAGGTCTACCCCACCCATCCTCCATACAGTAGCATGGCAGTCCGGCTCGGGAGGGGAATGAAAGGGAGCAAGGAATGGTCTGCTGGGGGGGCCCTGAAGGAAGCGGGTGCAGGGCACATGGGGCAGCTCCACCCCCTTCCCCACCTGCCTCGCCTCATTGTGGCGGCAGCAGTGTGATGTGCCTCGTGGCCTTCTGCCGCGAGCAGCCGCAGCAGAAGTGGGCCAGCAGCCCTGCAGCTCCTGCTGGATAGGGCTATTAGTGCTGCCACCGTGAGGCGAGGCAGGTGCCACGAAAAATATAAGACACCTCCCAAAAGTAAGACTTAATGCCTCTTTTGGAGGCAAAAATAATATAAGACTGGGTCTTACTTTTGGGGAAATATGGTAAAAATCTTAATCTGTAGTCCCCTGCCTGATACCCTCCCACTGTTTAAACTGCACTATTTTCATATCCTTCAGCCAGTACAGTGGTTGGCTATTCCAGTTAGGGATAATGGGAACTGTGATTACATTTTATGGAAACATCTGGCTGATGAAACATATTATTTCTGGACTAGGAGGATTATAATGTTTTGGGGTTTTTTTATGTTTGGGGATGGGATAGTTAGAGTAAGAAAAGAAACATAAATCCCTATTTGTGGGAGAGGCAGATAGATAACTTTTTTCCTATCCTTTTCTACCCTACAGTCTGAAATTCCTCTGAAATTTGGCTATTTTGCCACCCAGTAGCAACATTGTGATGTAAGATGCTATATTTGACCTATAGTTTGCCTGCATCTGGATTAAAGGAAAGGTAAATCTAAATCCAGTTGAAAGTTGTAAATTAAGACTTCTTAAAATTGATTTGGAAGTTCTGCAAAACTTCCACGTATAGGTATGGTGGAAATAAAAATACATATTACATGAAGAAAAAAACCTACAATGCAATAGTATACTTTGTTAAACTGAGCCAGTTCAGTGATGTTTTAGGCAAAACAAGAAAACACAAACACATTTTGAAAATAATCTATAAATAAATCTAGGTTCTTGCATGTCCATCTTGAAAGAGGAAGGATATATTGCTTGGATGATCTGAAAAATAATATAGTTGTTTTTTTTTAGGTACATATCACACTTATGCAGCTACGTAAGGAGGAGGAGGGGCATCTTTCTCTGGGCTATTTGCAGAGTCATCATATGATGGCAACAGCACCTGAGGAAAATAAAGAAAGATGGTTTGGAAAAATGTAGGATTAAAACAGGTATGTCCAACCTTGCAGCTTTAAGATTTGTGAACTTCAACTCCCAGAATTCCCCAGCCAGCTATAGTCCTTGTCTTCCAACCATTCATTTAGTGACCATTCAAAGTTACAATGGCACTTATAACCAGTCCTCATACTTACGACCACTGCAGCATCCCTATAGTCATTTGCTCAAAATTCGGGTGCTTGGCAACTGGCATGTATTTATGATGGTTGCAGCATCTAGGATCATGGGATCACCATTTGCAGCCTTCCCAAATGGCTTCTAACAAGCAAAATCAGTGAAGATAGCTGGTTTTGTTTAACAACTGCAGTGATTAATTTAACAACTGTGTCAAAAACAATTGCAATATGAAGCATGATTCACTTAATAACTGTCTTGCTTAGCAATAGAAATTCTGGTTCAGTTGTGGTTGTAAGTTAAGGATTGCACATGCTGGGTTAAAAAAATCAGCTTTTACAGAGAGATTTCTTTTAACAGGAAAAATAATAGATATGTTTTTTTAAAAAATCAAAACATTTTAGTCAGTATACCCACAAACCATTTTCCTACAACTCTCTCCTCTTCAGAGTATTTTCCACTATTGTTTACAAACTATTACTTTTTAAAACTCCTTCTAAAACAGAGCTCTTTCAGAAATTTGGAAAGAAATGGAGGAAAAGAAGAGGTATTTTCTACATTGTCAGTGGCAGTTGTGGTTTTAGTTGATACATGTATAACTTTGGAGCCTTGGAACTGAAAACTGATTTGCAGCATCATTCATTAATAAAATAGAACTCAATGGCTCAATTTCAAAATGGAAATAGATCAAGAACAAGCCATTTCAAAATTGGATTACAGCAAACAGCAGTCCCTACAGGCAGTGTCCATATGTTTTAACCAATGAATTTGGCTCAAATAAACCTCTACACATAGGCTGTGGATTTTTTTTTCTTTTGTTAAATCACTGTTGTGTTACAGAAAACATTCTTTTTACACCAGCACATCTGTAACAAGCACTTAGGAGCGGCAGGAAGCAGAATTATTTTTCAGTTAAACATTGTCACAATGCAAACATGGAAAGACAAATCATTGATCTGACTGCCAAGTTAACTTCAGCCTTTCCAGTGCCAATGATTATACTATCTGAGACAGCACACATGCAAGTTAAAGATACCATGACATGTCATCCATATGCTGTTGATATTCAATTATATATCTCCACCCTCAATGAATTAAATAATGCTGTTGACTTCCTGTCTCAGACACATTTGTGTCTGGAGGCTGTTTGGGTCTGGATGAGGGACAGCAGGCTTTGTCTTTGGGTTTTAGGACCTTCTGGAACTGGAACTTTACCATCTTTGATGCTGGGTAGAATTGCACTGCCCCAAACAGACCTGGTATACAATCTTGTGGTCCTTCTGTACTCATGACACCTGTTCAAGAAGCACATGACAGTCATGGATAGAGGGGCCTTTGCACACCTTTGTGTTGAGTGCCAGTTGCACCCTTTCCTGGATCATGAGGCTCTACTCAGTTACTCATGCCCTGGTTACCTCTAGAATGGACTATTGTAATGCATTCTACATGGGGCTACCCTTGAAGAGAATTTGGAAGCTTCAGCTGGTGCAAAATGTGATGGCGAGGGCAGTTGTATATGGCCCTAGAACAGTACATGTTACACCTCTGTCCTGTGAGCTGTATTTGCTTCCAGGTTCAATCCAAGGTATTAGTTTTGATTCTTAAAATCCTATATGGCATGAGACTAGATTATTTGAGGGACCACCTCTCCTGGTTACATCTAGCCATCCCATTAGGTCCAGCAGGAGAAATATGTTATAGGTCCCATCTGCTACACTGTTCCCTTTGATGGAACCCAGGAGATAAGTCTTTTCTGCTGTGACTCCTGTCCTCTGGAACACCATTCTCCCTGAGGTGACATTAGTTCCAATTCTATTAGCCTTCCAAAAATCCATTAAATCAAGGTTTTCCAGCAGCCTTGGGGATGCTATGGAAACAGAGATGGTTATATTGAGTTTAGGATATTGGTCCATTCTTCCATGGACTTAATTATAACTATGTTTAATTTTTAATGGCTTATTCTTATTTTTAATTGTTTGTTGTACGCTGCCAGGAGTCACATTTGTAAGTGACTATATAAATTTGCTAAAGAAATAAATGATTAAGAAACTAAGGCAGAAAAAAAATATGAAAGAGAAGTATTGTTTCTCTGCACTCTGCCATGTATTCAACTATGTCTTTGCTACCCAATAATCATTTGTGTAGTAAAGTCAGATTTGGCTATTCCAATGATATCTGATAGCAAAATATCCCTTCCCACATCTGCCCACTATTGGATTTACGAATAACCAGTTTCTCCATACCTTGCATTTTGCATGATATCAATGTGTGGTGGAAACTTTTCCTTTATTATTATTATTATTATTATTATTATTATTATTATTATTATTATTATTATTATTATTATTATTATTTTTTTAACGTGAACATGTTAGGAAGCAGTAAAATGAGTTTGATGATACAGTGCATGGATGGACGCTTGGCTTAAAATGTTAACCAAGGCAGTTGTGATTCAGAGTGCTGGTCCATTTCATGCTGAGAAATAGCAACATGCTAGAATGTGATTTGTAAAGTATTTGAAAAATATTGCAGACTTCCACCAGCCTGGTCAGTGGGCTACAGCCTGATGCATAGATTTTGAAGTAGAAACCTGAATTATTAACAAGAGGAGAGTCAGGCCTGGACTTCACATCTCCCAGTTTTGTAAGGCCAATTCTAGTGAAAGCAGGGTGGAGGTGATGTCACGCCAGGGATTAGTGTGAGGAGTTAGGTGTCTGAGGGCTTGATTTAATCCTGAAGTTAGTTAACCTAGTTAAGAGCTCTTGTATTGGATAGCAGGACATTTTCTTGGATAGAGGTAGAAGGACCTGGCCAGGAGGAGTGGGTGTCATGTAGTTATAGGAACTGGAATGGGACTCTAGGGAAGTATGGCAGGAGACTGAATCTTTGATTAATCCTTCTTTCAATTTTTCTGCCCTCACATTGGAAGCCATGGTTCCAGATCCTTGGACCCCAGAAGCTCTGGATATGCTATTAAATACCAGGTCTAGCTGTAATGAGACTTTCATAATCTTTTATATTATCTACTCAACCTGATTATGAAATAATGGTGGATTAATATTTCAGATAGTAGTATTGGACATATCTTTTATTTTTTAAGATTAACAACGACCCATGATAATCATGAACCTGATCCTTTCTTTTCTAGGAAAGGTTGCGGAACAATTGATGGTCTTATAATTGCAAAGAACCCTAGAGCAATAGATTATTTGGACTTTTGGCAGTCAGAGTTAAGGTCAAGATACTGCCTTGGTCACATTTGTTAATGACTTTTGGGGAGACCAGGTTTGGAGGAATGCAACCCTTCTGTTCCTCCTTGATCTCTCAGCAGCTTTTAAAACCATCAACTGGGTTAGCCTCCTAGGCCATTTCTGAGCAATTGGAGAGATGGTCATTGGTCTGCAGTGGTTCTGGTCGTTCCTGAAGGGGCACTGACATTCAGGGTTGGTGGTGACAATAGATCTGCCCAGAGACCTCTACACTGTGGAATGCCTTAGAGCAGGGGTTCCCAACCAGGTGTGCGAAAACTTGGGTTTTCAAAATTACAGTCTATATGCATAATTCGTTGCCGTTATTTCGAACTTTTGTAAGGGCTGTGAGAATATATCAGAAGCATTCTAGGGGTGTGGGATATAGAAAAGGTTGGGAACCACTGCCTTAGATCTTTCCTCTCACCACTCCTTTTGAACAGCTATCTAAAATCACATTTTCATCAGCTGCATCCTATTGGCTGAGATTTGGTCAGTTTGTCTTGGGCTTCAGCAAAATTGTGAAGACCTATCCATTCTGTCCTATGCAACAGATTGGTGTGCTGTAATTGAATGTGGTTTTTATCTTTTGTTTTTCTCTTTTTATTTTTATATGTATTTGAGGATTTGGGATAATCATTTTATACATTGACACTGTGAGCCACCCCAGAATCTGGGAAGAGGCACCATACAAGTAAACAACCATCATTGTATATTTCATAGGACGTAGAACAGTTTCAAGAGTCTGCCTGAAACACATATACTAAGCAACAGCTAGAATTATTTCTTAATAAAATATCATCTGTTAAATAGTGGAGCTCAGTTTGTCTCTCTGCTTAACTGAGCAGGAAGCAACCTAAATGTTTGTCTATGAGCATTGCCATTAGAAACCACTCTGGAGCAATTACAAATGGAAATGAACTGCCCAGAGATAATTTATAGCTTTGAAATTCTTTGTGTTGCCAAAGCATTCCTCAGAAGACATTTATTGAGTGAGAGAATATACAGCTGCCCACATATTTGACAGTACTAACTTTTAGAAAATAAAAGAGCTCTCTCTAGACAAAGAACATTCACTTATCAGGGGAAGTGATTTAAAATGTACAGTCTCCTGTGGCAGGATCATCTGGGAGTCATTACAAGACACCTCCAAGAAATGGGCTTTCTGGGTCTAATTCAGAGCAAATATTAACAGAAAAAGTTTATGTTCCTGGACTGTCCAATATCAGGGTGTGGATAGTTATGGGAATTAAAGCAAAAGGATTTAATTGCATTATTGCACATTAATGATACTCTTTTTGTTTAAGATTTCCCAGGCTGAAGGACTGAATCTTTAGGGAGAAGGTGAGCATTACGTACAGAACTAGACCTACTGACAGAGGTCCCGTTCAGATCCATAAGCTAATATCCCCAAACTGGGGGCCAATGTTTCTAGAGAATGCAAGGTTCAGTCTGCCCACTATAAGATTTTAAAGACCTATTTACCATAATATCTATATTAACATCAAGGTTGGAACAAATTAAGATGTGAAATTTTAGTCTGATGTTTTCTTAAGTGTTGGCTTGTTCTTTGGTAATTCTAATTTTCAAAACTTCAGGTTTAGATAAAAGGCATGCAGCAGGTAATTATCTAGGAAATGCTAAATAAGCAGCACAAGGATGGTCAACATAGGGACAAGCCTGGGCACAGGTGAGAATATACATTTATCCCTGAACAATGGAGCTGTAAATATAAGACCACTGAAAGAACCCTGTTAGATCTGGATTTATACACCAATCTAAGCCATAGTATACATTTATTTTTTTTATTTACTGTACCATGAGCCACTGTAGTTTATAACCTAAGATTCATGGCTAAGTGGAGTATTGGAACCACACTAATTTGGGACTATTTACTAAACCATTGTTAAAATCAAACTTTACATACATGAACTTATTGAAAAGATATTTTAATCACTGTTTTGTTACTAGTAATGGCCAACCAGATATCTCTGGGAAGCTCAACAAGAAGACAAAAGCATTCCCTGCTAATGTCCCGAAACGCACATTATCCAAAACCACAAACAGTTTTTCCAGAAATGAATTTAGTTGATTTTTCCTCGGTGAAACCAGAGCATAGAGAAAGTGATATCTGACTTGGGCAACTTGTTGTCTCAGCATAATAGGACTCATCATTGCCTGATAAGTACATAGGAAAGCAACAGCCATGCTGATCAAAGTTGCATCATTGAAGATTCCCATCACTTTGGATTTTGTACCTTCCAAAACAGGTCTTCTCATCTAAACCCAGGAACCTCTCACAGCTCCAGTCAACCCCAATAAACTTACCGCTGTGTCATTAGTGGTAATGTAGATCAGGACATCAGAGTTGTTTCTGTTATTAATGTAACGGTAACAATTCCATACACAACTGATCAAGTAAGCCTAGAAGAAAAGAGGATGGAGAAAAGGGAGAAGACAAGATGTGTTGAATAGTGAACTGAATTGCTTCACCATTGTGCAGGTTTTCCAAACTTTGGTACCTTCAGTTTTTACTGTGCTAGCTGAGGATCTCAGGGAAAGTTCTCAAATTGGAGAAGTTGAATCATATGTTATATGCTTCTTAAGAGATTCCTGTTTTTCCTTTCTGTCTTGTTTCCAAAAGCCAACTCTGCAGAACATTGGTTAGTGTGGGTAACTCCCAAAGCTTCTCTCCTTTCACTGGAACAGTTTTGTACTCATTTAGAATAGTTAAATTTATGAAAAAAGATGTTTAAAATGACAAATTAAAAATAGGGATAGTCTAAGCCTCAAATTTTAGGAGATAAATGGCAAAACACTATTTAAATCATTGTAGACAAGAACCTTTGCTCACAGTAAAAGAAAACTATAGTAAGTTCTCTTTGAAAATTGATCTGGATATTATCCTGCATATTCTACATGCATATCAAGGCTTCAAATATTTCCCTGTCAGTATTAATCTCTTCATAAATTTGCTTGCAAGGTAGATTAATGAGATGCAGTGATATAAGCCAGAGCTAATGGATATACAGACACCTTAAAAAGTTATAAAAATGTGCATAGTCAAATCAGTCCAAATCCACATCTTTCATTCTTTTCTTTGGAAGCCAGGGTCACAAGTGTTTATTATTTTTTTAAAAAAAAACACCAGCAGTTTGCCCACAACTGACACCTGGTAGAGTCATCTGTTAGCACATGTATCTGAATATGATTAACTAAATTCAGCAAGCTGGCAAAAACAAGTGCCTTGGAGTTTTACACACAGAAGCACAATTTATATAAATACTGAAATGAAGATTCTTTTTGTCCACCTCTTTCCTGCAGATTTGTCCTTAAAAGACTTTCATTCTGCTGAAAGAACTTCATGTTGTCATGAACTGATTTTATAGTGCATATTTTTCCTATCCAGGAATAGAGAAGTGAGATGGTCAGGTAAATTTCTTGAGTTTCTACCTCTAAAGACAGCTGGTATAACATAATAACGGAATCCTATTATAGAATTATGAAATCCTTGATACAAATCTCACTTCTGCTATTTACTCATCCAATAGCTTAACGAGCTGTTCTCAATCAGCCAGTCTCCCAGAATGATTTACTTTGTAGTAGAGGAGCACAATTTGGATTTTAAATACATTCCAGGGACCCCATTCATCCCAAAACAGTGTATGAAACCAGGACAAGTGAATTTGATTTCATTTTTAAAATACTTAAAGTAAATCTAGTTACCATAATTATACATTCCAAGCATTTCCTCTTCTGACACTTTTAAAATAATTCAATAATAATTTTTGGAGATTTCATGGTGCTATAGTCAAAGTTTTGGGTTACTCTGTATGGTCTGGGCTCTCAAGATTATTGCAAGTAGGCCTTGCATGTGAAACATACAGAGTATCCCATAGAAAAAGTAGGAATGTCTGAAATATCCTATATTAAAAGGATATTTAGGAGGATTTTTTTGTTGTGTATCAGAGAACAGAAAGCATATGAATTTAGGAGTTGCTGCAGCTCATTGATTTTGGTGCACTTCAGCTACCAGTTTCAAAACATAAAAAATAAGATCTAAATGGCAGCAAAGACATGTAGAAGCTCTTTTAACTGTTTGCTGTCATCTAACAGTGGTCTTCTTCTTTTTTTAACAGCTGAGACCTCTTAGGATGCCTTTAAATCAATCTTGTTTCCTGACAATTGCTTGGACAAGTCCCCGCAATTTTCTTGGTAATATTTCAGAAGTGGTTTGCCATTGCTTCCTTCCTAGAGCTGAGAGAGGTGACTGGCACAAGGCCCCTCAACTGACTTCATGCCCAAGGCAGGATTACAATTCATAGTCTCTCAGTTTCTAGCCTAGTACTTTTAGCTAGTACACCTAACTGGCTCTCCAGTTGAAACCTGGCAGCCCTAATCTGAACAATCCCATTTAACAATATTATTTGAGTAAGAAATTAAGGCAATATCAAACCCTTAGAACTTTTAAAATTCAACTAAGTCTGCTTTCCTTGCTCTTACATTCCATTTGAAACAAATGAACATTCTATTAACACAGTCCAGGAGTCAATTTAAAATGTTAGAGGATTTATTTATAGCTTTTTCCCATTTCTATAACAGAAACTGTTTTCTATCTTGCTAACATTTTGCCTTTACAAATGTTATTATTATTATAGTAATCTCTTAAACATGATAAATATAATATTAATTAGCATATACTACTTCAGTGGAGTCATTTATTTTTGGTTTAAGCAAATGCAGTCTGGTGGATGTTTTAAAAAATGCTGCAAAAGAAGAGTAAGGATGGCCAAACATAAAAGAACTCCATGTACAGGAAACCACAAAACAGTGCTGTGCATTTTGCCAAAGATTAATAAGATCCAACAATTAGTTTTACAAAGCTTTAAAGGCCATTAACACAGCACAAGGCTTTAATAGATAGCTTAAACAATAACAAAATTTAAAAAATATCTTTAATATGAGAAAGTAAAGGAGATAATTTTTGTTGAGGCGGAAAGCAGACACGAGAAGCAGTTGAAGTTCTCAGTTTTCTTTATTCTGCGTTCAGCTTACAAGTAGATGGCTTCAGCAGCTCCCAAAACCTCCCAGCTTCTTATATAGACATTTCCTGGGTAAATGCGATACTTTTCCCGCGCCAGCACCCGCGCATGCGCACGGCGCTGGCGACAGCCTGTCTGGTCCCGGGCAGCTTTGCACCTGCCTGGGACTGCCTGCAAACGCCCGAGCCGTTTGCAAGGCTCGGGACATAACAATTTTCCTTATCTCCATGACTCCCACAATAAACAGGAATCCATTTCATTTTCATTGAAAAGAAAGTATCAATCAAAACTTTCCCTAATTCAAAACTACTTTTCAAGATACTGTACAGATCAAGGGTGTCAACTGCCAGCCTGTGGGCTGGAAGCATCATGGCGAAACCTCACCTACCCCATTGCCGGCAATGGAAAAAAAGTTGCGATATGTCGTGACATGTCATGTGACGTTGCGAGTTTGACAATAGATGGCCAAGAAATCAGCTGATGGCAGATAATTGAATGATACTGAAGCAAATGAAAATTGGAACAAACAACTAAAATAGGAAGTGACTTTAAGAGTGAGTCTGATGAGAACAAGAGTTGAGGTTTATAGAAATAGCAATAGCATTTTGACTTATATATTGCTCCATAGTACTTTATAGCATCCTCTGAGCAGTTTACAATGTCAGCATATTGCCCCGAACAATATGGGTCCTCATTTTACCAACCTCGGAAGGATGAAGAATGAATTAACCTTGTAGTCCCTAAATACCAAATGAGCCATCAACGTATTGCAAAGAAACCTAAACCTTCTGTATCATATCCAGATACATAACAAGTTTTCATTCAATAACATGCACCCAAGAGAAAAGAAATCACAATTTATTGCATTAATAATTTTGTCATGAAAAACAAGAAGAGAAAACAAAAACAAACTGAAGACAAGTGATAAAAATCTTCAAATATCTGCAAAATTACAGTTATACATTGCCTTCATCTGACAGATTCTAGAGCAAAATGTAGAGGCAGAAAATAGCTAATCAGTCTCCTGACAAGCACCTTACTAACCTTATTTTCAAACAAAGCATTTTGCTGTTCTCCCCCATTATTTTGATTTGCTAATTCTGCTTATCAGACTTTTGTAAGCCTGTCATGGGCTGGCATTTCACTGTGCAGCACCTCAACTCCCAATTTTACCTTTATAATTAGAAGAATCTTTAATAATTGAAAAATGAATCGGATGAGACAGGGAGACAAAGGGGCACCAAGGAAGATTCTGTGGGCATATTGGCACATGCTGGCAGCAGAGTCCCTGTGCTTGTCCATACTCAACAAAGAGGACTGGTTTAAGAGGTCTTTCCTTTTTCTCTTGTCCACTTCAGTTTATGGCGGCAACCTAAATTTAGGCATCCTAAAGCCTCCCAGATTCCCTTGCTACTAAACTGAGTAGCAGATAAATTTAATAAACAAACAAACAAACAATAAACATTTTCTATCATTTCCAGTTCATATTGTTAAGGTGGGTAAAAATATGTTATGCTTACCTTGAAAGCCAATGTGATACTTAAACAAAGAAGAAGAATGACAATTAAGCAGATTGAATTCATTGACATAATCTCTTCCTTGTAGGGGAAATTTGCAGGCTGAAAATTAGAAGGAAATTGTTAGCAATCTCATCAAACTTTCTGCTTTCCTTTTTATAATTTTAAACACAAAGTTCATTTAACATGGTTGTGTCGTGTGAAACTGAGGGACATTTTTCAACTTCAGAGTCATCCTGTCAGAGCAAGTTTTTTGATATGCCCGTGTGCCTTCCAGTCAATTTTGACTCCTGATATTTGCCTGGACCAATCCCTGGAGTTTTCTTGGCAAGGTTTTTTGGAAGTGGGTTGCCATTGCCTTCTTCCTAGTATGGGAAATCAGCCCCACAGAGAAGGAAATATTAAAAGGGCAGAAAAATATACGTTCTCAAAGGATCTTAAAGAGGCAGAAAAGCATGCCCAGTTTTCTTAATAGCCCCAAGTCTGCCTCCCCCAAGCAGAAACCAGTTCTATAGAGATGCAGATGTAAATCCGGGGAGCTAGGAGATTAAGAAGACAAAGACCTAAAATCTACATAACCCATCCAAACTCTAAAAGTCATCAGCCCCAGGGAAGCAGGATATGACCTTTGGACATAATAAGATTGACCCATCACCATCAGAATATTAGAAAGGCACACTCAGACTCAGGTCAAAGTTCATGCCACAAGAACAACTCCAAACAAAAGGCTTCAGAGGGTGTAAAAACCTACTTCCTACATGTGCTCAGCCCTTTTCTCTCCTCTTTTTCTGCCAGAGCCATCTTTCTGTCTGGCTCTTCAATAAACTCCAACCTTCTTCCCAAACCGGTTGCCATGTTTATTCCCAGCTTGGATGAACCATGATGAAGACTTTTCTTCCAACACTAGAAAGAAAGTGACTGGTCCAAAGTCACCCAGCAGGCTTCATGCTGAAGGCAAAACTAGAACTCACAATCTGCCAGTTTCTAGCCCAATGCCTTAACCATTATAACAAACTGACTTTCAAGTTCTTTCTCGCTACTCATTAATTCCACAGAGCTTGAAGTGGATTTTATTAAATGACATTCCAAGGGACTCCAATCTCCAGTCTCCAATCTAATACAGGAAGTCCTCAAGTTACGACCATAATGTGGCCTATCCATTACAATCATAAGTTATGACAGTTGTAAAGTGGGCCGGTAACATTATCAGCCTGATTTTACAGCCTTTTTTTTGCAATGGTTTGATAAATGAATGCAGCAGTCATAAAATGACCATTTGGATGCCGTGGTCATTAGGCAAATGGCTTAATGGGTTGGTTTTGCAGAAAACTGGGAGTAAATGCTGATTTTTGGCAAAACCATCGTAATACACAATCATGTGACCACAGGACGCTGCAAATGGCTATAAATGCAGCTTGGTTGCAAAAGCATGAAGTGTGGTCATGTAACTGCAAGAGCATGAAGTGTGGTCATGGGGGGGGGGGCGTCCATTGGAACTTTGAATCTGGGTCGTACATACCCCGAGGTAGGTCTGTTGTAACTTTGAACAGTCACTAAGTGACTGGTCATAAGCCGAGGTCTACTTGTAATCTATTAAAACAAGTAGAAAAGATTAGGAGACAAGCAGATTTAGCAGTCACTATGCAAAGGAGGAAAATAAGTTTTCAGAACCATAAATTAATTTGGAAATATCATTCAACCTTCTCAAATAAAAATATTGACACAAACTGGGTATAGTAAACTCCACAGTCCTATAAGAACCCTGTTTACATAATTGTATGGGATAGATGTGAAGGCAAGAAAAGAAGGTGCCTTTGCAATTGATACTTGCTCAGGACTTTGGGCATCTTGTATACATAGCATTCAATTTCCAGCAAAAATAAGCATCAAACTGCAACAGAGTTTCTGGATGCTACAAAATTCTGTTCCATGTGTTGAATGATGTATGAGTCATAGATTGGATTCACACATTGTATAAATTACACTAAATTATAATTTGTTTGGTTTTGACTTAATCTGTTGCATAAATCCAGGCAGCTGTGATTTATTCACTAAGCTGTGGCTAGAATTCAGCAATTAGGATATTGGGCAGGAATTTACCTCTCCACCCACTAAGACCATGTTGCAATTGTCCTTAATTTGTCCCAAAGATTGTTTTGAGAATTGAATAAAGAAGCAGAGAAAACCATGCATTCTACTCCCAATTCTTTCTATATGCAGTGAAAGTGTAAAACTCATATATAATCTTCATCACACAATTGGAAAAGGCTATTAAGAGCATTAGGTCCAACCACTTCCCCTATGAAGCAATCTAAGTTAAAGCAATCTAAGTTAAAGATTGAACATACCTTCACTTCTTTGTGTCATTAGTCTTACTATTGTTCCTAATATACATGAAAACCAATCAAGGAGAGAAGCAACCTAGAACTAAGGAGAAACTTCCTGACGATTAGAACAATTAACCAGTGGAACAACCTGCCTCCAGAAGCGGTGAATGCTCCAACACTGGAAGTTTTTAAGAAGAGACTGGACAGCCATTTGTCTGAAGTGGTATAGGGTTTCCTGCCTGAGCAGGGCGTTGGACTAGATGACCTCCAAGGTCCCTTCCAACTTTATTATTATTATATTAAGAAACATTCCAAGCCAGTTTTAACTTAAAATCCTTTTTTGCATCTTGCCTCTGATATAAGATTGTTTGTTATCATAAAGTGAAGACAGTGCTCTTGTCTACAGGTTGTCCTCAGCTTATAGCAGGTTGCTTAACAATCATTTGAAGTTACTAGCTAAGGGGGACTTACGACCCAGATCTGAGGTTCCAACGGTTGAATCCCCCCCTGTGGTCATGTGACTGCACTTTAGGTATTCAGCAACATGGCTGCATTTATGGCCGTTTTCAATGTTCCCCCAGTTGTGTGACCACATTTGGTTTTGCTGAAAATTGGCACTTCCATTTTTTGGCAAGACAACTGTGGTGTTTGCATTCACAATTGCCACATTTGCTTAACTGCCACAAAAAAAAGTCATAGAATTGGGTTGGTCACATGAGCAAACCATTTTGCAACCATTACTATTATGACCATAATGGACAGTTTCCTTTACAGTCATAACCAGAGAACTACCCATGTGACATTTTAGAAATTATTAATCACCCCATCTGAACCTTCACGTGATGGCCATATCTGGACCGAACGGTCATGGGGAAGTTTCTACTACAAAGAAGCAACTGCAACTCTTCATTGAATGTATCTGTTTTTGTAGCTTGACAAATCACTCAACAGTGATCTTTTATACTGGCATTTTAAATTACAGAATTCTGGAGGGAAGAAAGAGTTCTTTTTCATTCTCAAAGATTGCAGCCACAAACTATTTGATGTTTTCTGCCAGATTCATTTAAACACAAATATTTCTGCATGCCTTTCTCTTTTGCCAAGTGCTAGCAAGACATTTTCCTCATTTGGAATTTCACTGAAGTGCACCAACTGTTTAATCCCACCAGATGAAGTATAACAGATTGAAGATAAACACTGTACAATCATGCTTTCACTTCTCTATTTAAAGAGAAGCTACTTAAGTGCCAAACTAATATTTTCATCACTCTTCACTTTGTTGGAAATACATGCCTATTTTTGCAGGATAGTAGTTTTGTCTCTCTTCTCTTACAAAGCTTTGCCCAATTCAAACCATGTTCAGCATCTGTCAGACAAAGTCACTCAGATTTGCTCGCCCTGGGACACAGGCCTTGCTGCAGGTCCAGGGGAGGTGACTGGGGGTGGGTGTCTTGTCCGGTTATCCGGGAATTGAAATTGTTGAGCTGAGGAAGTGGACAGGTCATCACTGGAAGTTTTTAAGAAGAGACTGGACAACCATTAGTGTGAAATAGTATAGGGCAGTGGTGGCGAACCTATGGCATGGGTGCCAGAGGCGGCACTCAGAGCCCTCTCTGTGGACACCCGCACTGTCGCCCCAGTCCTAGGCCTTCAGCTGGGTTTTATAAAACATTTTCGCTTTAGGCCTCCACTGCCATGTGCAAAAAAAAGAGGTTCAATCAATCGGTCAATTTCAACTTCTCACGGGAAAAAAAAAGATCTTGCAAAGTTGCAATTGATTGATTGAACTTTTTAGTCCCACCCAGTCTGTTGTTACCACCAAAGCCACGCCCACCCAATGGGTCAGATCCAGCCAATGGGCCACGCCCACCCGGCACCCGACGATGCATAAGTGGGTTTTGGGTTGCACTCAGTCTCTAAAAGGTTCGCCATCACTGGTATAGGGTCTCCTGCTTGAGCAGGGGTTGGACTAGAAGACCTCCCTCCCAACTCTGTTATTCTGGAATAGTTTACCTCCTGGAGTTGTAGGTGCTCCACTTCTGGAGGTTTGCAAAAATAGCCATTTGACAGGAATTTGACAGCTATTTGACAGGGATAGTATAAGGTCTCTCGCCTTGACTCAGAGGTCCCTTCCAGTCCTATGATTCTATGATCACTGCATTTTGTACCAGCTGAGGCTTTCAGATGCTTTTCCATAACAGTCCCCACATAGAGTATGTGATAGTAGTCCAATCAGAAGATGATTAGGATATGAATGATTGTGAGCAGAGCCTTCCAGTCTAAGAATGGATGCAATCGACATTAAAGCTGTACAAAAGGCTTCCTAGTCACGACTGCCACTTGGTCTTAGAGCAGGAGCCGCGAGTCTAGAAAGATCCCCAAATTGCACACTGGATTTGTTTGGGGCTGAGAGTGGATCTCTCTCCCCCAATCGCCACCAACTGTGGCAACGCTGGAGAAGGCAGGTGAAGTATGGTAGATTGTGCTTATGAAGGAAGGCACATATTACACCTCTATTCTGCAAATTGCTTCCGACAGAAGAAAAAGACTGGAATCTAAGATTAGCATACTGCTAAACTCTTTCAGTCTGCTACATTCCCCCCCCTCATTCCTCTCCCTTTTTTTAAAAAAAAATTCCCCTAAGAAGAAATATTGGCACAAAGAGCAATTGAAAGATAAAAGCATTGCAATATTAAACTATTTGCAATAAATTCTATGTGCCTTTGAGTGGGACATATTTTCCAGTCCGACATTGTGTTTTTCAGAATTCTCCCCCCTCCCATTAATCCCATTGCACCCCCCATTCTGGGGAAAAAATGGGGCTTAAATATAGAGGGGGAAATTTATTCCTTCATAGGGGATTAAATAGCACTTTGGCACGGCATATTTTCTTTTGACATAATGTTCTTCCTATTATTTTCCAGAGCAGTGGAAGCTGATTTGGCATTCTTGACATTCTGATCCAAACATATTCACATATGCTAAATAAGTTGGCAATTACTATAATAGCAAAATGAGGGATCAGAGAAATAGAAGTCAATGTTTTTGATACTCTTATCACTTTTAATGCTGATCTGCATTTGCTGTTATCCTTAAAGCCCCACCACCACCACCAAAGTGCCAGTTTCAGCCAAAAGAAAAAACAAAAAACAAACAAACCCCAAAAGATTGATCTCAAATTATAGGAAGAAGTAAATCCTGGCTTTGCTCTCTGTAAGAATGTTTAGGATGCTATAGGTTCTAGAGCAGCGGTTCTCAACCTGTGGGTCGCGACCCCATTTGGGGTCGATCGACCATTTCACGGGGGTCGCCAAACAACGCGATCCGCCATTTTTTTTGTCAGCCAGCGCAGGGGGCGGCGCTGCGCAGGGGCAGCGCATGGGGGCGCCGCCGCACATGCGTGCCGCGCAGGGGCGGCACCGCACATGTGCGCTGCGCATGCGCGCTGCATGGGGCACCGCCGCGCATGCGTGTCGCACAGGGGGCGCCACCACGCATGCATGCTGCGCAGGGGCCGCCGCCGCGCATGCGCGCCGCCTGCTTATGTCCGGGGTCGCCGTATAAAAAGGTTGAGAACCACTGTTCTAGAGTCATCTGACAGAGAACAGGAATGCATGGGGCTAGTAATATTCTTATGTTTAGCCTGCATGTATGGGCAGGTGAATCTTATTCTCATAGTCTGTGAATGAAGTCTACAACAATCATTTACATAAACCGTCTGAATATTCAATAAGAAAGTATTTTACCAGTTGCTGCAGATAATCCCGAACTGTGTTTGGATAAACCAGTACGCTGATAGCAACTAAAGTGTTGAGTGCAAAATCAAAGATTTGGTAACAGAAGAAAGGGATGATCCAGGCTGCATGTTGCTAGACATAAAAAATAAAAAGAGAGGAGGAAATAGTTGCTTATAGAATTTTAATGCAATTTTCAATCATTTTTCTGAACAGGTCAAAGGGATCCATACATTAAAAACAACTACATTATAAAATATTGGAGATCTTCCAATCAAACCAATAGGCAGGCGGAAAAAAAAAGCTTTTCATTCAAGAACTAGCAAATTTCATCCAAACTAACATATATATATTTAATTAGGTTTAAGTTAGTCTTATAAATTAATCTTGATCTACTCCATATATTATTTCTCTTCAAAATACATTAAATGAACATCTCTTTATTAATATTCTTTACAGAACATAATTATATGTGTAAATATTATACAGTAATAGTAATAGCATAGTGCTAAGTAAACTGCTGTAGTACGGCAGGTAAACCTTATAAATAATTTATATGTATTCACTACTTGATATATAAATGATTATCCTTAAAATCAAGTTTTCCTGAAAAGCCCATGGAGATGCTCAATCATTGTTGCCCCAAAAGTGCTTTTTAAAAAGGTAACTAAACTTTCTTGTTTTTTCCTTGAAGACGTTCACCTCTCATCCAAGAAACTTCTTCAGTTTCACTGAATGGTGGGAAATGGAAGGATTTTCAACCAACACAATATACATGCACACTTTAAACACAAGAATACTAAGACAGAAGCTTGTTCATTCCCAGGACAAAACACCGAGACACAAACTGAGCAATGTGATACATGCAGTACAATGCAGTGAGATATGTGCAGATCTGTATGTTGGAAAAACAAAATAGCCATTTCACAAACACATGACACAACATAGGACAGTGATGGAGAACCTTTTAGAGACCGAGTGCCCAAACTACAACCCAAAACCCACTTATGTATCATTGGGTGCTGGGTGGGCATGGCCCATTGGGTGGGTGTGGCCCATTGGGTGGGCATGGCTGCCGTGGTAACGGCAGACTGGGTGGAACTAAAAAGTTCAATCAATCAATTCCAACTTTGCAAGATCTTTTTTTTTCTGCGAGAAGTTGAAATTGTTTTTTTTTTTTTGCACATGGCGACCGAGGCCTAAAGCAAAAAGGTTTTATAAAACCCAGCTGAAGGCCTAAGACTGGGACAATGGCGCACGTGCCCACAGAGAGGGCTCTGCGTGCCACCTGTGGCATGCGTGCCATTGGTTTGCCACCACAGACATAAGAGAACAAACCTATCAGGACAAGATTCAGCAGTCCATCTACATTTGAAAGACAAAGGCCACTCTTTTGAAGACATTCTGGACAGACAGGATTGCTGGTTTGAAAGAGGGGTCAAAGAGGCCACCTATGTTAAAACTGAATAGTCCTCTTTAATTGAGAGGGAGGCCTATGACACCACCTATATCCTGTTTCCAGCACAGTCCTTTCAACAGTTCCAAGAAGGTTCCACATCCATTTGTGCTATTCAGATGACCCTGAAGGTACAAATAAAGCTCCAAGTGGTCTTAATGGCTCTCGGAGAGAGTGCCAACAACCAGATGATTGTATGGAATATAAAACCATCCATTATCCACCATTCAGTCAGAACTGAAGGAGCTTCTTGGATGAGAAGTGAAACGTCTTCAAGGAAAAAACAGGAAAGTCCAGTTGCCTTTTGAAAAAGTACCTTTGGGACATTTTCCTGAAAAGTTTTTCAAAGCAATTTACTGGTCCTGAGAAAAGTTCAGAATGTATATACTTGTTTTTCTAGGAAGCCTTTCCCAACCAGGTGCTCTTTATATTGGGTTATAATTCTCAGAATTGCCAGTTATCATGGCCACAGAAGTTATAATCAAACATAACTGGAGGGCCCTAGATTGGGGAATACACCCTCCCCTATAATTAATCTAGGCTAACTTCTTTAGACATTTCTAAATGTAGCCTCATGCTCCACTGTATGCTTCTCCTAGACAATATGTAATACTTTTCCTCCTTATATTCTGCAAAGTACATCCTTATTCCATCATGTTTTGGACCTAACTGACTGTAGATAATCCTTCTTTATGAATGTCTATCTTTCTTTGTGCTTTTTTTCTGCTTTGTGGTCTGCTGCTCACGAGTGGGGCCATCTGCAAATAAACAGATATGTTTTTCTAGCACCATGCCCCTGGCAACTTTGTATGCTATGAGGTACTAGATCAGGGGTTCTCAACCTTGGCAACTTTAAGACTTGTGGACTTCAACTCCCAGAATTCCTCAGCCAGCAAAGCTGGGAGTTGAAGTCCACAAGTCTTAAAGTTGCCAAGGTTGAGAACCCCTGAACTGGATGCTTTGTGGACCAGTTTCAAAGTGAGTTAATTAAAACAGAATACAACGCTGTACATTATGCCTTACCTTATATGCACCATAGATGGCCATCGCACAAATGAGAATCATGAGAAGAGAAACTGCAGTTGCAATACACATATCTGAAATAAATAAGGAATCGGTCACAGCTCTGTGGAAGCCAGCATTTTTGTTTTATTAAATAAAATGTGTTCATTATGATTGGTCCCCAAGGAAAATATTAAGATATTCAATTGAAACTGTTCTCTTAATAGCATTCCATGTTTTTAACAATACACAATGGTACCAGAGGCCAAAGAAATCAAGATTGCCTTTTTCCTCTTAAACAAGCCTCTCCTTGTTTATGAAACACGAACTGGCCTGAGACAAAACTGAATTTTCCTTGGTATTATTAGAAGGTGTTTCCGGCCTAGTTTCTTCTCCTTTGGCCCAGAGACTACTTTTCTGGTGCAGGAGCATCCTCTGCTGGAGGACTTGGCTTGCTGTGATGTGTCCAAATTATTTCAGACTAAGGTTTGCAGAAGGTACTAATTTTGGACCACACAGCTCTTTGGCCTGAGAAAAACATGCCTGAGCTAAACCCCACTAGCTTAACTTTATATTCTTAGCTCCATCGAGCTGATATTCTTGTCCACATTTATGTGTCAGAAGTATCAGACCAACTTCTGCACTTTTTGCATACTGAAGCTGCTCCATCATCATCATCGTTATCATCATCATCATCACTAGTGTTTTGCTCTTTTATATATATATCTTTTATTACAGTTTTTTTCTTAATATAAAATGCAAATAGAAATAAAGAGAGTGGAAAAATGGGAAAGGAAAGGGAATGAAGGGAATAGAACATAGAATATAGAATAATAGAGTTGGAAGTTGGAATAAAGTGAAGGAAGGGGGAAAAGAAATAAAAAAGAAACAAAAAGCAGTAACTTCCATTTTTTTTTTTTTTGATGCAGTAAGACAGGCAGGGGTCCCCAACACCCAGGCCACAGCCCACTACCGGGCCTTGAGCCATTCAGAACCGGGCCGTGAAAGTGATAGATGAGCGTGCACGCATGTGTGCGCATCCCCACTTGTGCAAGCAGTGGGCAAGTGTATGCATGCATGCTCCATTTCTGTAAGCGGCGTGTGTTCATGTCTGCTGCTAGCACATATGGAGATGCACACGTGCCCTCCACTCACATGGACACATCTCCTCTCCCCCCACCTGCTATTCCACAAAGCCAGAAAGATTGGGTAAGAGAAAGTAAGTAAGAGATATATTAAAGAGTAAGTAAGAGATATAGTAAAGTTATAATATCAAATTTTAATTATATGAAATAACCACATAATATAGTATCAACTTTTTAGTTATGTAAAATAACCAGCAGCCATTTTTATAACAATAACCCATTTAAGGAACTCATCTTTTGCTCATTTAAAGACTAAACTTTCAAAAAAAAAATCCTTTTAAAGCTTTCCCATATCCTACTCTAAGTTTCAGATTTCAGTTGAAAAAAAAAAAACACAGGTAAAAATTGGACAGGATGGGACCATTGATTCAATACCTGATCCTGCAGGAGTTTTATTTTATGTTCTTAGCATGGAACATATAGATTGAATTCACATGCTATATTAAACTATGATTAGTGTAACATGATGTGCTGACTAAATCACAATTGTTTGGATTCATACAGCATACTAAGCCAAATGTAAACAAACCAAATCATAACTTAATATAATGTTTGAATGAACGAGGCACTTCATTTAAAATGCCATAAACATATCCAGGTTCTGACATAGATAATGACTCTGTTCTTAAGACACTAAAAAGGTATTGAACTTCTGAGTAAATATTTTCAGGATTGTGCTGACAATTCTGAACTGATTTATTGTAATTACTTTCTTTTTTCCTATTCAATTTTAGAGTCACTTAGGTGAGAATGGGCAATGTGGAAATTAGACAGACAGACAGACAGACACAGACAGAGACAGATAGATAGATGATAGATAGATAGATGTTCTGGCGTTCTGGCACCTTTTTTTGACGAATTTTCAATTTCTGCTGTCCCCAACAGGGAATGGCACGTGGTTAGTCCCGGGGCATGACTTGTGCACTTGCACAGACTCGGCTGCTGTCCCCTGCACAGGCTGTGCTACTCCCTCTGTTGGCTTTCAAAAGCCAATAGGAATTGCCCGGACCTGGTCGTTAATGGCTGTCTCTGCACTGCTGAGTGTGCCAAAAGACTTGCCCGGCAAACATTGTGCATCCAAGTTGTCTGCAGCGGAGGTGAGTTGCCGGGAACTTTGTATCCCTCCCTGCTGCCCAACCACACCATGCCCTTGTGAGTAAGAGAGGACCGGAGGTGGGAAGTGGGGGGCAGACTTAATTTTGCCCCGCTGAAAAAAGCGGACCATGTGCACACCTGCCTTGCGCTCACCCTGTGTCAGCCAGGCTCTCCCTGGCGTGCTGCAGCTGATTGGAGGTGGCCGGCCAGGCACCAAAGCACCGAAAACAGCGGAGTCTGTGTGCGCGTCTACTACGCGCTCACTTGTCAGACATGCTCTCCATGCCTCAGATCAGCTGCAGTGCACCATGGAGAGCAAGGCTGATGCAGGCTAGGCAGCCATGCACACAGACTCTGCTGTTTTCAGCTGCAGCGCGCCATGGAAGAAGGAAGCTGGTTTTCCTCTGTTAAGAACTGCACGTAAAATACTTAGCTGAAGGAGCAGACAACGCCATAGCTGACCACTGCCTAAGTTTACCCATTGCAACGGTTTGTTTGACCTGGGCCTAACATGCTGTGTGAAGATAGCCACTATGGCTTATTTAACAATCAATATTTAAAATGAACCATTTTATTCCATGGGTGCTGAACTCATGGTCTGCCTACAGCTGCCCAGCAGTCTTTTGTTGCCACCTGATGATAGTGAAGCCATTATTTTGGCCTCTTATTGGGGAACATAAAAAAGATATTAAGGTTTAAGGCACACATTTCACCCTTGGTCCCATTAATCAGGTTGATATTTCCTATTATTTGTGGTTTTGATCAAAATGAATGGGCTTCTTAACATTTTGAAGAAATTGTATCCATTATGTTGCTTAATACCCCACAAACCAAAATGCTGAAAATTATGAACTTGCCAAATTGAAAGCCATTTTTCTTTTCTTTAAGATCTGTCTCCCAACCTCAGCCCCTCTTATGGCACTGGTTTAACTGGGCCTGGGAGATTGAATGCTTCTTACCATTCTTTTCTTATTTGCCCAGCTGTAGGCAAATCCCCTGCAACACTGGTTCTCAATTGTTGACCCCTGGGGGAGCATGATATCGTCACAGGGGGTCCACAAAGTCTTGAAAAAATGTTATGATTTAAATCTTGAGTTAAGTCTTGGTGGTCCATGACCATGGTCCATGGCCACAAAAGGTATTTAAAGAGGAATCAATGGTGAAGAAAAGGTTGAGAACCACCTGCCCTACCACATCTTCCATAGTATTATTTTAAACAAACATCTAAACATCCCTTTCTTATCTCTCTGCTCCATGACGAAGAAGTCAGGAACATCAGGAGTAGGGTTAAGCTACTACGAAGGTATAAGGGGCAGTTCATCCCTCTGAGCCCTAATATACCCAAGCAAATGCCAAAATACATCTTTGTAGTCACAACTCCTGGTAACTGAAAATGGGAAATACAGTCTGAGAAGCATTGGCATGAACACAGAGCTGGGGCATGAGAGTGCAGTGCTAAACTGTAATTAAATAATAGCTTTAGATCAGTTCACTCTATTACTACTCCAGGTATTTATTTAATACAATCCTTTGATGTAATTAAGTAAAACTCATTTAAAAAAAGATAAAGGTTTTTCCTTGTCCAGTCATTTCTGACTCTATGGTGCTCATCTCCATTCCTTAGCCAAGGGAGCCAGCCTTGTCCAAAGACACTTCTGTAGTCATTTGGCCAGCATGACTATATGCTGAGGTGCATGAAACTATTACCTTCCATTGAAGTGATGATTATTTATCTACTTGCATTTGCATGCTTTCGAACTGCAAATTTGGCAGGAGCTGGGATAAGAACAGGCACTAACTCCATCATGTGGTGCTCGGATCTATAACTGACAACCTTCTGGTTAATAAGCCCAACATCTTAACCACTAGGCCATTGCGCCCCCTATACCTATCTTTATGTGGGGATGCAGTGGCTCAGTAGTTTAATGACATTGAAACTGCCGGACAGAAATGGTCTGCACCCCGGTGGTTCGAGCCTTGCATCGTAAGATAGAGTGAGCTCTTGTCACTCGATCCCCAGCTCCTGCCCACCCAGCAGTTCAAAAGCATGCAATATTGCAAATAGATAAATGGGTACCACTTTACATAGCACACGTGTGTGTGGAGAATAGAAGCCAGCGCTGGACCTGGCCGGATGCAAGGCAACAAAACACGAGGTGAGGTGAGACTGGCGGAGGAGCCCAAAAGACTTACAAACCTGAGCACCCTAGTCATCTGGTATAAGCTAGTTTTCCCCCTGGGGTGCACCACGGACAGGCCTGCAAGTGCCAAGCAGAATGAACTAGCAATTTTGGCTGTCAGAACTGCATTATGCCTAGCATTTGTAGATTTCCCTGGCATTGTATGCCATATGCTAAATAAATAATACTTATCTTTATTGAGGCTGCAAAATGCTGCTGACCATTAGATGTCAGCCAAGTGTTAGATTTTTCTCTATTTCTTTGCTTCTATCTACTCATCTTCTATTTTTTTGGAGTCCAAACTTTTTCCAAGGTGAATCTCAGTGGGCAAGGCAGCCTGTTTTAATAAATCACTTTCAATTAAAGTCTTCTTTATAAATATCATCTTTTGTCTCAAGAATTTTCAGAGAAGGTTCAGCACACACACACACACACACACACACACACACACACACACACATATACACACATCAATTTTATGCCAGCTATGAAAGTGCTGCCCTGGCACAGTATCAGGTCAGTTTAACAGGAGCCAGATTGTAAATTACTAATGAAATGATATATACTTACTGGCATCATCCATAAATTCAAAGTCATTGCTTAATTCAGTACCCGCTAAGTGGTACTGGCCAGGATCTGTCAAAGCGCTCAATATAATCAGCAGAACCACTGCATTGAGGATCTGGGTAAAAAAAGAAGAAGAAAAAAGGTGGGTAGGGAGAATCAGAAGATCAGAATACAAATTCTGAAGTTTTGTTCTATAATGGAAATCACTAGAAGAGAGCATACTTCGTATTTTTATTTCAGGTGATATTTCTGATATGCTTAATGACAGCATATTTTCATTCTGCCAGATATAAAAATACAGGTGGCACTTTGAGACAGAATATCCAGACAGCATAAATATGAACATCATGACCTTTCTTTAGAGATTTTATTTGAAAATGTGTTTCCTTTTCAAATATGCATAAGCATACTAGATTGTTAGATGCATGATAATTCCATTTCGCAAGACAAATAAATACAATCTAATTGGATTAATGTTACAAAGGATTTTTCTATCTCTTGTTTGCGTCATTATTGGACTGGCCCAGTGATAGCTTACCTCAAGATAAACTCTAAAGAGCAGACAGTTAAAGCAAGTCTTAAGATTTTATGTTGTTTATAATTTAGGGTAACTTTTAATGATAACCAAGCTTTAATATATATTCCTGTGCCATATGCCAATTGTATACAAGTTACACTCATTGTAAGAAGCAATTGTTTTAATTTTCAGGTCAGGAGATAAATTCTAATTGATAGAGAATGCTTTGATTTTTAGGCTGATGGATAAGAAAAATATTCTGCAATGAAAACAAGTGGCAGCAGAGAGGAAGGATTAGGTGCCTTACCAGGAAACATAGATCAAAATTTGGAAAATTTCCATGCAGTAAAATCTCTCTTGACCAGATACTTTGCATTTGCAGCTGAACACAATACAACAGCACACTTCATTCTCTTTCTTCTACTGGCTTTTAAACTTTATCTTGTTGTCCAGTATCCCCATTTTTATTGAAATGGAGTTAAATTGTATTTATTTAAACCATTCTTAAATAAATTGCCCACCCTATTGTTGTGACTCTGGGTGGTGAATTGGAAATAACAAGGTGTAGTTTCAGCTATAGAACTGTGCAGTTTTGTACATGGTTTATAATGAAAAAATTCCCTGATTAGATCAATGAAGCCAAATTTCTCTTGGTTATTGGGAAAACAGAAATATGAAACAAAAGGAAGGCAACGGTCAAATATATAGACCTGTAAATGAAATCAATACACTCTAGCAAAATTATTTATTTACTACCTCTTTGAATACAGTATGTTCTTGAGTTTCAGTTCAAGGTCAGGGCTCACTCCAGACATGATACCTATTCTTCTTCCCCACTTCTTTTCTTTATCCTAAGTTTTACAGACTATCCAGGATAATTGGAAGCCATTCTCTTCAGGGATGGAGTAGAAACTGAATCTTGCTTTGCACCATCAGGAAAAATGTTCTACCACTGATATTCTGGATCTAGCCAGTGAATCTAGCCTCACCTTCCCAATGATTCTTAGGAAATGTTAAAACTACCTTCCATTTTTACCAGTTCTGCCATCATAATAAACATGATTAAAGGGGAAATATTTTTTTTTAAAAAAAATATATATCAGGACTGTCTGAGTGGTGATAATTTTTCAGATTCTTTGAGGGGCTCACAACAGCTTCCCATCTGCTTATAATTGGTCAGATGAGAAAGAGGAGGCAGAACTAGGAAAGGCTTTGGACTAATTCAAAAGAGTACTTTGGTGTTTTACAATAATGTGGCCAGCTGTCCTTAGCTCACAACTAAAAGCCATGATTTTCTGCTTCATGTGTTGTGTAAGTCCAGGCAAAATATCACGATTTACCTGGGTCCTGGGAAATAGCTATAAATATACCCTTTAAAGATTCCAGAAACTGGAAACAGGTCAGAATAGAATAGGAAGAGGAGGGGAAAAGCAAAAGAAGTCCAGAGGCAAACAAGCATGCAGACAGTATTAGCGCATAAGGGATTAAAGGAGGGTGACTGAGCTACAGCATGCTGAGTAATCTGTTTGCCCACTGTGCAAAATGAAGTTCTGGTTATATAAAGGATAAAGCTTGGGCAAATCACTTAGCATGTAGCTCAGCAGTTCTATTCAGTTGATGCAAAATGCTTATGTTTGAAATCATCATTTCATAAGTCTCCCGAGCCATGAAAGATACAAAGAAATAAGGCATTTCAGAGAACACTGTCCCAGTTTACATACTGCACTTAAGCTAGTGTTTTAACATGGTCAGAAGAAGACACATTTAATTATATACAGTAGCTTGGCCTATCAGTGTTGGTGCAGATGTTTTTTCTGATTTTTTTGTGCCTCCAGAAAATCAAAGACTCTAGAGATAGCAACTTTCAGCTCCTGAGTTTCCTTTTATTGCCTCTGGAGATTTTGAAATGATTGCTTAAAACTAACAGCACAGTCTCCTGCCGTTCTTGGAAGGAGTTACCTTTAGGCCTTGGAAGATCTAAGTGAGATTTCTCATTCTGTTCCTCATTTCTTTCAATAAAGTCAGAGAAAGTTTCATGAGCCTAATACAGTGCTGGCGAACCTGTGGCATGTGTGCCAGAGGCAGCACGCGGAGCCCTCTCTGTGGGCATGCGCCATCATCCCAGCACAAGTGGTCTCTAAAATTTCACCATCACTGGCCTAAAGCCAGCCAGCCTGGAGCCATTGGGAAGTCCACCATCCCACCCGCCAGAGACCCCCTGGATCTTCCCCAACCCTGCCCTGCCCAGCTCCCACAGGTGTCCCTCCTCATAAGCAACATCGAGGTGGCCACGCCCCCCGGCCATGCCCACTCAGTCTGCCATGACTACTGCAGCCACACCCGCCAAGTGGGCCACACCCACCCAGCACCCGGCGATACATAAGTGGGTTTTGGGTTGCAGTTTGGGCACTCGGTCTCTAAAAGGTTCGCCATCACTGGCCTAATGCCTCACTTTTACAACAGACCATTACCTTGTCCTCATCTTAGAGGACGAAAGCAGGGTATGGCCAGAAATGGCTACTCCCCAACTAGGTATAACCTGTGTATCTATCGGAACTATGACAGGTAAACAGAAAAAGTGAGCCGTTGTTCCAGTGGTTAAAAAAAGTTATTCTAGGCAAGCTCAAAGGTCTTTCCCCCACTTATTCTTGGAGACAGGGAAGTCTTAACACTGAGTGATTTAATTCTAAAATGTGAAAGGAAAGTGAGCAACTCTTTATCTGCTATTTTGGCAGAGGAATTTCCAATTCATTAATCTGATCTTTGGTATGTGGTGGGCTGTTGATATTAGCTTTCCAAAGCTGCACAACAGGCCAGCATTTTCTAAGGTTACTGTGCCATCATGCATTATACTGCGAAGGGCACCTTACTTTTCCCAGAAATAAAAGTTACCAAATAAGTGCCTAAGTTTGGTTACTAGTGATATTTTATCATGAATAAGTTTTAAAATATTCAAGCTGAGCATAGGTGGAATAAGATTATGCATGCAGGGCAGTACAGTAGAAAATCCACTGCTCATCATCAAATCCTCAAAAAAGGATTTCTGTTCTCCTCAAGCCCATTGCCTCTGGTTCTCTGAGCAAAACATATCTTGCATATATTATCTTTAGCCTGAGGGGCAGGAGGAAAAAGGAAGAAGAAACCTTTATCAAAATAGTTCTCACTTCCAAATATTTTCTCCTCCCTATTTGTAATTTCCTTTCAAAAGATAAGCCTAGCAAATTTATCCCTAGTTTTTAAGTTTTGTAAATTATGTTTATTTAACTTGCCTTCCCCACCCTCACCTTTCCCCAATATCTCGTTCAAAACTCCTGCTTACTTAAATTCCAGGGCTTAAAATTTATATTTCTACTATTGCAAGTTTCTGTTATGGACTTGCAGATATTTTTTTAAGTTTTTCTGAGCTATTATGGCATGCCATAGAGTATTCTGAGCTATTCATTCGTCTCTCCAAGCTATCTCATTCAGTAGACAGTTTTATTTTTCTCTTTGCAATATATGAACACAGCCAAGTCATGAAAACACAAAGGCAGGTTTGGCTTTGATTTCTGGTTTGTTTTCCCATTATTTTGTGAAGGACTTTTGTGAAGCCTTATAGCCTACAGTATAATACTCAGCCATCCTTGTCTAATCTTAGAAGCTACTTGGCCCCAGGACTGTACTTGAATGGCAGGTTACCAGATATTCCACAAACATTGGCTGATTGGGAAGTTTAAAAAAACATGACAGAAGTCAGTGACAGCCCACTTCCATAACAAAATTAAGAAAATGGTTTAGGACCTAAACCATTGCTGGCTGTGGAATTCTGAGAGTTGAAGTCCACATGCCTTAAAATTGTCAAGGTTGAGAAACACTGGTTTAGGCTTTTACTATGCACTATATAGCCTGTTAGCTGTAGTGGGTAAAGCATCACATTAGAAACAGGGAGTCTGAGTTTGATTCCCACTTTAGGCAAAAAGCTAGGAGGATGACCTTAGGCCAGGGGTAAGGAACCTTGGCTCTTTTATGATTTGTGGATTTCAACTCCCAGAATTCCTGAGCCAGCCAGGCAATCTCTGAGAGTCAGGCATGACTGAAAAGGGGGAAAACACTTAGATTTGTCTGTACAAGCCAATATGGTAACAACTGAAGACCCTGTTCTCTTGAGGTCTACAGTGCTCAGAAAGGTAGACAGAAGGATATGAAGTGACCAGCAGCAAGGAAGATGAATCAATTATAACAGTAATAGATATAAAACTTGAAGGGACTGGTTTAGGGACAGATCATCCTGGATAAGGACTATCTATATAGTCTCTTGAGGTTGGAGAAGACTCCTCAGAATATTGTGGACAGCCAAGAAAACAAATAAATTGATCATTAAACAAAGCAACCCAGAATTCTCAATGGAGGCCCAAATGAGGTTCAAACTTCATATACATTACGTAAAGATCTAACTCTCTGCAGAAAGCTCTAGTGCTGGCAATGGTAGAAGGTAAGAGGATGAAAAATAGCAAAGTTTATGGATTCCTTGTTAGAGTATGAGCTCCTGAACACATGAAGTGTGCTGAAAGAATACAGAGAAACAAAATAGCAGCAGGATCCATTCTAAAGGAAAAATGTTCATAATATAGCTGCTTCAAATGCAAAGGGTTGATTTAGCCCAGTTATTAATGAATGCTAACAAGTTTTTGTGATGTAAATGGCAGCTTTATTAAAAAATACATAGGATAGGAAAGCTGACTTCTATTTAAATCACACGTTGGAGAGAAAGACAGGAGAGAGACAGGAAGTCCCCTTGTCCCTTAACTCAGCCACTCATTTTACTGACAATTGTTCAGATGAGGAACAAAACACATGGACAGACTTTTCCTCCTCTCTCCCCCTCAGATAGGGTCATTGGTGCAAAAAGACATTAAATCTTGTTGTGGTTGTCAGTCAGTAGAGAAAATTAAATATGTAGTTCGGCTCATAAGAGTATACTGTATTCTTTCAATCAGAGCTTTTCATTCAAACAATTTATAGTGGTATAATGATGATGATGATGTTGGAAGGGATCTTGGAGGTCATCTAGTCCAACCTCCTGCTCAGGCAGGAAACCCTATACCATTTCAGACAAATAGCTGTCCAGTCTCTTCTTAAAACTTCCAGTGTTGGAGCATTCATAGCTTCTGGAGGCAGGTTGTTCCACTGATTAATTGTTCTGTCAGGAAATTTCTCCTTAGTTCTAGGTTGCTTCTCTCTTTGGTTAGCTTCCATCCATTGCTTCTTGTCCTGCCTTCAGGCACTTTGGAGAATAGCTTGATGCTCTCTTCCTTGTGGCAGCACTTGAGATATTGGAACACTGCTATCATGTCCCCCCTCGTCCTTCTCTTCATTAAACTAGACATACCCAATTCCAGCAACCGTTCCTTATATGTTTTAGCTTCCAGTCCCCTGATCATCTTTGTTGCTCTTCTCTATACTCTTTCTAGAGTCTCAACATCTTTTTTAAATCGTGGTGACCAAAACTGGATACAGTATTCCAAGTGTGGCCTTACCAAGGCATTGTAAAGTGGTATTAACTACAAATGTTGAGAGGCAAATGAAATATAAGGAATAGGAAAGATATAGTTTGTAGTATTCATTAATAATGTATTTATAGTTTTAAAAATGCTTTCTCAAGCAAAGCTTGACTTCTAGCAACTACATGCACATGACCATGTTGTTTTGTCAAATGAGGTCAAGGTCAGTTGAGGCATAGATTTATCTGCAAGTAATAGTTGTTTTCACATATAAGACACTTCTTTTCTAGGGCGGTTTCCATGCATTGATGTAATAGATTGTGAGCCATAAAAATCTTACAATTAATTGTTGCATTTACCACAAAAGACTGTTATCAAAATGCAGACTGGAAGCAGATTATAATTTCCCATCTGATAAAAACAACCTCTTTGCCTTCTTCAAATCATCTGTTATGATCCAGAACAGGCATGTAGTAACCTCATTAGTTCAGTAATCATTACATTGATTGCTCCATACAGGGGATGATCAATTGGTGGGAAGACTGTGATATATATGCGGGCTCAGCTAACCCTTGGGCTTTAGAGGGTCCTATAACAATACTGCTGTGCTTTGGAGACTTTAGAATCTCAATTATCTCTTTCTTCCCTCTGGATTGTTCTCTTTAATTTTAGCTGGCAGGTTTACTACCAAATGGAAAACATCTATTGCATAAAAAAATTGAATGTTTATAGGTATTTACAACTTTGGTGTTTAAGTGGGAGAAGTTAGAGCTATTGCCGAAAATTGCACACATAGAAAGGAGAGATGTGTAAACATGGCTGCCAAGAGTAAGTCTTTTAAATAGCCAGTAGGCTAGTTGCAGTGCAGCTAGATACAAGTCAAATTGAAATATGCAAAAGTTATGACATTAGCATACTTTAATATGTTATCAACATCAATACTGGATGGAAAATATATGAAACACCTATCTGAAGACTATGTATGTGGGGTGGGCCTTATTGAATCCACAACCCATTTTCTTTTACACAATCATTAATTACATTTTTAAACTATAAATTTAAACTTTAAGAATTGTTTTAATTATACTTTTTCAGGATACTTAGACTTGTTCTATCTCCTGCACCTATTGTCAGATCAGAATGTCTCTAAATGTGTCTAAATTCTGCCACATTGCCAGCAGAATTGTACTCATTGTACAAAGACCACGCAGATTAGAATGGATTGTTTTTTTCAGCTTTTTCAGAAATGATCTGAATGGTTTGTGAGGTGGCTTTGTTAAGTTTGTTGAACCAACTCATTTGAACTGAGTATGTCTAATGGTATGCAAAAAAAACAACTCCTGAATATGAGACATTTCAATTTTGAAACATCTATTTTGAGATTGAAACAGATGTTCTGACCTTCCTGAAAGTGTTTTGATGCAGTTTCAATTGTTCCAGAAATATTCTGAGCCTAAAACTGACATGCTATACTCAGAATACCCCTGGAATGTCCAGGACAGATTCTGAGCAATTTTATAAGGTCAACATAACCTGTGTTGAGCTTGAAAAGTTTTATCCATCTCTAATTAATACACAGAGAAACAGCTTCAAAAAAAATCTCTGCAAAAGGACACTGAATTGGCAACTGTAAGTCGAAGTGAATAAATGTAAAGCAACAAGCTGGGGTCAAAAAGCCCTAAATTTATATATTCATTAGTTCCAATCTGTGGAATGAAAATATTGATCCAGTCAGTAGTGCTGTAAATAAGTAGTGCCATAAATAAGTGGGAAATGTTTTGTTGGAAATTGTTCAGAAAGGAAACAAAAGTAAAATTGCTTTTACAGAAATGGATGGTATGACCATATGTTCAGGCACTTCAAGAAAAATATTGCAGAGATGGAAGAGTCTCCAACATAAAGCAAATTCTTCTGCAGAGCCAACCTTTCAAAATATTTTGACACAACATTCACCCGTTTTGAAAATACTGAAGCCTATTTCTAGCTTTTGTCTTCAAAAGGGGGCTTGAATTGTGACAGTGAAGAAACTATTTTTAAAATTAATGACAAATTAATTTGTGGCAATTGTCTGCACACCAAGGAAGTGGCCTGCAGGATTGTAAGCAGTTTTGTTTAGTGTTTGCCTCACTTAATGACCAAGTTGCCGGTCCCAATTGTGGTTGCTGAATGAGGATTACCTAAATATGGTAGCAAATCAATGAAGCCATTTCAAAAGATGTACTGCCCCCTGTCCCACCCTGTCCCCTGCCCCGTCCACCCGCAGGGCCACCCACCACCTCCACAGCCTACCGCAGATCGCCCAGGTGGCCTTGCAATGCCATGTTGGCCACGCCCTCCACCCACGCCCCAATGCATCATCTGCACGCGACGGGGCATGAGGGTGGAGTCTTGTCCCTGCTACCCAGCTGCCATGTGCTTGGCTGCACTGCTCTGCGCGGGCTGCGCCCAGGGGCAACTCTCCTCTGGGGGGACTGCTGGTGAAGAGGCAGGCGATGGCATGCGTGCCCACAGAGAGGGCTCTGAGTGCCACCTCTGACACGCGTGCCATAGGTTCGCCACCACTGGATAGAAGAATTCTCTTTTGGGCAAGAGATAAAGTTTCCATCCATTCTTGGTTTTTGTAATGGCCAGGTTTTTACTTTTGATGACCAAGAACTGACTTTCACAATATCCAAGAACAAGGATAAAGCTATCTGATTTCTCTGAGAAAAGAGATAGTGTTTGTTGCTGGTTAACACAAAACTACAAACAACAGATAGTATTACCAGCCAGGCTGCATTAGTAGATTAATACTTTTAGGTGGAGAACTGCAGGATTATTTTGGATTACATGACTGGATTGGGGAGAAGAACATGTTGCCAGATATGGGTTAAATGCTGTGTAGTCCTCATGGAGATACTGGGCTTTGGTTGTTTAAATAAAAAAAGTGTTTGTAGGGGGCAGCAAAAAAAAAAAACACGCTTATCAAGACATCATCGTGCAAACTATGTCAGATGTCATTATGATACATATATCCTCATTTTGATGTCATTGTGACTTATTACAGACACTTCTATTAACGAAGTCTCTCCCTGATCAGTTTTAGATAGATACATACTTGCGAATCCAGAGCATGTTACTTTATTTTTACAGAAGAAAGAAAAAAAGAGTTGAGATACAATAAATATAGGATTTAAAGAACCTTTTAGAGGACTGTGAGTTATCCTGTTTGGTACCTAAATGGACTCCAGAAGATAGTAGAGGACAGGAAGGCCTGGAGGAACGTTGTCCATGGGGTCGCGATGGGTCGGACACAACTTCGCAACTAACAACAACAATTAAACTTAGTACTAAAGATGAACTAATTCCAGCTTTCTCCGGTCTATTACAGGTTGTCCTCATCTTATGTCCACAGTTGAGCCCCAAATTACTGTTGCTAAGTGAGATAGTTCTTAAATGGGTAAAAATTGCCCTATTTTACATCCTTTCTTGCACAGTTGTTAAGTGAATTGACTTTGCTTGTCAGAAGGCCGGAAAAGGTGATCCTATGACCCTGGGACACTGCAACCGTCATAAATATGAGTCAGTTGTCAACGGTCACTAAAAGAATGGTTGTTAGACTATCTGTGCCATCTCTGAATGTGCTAGAATTATGATTCTTAGAAATCTTAGCCAGGCTGGCTGGGACCTCTTGAGACTCAAAGTCCCAACACACTTGGTAACAACAACTAACTGGTGGAGCATTCCTACTCAAGCCATTCTAAGCTGTTCCAGCCCCTCTCTCTGATTTTGGGTGTCTCTTGAACATCCTTCATTAATTGTTATTTTGAACACTATAATAAATCCTTAGAGAACTGAGGTCAAAGGAAAGTCATTTATTCAATAGTAGGCAGCCTAATTATCTCAGGAGATTAGGTTAAATCAATTTACTACTCAGCATTTTTATAGATTCTTTTCATTTACCATCTCTCTTCCTATTGACAGTACAGTCTTTTGGAGAAGTGGCTGTATAAAATGATAAGCAAACAAATAATTTAAGGCAAGCTATTTTGAGATACCGCTGCCAATTTTCCAAGTATTACTATTGTCAATATATTACACTATAATAGCTTTGAAAATTTTCCATAACTGTTTCTTATCCCTATAGTGTATTAACAGATGTATCCTTTTTAGCTTTTTAGAATGGCTAAGGTCAATCCAAATGTTTACCTATTGTTCACTTTACTGTGCCCTTTTTTATTTTTGTAAGCTACTCATAATCATGTTGTTTGAGTTGGGCAGCTATATAAATGCAGTACATAAATAAATCCTACCATTTGGCTACAAGCTTACAAATAAGTCACTTGAATTCAGAAAATAAATAATGCATTTTAATATAGTGATTGTGGAAAAAATAAAATTTCCTGGCAGAGTGTCAGGTTTAATCCGTTGCATTCCGCTTGTTTTCTTTTCTTTCTAATAAGATGAGGCAGCAAGTAAAAAGCATTTTCTTATCCTTTTTAAATAAGTGCATCTATAAGTTGAATTAACATCAACTTATATTGCATTTCAGAATGGCTCACATCCATTTCCTATCCTGAATAAATATTCACAGGAGATGATGTCCAGACGGAAAGTATTCTTAATAGCACTCATAATATCAGAATAGCCATCATCTAGCCATTTCATATCTGAACAGCTCATTCATAAACATTTGTAAAAGCTTTTTTTAAAGATAGGTCTGGAGACCAATTATTCTTAGGCCAGAGATTTGATCCGACTGCCAAGTTATAATACATGCAATTCTAGAAAAAGCTTCCGGAAATTTACAGGAGAAAATTAAGGTTTTACTACAAGATCAGATATCTACTGAAGGTGAAACAGGATGTGGAAGGGAATTTTATTCTAGCCTTCTGAATATTCCAAATCTGACTGCACACGCCTTTAATAATTTTAATGTAGCTCTAGTAAGCCAATTAACTTTCAGAAAAAAATAAATCAGTTTCTTGCTTATTCTATGGTACAGAGCCTGGTGTAATAGCTATGTAATGGTTCTACAAGATTCCTAAAATATATGCAGGTCTGTATATTTAACCAAAATTTTGTACTGAAACCTATCCAATTTTAACCTCTTCAGACGTGTTGTAATTCAACGAATTATTAGAAGACTCTGATTAGGGAAGGTTGCAGTATAGCCAAAATTTGCCTTTTAAACTCCCCCCTCAAATGTCAATAAATATATCAAGCATTAACCCATGATACATCATTCCTGGCTTGAAAATGATTTGATCTACACAAAGTGAAAAACAAAATTGTTGGCTCTCAAATAAATCTTAGAAAAATGTCATAGCTGATTAATTCTTTTCCTCTAAATATATGCAAGATGCTAACAAGATGTGATCTCACATGGACTGACTTTTAATCTGTTGGACTTCCAGTTTATATAGATCCCTGAAGAAAGCAGGATGTAATGACTTTGGCTGTTAAAAAGAAGAACCAGAGTCCTTCAGGATATAAGGACAGGTTGTGACATCAAAAGAAGCTCTAGAAGAAGGCACTGACAGACTATTTCTATGCTATTGTTCAGAGACATGGAGATGGACAACATGTCTACAGTATTGGAATTCCTCATTCATCTCCACCTTTTATTCTAATAAAAATATATATTTCTTATATACACTAGCTCCACAGATACCAAAGATAAGACAGTTACAAAAAGACCAAACATTGCTGCATTAAAATTTACATGCAACCCAACCTTATACACTGAGAGTGAGATGCCCTATAGTGCATATAGAAAATTAAACTTCATCTATTGAGATCCATATTCAAATGCTGACTTAGCTGGGTACTCGTTGGATGATCATGGGCCACATGATTCTTGTAACAAGAAGGGATAATAGCAATAAATGTTTAACAGATAATACAGATGGAACAGCCTAATTAATTGAATGAACTCAGTCTCAGAAAAAGAGGGCAGGGAACAGCTGCTCTAAGGATGTACCTTCTTAAGTCTCCTACTGGGGAGCCCTGGAACCTGGAAGGAGCTGCTTTTGATTGGATCATGTGTACCATGAGGATAAGTAAATCCACAATTACATTGCCATGACCTTCTGCTGCAAGGCATAGAGCCTCCTCCATCCACCTGCAACCAAGGGTCTTCTAAAAAGTGGCACTTAAATTTTGATAGGTTGGTTTTCCAGAGGATCATCATCTCTGCTGTTCTTTAAATGAATATCAGATATGTGGCTCTTTCCAGGGGTTTGAAGCTCAGATCTGGATCATTTTTGTGACCTTTTCAACATCTGCTGCTAATTTTATACACACCTGCTTTGGAAGGTGGGGATAATAGTTTTAGCATGATTTACAATTAATTATTGATTGATTTATTGGTTTTATTTCCTGCCTTTCACCCAGAATAGCTATTACATTTAACACACGCATATATATTAGCAATACACTTATTCAGAACTTATTCATTGGGGGGGCGGGAAACCCAACCTTATTCACTGCTTTCAAATCATTACTTGCTAAGTCAGGTAACTTATGGATTTTATTCGGCCTATTTTTCTGACATGCTCCCTAAATGCCTCACCTAGAATATTTTATGGCCTTCCTATAAAGAGAGGAAGGAAACTGCTTGTGGGGTTAGCAGCAGGAAGGGCATTACTGTATCTCAAAAAGAATTATGTTGCTAATGACTCTTTAGAGGGCTAAGCTCTCCAGAAATAACTCCTCTTTTGAAAAGCAGCCTTAGCCGCTGAAGTCAGCATCCCACAGAAGTCTTGCTGAAAAGATGCAAGTGTCTGCTAGAAAGGGCAAGGTGCCAATTTGCAAGGCAAGGAGCCAAGATATCAGAAACCAGCAGGAGTAGACAGGGAGAAGACGGACAGTAATAAAGGAAGGATGGAATCTGCCAAGCATCCTGGAGAAAGATGGAAGGATGGGGAAACCTGCATCAAAGTAAAAGCTGCTAAGTAAAAGCTTAAAATTTACTTATGCATGAGTGAGGCTTGCCAAATGGAAGTAGGCTGTTTGGCCATCTTTTTCCCACTCTGCTTTATTTGAGGTCTTCTGGCTGCACCATAGATTTGTTTGAATAAACACAGCAAGATATTTAAATAGAGTGGATTCATTTCTTCAGATCCCTCAGGAAGAATCAGAATCCCTTTTCCAAAGCAAAAACAGGACAAACAGGCATACTCACTACCTGGCTTTCTCTGTGCTCTGCTTCTAATGAACTGGGGTCAGATGTGCAGACTGAGACCTCCCCCCCCCCCTATAGTTAATTGAACCAGGCATAATTCAGTGTAGCACACTGAATAAAAGGAGGCTATACTTTAACAAAGACAAAGGCATTACTCAGCTCACAACAAACTGAATACATTAGTCTAAAATGCTTGGCTAGCTTGGGGCTGATTATCCTGGAATTTCATCCCTGAGCTTGTGTATTTGTAGGTTAGGCACAGGGCTAACAGATCTGGGATGCACAAAGAGCTTTTGGCTACCAATGAAGGGTGGTCCTGATATTTATAGTCCAAAGTAGCAGCAGCTTTTTCCGAGATGGGAGGGAAGTCTTTTTTTCTTGGGCAGCGCATCAAAGAGGATCAGGTGCAAGAAAAAAAAAAAAAGAGTCCAAGAGAAAAGAGATGGGATTCAACAGAAGATGAGGTAGGATTCACTGGGTCCAATTCACAACTGTCCTGCTGCCCAGAGGAAGAGCAGAGGCAGCTGGTGAGGGTGTCCATTTGTGGGCAACACAACAGAGGCTCGGGTTCAATGATGGGTGATGGTAGAAGTGGTGTCCCGGCCTCTGGTTTCCTCAGGATGGGACCAGTTTAACCCAGTTCACCAGAAGAAGAGCAGAGAGGAAGGCAGAGAGAAGGAACCCCCATGCACTCCGCTTTGCAAAAGTCGGATTCTGAGAAGAGGAATCCAATCATCCCGAACATCTCACTGTATTCAATCAAATCTACAGCGCAGCCTCAGAACTACAGAGCAATTCGTCTCTTCCCCCCTCTCCGGGCTTCATCAAGGGACAGCGACTTAGAGGCTGCGGCCATGCCCGTCGTTTGTCCTTCCTCCTTTGTCACCAGTCCCCAACCTCGGGAGAACGAGACCGCTTGCGTTGCGCCACTTCTCTGGTTTGGGGAGACCGGCGAAATGGGAGGGGAACCGCAAGGGGAAGGGGGCACCCGAGGGCCTGCGCTTCGGTGTCTCCCCCCCCTCCGCCCAAGAAAAGAAGCGAGAACCAGCTCTGCAATTCGCCTCCTTCGCCACCGCCACTCTCTTCTAGCCCCCGCCGGCCCTTACCAAATACCAGATTCCCAGGATGATGGTCCCAGTGCGGACATGGCAGCACAAACAGCAGCTGTTGGAGTAGAACCGAGTCCAAGGCGAGCCCAGCATCTTCATCGCGTCCTGCCGAGCTGCCTCCCGGGCCCTTTCACAGCGACTCCCAAGCGGCAGGTTCCTTCCTAAGGACGCCGGAGAAAGAAGAGCCGCTGGGGGTCCCTGCCGGGATTCAGGAGCAGAGGAAGAGGCGAGGATGCAGCGAGCAGCGCCTTCTATCAGCTGGAGAGGCGGGTGGAGGTGAGGAACCCTCTGCTCCATTACGTCATCGGGCTTCCAGCCTGCCAAAGATGAGGGGCGGAGTCTTGAAACCCCAAGACCGCTCGGCGAAAGGCTGGCAAGCGCTACAGGCGGAAGGATGAAGAGGCCGCGGGGTCAGGCGGCGTCAGGAAGCATCTAGGTGGGGGCGGAAAGCTCCAGAAAGGCTGCAAGCCTGGCTCAAGACCCATCTCGCGGCCTGGCAAGTGGGAATTGCTTCCAAATGAATTGTGCGATTTCTAAGTAGGTTATGTTGCCCGCGTCGGCCTCTTCCTACCTTCTCCTTAACAATCTGAAGGTTTTTTTACGTTCCAGGGGTAGGCAACCTTGGCTCTTTTATGACTTGTGGACTTCAACTCCCAGAATTCCTGAGCCAGCTATCCTATGCTGGCTCAGGAATTCTGGGAGTTGAAGTCCACGAGTCATAAAAGAGCCAAGGTTGCCTACCCCTGTAAATGACAGCCTCCATCTTCTGTACAGGTAGTCCTCAACTTACAATAATTCATTTAGTGACCAAAGTTACAATGGCACTGAAAAACGTGACTTATGACCGTTTTTCACACTTATGACCCTTGCAGCATCCACCTAGTCAGATGATCAAAATTCAGATGCTTGACAACTGGTTCATATCCATGATGGTTGCCGTACCCTGGGGTCATGTGATCACCTTTTGCGACCTTCCGACAAGCAAAGTCAATGGGAAGGCAGATTCACTTAATAGCCTTTTTACTAACTTCACAATTGCAGTGATTTGCTTAACAACTGTGGCAAGAAAAATCGTAAAATGGGGCAAAACACACTTAACAAATGTCTCACTGAACAACAGAAATTTTGGGCTCAATTGTCGTCGTAACTCGAGGACTACCTGTGCTTCACTAATTCTTATTTCCAGGATTAAGCTCTTTTTTTCAAACCATAATTAAAGTCAACTTTAACTGGTGTTGGGTTGTCAGAAGACAAAGTAACTACAGATTAACGGATCACATTTTAGCCCAGTGTCTTGTGTGAACATTTCCATCTCTCTGCTTAAAAGTTGGGCTATTAATATTATAAGCGGAAGTCTGCCCTTGTTGAAATGTGCTGGATTTCTTCCTTTTTGTTGTACATGTAGCCTCCTTGCCAAAGGAGAGATTCAAACCTTCAGTGCACAATTACACAAGTGAGTGATGGCTATTCTTGAATAGAATCCAGATTAGCCCCTTCCCTGCCTGTTTTGGTTGTAGGAAAGATTGCCCCCCTGCTTCATTTTCAATGAGGCTTCCTCTTTCCCAACAAGAGAGCAAGGGCCCTCTGAGTATTTTGATTTGTGAACAAAGGGTGGGAAAAGTGTTGACTGTACCTTAATCTCAAAGTCTGGAATTTCCAGGAACCAGTTGAGTGGAACACAGGAAAGTGGCCATTTTGGTAAAAACAGGTAAAATATCTAGACAAGAATTTGTGTTGAGATGTTTATTTCTGTTTGCTATCTTGTCTTGCGTTAAATTCTGTCTTTGATCAATTGCTTAGCTTAATGATCAATTTACTTAGTTAAAGTGCTAAACCATATTTTGTCTGGCATCCAGTTTATCATTGGAGCAATTGCTCCCCAGCCCTTTTTCCTTCCAACTTCCTGAACATGTTCCATTATATGAATAGATCAAAATACTGGCAATATAAGTGCAAACAAAAAAAACTTAACTTTTCCCAATCTAGCTTTGTCCAGATGTATTTTTATGACGTCTTCCACCATCCTTTATGTAAAACCGTATAGATCAGGGTGTCAAACTTAATTTCATTGAGGACCACATCAGCATTGCAGTTGCCCTTGGAGGGCCGGGTGGGTGTGGCCAGAGTGGGTGCAGCCTACTGGGTGGGTGTGGATGGAGTGGGTGTGGCCTACTGGGTGGGCATGGCCAGCTCTACATCGTTCGTGTCAAGGTTGCCTGTGGAGGCCTGGGCAGGAGTGGGACAGATCTGAGTGTCTCTGGCAGAAGGAGGTGGGACCGGGGAAAGCGCCAAGGCATGGTGCATTTCTTCAATCCTCACAAAGGGTGATGCCTCCCCAGCATGCACCCAGGGGGCGGGGCCAACATGGCAGGGGCTGGTTCTTTGCTGTTTCTGGACGGCCTTGTGGAGCTAAGACTGAATGCATTTCAGCATAGATGGCCACCACAAAATTGTACATTGGCTCCCGGCCGGCCTGGGCCAGGGCCAAGGCAGCGGGGGCCGTTCCCTCACTGTTTCCAGGATGGCTTCGCGGGTCACGTGAAACCACTTCACGGCCACATCCGACCCCTGGGCCTTGTGTTTGACATGTCTGGTATAGATAATCCTGGGCTTACAATCATTTGTTTAGAGACAGTCCAGAATTACAATGGCACTGAAAAAAAAACTGACTTATGACAGGTCCTCTCACTTACAACTGTTGCAGCATCCTCTTAGTCACCTGATCAAAATTCAGACACTTGGCAACTGGCATATTTATGGTTTCAGTGTTCTGGGGTCATGTGATCACCATTTGCAACTTTCCCTACTGGCTTCTGATGAGCAAAATCAGTGGGGGAAGCCTGATTTATTTAATGATCATATGATTCACTTAACAACTGTAATGATTTGCTTAACAATGGTGGCAAAAAAGGTTATAAAATCAGGCATGACTCACTTAACAACTGCCTTGTCAAAATTTCGATCCCAACTGTGGTCATAAGTTTGAGACTACATAAGTTTGTAGTCTACACTCTGATAGCCAACTAGCTGGGAAATAAAACTGCACTAAACCATACTAGATCATACTAGATCATCTGCTCTAATCTGAAATGTAATACCCAAATGTATATTAAATATGTGTTTCCTAAATAAATATATTTAGAAAAAAAGTATTTTCCATGTGAAATGATCAATTCCACCAATGTAACTATTTTTGTCACTTGCCCATGATGTGAACTCATTTAGCATTATTCCCATCCCTGGTTTTGTTTCTATGTGAAGCAAGCTCTCTTCACTGAGAGCCTTGAGTAGCAAACATCAAATAACCTTAGTGATCTTTCTGAGCAATATTTCATGCAATCATGCAAATAAAATTAATTAATTGGTAATTAGTCAGCTAAAACATAAGTCAGCTAAAAAGAAAGGGCATAATATTATTTACAATAGTATAGAGTATAAGCCATTATTTCAATTGTGATGGAGCCCCACAGGCTGTCTACTTCTATTTTCCTTGGGAGACACTCAATGAAATGCATTAAAATGTGCTAACATTATTCTACAATAATTGGCACTGGGAACTGATTTATATATGTAGCTGGCCTTTTCTGCTATATCTCCATACCTAAACAGATTCTTCTTACGAATGAAGGCAAATATACGTGTCCCAGGATAATGATGCGAGATTGAATTTGGGTCAGTCATCGGGAGCAGAGATTAAGTCTTCCGAGCTTTTGGATTCATGCTGGAGCCCATCTTCAGGGAATTTCTCTCTACTGGAATACATTCTTTGGACTGTTCTGTGAGTTGTGTTTATGTGATGCCTTCCTATTGGCTGATTGGTGTATTGATAGCTGGTGATTGGCTGTTGTTTTCTTCTAATGCCAAGCCCTTGGCTCCTAAGTATTTGATAAGCTGGCGGTAAATCTGCATATAATAAGATATAAGATTCTTCTTATATCCTGCTCTAATCAGATTGATTATGTGTGAACTCCATTTTAGCATGATTTTAAGTCACTATGCTTATAGGATCTAAAGAAAAGCCATATTGGGGTCATTTTTTTCTTTAACGTGTCTCCCAAAAAATTATTCATTTGTTGCAGTTGTTTATTGACAATCTCATGGCTCTGGATGGTTTATGATATAAATAAATATAAATATATAAATAAATATAAATATACAAGACAACTGCCAATTGTGAATTTTAACCCCAAACAACAACTCAGATCACTACTATCCTGCAAAGTCTAAATGAAATAATTTTGACAGCCTTGTGGAAATCCAACAAAGGAGGGGGGCAGCAGTACTTCTGGGAACAAAATAATCCTAAGTTTCAGGGCTATGATGCAGAAGTCTGTGAGAGTGGAAGAATCATTTTGAAGATGAGAGACCCTAAAACAGCTTGATGTTATGCCATATTTATAGTAATAACCAGCATTTTGAACTGGGCTCAGAAACATATAGATAACTAGTGCAAGTACTGAAGAATAAATTATATTGTGCAATAGGATAATAGGTCTCATCTCTGCAGTTTGTATAAATTGTGGCTTCTGAGTCATCTTCATAACCATCCCCAGGTAGTGTATGTTGCAATACTGTAATTGTAAGATAATGAAGGCATGAGTCACTGTTGCCAGGAAGATTTATAATTGATGTAAAGCTGAAGATGGGAAAAAGCTCTTTTTGCTATGTTCTCTTCCTGTTGCTCTAGCTGCCTAGAAGCAAAGAGTCCCAAGAGGATCTCAAATTCCTGCTCTTTCAGAGGAGTGCTGTCCCATCCAAAAGTGTCAATGGAATTGAATTAGAACACAGACGTTTTTGAAAAACAATGTCTTGCTAGAATTACATTTTAGATTATTTTGTCTCATTCAGTCTCTCATAACTTCTGTAGACAAGAGCAGTGTTTCTCAATCTTGGCAGATTGAAGATGTGTGGACTTCAATTCCAGATTTCCCTCCTTCAACTCAAGTGAAGCTGCCTGCGGCATTCTGAGAGTTGAAGTCCACACATTTTCAAGGTACCAGGGCAGAGAAACACTAGAACAGAAGATTTCCACATCATTTTTGGCCTGGTTTGAGATAGCAATGTTAAATCAAGAATCATTGACATTCTGATGACACCTGATCACAAACCAAAAGCTAAGATCTCCTAGTGGTTTTATTTAGCCATTAAACAATATAGGGGAGATGTGTGAGGTTTGTGGTATTCTACATTAGGGCAACCAAAGGTTTAACTGCTCTACCCCAGTGGGTACCAGTTAGAGCTGCCCACTCATAAAATATGTTCCATGCTCCCAGTTTTGAGGTTAATCCAACCTGCCACTTATCCAAGAAAGTTTTCTAGAAGAGTCACTAATGCTGTCTCAAATCCATGTCCAGGTCTCACTGGAATGGATCTAGATAATCTGCTTTATCTGGAGTTTTCTTTACCTGACATCCCACCAACCTCTCCAGAATCTTTTTGCAAAAAGGGAGATCAAAGACTTGGAAGTAGATCAAGTAGATCAAGAGATGTCTTTAAGAGACAAAGTACTTAAGGTAGTCCTTAACTCATAACTATTCATTTTGCGATTGTTTGAAGTTACAATGGTGCTGAATAAAAGTTATTTACATCCAGTCTTCATGCATAAACTACTGCAGTGTTCCTGCAGTTCTATGATCAAAATTGGAGCGTTTAGAAATTGTACAGTATTTATGATGGTTGCAGTGTCCTGGGTTCAGATGATCACCATTTGTGACTTCCCAGGTAGCTTTTGACAAGCAAAATCAAGGGAAAGCTGTTGCTTAATGACTATATAATTCAATTAACAACCATAGTGATTCGTTCAATAACCACAGCGAAAAAGGTAAAAAAAAATCTGGCATGACTCATTTAAAAGACCATGTTCCCTACCAATGGAAGTTTCAGTCCCAATTGTGACCTTAAGTTGGGCACTATCTGTGCCTGACCTCTTTCAAGTTGTTGGCATCTCACCTCCCCAATCCACCTGAATTATCCTCCCACCCTCTTCCTGAGAAAATCAGAGGGCCCTAGCTGGGCATGGGTCCAGCCTAATGATGTCAGGATTTATTCCTAGAAAACCATATTCATTCCCTCAGGCTTCACAAGTTTGCAAAAATCCAACTCATATAGCAAGACACAGCCTCTACTATATTAACCCTTGCAATTGGCATGGAATCTTAAGCCAATAGGAAAGACGTTATTTGTAAATACGCATACAAACTTGTCACAACTGTCTGAAGATATATTATTCTACCTTTCCTCCCCTAACAGGACCCAAGTAATTCTGAACAGGGTACCTGAATGGAAACTGACAAATGCAATAAGAGCGAATATACATGCTTCATTGCTTTTATTGCCACAATCTAAGTCTGAACATGGGCTTGGTTATATTCATTCATGCACATGTAAACACTGCTTAACCAGCCTAGTCAAATATGATCTTAGTTTACATTGCTCATTTCAGAAATAGAATTCAGACATTTTATCTGCCAGATTCAAGTGGATGCAAAAAAGAGATACTTTTTTGAATCATATTAAATTGAATAGCATTCATTTTCTTATGTGCCATTACTAGTGAAATAATTCCTTTTACATTAAAACTTAAATTTTCTTGAGGCTGCTGAATGATGTCTTCATCATTCTGAAACTACCACGAAGATCTGTCCTCAACAGAATCAGCCTTACAACAAGTTGAAATAAGAAATTGTGTGCAGAATTTGGCATCTTGAGAATCTGTTTTCATCTGTTTTTACACACTGTTGGTCAAAAACCTCAATAAGATTTTCAACAATTGGGATGAGGTTCTTTGTGCCCTATAGAGATCCTGTTCTATGACTAGAAAACTCCAAAATGGTAAAAAGAACGCATTATTTAAAAAGAAATATGCAATGACATATACTGCACAACTAAATAATTGTACTTGTTATTGGTATTTCTTCTATTTTGTTTAATATATATCACACCCTGCACTTTGCATAATCATGTATCTTGAAACTACAGGCACTTTAGACACTTTAGACTTTAGATCTGTATTTTTATCTTCTCCTTATGCAGCAAGAACACTGTTTAAATCCTAAGTGCTGGCCATACAGTTTAGTTCAAATTATTAAGGACTAGTATAATACTCTTTAAAGTATAAATCAATTTATAATTAAATTGAAAATGGCTTACTGAAGCCAAGAGAAAAGCATTGCCTGTTTGCTAACTGGTTGTGAGATTTTTTGCAGTGTTTGAACATTTGGTTCTGTGCAATCTAAATTGGTAGTGAGTGAAACCACTATGCTGTATTCACATTGGATTGTGTTCTTACATCAGAATACACTCTACAGGAAAATACAGTTTTCCCATTCATACATGTTGCTTCAGAGTAATAATCTCTAGGCCAAATTTGGGCTGTCTAAGGATATTACAATTATTGCTGAAAAAGTCAAAGAATATGCAAAAGAACTCAATATATGCTTCATGGATTAAGTTGCATTAATGTCAAAAGTTTTAGAATATTCTTAGAAATATGGGAATTTCTGGCACACAGTCCAGATGCCCTTGTCTCGGCTTGGCACGCTCATGTGATGGGGCTTGGACTGAATTGCACCTGTGTGGGCTCTATGCATGCACATCTCATAGAGCACCATGGTTTACTGACAAGTTACCAGAGAAGAAATAGCAAAAGAGGTATCTATAGAGTATTGCTGCAGAAAGGCAAAAAGTGGCTGATTGATCACAGGTAAGAACTTTTACTTATGACCGGTCACTAAGCAACCGGTGGAAATTACAACATACCATACTTATGATCCATTTTCAGTGGCATTTTCAACTGAACGCAAGTTACGACAGTGCTGAAAAAGATGTCTGCATTTACAACCCTATCTACATTTTTTAAAAAAAAATCACATTATCTAAAACACTTTTGTTATAAAAATGAATTATATGTACCACTTATGCCAAGTTCCAAAATGCTTAGTATATTACAGAATTAGGTTCAGATCTAATACAAGATGATTGAATTTAGAGTGACAGCTGACATTTTCTTTGTCACTGTTGCTTAAAAAAACAGAATCTTAACACGTAAAGTCAAGACAAACATGTCAAACCAACCTGTTATGTCATGTTAACAGAAGGTTTGGGGCAGGCGCCTTGTAGATAATGTTGGCTCTGACTTTCCAATCTAAGAACAATTCTGTACAGGGACACTAAGAAAAAGTAAACTTCCGTATAAATTCATACCTGCAGCTTATTGGCACTGATATCAGGAAGTCTGGTCTGATTTAAATCTGGAACAGTTGAAGACTGACCTGAAACTTAGATCTCATATAAGGAAATGAAAAGGCATATAACTTTAAAAAAGATTAAAGAGCAAAACTAAAAAGACATTTCTGTATAGATGTGAAATCTTCACGTACTATTTATTAAATATATATTGTAATTTTTAATATTAAAAAATAGTATGTTTTCATCCAACTTCACAAATTTCTTACTCCAATATACTTACTATTAGTACTGCATAGCCTAAAAGAAAGAAAAATTAAATATGCATTGATTATCCTATCACATATAATTTGTGTAAAGTTGTATATATAAATAAAATTATATGGAAAACATTTCATGGACTTCATTATGTTTAGCTGGTTTGTTCTGTTTGTATCATAAAAAGATATCAGATCTATCTGGTTATAAAGACTATTATTAACAATGCAAAAGTGGATGCACACTTTTATTGTTTGCCTTCTATACCGATACAACTCTATTCTGGGAAACTGTTGTCATTGCGCAACTTGGTAGCTTAAGTACATGAATAAAATAATTTATGGCATTGCCATTTTCACTACTTAACATCTTCACATTTTGTGAATATCCCATTCTTAGGTGACAAAAAGATCATTTTCACCTTAATTGACTGCATATTCTAAAGTTTCAGGAAAAATCTGTCATCTACAGGTATAAATCCTAATTGGGGTCAGATTAAATATAAACATCCACATAACTAAACATTTAAATTAAAAGCTGGATCAGACAATTTAGGATGGTGGTAGACATAATAAAAAAATGACATTCTTCAGTTCAGATGGACTGCAGAGATAGATCACTTATAATTTTTAGTTTTATTAGGTATTATGCATTTAGGTATTAAGAATGGTATTCATGGCAAAGCAATGCTATAAGCATTGAAAAGACCTTTTTGCAAAAAATATTCCACAATGACTAAGAACAAATGAATTTTGCAAACTCCCACTTTTTAGTGAACAACTATCCAACTCTTCACAACCATTTCTAAAACAATATAAACTATTCAAAGTTGGTTGAATATAAGAGACATATATTCATAAAAATACCATCAAACTGTCCCAAAACAGATCTGTTTTTAGCCGAATGGCTAATTTTGCTATTGTTATGAATATCATTTTGAAAGAATCATAGCATGATTTAGGACAAGCTTAAACATTTCTTTTCAGTCTCAAAAGCTGTTCTTAAAATGGGATAACAGGCAGTATTTTATCTGGTCAAGTGAAGAAGAGTGTCTTAACTGGGAAATTAATTATGTGACATACTTAAGATACATATGAAGAACTTTAAAAATCACATTAAAGAGTAGACACAACTAGCATATTCAATACCCTTTTCAAATTAGTTGTTGTACAGTCTATTTGGCTACCAAGAATTTTCAGAGATACCATTTTATTGTGATAAAATATTATCCACAAGTTCCCTTCCCATAAATAACACAATGCTATCAATTTGCTCAATTTATTTTAACAAAATTGATGTAGAAATATCACTGAATTAAACAAACATCTGAACATATAAACATCTGCCATGTTCCTGAAACAGGAGTTAATACCTGTGCACATTAAAATTCATTAGGAACACTATCAATTAATAAGGCTTGTCTTCAAAACAACTAAATCCAGTTTGTTGCTTTAATTATTCTTGCATTGCAAGTTAATTTTACGAAAATTTTCAAATGTACACAATTAGACATTATGGGAGAGTTAATAGTACCATTGGTTACAGCTGTTACAAGTTTTCTGCCACATGAAAAAAAAACTAAGCCAATCACATCAAATAATCATGGCTTTTCTTTAATAGTTGTTCACCAAGTTATGTTAATTATGGTCCTTTAAACACACACAAACATTTCATAAAGGCTATATACAGTTGTACATGGCTGAGCATGCACTATTCATAGATACCTGCCTGTTTAACATGATGTCATTATAATGCTTGAAAATGATGCAATTCAACTTCCATTTTAATCAATAATTACAAGTGGAAAGATGGTTCGTCTCCCATTTTAATCCATAATTACAAGTGGAAAGATGGTTTGTTTTACAATTGCTGTTGTTGCATGATTTTTTTAAAAAAATACAAAACAAAAAACAAAATGCTAATCCCATTTAAGAACTCTAGATACAGATTCTACATAGGTTAAGGCAGTAAAAAAGCACTTCCTGATAAAGGTGGTCTCAACATCAATTAAATCTGTTTTGAAGCCATCATTACTCTTTTCATTTTCTACCACATCTCTGAATTTTTAAAAATCCAATTAAAAAAAAGAAAAGCAATAGTGGCAGAGAAATGAATCATGGCTTTCAAAATGACTGGGAACAAAGATTATAGGGCATCAACTAAACTCCTACTTTAGATAAGAAAAAACCATGAGGCTTGCTTGAACATACTGCCTCAACAACTTAAAATTATCTGAGAATTTAAGTAAGAAACTATTAGAAGCAACTTTAGGGACCTTGTTGTAGTTCTGATAAAGTTTTTTAGTTTCTTGATACAGAAGTTTTTGAAGTTTAATTTAATCCACTTTTTTGCTGGAAAAATATTTTTATTGATTAGTTCTAACACAATTTGAGTGCACACTTACTCTGAAATCAACTATTATTCAGGTTGAGAGGTTATTCAAGAATAAAGTCTTCAATGATACCAGCTTTTCTGTAATTATAATTAATTTCATGGTTAGCAGATTTTATTAAATATTAGAAACATATGGCAAATTTGAATAAAGTTCTTTGATTTAGGCATTAAACAGATTCAAGATAGACACCACCATTCAGTGACATGTATCAGTTTTAAAGATGATTAGAGATATTTAAGACAAATCCTCTTTCTCCAGTGAACAGGAAATAGAAATATGTTGTAAACAGGGCACTGTTTTAAAGCCAAGGTTTTAAAAATTACTTTTTCCATAGCTTGAAAATACATTCTTCAATGAGTCTTCCAGTAATGCCATTATTTCCTGTGAAATTAGGTCACCAGCTTTTTCATTCAGTTCCTATTCTTAAAGATGGTTGTGTTCAAAGCAGTTTTTTTTTTAAAAAAAAAATCTGTTGAAAGTTATATAAAATTCTGTACAGGTTCACAAATTATTGCATAAACAGCATAATCTCCACGACAAGTGTTTCTGCAACACACGTCCATTTCAGAAAATTCACGTTTCCCTTCTGGCTTTTTTCTTCTTTTTGATTTGCTTGGGGGATTCCCAGCTCTCTTCAGACTTAGCTAAAAGAGTAAGAGAAACCAAGGAGTGCTTTTAAATTGTATTTATTACAGTCATTTATACATTGCATTCTACTCAATCTAGTAAAGCATATTATCAGAAGTCAGCATTATTTTGTCTTTCTCTTTGGCTATAAAACTTCCTTGTGTTTTCAATATTATATTACTTGATAATATACTTTCACATGGATATAATTTCCATTTAGAAGTTATTCATCATTACCAACACATTATAAAATACTAGAAGAGGAAATACTGAACATCTGTAAGTGGAACACCAGATTTGCACCTGAAGTAAGATCAATTCGATTTTAAATACAATTTTAATAACTATGCAAATATCTTTTTATAAACCTTATATGCATTTGATATAAACAATCACTTACTTTGAGGTGGAGGCACACTGTTTTGCTTAACATTAGAAATAACTTCTGCCTCCTGCAGCATCTGTGGCACTTGGGAAATTATCTTTTCAGAGTCACTCTCTGATACAGGTACAGACAGTTCAGTAGAAACAGCTAATGAGGGCATCTCCTTCGGCTACAATAGACATTGTAGATCAGAATATTGAGCTTTTGACATCTTCTAATATCCAATCCCAAAATATGTGGATAGGTTATCTTTAGAAATCTTTGCTTAACCATAAAGAATTCCAAGACCCATGATTAACATTCTCAAGCAAAAGCTCCACATGCATCAAACTAGAATCATATAAAGCATATGCACCAAGTTATAACTCTCTTTTATAAGTAACGGCTTCTGAGGTTTACACCAGAAATATTTTATAGAACTAATCTGCTTTTCAGATGCTGTTGTGATTAGAATCATTTCTGGTCTTATTAGATGGAAATTCCCGTGAATCTAACTAAAATCTATTATTCCTATCCAAATGCTGAAAACATCAATTTAAGCATATCTAACAGTGTGCCTATTTCAAGCTATTAATGCAGCAGGCTTTCACTAAGCTTGCACCTTATCTTAAAGAAGGAAAGATTTACAATAAACAGACATTAGCAAGCCCTTTTAATATATACCTCAGCTTGTTCACTAGTGCTGACGGTCTTTAAAGAGAAAGTTATCTCCACTTGTTGAACTTTTGAGGTATCTTCTGGAAATTCTTCTCTAGCATGTTTCTCCAGATCATCAGAATCCTAGATAGGGGAGAAAGATGACCTCATTAAAAAGAATGAGGTTTGGGGGCATTATTAAAATAACATGAATTAATGAATGAATGTGGAACCTAGTGAGAAGCTATCAATGATACAACATTTTCATGCAATATTAAAACAGAAACTTTTTTCAAACGGTATAGTCACATTCATATATTTTTATTTCAATTAGCTTCAGAGATAAATCATGTAAATACGAAGCAAAAGAGAAAAACTCTATTTTGTCCAGATTTAATCATGCTTTGAATAGACTTAATGGGTTCAAAGTAGTCTCATATTTCTGGGTATATTCCATAAGCAGGCAACATACATTTCTTTTTAAGGAGGGAAGAGGGCTTCCGAGTGCATGACAATGAGTGGACAGAATCAGTATTTGCAATTTTGTCAAAGGACTCTCTTTCATAATTTAGGTTTGACTTAAGCTGACAGTATAATTTTCACATATTTCCTGTCTTAGAACAGAAGGAAATCAAAGTTAAAGAATGTCAGATGAAGATCAAGTTTTGCAAGCTGTCGGTTGCCCATCCCAATTATTCAAAGCATGACTATGGAAACTCAGTTTGTAGTAAATCCATTTAAAGGAAAAAACCCATATAAGTTATGCATAGATATCAAGCAAATCATGGCTTAATATGAACCATAAGAAAAACAGATGCAATCCAGTTAAGGTTTAATCCACCCAGGGCTCATCTTAAATTGCCTTCAAAAGGCTAATCTTTATTGTTTCTTGCCTGTATAGGAGAGTTAGCCTCTTCTCCCTGCTTTTTCTTTTTCTTCTTTTTCTTTTTTGATTTGCCACTTGCAGTACTTTGTTGAGCTGCTTCAGGCTTTTCTTTCTCTTCATCCGATACCTAATACAAAACCAGAGAGATCCATCAATATCACATTTGTACCTTAACCCTAATCAAATATATCATTAATGTAAGTTTTAGTTTCAATCTTTCTCCAATTATAATGTAACAATAAATTACAACATGCATAGGGTAGTGTCATGATGCAAAACCCACTTTTACATAATTACACACACACACACACACACACACACACACATATATATATATATATATATATATATATATATATATATATATATATATATATATATACACACACATACAAGTCATATTTTTGATGACATGACTTATAGGACCACTTGTCCCTCTAGCCAATCCTATGGACACCTTTGAATGTTCTAGTTCTTTCTACAAAATGAGAACCATCAAGCTCAAACAGTACACATCTTACTAACAATTATTGCAGCAACTGTTAATCTGATACCTTTTGAGTTTCAGATAATACTTCTTCAAGTTGTGGAATGGAAGGAGGGTTTTCTTCTTCAACCCAGTTCCCCCATTCCTCTGCTGGGGCATTCCAGTCAGAAGTCGGATCAGCAGAAGAAAGCCCATCTGTGAGAAATAAAGAAGTTTCAAGTGGATGAACAAGACAATAAAGCAAGAATACATTATTTTGCAATATATATTTAATTTCATACCAGATATTTTAATAACAAAAGCTTGGGGATAGGAATTTGAAATATTCCTTCCCAAAATAAATTTAAAATCATTAAAGATAAATATCAAGCACAATGATAAAACAACTCAGTTCTCTGATCTTGCCCTGATGCTAAAGGCAACCTTCTACACAGATACAAATAGAAAAGCCTTAAATTCAAAATAGAATGACAAAAATAAAGGATAGTGGATCAGTACTTTAGAGGAATCAATTTTAGTCGTCTATAGAAGAAAAAGTAGAAATTTAGAAGGAACATTGCAGTCTAATACTGATCAAATTATTTTTGAAATTTGCCTTTCAAATCTTTCATTATTGATACAATATTGAAATAAATTTTAAAAGTAGAACATGGCTGAATAAACAATTTAGAAAAAGCCAAGTAGATGTTGCATTGATAAAGAAAATAATACATTTTTTGGTTTGAAAATTTTGGTTTATTTTTTAGATTAAATTTACTTGGATGAACATTTCAAGCATTAATTGTTGATCAAAGAATCTATACTTGTTTTTTGCAAAACTATTTTGAAAGCATATAGATAAATATTTGGTATTGTTTACCAGAACAGCTATGAATAGGAATATGAATGCAAAAAAGTAAATGCAACTTAAGCAAAACCAGGTAAGATTTTAAAAAGGAACATACTTAATCCAGACCATTCGTCATCAACAGGTGCCTGATTACGATTTAAATCCCACTGAAAATCTGTAGTACTAGGTTGAGAAACAGATTCGCTATTGGATCCTAAAAAGGGCAAAATATATACCCAGTCACTCCATGAGAATGATATGTAGGCCCATTATTCCAATTAACTTTTATCAGATAAAGACAGTCCTCAAATTACAACCATTCATTCACCATTCATTCATTCACCAGTGCAACACCCCATAAGCATATGATCAGAATTTGGGCAATTGGCAGTCCATCTGGATTTAAAATCAGCACTTCAACCTCCTCCCATGCCTATTTCCTACTTGCCCTTTGGCTGCCCTGCACAGTGGCACTCTTCAGCAGTGGCTAAAGTAGAGGCCTGGGGCCTTCAGCAGTCTCAGCTGATCACCACTATGCCTCTACTTTAGCCCCATAGAGTATCACCTCAAGCCCCACGTTACAGCCTATGGAACAAAGCCCTAGCTGCCCTAAATAATCTTTGCTCTACTATCTTGCTACCCTTGCATCCTGCACTCACTGGCCTTGCCACTGCCAGCTAACCTTTATTTTCTTCCCACCATTGTGGAGGTTTGCTCAGCCTAGCCTTAGGTGAAGCAGCTGTTCTTGTGCTACTTTGGAAGATTTCTGAGGCTTTCTAAAACTTCACAAGAAGGCTGCGCTTGCCATTCTCAAAACTGTGGCAAAGGGCAGCAAGGCTGGCAGGGCAAACAGAGTGCAGGGTGGTGTGGCAGGCCAGCCCAGCACAGCCAGTGTAGTGCAGGGCAACAGAGTTGGAATGCAAGATGGCCAAAAGGGCAGAAATAGTGGGGAAGACAGGTAGGGTAGAACTGAAGAGAAGACAGTCTCTTATCATACTGAGGCTTGGGATTGGAATGGAGCATATCGAGAGTGGTTTGGATTAGAGTGGGACCTCGCCTCACAGTGAGATATTCAGCTGACAATGGCAATAGGGATATTGAGACTTGTCGCTAGGTGATTTGGTCATATGACATCGTGCTTTACAACCGTATTGCTTAGCAACAAGATTCCACTCCCAACTTGGAAATGTAAACAACAACCAGGCACTTATTACCATCTCTGATGGATATGCCCAAATGCTAAGAAATTTTGGTTTAAGATTCATATGTGGCTAGAAAAGAAAGATAGAATTTAAACCTAGAACTCTGTTTGATAGGAATATTAGGCTTGAATTATGGAAAAGAGAATGAGTATTTAATATTACATGTGTTAACAGCCGCGAGGATAATATTTGCCCAATTTTGGAAAAATGAAAATTTACCATCTGATCAGATTATAATAACAAAAATACTTGAATGTGCAGAAATGGATAGATTAACTTTAGAAATGAAAGAGAAAGAAGACACAATTTATTTTAAAACATGGGAAAAATTTTACCAATGGTTACCAACACGATAGGATGAGAAAAGGTTATAAAACTTAAAGAGATAATTGATAATTTGTATTTATATTTTATGATTATTTGTATGAACTTGTCTTTTTTTCTTTTTTTTCATATTTGTGATTTTAATAATATAGTAAATTATAACCAGTAAGTAATATATTATTATTTGAAAATTATTACAACTAATTAGTATTAAGCATTGTTAATTAGTAAAATGAATGAGATATATTGACTAACTTGTTATTTACATGACTATATTGAAAGCTGTTTAATACTAGAGTAATTATTAAGATTTAATATGTATACCCGGACGGATTTACTTGCTGAAGCGATGTTATTTTGTGGGATTAATTCCACTTTTAATTAATTAATTAAATTAATTAATCCCTTTCCTTTAGTTTAACCCTTTTGTATGTCCCCCTTTGTTTTACCTTTGTTGACCTTATTCCCTTGTTACCCTTATAAAATTCAATAAAATATTTGTTTAAAAAAAAAAAAAGAATTCCACTCCTAACTAGCATAATAATCTAAGGACTACTTATATAGGATATATGCATCAGATTTGCTTCTTTGTTGTCACTGACACTAATGATTCAGCTTCACTGACCTAGGCAACACATTATTTTCATAAAAAGAACAAGCACAATCCTTCCCTTTTCCATATGTTGAAAATATACTGAGTTGAACTTGGTGAGGCAAAAATACTTCAAATTTTGGATTTTACCAGAGTAGAACATGCTATGCCATAAACAGGACACACATGTAGTTCTTTTATAAGATGTCTGTTAAAAGCATACCAGAGACTGTAGGATTTAGTCCCAAGGGAGTAAATGAAGCAGAACTTTGTTCAGGAGTATTAATTCTTCCATCCACTCCAGACCAAGCTGTTAACAACAACAACAAAAATAATATGTGTGTGCTCATATCATATATTTTCCCCCACTGGCAATTAGGAACATATTCCTAAGAGAGGCTCCCACATATCAAAGCAAATCAGCATGCTTTTGCACTTGCACAAAATCTCATTCCTATTTTAAAGAAATATAATATGCATATATTATGCATGTGTAAAACCTTATTATAATTTAGTAGATATTCTGCTTTAACTGACACCCTGCCCTCCTTTCTAGACTGAGGTTATTGTGCTTTGAAAAGTAAGGGATAAACAAAATTCCAGGATAAGGAAATTAAGGAAACATTCTCGTGTTTTTCTAAGTTTTAATTTTAGTCCTTTCACAAAACCAAAACCAAACAAGCTAGGAGAAACAAGCACTTAATCTTACCTATACCAGAGAATAAAGTACGTTCACCCCAGGTTCTGCCAACCAGAGATACTCCCCAATCCTTCCCATTTCCATTATCTCCAGCATCTTTTCCCCAGGCTGATGTCTCATTCTTCCTCTTGCTACTTGCAGAGGACCCTGTGGTCCATTTCTCTTCACTTGCACCAATCTGAGGAGAAATCTTAACGGGTTTTTCATTCCAGTTGCCTCCGTTTACTGTGGGGCCTTCACTCATTCCTGAAATAAATTTTAAATAGGGAACTTTGTTTGCTGTTAAATACGGTAGTAAAATAAACATAGGTTACTGCAATTATAATCTGAATATTTTCCAATATTATATCATTGCTACTATGTTTTTAAGAACCAACTCGTTTCTGGCTTCATACTTCAATATTCCTTTTAATCCACATTTCTCTTCTAATAACAGTTGGCTGCTCACTATTTCATGAAGATCAAAGTTGATAACACGATTGTTGCATTTGAATTACCAAATGTCAATAAGTAGTTTTGTAGTTCAGACAAACAGAAAAGTATAGCTTATGTGATTTTTTTTTTTTTTTGGTTTCTGTAAAAAGGGAAGAATTGTTGCTAACTTCCATTTAGAATTTTTCAATTGTTGGGCATATTGTTATCCAAAGCCATCACTGCAGAGCAGCCTTTGATTTCCTTATAGCTATCGTTACTGTGCTGGAGAAAATGAGTGGAGGAGTTATCAAACAGCATCCAGAGAACAAATACATTTGACCATCCTTAGATTTGTACTGTTTCATATTGTGCACATTTCAAAACAATTATCACAGAATTACTTATGTAAGATTTATTTCTAAGTAAGCATACAAAAGATCAATCTAGAAACTTCATATTCATTTAAACCTGAAGCTCCTGTAAACTTCAACTTTGTTTGAATTATTTGCATATGCATATTTCATTCATATTCATACTTATCGAGAGATAATTAAGGCTACAATATACATAAAGTAAAAATATACAGTGTAAATTAGAAAAGAACTGTATAGCCTTAATGGTAGATATCAATATTAAACATTAATCATCTGAATAATTGGGTAAAAGCTGGGAAGTCTGGCACTCTCACTGTATGTTGTACCCATCCTGCTACTACATCTGATGGTATACCTCACAATTTGTCAGGATAGAGATTAGAAATTCTTTATTAATATACAGCATGAATCTGACTTTTTACCTTGGATATAAATCAATGCCCAAAATGCAAGTGATCTTAGAAGAACCACATTGTGAAATAAATAAATAAATAATAATAAAAAAAATAAAAAAATTACATACCTTGCTGGAGTGTAGCATCACCTTTTCCAGATTTAGAATTGCTAATTTGGGCATTCAAAACTGGATCACCTTATTTAAAAACAAAGGAGATAATTTAATTATCAAATATCTTCAGTCTGTTATTTACTGCAGATGAATATGCAGCACAAAGCCTAAACCAAAGAAATCAAGAGATTTTATACTTTATTCCCAAAAATATCTAGCCATGAATTTTTGGAACACAAATTTATTTCATTAAAAATGGATTTTCTTGCTTAAGAATAAATCAGAAATCATATTTATAACAACTGCAACATGCTGTGAGATACTGCAGATATTGTTTCCTTCGTTGATATGATTTGTCCAAAACTAGTGAATTTTATTCTGTTATTTAAGTTACAAACAGTATTAGTCTTTTTGGCCAACACTGTCAGCAACTGACACTTAGCACTTGTTTGAGATGGTGACCATAGAAATTAAATCTACAATTCAGCCAAAATATACATTAATATTTTCTTGATAATATAATATTAGTATTTTTTTCTTACGGAACAAACCTCAGTTATAGAGAATATAAAATTTATTCATACAGCGATTGTGTTGTCATGCCATAAATATCACAGCTAGAGATTTATTCCATATTTTAAAAACTGTAATATATAATTTTAAATACTGCATTTTTAATGGCCTGAGCTTATTTATATCTCCTTTTCAAACTTAATATAAACAATACTACTATGAAAATATAATTCTTTTTTCTTATTTACTATTCTTGCCTAAATTGATTTATCTGGCATAAACAATACAAATGATCAGCTTGCTAATATGTGTGTTTACTACAAAACGGCTAGATTGATATATCCATAGCGTCAGACTATAAACTGCAGGTCACAATCCAGAATGGACTAATATATGAACCTAGGCAATATATGGGAAAAAGAGCACATAAATAGGCAAATAAATGAAACAATCATCCTCTAAACCAGGGGTGTTAAACTGCCGACCCGTGGGCCGGTTGCATCATGCAGAAGCCGTGCCCACCCCAGCTCCGGCAATGCGAAAAAAGTCGCGATACGTTGCAACATGTCATATGACGTGGCGAGTTTGACACCCGTGCTCTTAACCATTCAAGTAACAATAAAAAATTGAATATAATTCATCATGTTTAGGAGATGATCAGGATATTTCGAAAAGTGTCCATAAAGACAATTTAATATGTGTGTGTCTGCAAACTTCATGTGTCCTTCAACTAAATCTCTAAAAGGTCTGAATAAATCTTATAAGAAGCTCATGGTCTTCTCTAAAAGAAAAGCTACTGCAGCAGTTATAAAGATTTAATTTATCTGCAGAACATAACTATGTGATTTATTATTTTTAAACTACATATTTTAGTCAGAAATAAATTACACAATATGTGATATTTGTATAAGGATTAATTTACTTGCATCAACTAAACACAGTTCCAAAACTAACAAAAGGGAAAGTACTGGGGGAATACACACACATTATCTATAGATATTTATACTCAATGTTTTAATCAATAATAGGGGTTTTAGAACATATTTAATTATACACAAAGAAGAACTTTCTTTATACCATGGTACTTTCTTTTTCATACAGCCCTATCCTTAAAGATGAGAAATAAGAAATACAAGAAAAATCATAGTTTACCTTTATTTTTTCTAGGACCAACTGAAAATGATATTGCAGATGTTATCTGTTCAGAAGATACTGTTACTGGGATTTCCATGGATGATAAATTTGATTCTGACCCAGCATCAGTCAGTACCTTGTCACGTTTACGTTGTTGCCGTTTTTCTCTGTTGCTGATTTTTGTTTCCCATGCACCTGAAACAGTCATAAGAATGCATTAGTTACATTCAGTAACGTATTTTTCAAAATGTGTACAAGAAAACTTAAGGTCTTACTCAGGAACATATCAGGAATTATTAAATGAGGAAATCAGATCCTGATCAACATATGATTTTCCAGCAATCTTTCATATTATATTAAAATTGGATGCTAACAAACCTTTACACTCACATGGCTTACAACAACATACTAAAATATATATACAGTAGCTTCCAGTCCTCACTTTTGAATATCTTTATTGCAAATATAGCTCTGGCTGCCCTGAACTCTGTAGATGAAGTTTTTATGATGATTAAAGAAGACTGATTAAGCTAAACTGATATGTAATGTGTAATGATGCAAGTTTAATTCTGCTTTCTATATACTGGACAACTTTTAATATTCAAAAATGATTCTTAAAGTAAACAGGCAAACTTCCAAAATTCAATGAAAAAGATTAAGCTGTTAATATGAAGAATATCAGCCTATTAAATGGTTAGAAACATTACTCCTTTTAAGATTCGAATAGGAACTATGGATTTTTAAATGATGGCTTACATCCTGAATTTCTGTGGACATAAAGGTTCCTTTCATCTGCAAAAAGCTCAGGGTCTAAAGGAACCCTTTTGGTAAAATGGAAGTAATGCTCGTAATCTATTTCCTCCCACTGCAATTTCCTCCCAAAATTTGCACTGGACACTGGGAGACATTTTGAAGTCATAGGGAAATGTAAAGAATGTGTTTTTCAGTACCTTCATCAGCTTCCTTTCCATCACCACGTGACTGATCCTGAGCTGTTTTAGCATCTCCTTTTGTTTTTTTCCTATTTTTCTTTGACTAAAGTAGAAGGAAAATATTTTCTCTCAGAATAAATTAATGCTATCAAAATGTCTGAAGTTCAGCAACAGGAATGACCCTGGAAACATGATGAAGTTATAAACTTTTTATATTTTTATTTTTTTCCCCAAAAAACTATAGAATGCAGACAACAAAACCAACAGTACTTTGATTCATATTACTTACAGAAGATGCACACTTATATGACAAAGTATCTTAAAGACACAATTTTAGATACACTTAAGCCTCTTTCAACTCACTGGGTCTTATTTCTGAAAAAGCTTGTAATATGGCACAAAAACATATATGCATCAAGAAAATCAAGATGCTGCTTGTGGGAAGCTGGTGGGGAGCTCAGAAATCACTCCTCTTTCTTAGCTGACCCACAGTATTTTTTTCAACTTTACTGAGGAGTGGATGAATAAATGGAGCTATGGACCACAAGGAAAACTGCACCCCTGCTCCCCATCCTTGTGTGTTCTCAAGGGCTTGGGAGGCGTCCGTGATCAATGGGCGAGCACTCTTCTCTTTGGAGGAAGGAGCCCTTTAAGGTTTTGCCCTTTACGGGGGAGGCTACTTTACACTGCATCCTTTAACAAGCGACTACAGAGTGTTTCAACAACCATAACTGAAGGCACGAGTTGCAATTCCTTTTGTTCAGTGCCATAATTTTGATTGCTGAACGAACTGTTGTAAGTTGGGGAGACTGCATTATGCACTTTTGAAGACAGAAAAGACCGTTTCTCTAGGCTTAGAGTTGACCCACTCTGACACAAGACTCCCAAGACCACGACATAGAAAATTCATTCTTGGAGGGAATTATTATTATTATTATTTGTAATTAAAGTAAAGTATCATTCATTAACCATTAACTAACCTTTTCTGTTTTCTTTTCCATATCCAATGTCTGCTTCAGGTTCTCTTTTCGTGTTGTTTGTATTATTTCTTCAGACACATCATGAGCTGGTTGACCATTAAGCTGAATATATATATATATGATAAATTTTATGCAATAGAAACAAGCCTATCTATATTAAATAATTAATTACAGTACAACATAAATATTTATTGGTATTTTATCAATTTAAATGAAATGTACCAAGGATATAGTGACTTTAATTGCTTAGGTGCGGGATAATAATATTATAACTAATATATCATTATGCTATTCACAATTTTTTATACTGCCTCCTCTGACTCTATGCAATCAATAATAAAATCATGAAATAATCCATAAAAATTTAAACTGGCCGAATGTGATTAAAAATGGTTATCCAATCACCATCAACTCAAATCTAATGTCTGTTTAAAAACGATTCTTCAGGACTTTCCAGAATGCCAGGAGTTAAAGGTAGCCTTATCTTTGGGAGAAGCAAGTTATATAATGTCAGGGCAATAGGGGGGAGGACTATGATCTAACTGATACCCCTTTCTCCACTCCCTTATACTCTTAACATCTAAGAATGAAGTAATTTAAACTCTAACCTCTCCAGAGAAAGCTAAAATAGATGCAAACAGTGCCACTTCATTACCAGTTAATGTTAAGTTAAAACGGTTAATTTAAAACTTGCTTTCAGTTAAGTATAGACCAAGCCTACAAAAGTACCATCTGAGATTGCATTTTCTATTTGGTTTCTCAAGAATGATACTACAATAGAAGCAAAACCCTGTAACAAAGCGTTGCAGTTTAAAGTTGTCCTATTCAGGAAAACAATAGACAGAATTTTCACTGCTTTGTTCACAATTTCCCTGATAGAAAACTACAGTCCTAAATAAGTTTTACATAATTTACATTATTTGCTTGACTCGTTACACATTTTTTCAAGGCTGTAAAATATGTTAAAATGTGTTTTAATAGAATCCTACCCAGTCTTTGATTCAAATTGTTGAGCTGTTGTAGTTTAAACTGATCTTTTTAAAAATTGAATATTAATGTTCAATTTCACTACTTTTAGCATTTTGGGCACACTTATAAGCAGTGTATAAATCCTTAAATGACATTTCTAAAAATGTATACATTTATCAGGGTAGATTTGTACCATATATATTACATCTTCTGCTTCATGTTATTTTATAGAAAAGAAACAGATTTCTGAAAAACCTATGCATGATTTTCTATTTCATATGGATTAAGTGGGCAGTCCTTAAGATAACCAGCATAATCTGGAATATTCCAATTTCATGCCCAAAAAGTCAATCAAGGTGTAGGATTCCAATAGTTTGAGCAGGATCAGTAAGAAGAAAAAATTTTTTTCTCCTGGCTTTGAAAATAATTGGCATAACTATTAGCTATGCTGCTGATAACATGTCACTGAGAAAGACTGCAGTGCAAGTGCAGTGACTAAGGAAGTTTTTAGTTCAATGCAAGTTTTGAAGACAGCTGGAAATGTATTCAAGTAATCAGACTGTAGTAATTCAGTTTTGCTGGAGGTATATCATACATTGTAAATCTTCTCTAGAACAGAAAGTATGAAATGACAGGTAAATTGAAAGCTCACCTTGATCTGAGAAAAACTTATTAAGAGTAGCACACTACCTCTTTCAGGTAGGTTACAGACTATGCATTCTCATATGATTTATTCTAACCAAATATTAGTTGTACCATGGAACAGTATAAAACTTAATATAGGGTCCAACCAAATCCTTATATTATGCAACCATCCTAAAAATAAATAGTACATTAAGATAAACTTTTAAAGTCCTATAAAGAGGAAAAACAGATTCACAGAATGCAAGAGAGAATCCATACAATGGAAAACTAAAATAAAAAGCTGTCCTCTAAGAAGTACCATTTTCCGCTTTTTAGTCACGTGGTAGGCAACATGAGAGCTGTTAAAAATGCAGTAAATTTATGCTACACTGAAATTTTTTTTTAAATATATTGTTTTAAAGTTAAGCTTTCAGTAACAATTTCTGTTTGTTGATGTTTTGGTACCAGATTAAATACAATTATGCTCCAGCTATGGTTTTGAAAATGTACATTGATGCAATCAAATGTGGAGCACAAGGAATAGGAAGAAATTTAAATTTTGTGTTAACTAAACTGTTTTCAGTACTTTTTTGAACAAAGATACTTATAGAAGTCTATTAAATACTATAAGCAAGAAAATGATATGCAATAAGGAGACTGCACACTTTAAATACCATATATAGGGTCTATAAATATTTCATTTAGGTTAATAAACAGAATTCTGGTAATAGAATGTAAGAAATGGATAGCTTGCTTCATAACCCTAATGCATAGTCAGAAACTCTACAAATTAGGTCTTGGGGATCCAGGTCCAAACACTACAACTTAATGTTGCTGGGCAGAAAACTCATAGTTAAAATAGTAATACCTTGACAGAATAATTTCTATCACAAATCTTTTTCCTTCCCCACATATGTGAACCTATCTTCTCTGACTCTATTGTTCAATACTCTCTCTCAGAAGAAATATTGCTTCACATACCGCAAGGAGGAACATCTCCACATGCAGGCAAGCTCTGCTGGTGAAGACCAGGCTCTCCACTTCAACTATTAACACTAAATTTGTGCAGTTCTCTGGATTTGAGTGGGTAAAGATGCATATAGGTACTCAGATTAGACCTCTCAGCAACTCTTTAAAACAGAGGTCCCCAACCTTGGCAACTTTAAGACTTGTGGACTCCAACTCCCAGAATTCCTGGCTGAGGAATTCTGGGAGTTGAAGTCCACAAATCTTAAAGTTACCAAGGTTGGAGACCCCACCTTAAAACATCCATGTCGTTCCTTAGACTAAAGTAGCTGTCCTCTGTAGCTACTATATAACCCCAGGACAAGATACAGAATAGAACAGAACTGGAAGGGACCTTGGAGGTCTTCTAGTCCAGCCCCTGATCAAGCAGGAGAACCTACACCATATGTTTAAGGAGTTGACACTAGGTGCAACAAGTACTCTAAAGCATTTTCTTCCTTCAAATTCAGAGCACTGCATAGTCCAAATATCACTGCTAGCCAAATATGATCGGTTTTGTCTTGCAGAGTTATAACTTGAATGAACAGAGCAGAATAGTAATTGCATACAAAAAATTCCACTGTACACATAACAGGAGAAAGAATATACAGTACAATCATGGCAATTCAATGGGATGGGGAAAAGCACTCAGCAGTTATCACTCTTCTGTCATTCCCTCATCTCTTTTGTATCCAAATTTCTCTTATACATTTTTGGGACCCATTCTGCATCCATTTCTTCTTTCTCTGTGGGGCCCAAGGAAAGCCAATTCCCATAATCACTACTCTGCATCAGGATGCAGTTTCTTCACTAGATATTTCTTCATGGAGATGGTTATCTCCTTGGACTAAAGGACTTGCTTCCTCCAGTTCTGTACATATCAAGCAGATATGCAAGATAGAAGCTGGGGCAATGCACCTTGGCATCTACCGAATCAGTGACTAAGACCCACAAGATCTGCTAATTGAATGATGCCCCTCCTTTTTATCCTAGCAATTTGGGGCTTTAAGAGCAACAATAGCAACCTAAATTGTGCACAGTTTCTGAAGGGCATAAAAGCAGTTTATCAGAATATATGAAATTGCCAACTGACAGAGCTTTTGAAAGAATTAATGTGAGCAAACTACTGTACTTTTAAATGTCTGCTTTAACAAGGGAAGCGCTTCATTTGCAATAATGGATATTGTAAACACCACTTTCAAATGCTTTGCAAAGCCTTACCAAAAAGTAGGTTTCCAGAAGAAAAAGCAATTGTAAAAGGTTGGCAAATTCCTCTGGAATATTAAGATGCAAAGGTGGATACATACACACTAACTGGCATTTCTCTTTCAGCCCATGATGAACTCCAGGACAAGCAATCTAATTCTTTTAAGATAGTAATAATTCCATTCATTGGCTTAAATCAAGTGTAAACAAGCTGATACTTCTGAGATAAATTTAGATTTCAATGAACAATTACTATTATCAATCTCAAATAATTATGAAAGTCATTATCTAAAATATCTGAAGACAATCAAGTTACCAAGCACTGATTCAGAAATTACTTCACTATATTAGACTATAAAAAATACTTGAGCTTATCCAAATATAACCAAGAGCATACAATTCTGAATACAATGTCTTTTAATGGATTTTCCACTTCCATATTAATGCTTCCAATATCATGCCCACAAAATAATTTATTTCAAATTCATACTGCATTGCTATTAATGCACTGAAATCAATAAACAAGATATGCATCAGAATCTGTAGTATTATAAACTTTGGAAATCTAAGTTTACCATTCTTTATACATAATTTTAGGCCTATAAATAGCCTTTCAAATATGCCAGTACACCTGATAATGTGGACATGTATATTTTGTTTTTGCACATAATCCTGAACAAAATTTAGAGGTCTTAAGCAAACAGCAGGACAAAGAAATGTTAAAATCTGTGTAACTACTATATTTTTATTATAGCTATTGTGAATATTCATTATTTAAATATTTCTCTCGATTCAGAATGATCAAGCAATTAATATTTATGTTGAAAAAGGTTTAACTGAATCAAACCCACTGAATTCTATATCTAACATTAGTATTAGTCAATTAAGAAACATTTTGTCAACACCAAGTGAGCAAATGTTAAAATCGGACCTTGTAATCCCAGTCAAGGGTTATTGCTTCACAGATTTTCTGTGCAGCAAAGTTACGAAACGCACGTATGCATCCTCAGATTTTGTGATATATGCATAAGCATTTTGATAGATGCACACTGCCTCTTACTAAAAACCTGACCAAATAGTTAATTACTATGATATTACTTATAAAGGAAAACCAACTGTAGAATACCAGTAATATTGCAATAAGCAACCCCCCACGAGAGCAATCACATGAGCACTGCAATGTTAAAAGGCTCTTAGAAGATTGCAGATTGCAGTGAAATGAAAAATCACACATTACATTTTCTGGGGAGCCCATTATCTGACATTAATTTGAGAATACGGAGGAGGCACGACAGGGTACACGTAAAGGTACCTACGAACAACTTTTCAAAGCAGAGGCATATAGAAAACTAAAAATCTCAGCGAGATTAAAGTGTATTGAACCCTGGCCCTTGTAACACCCACATCTCCTTCATAGCCACTTTGACACCCGTCGCTCTGGCACCCACCCTGCCGGTTTTCTCCGCTGCCTTCTTTTTATTGCGCTTCTTCTGCTCTTCCCCCTTCAGCAACAGCGTCGCGGCAGTCCCAGGAGCCCCCTTGTTCGAGGCCCCGCCACCGCCTCCTCCCGTCAAGCCCGGGGTCGTCGCCGTCTCCTCTTCTTCGTCCTCCTCCTCCTCCTCCTCCTCGTCGTCGTCGTCATCCTCCTCCCCCACCTCGGTCGCCCTCCTGGAAGGCTTTCTGCGAGCATCCCCTCCACGGGCGCAGGCCGCGGCCCTCAGGAGCCCCAGCAGCAGCAGCAGCGCCAGAAGTGACGTGGAGAGCAGGACGAGCCAGGTGGGCAGATGCTGCGGCTCCAGGCTGGCAGGCAGCGACAGGCCGAGCTCAGTACGCAGCAAAGCCACCCCAGATGACAACACGTCCCGTAGCCGGGCCGACACCTCCTCGGCCTGCTGGGCCACGGCCTCCAACCAGTTCGGTGCAGCCATGGCTCCAGTGGGCACAGAGCAGGCGCTCACGTCACTGCCAACACATCGCCTTGGTACCAATTTCGGAGGCCCTTGGCGGTTCCGCCGCCCTTCCGCTCCGTCGACAGGCAGAAAAAGACAGCGACTGGCGCCTCGCTTCGGCAGGGGGAAGCGCCGCCTCGGCCTCCCGCGACCTAACAGAGCAACGTCACCCTCCGCCGCCGAATGTCGGCGGCCGCAGCGTCCAAGCGCGCAAGCGCGCCTGGAAATGCCTTGCACGGGGCGACGAAGACAGTCACGTGGGGCTTAGGGAGCCGTCGGTTGGGGAGCGCGGACGGCGCGCGGACGCGTCGGCTGTCTCCTCCATCTTCATTGGTGGCGGCTCCCCCGCCCCGCTTTTCTTTTATGGCCGGAACCGAAGACATGCTCCTAGCGAGCCTGACAGGGCACGTCATGCCTTGCCTGGGATTGGTAGGCGGCGAAGTTGTAAGGAATCTCGACGTGGCAGCGATTTCCTCACGGAGGCAAACGAGAGGAGGAGCTATTGCCCTCGGTCTCACCAATCAGAGCTTTCGAAGGAATAAGATTGACACAGTGCCTGATAGGGGAAGTGCATCTTTTTTCTAAAAAATAAAATAAAACATTTAATATAATATTATTAACAGAAGGATATTATAATTGTATTTGATGTCCCTGCTGATATTTAATATCTTCAATATTTTCTCATTATAGGTACATTGGATCTTTAATCATACAAGATAACAATGTATATACAGTCTCCAATGTATATTTCCCTTACTAACAGGAAAAAGAAAACATGGAGCAAGGATAAGATTGCAGTCTCACTGTACAGGTAGTCCTCAACTTACAACAATTGAGCCCAAATTTTCTGCTGTTAAGTGAGATATTTGTTAAATGATTTTTGTCCCATTTTACTATCTTTCTTGCCATGGTTGTTAAGAGAATCACTGCAGTTGATAAAGTTAGTAACCTGGCTGTTAAGTGAATCTGGCTTTGATATTGTCTTTGCTTGTCAGAAGGTCGCAAATGTGATCACATGATCTTGGGGTACAGCAACTAATGTGGAATAATGAACAATCACTAGAAAAATGATGTGTCTGCATAATTACTGAAATAGTGCTGTGTTAGTAGTATGTGACTAACCTAATGCGCATTATACTTGGATACAATGTATATAGCAAACTCTCCATTGTATACCCGTGAGAAACGAACCTAATGTATTACAATGTGTATTTTAATGTGTATTCCTTTGTTCCTGAGAAAAGGAAAGTATAAAACTGAAGTCTGAACCCGCCCTCGGGGTTCAGAATTGCTTGCTGCTATGGCTTCTGAACCTGCGCAATAAATCTCTCTGCTAAGACCCTCTGGAATTCGTAAGAGTCCTTTCGTTTTCCACAAGACAACGGTCATAAATATGAACCAGTTGCCAAGCATCTGCATTTTGATCACATCATGGGACTGCTGCGAAGGTCCTAACTTTGAAAAACAGCCATAAATCACTTTTTTCAGTGCTGTTGTAACTTTGAACGGTTACTAAACTAAGTGTTGTAAGTCAGGGACTACTTGTACAATGGATGATTTGAAAACACATATGCAGACACACTTTCAGATGCCCACTAGATGACAACAAAGAGCTCTGGAGCAGGCTTACTTATTTCCCTCCATTTGGTGGCCAGGGTCTGTAGCCCAGATATGGTAACCCTATACAATACTATATCCTTAAACTCCTAGTTAAATGAATATTTTTTAATGTTTCTGTGTTTTAATATATTCAGGGGTAGCTGAGCCTGGCAGGCAACTTAATGTCCCAAGAGGGGACACTAAGAAGGTTTTTGAGCTCACTAACCTTAACTTGCACATATCTTGAAAAGGTTTTTCAGAAGTGGTTAGCCTTTGCCTGCTTACTAGGGCTGAGGGAGAGTAATTGGCCCAAGGTCACCCAGATGTCCTAGTGTCTAAGGTGAGACTAGAACTGAGACTCTCCCAGTTTCTAACCTGGTGCCTTAACCACTACACCAAATTGGCTGTCAGTTTCAAAGTTTGGCAGCCAGAAATTGCCTAAAATGATAGGAGAGAACAGGAGATAACAGATGAGGCAAGGTAGTGTGCCTGCATCAGCCTGAACTGTCAGTAAACACCCAGCTGATCCCATTTGCTCCCAGTCACCTAACATTACCACTTTTTGAATAAATGGATATTGAACTGCATCAGATTTTATATATTTTGCTGCTGCTACTGGATGATGTTGGCCAGGATGTGTGTATGTGTGTCTTATCTACACTACTTTGATACAGATGCATCTTTAATAATTTAAAGCTGCCCAGTTTTGGGGTTAAGAAAATACTGAGGGCAATATCATGGGGGCATTGCAATATCGTGTTACTAGGTTGTACTGTAGTAAGTGAAAGTGAGGCAGGTGAGAAAATTTAAAAAAAAACATAATTGGGAACAGTACGTATGAATTCAATTTAGGTATGTAGCAATGCAGCCAGGCATTGTAAAAACAGTTAATGCCACAATTTTGAGAAATAGTAGCTGCAGTTAATTTTTTGCTGATTGGATTACTATATATGGATTACTATATTTACTTTTTGGTGCTGCTTTTAAGAATGAGATTAACATATGGTAGCCTACAGTATTCTAAAATAGCATGACAAAGATGGTGAAAGCTCTTGAAACTACAACGAGTGAGGCAATGGATCTAAAGAAGGAATGATTTATAAAATACAATAGTAATCCAGTTATCTGAAGGCTTGTGATTGAATGGTGGAGGGTGCTTGTTATGTATTGCTCTAGAAGCAAGGTTGATTGATGATTATGTACTACCAATACTTTTTTAACTTCTAGCAACCACATAGATTTTCTTCATGATGACCTATTCCTAACCTAATCTTTCAAGTCTCCCAATGATGCATCATCATCACTGTAACTGTGTCCAGCCGCCTTGCTGCTGTTGTCTTTTTCTCTTTCCTTCCACCATTCCCAGCATTAAAGTCTTTTTCAGAGAGCTGGATCTTTGCATATGATGTCCAAAGTAAGATGATTTGAGCCTGGTCACTTGTGCCCCTACTGACAACTCTGGATTCATTTGGTCTATGAGCCATCCATGTGTTTTTTTGGCTGTCCATGGTATTCTCAGGAAGCTTCTCCAATTAGAAGCAAGACTAGAACTAAATGTCGAAATACCTACCGTAAGCAGTTTTCCACTAAATATTAGGAGAAGAGTTGCCAAATAGAGCATTTTTTACTCTATTGGAAGTACATAAACAGAAAGTAAATAATTATCCTTTAGAGATAAGGTAGTTCTGTCCTGCATTAAAAAAGAGACACACAAGTGTCTTTTATGGTGAACCCCAGTTCTATGATTCTGTGAAGTCAGACCATTTGATTGCTTTTTATATGCTAATAGAATATTCTTGTGAATATAATCTTTTTGCCATGGAGACAGGCTCAGTTATTTGAATGGACCTTTTTTCTAGACAGGCAAAAAGTGGATGCACAAGGTTTCTTGTTCTATGAAACATATTCATGTGCAAGGTTCCCCCCCCATAAATTATTGCTGCATTGTTCTTTATGACTTACCAGATCTCTTTCAAAGAATTGTCATCTCTGTTTTTAACTATTTCTTATATATATAGATTTCTTTTAAATGCAGTTTCCTGAACCCAGCTTATTGATTTGGGAATTAGTAACTTGTCTCTTTGTTCATGAGATTAAACTGTACATACCAGCTATAATATGAACTTGCTGCTGTGTGGGAACTAATTAATATAGACAAGTATATCAAGAAATTTACAGTGTCCTTTTTAGTTTCTAACATAACAACAACAACAACAACAACAACTCAGGACATGGCTATCAAACATCAAAAACATCTACCAGACTATCCCATCTCCTTTACATGGATGATCTGAAGCTGTATGGAAAAACATCATCTGAAATAGAATCACTGCTCAACACTGTCCGTATATATAGCCAAGATATTGTTATGGAGTTGGCTTGGACAAATGTGCCACACTTACTATCAAACAAGGAAAAGTAGTGAAAACTGAAGGAATCAAGATGCCCCACGAAAATAATATTAAGAGTCTGGATGAGGAAGATTACTACAAATACTTGGGTATCCTTCAAGCTGACAACATCAAGCATACTGAAGTCAAGAAAAAAGATTAGAGGTGAATACATCAAGAGAGTGAAGAAGATCTTAAAGTCCAAACTCAATGGAGGAAATACCATAAAGGCAATCAACACCTGGACAATTCCAGTCATTAGGTACACAGCTGGAATAGTGGACTCAAGCAGAACTAAAAGCAATGGATAGGAAGACCAGAGAAATAATGACAATGAATCATGCCCTTCATCCACGCAGTGACATTGATAGACTTTATCTACCAAGGCAAATAGGTGGGCGTGGAATGCTACATCAGATGGTTGAAGAAGAAAAAATGGCTTTGGAAGAATATCTGAAGAACAATGATGAAGATGCACTGAAATTAGTATATCAGGAAGGCTTACTGACTACTGGAGAGACCAAACTGGCCTACAAGAAAGACCAAATGAAGAACAGAATAGAGGCATGGGAAGACAAAGCACTACATGGCCAATACATGAAAAAAAATAGCTGGGAAAGCAGATAATAACAAGACCTGGCAATGACTAAGAGCAGGAAAATTGAAGAAAGAGACCGAGGGACTAATTCTGGCTGCACAAGACCAAGCCTTAAGGACAAATGCATATAAAGTCAAAATTGAAAAGACAGCAACAGACAGTAAGTGATGCCTATGCAAAGAAGCTGAAGAAACAGTGGACCACCTGGTAAGCTGTTGCAAGAAGATTGCACAGACTGACTACAAGCAGCGGCATGACAAAGTAGCAACAATGGTGCATTGGAAGATCTGCAAAAAAAAATATCATTTGCTTGTAAGCAAAAACTGGTGGGATCATAAAATAGAGAAAGTCATAGAAAATGATAAATTAAACTGCTCTGGGACTTCAGAATTCAAACAGACAAGCACCTGCAACATAATACCCCAGACTTAACAATTGTCGATAAGGAAGACAAAAAAGTCTGGATAGTGGATGTGGCAGTGCCTGGAGACAGCAGAATAGACGAGAAAGAACTGGAGAAGATAACAAAATACAAAGACCTATAAATAGAAATAGAAATAGACTGTGGCAAAAGCAAGCAGAGAACAAAATACAAAGACCTACAAATAGTAATAGAAAGACTGTGGCAAAAGCAAGCAAGGGTAGTACCAATAGTCATAGGCGCCTTGGGTGCAATCCCAAAACAACTGGAGCACCACTTGAACAACATTGGCATTGACAAATTCGCTATTAGTCAATTGCAAAAGGCGGCCTTACTAGGAACTGCTTCCATCCTGCGACGATATCTGTAATACCATCAAACATCCACATCTGCCTATCCCAGGTCCTAGGTAAGGACTCGATAGGTAGACAAAATGCCAAATCCAGTCTGAACATCTGGCTGACTGTGCGATGATCAATAATAATAAAAAGTTGGAAGGGACCTTGGAGGTCATCGAGTCCAACCCCCTGCTCAGGCAGGAAACCCTACACCATATTGTACTGTATATTGCTTGAGGAAATGCATTATCCATTCTGGAAAAGTTTGGTTATTTACTTAAATTTATTGACTACCCAACTACAGGGGACTCTCAGAGAATGTCTCAGAGAACAGAAGATGTGACATCCTTTCTCATCCTGCATTCGCTGTAAAAATCTCTTTCATGTGATGGAGCTGGGTCTTGCAAGATGGATAAATTATATGTAGAGTAAATATGGGTTATGATATGGGTTTAAAATGCATTATGCAGATTATGAATTATTTATAGTTTTTAATTTGGAAATGCTTATATTGTTAATCTTTTTCCCTTTTTTGTATTTGAGTTAAAGTATATTATCGATTGTATTATTTGTATAGTTGGATAAGTTTATTTAGAATTTGTTTGTTTATTTGTAACCCTGTAACCAGCTCTGGGAAGTGAGGGGGGGAGGGAGAGAGGGGGTTATTTTAGGGGGGGAAATTGTTTAAAACTTGTATAAAACTTTTCAATAAAAAAAAAGTAATTTAGCATAATTTTAACTACCGACTTTTTTGTCCAGGAGATGAGTGCTGTTCTTGATCCCCAGAGGTTACATACCATAACACTGTGTTAGAATTATAACTCTCCAGTCACTGATATATGTACTTTAGCTGCTCAAATTACTTGTCTGCTGTATGGCAATTTCAGTATTATCTTGGAGTGAAATTGCAAATACTTGAGTAATTTTATGTATTATCTTCTGCAGATCTATTGTAACTAATGCTTATAGATAATGTAATTGTCTTGGCCTCAAATATTTTCAATGTCAGTTGATACATTATGGCAATAATAAAATCCCACAATCAGTATTTTATTCAGCTTGGCATGTATTGCAGAGCATATAAATCAGTGATTCTCAACCTGTGGGTCGGGACCCCATTTGGGGTCGAACGACCATTTCACGGGGATCGCCAAACAAGGCTGTCCGCCATTTTTCCCCCTTTTCTTTGGCCACGCCCCTGGCACCCGGTGATGTATAAGTGGTTGGGGGTCACCACAACATGGGGAACTGTATTATGGGGTCGCGGCATTAGAAAGGTTGAGAACCACTGATATAAATGGTAATATTCATCTTAATTTAGATATTTCCATGAATTTGTGTTTGGTGCTTTCAACTCAGTATTCAGGCAACTTCTGGACTACTTGCAGGCTTTTTGGTAAGATTTTTGGAAGTGGCTTGACATTGTCTTCTGCCTAAGGCTGACGGAGAATAACTGGCCCAACGGCACACATCTGGAATTATGCCTAAGCCATGATTAAAATGCATGGTCTCCTGATTTCTAGCTTGATGCCTTAACCCTGCACCAAACTGGCTCATTTTATGTACATTTACATACATTTAAATTTATGTATCTAGTGTGCTGTATGCACTCTAGATACATTTATGTATCTGTATACCTCTCCTAAAAGTAGGTTCAGGGCATTGAAATGCCATGGCGATTTTTGAATGGCAGTTCTAAAAATATTCTTATGAAATACGAGTGTGCATTTTATAAAAAATAATGCATTTCTGTAAATTCACTCAGCTGAATGCAAGACTCCATTTTAATAGAGAATGAATGTTGTTGGCATATACAGTATTATGACATCTCTTAATGACTTCAGGATCAGATATCCACAATGTCTGGGACATAATTATCCATTAGCAACTCTCACTGTTTATGCCAGATAATTATTTGCAGCTGCTTCATCAGGTCATTTATACCTTGCCTGTCACCTAACTGCCATCTGACATTTTCATAGTCTTTTGCACCTAAGCTTTAATTGAGCTAATTCTACTTTCTGCAGTAAGAATGCTACGTGGGTGGATAAGTAATAATATTTCAGAAACTGTTTAAGCATCCAGCCTTTTTATTTGTCCTTCTCTACTTTTTCTTTAAACAAACCTTTTTTTCAGCAAAACCTGATTCGACTCTACCAAGTCACTTAACGGACAGTTAATAGAATGTACTACATACCATAGCTAAATAGTTTGGAAATTACATCTGAAGAGCTTACAAATGTGTTTTAACAGTATTTTTTGCAACTTTAAAGCAGGGTTTCTTAAACTGTGAGATACACTTCTCTTGGGGAGGTTCAGACAGAGTCCAGGGGAGGGTGATGAACTTTATTATTTTGTTAATATTTTTTATTAAAAATAAAGTTTCATTGTATTGCTTCCATTGTTCCTTGTGTTTATTGTAGTGTTTGGATTTTTAGGGGAAGTGCGTACATTAAGATTACACCAAAGAGAGTGTGATGGCAAAAAGTTTAGGAACCCAGCTTTAAAGGAAGAAAAACCATGGAATTGTTTTCTTAGCCCTACTAAGATTATGAATAGTCTTTCTTTTAGTTTAGCCAAGGTCACAAAGGAGGAGGAGTTACCACTAAATAGTTAGCTGATAACATATCACTTTGTGGTTTCCTACCATTTTACAGCTGCCTAAAGTATGTTTTCCCTCTTGTAATACAAGGTTTATCTCGTATTATAGATATCTTATTGTGTCTTATAATGCAAAGATTTAAGAAAACCACTATATCGAGGGGCTCTTTTTGGTATATAATACATGTAATATAATGATTTGGGAAACCATGAAGACAATGGAAACCTTTGCCATCCATTATATCATAGTTCTTTGGGCTATGATACAATGAATGGCAAATACTGTATGTCTATTTCTAAGTTTCCATTGAGAGAACCAATTGGTGTAGCAGTTAAAGTACAAGGATAGAAACTGGGAGACCATGAGTTCTGGTCCCACCTTGGGTACGAAGGCAACTGGGGGACCTTAGGCCAATCATTTTCTCTCAGCTCTAGGAAGAAGGCAAGGGCAAACCTCTTTTGATAAACCTTGCCAAGAAAGCTGCCTCAAATCTGGTATTTCTCTTTGTTGAATTAAAATCTGAGTAAAATTATTTTGATTCTTCCAAAGGAAGATGGGTTTTCAATAGAGCTTTTACTCTGCAACTGCCAATTTTCAGACTTCTATTATGGGAAGTTGGTTAAGGATCTTATATCTAGGATGCTGATGAGATAATAACCAGATGTCAGCATAGAGATTAGGTATGTACACAGATCGTGGTCAAAAAAATCAAGATGGTGGCCACAATGGTGTGATCAAACATCAGTTTGGTTTTTATCTGTGTCAACACAGTCTAGAAAGAGAGTTTTCCATGTCTCTACTATGTCTACTGGTCATCTAGAGCTTTGCAATCAAGGTATGTATAGCTGAGGGCTGGTTTTAAATGACTTACTGTGTACCAGCAGGGGAATGGTATAATCTATATCATTCTCCTAAGGGTCTTATTTACTCATTCATTCATTCATTCATTCATACACACACACACACACACACACTGCTTTTTTTGTAAAAAAAAAAAAGTGCCAGAACTCACACACGTTATACAACCCGCCTTGCCTACCCTACAAGGTTCCATTCAAAAAAGGTGCCGGAACTCCATTCTGGGTGTTCTATGATAAAAAAAGCCCTGCATGCATGTATGCATGTATACATACATACATACATATCTCAGAGAACCATTTAAGAACAATATTCAAACAATGCTTTTCTTCTGCAAGATGTAAAGGAAAATGTAGCATTGTGACATAATGGGGAAATTTGTCTATCAAGAACATTTTGTGGTTGACCCTCTTTCATCACTTTGTTTTTAACTTTCTCCTTTTTTCCTTCTACATGTAAAGTTCTTGTCTGAAAAAAAAAGTTTTAAAAACATTCTTTGTGCTATGTAATGAAATAGGTGTTGCTTTGTAAAACCGGGTCAGACAGATAAACTCAATAGAAATGATTGCAAAACAGATATATATTTATTCAGAAATACTTGCATTTATGGTGGTTGCTTCTGGATATTATACGTCTGTTCATTCCTATAGGTGAGAAATTAATACTTTCTCCATACCACTTCTATTAGAGCCATTGGAGATATGCGATGACCCCATGCTTTCTCTTAGACCAGTGGTTCTCAACCTGTGGGTCGGGACCCCATTTGGGGTCGAACGACCATTTCACGGGGGTCGCCAAACAATGCAGTCCGCCATTTTTTCCCCCTTTTCCTTAGCTGTGCTACTCCCTTTTATTCTATTGGCTTTTGAAAGCCAATAGAATAGACTCTCTTGAATAGAGTCTAATTCTATTGGCTTTCAAAAGCCAATAGGAATTGTCCAGGCTGTCTCTGCCCTGTTGAGCCCACCAAAAGTCCCATTCTGCAAATGGTGCTGCACCAGTTGAGTAGTCCTCGACTTACGACTGGTTGAGTAGTCCTCGACTTACGACCAGTTGGGGGTCGCGGCATTAAAAAGGTTGAGAACCACTGTCTTAGACAAAGACATTCCAACTGGCTCATGTCCAGGAAGTCCTGCAATGCCCTTTAGAAACTCCTCCCACTAACCTACTAACATAATATAGCTGACTAGCTAAACTACATTACCCATAAGCCATCTCTTAAGGAGACAGCACTTAACCCAATAAATGCCAGATATTCTAACGTACAGACCTACGTGGTCCAGAACAATAAAAGAAGGGAAAACTCTATTAAACAGAAGTAAGGTATCAGCAATCAAAGAGTAATTAAACGTTGCTCCAAACTATATCTTGAAATCTAAGGTTCTCCCTATTATGATGGATTCGTACATGAAACCAGACCACAAACTCAAAATATTGATATCTGTTCTACTTTATAAGAATCCATTAATTTTCTTGCATGGTTTAGAAGGATTTGAAAAATTCTTCTAAAGTAGAAAACAATTATTTTAGTATTAAGAACTTTATCAAAATTAGTTGTGGAATAGGTTCTTTCTGCATTACTGGCAATAAGTTCTGATCTCTACTTGAATTCAGAGGAATGTTCTAGTACTTGTTAGTAGATGTGATTACTTGTACAGTGTGCCTCCAATGATTTATTCTACTTCATCCTAGCCAGTTCTAGCAACATTTTTCAAATCCTTAGGGGGAAAGAGAATTGACTTCATCAAAATGTCTGATATTAGCCCTCTCTAATAAAACTCGACAAGCTGATAATGTGTTATGCATCAACAGAGGGATAGCATCAAGATCATTAGAAGTTATAGTACTGCTTTATACAATACTGCACTAGTGAGATCACACTTGGAATACTGCATCCAATTCTGTCATCATGCTAGAAAAACAGTGTTGACACCCTGAAAACTGTGCAGAGAAGTGCAACAAAGATGATAAGGAGGTTAAATTATATGATGAACGGTTGAGGAAGTCAGGTATGTCTAGCCTGTGGAAGAGAAGGATTAGGGTAGGGACATGATAACTGTCTTCCAGTATTTGAGGGACTGTCACAGAGAAGAGTGATTGACTTCTTCTCTAAAGCACCAGAGAGCAGGACAAGAAGTAATGGGTGGGAGCCTTGTTAAAGAGATATCCAACTAGAAGTAAGGAGAATTTTCTGATCGTGAGAACAATTAATCAATGGAATAGCTTGCCTCCTGGAATTGTTGATGCTAGTGATTTGCCCGTTGACCCCTATCATTGATAGTTGCTTATTTTTGTTTTTTTTAAAAAAATATATTTTATTAATTTTTTACAATAACAATCTTTAATGCTTCGTGAACAGTGTGTTGTCTGGGTTCATATACTCAAAACAATAACAATTTCTCCAATTAATATGTTAGTTGATAATATATTTCTTGATCCTCTCTTCTTCCAGTAATAATCTCCTTTTGTCTACATTAAACAAATATAATTCTTAATATTTTCAGTACATACCAAGTTGAATATAAACATTTTTTGTATTTATTCATATGATAACATCAACATATAACATATTTTCTAATCAGCTTATGTTTCCATTATATTTATAAAAGTCATCTTATTAAGTCATTATATGTCCTGTTTTCAATTTTTTTTAGTAAAGCTTAGTTTCCCCTCAGTATTCAGACCACTCTTATCAGTCATACTTTTCTCCCCTGCTTTTTCCCCCCTGTGCATTAAAACTCACCTTGCTGAAGGAATTATTTCGGAAATGCAAACGTTTTGCAAATTATTTGTAACTTTTGAATTAGCCTAACAAGGGTACTAATATTCTATTGAATTTAGACCCTTTTATGTCCAGTGAGGCTATCTTCTATTATTTGCTCTGTTTTGTTTAAATCCTGTGTTTTGTTTAACCTGGAAAACCAAATGACATTTAATTTGTATCGCCAGCAGATGGCAGTTAATGCTCATTTAGTAAACCTCCAAGATTTCTCTTGCAGTTTTACTAGTTTTTGCAAAATACTAATGAAATAACAGCAAAGGGAGACACACATTCACATATTCTAGTTGGAATTATGAGTAATATTGCATTCTCCTTTTTGGGAATAATGTGGACCCATTTATCTCTAAAAGGTCATTTGCTGATGGGTTTTATGGATAATTATGCAAAATTAACGATGAGTACTTTTGCTGTTTAGAATCTTTCTCAAATTGGAAGATATTCAGAACATCTGCATAATTATATTTTTTTATATCCCAATCGCATACATAGCTGCTGATATGCACATACATTCTTAACAATATAGTGACAAGCAACGTGCATCCAGCAGTGAAAACTATGTCAAATGAATGGATTAATCCTTCAGTTTGTTGCAGTGTGACTAGGACCATAAAGTCACATATCAGTTTGAACAGTCTAAAAAAGCTCAACTAAGAAATTGGATGGTAATGGTGGGCATAACTGGATCTTCTGGAAAAAAGGGTAAAAGAAATGGATGAGGAAGAAGAAAAGTGAAAAGCATATTTAAAAAGCATGGTTGGAATGGTAATAACAGAATAACAGAGTTGGAAGGGATCTTGGAGGTCTTCTAGCCAATCCCCCCCCCCTGCTCAAGCAGGAGACTTTATATCTTTTCAGGCAAATTGCTGTCCAATCTCTTCTTTAAAATCTCCAGTGATGGAGCACCCACAAATTCTGGAGACAAGCTGTTCCACTGATTAATTGTTCTCACTGTCATGAAATTTCTCTTTAGTTCTAGGTTTCCATCTTTGCTTCTTGTCCTGCCTTCAGATTCTTTGGAGAATAAGTTGACCCCCTCTTCCTTGTGACATCCCCTCAAATATATGGAGGCAGATGTATTAGTGGTGGGAAAAGTGAACAGAAATAAATTATGGGACTAGTTGTGGAACTAATTTGGAAGGAAAAAAGAGGTGTGGGACAGTAGAAATAGAGGAAATAATGGATCAAGTTAGGATGATTCTCATAAATTCTCTGGCCAAAGAGACATCTATTGGAAAGAATGTCCTCCATGAGCCATAATCCCATAGTAGAAAAGAAGGGATGGCAAAGATCTGGAAAAAAAAAATTGTAAGCAGCCAGGATCCACTCTTCTGAGGTGAGTGTCTATATGTGAGAATGATGTGTACTTTTGTACTGTTTCCTTGCTTCATTACAAGATATGTTTCTGAGCTTCTAAACCTAATTGTTGGTTTGTATTGGGATATTAAGGGACCTCAATCTCCGTACCATGGGAGAGGCTCATGGAAGGCTTGGGATTTCATGGCCACCCTGGTAATAATAGGCTTGTTCCAATAATATTTGGTGCAGCCCATGAGGGAGTCATATGTTAGATCTAGTCTTGGCCTCAGGCTAAGTGGATCACTTGAGAATTAATTCTTTGCCATAATCAGTTCACCTACCAATCTGAATCATTAGAATATCCGCATGATGGGAAGAATAATTAGGATGGCTTGTTTTACACATCGTATAGCTCCACTCAGATTCCTATAGGTGCTTGGAGAACTCAGTGGCCTGGCAAGTGGTGTCTGCTTGAACTCTGAAAAAGAAAAGGTAACTATACTGCTTGTCCCTTAGGCACTTTCTTTCTTTCTTGTCTGCTGATCCCATGGAGTCCCTTGGTTTACTCAGGAACTCTAGGAGATGAACTAGTATCTCCTAAGCACTGCTTTAGCTGATCAGTGGAGCTGATAATCTAATTAGTGGAGAAACTAGAAGTTAACTGAACATAGAGAAGAGTTCATGTTCGAGACTACATTGTGGTAATAAAGGTTGTGAAGCGTGCTTACTTATAATCTTCACTATATCAGTGGATGAGTCAGTGAGTCATTTATGTAACATTTTACTAATAAAATTGGTCAGATTTGCTCATTTCTAGACTCCAAAAATGTAAGCTCAAAGAAGATAGAATAATATTTTGTGGGATTATTTCACAATTCAACCTGTTGATTCTGAGGAAATGGAAAGGTGATACTGAAATGAATTCTATTGTTCTGTGAGTTAGAGAATGGCTAGATCCGGGAAAAGTTGGTCCAGATGGATTCATAACTGGCTGACCAACTGCACTCAATATGTAGTCCTCAACAGAACTGCATCTACATGGAGGGAACTGTGCAGCACTCTTCAACATCTTCATCAATGATTTGGATGAGGGGATAGATGGGGAACTCATCAAATTTGCAGATAACACAAAGCTGGCAGGAATAGCCAACACTCCAGAAGATAGGCTTAAGATACAGAAGGATCTTGACAGACTTGAACATTGGGCACTATCTAACAAAATGAAATTCAATGGTGTAAGATTCTTCATTTAGGCAAGAAAAACCAAATGCATAGGTATAGTATAGATGATACCTGGCTCAATAGAGGTAACCATGAGAGGGATCTCGGAGTCCTAGTGGACAATCTCTTAAATACGAGCCACAGTGTGCTGCAGCTGCCAAAAAAGCCAACACAGTTCTAGGCTGCGTTAATAGAATCAAGGTCATGTGAAGTGTTAATACAACTTTATAATGCCTTGGTAAGGCCACATTTGGAATATTGCATTCAGTTTTGGCTACCATGATATAAAAGATATGTTGAGACTCTAGAAAGAGTGCAGAGAAGAGCAACAAAGATAATCAGAGGACTGGAGACTAAAGCGTATAAAGAACAATTGCTGGAATTGGGTATGTCTAGTTTAATGAAGAGAAGGGGTGACATGATAGCAGTAGTTTTGGCTCTGGTATCCTTCTGGACTACCTGTGAAAGTTAGAAGACTGTTCCTGCTCTTTCCTAAATGAGCAGTTTTATATGATCTTGGTGGGAGGAGAGATCAATCCAGCAGTTTTTACCTTATGGAGTACTGCAAAATTAATCTTTTGTTGTCTTTAACATCTACATAAACTTACTGGTCTTCTTCACTCATGGTTACTGCTGGATAGCCAGGTGCATTCCCTGCTAAGTGTGTTTGCATATGCGTGCATCAGCATGCATATGCATCAGCATGCATATGCATCAGTTATGGCCCTTTCTGGAGAGGGAGATCATGGCAACAGTTACCCATGCCTTTACTACATCTAGAATGTACTTCAATGCATACTACATGGTACTGCCTTTTATCTGAATTTATAATTGGTGCAATTTTTTTGTGCTGAGCCAAAAAACATGCAATGGGCTGTCTATTATGACAGTGATGAAAAAGTAACTTTACAACTAATCCTTGCATTTATGACCTTCACAGGTCTATTAAGCAAAGGAAAGCTAAAATAAGATCGTATGTATAATTCTGAGTAGAATAGCAATGATTAATTACGTGTTTGTGTGAGGTTAAAATAATACCTAGGACTCCTCTATTATAGGTACTTGCAGCCATTTAACATCCAGATGAAACTGAAGTTAAAGTGAGTAACTTGTGACTTTCTGGAAATTAGTAGACTTCAGCTTGTAAACCCTAATCATTGGTTAGCCTAGGTTCTTTGCAACCACTAAAAATAGGAGTTCCGAGGGACTTACAGACTCTCGATTCTGATGCCAAACAGACAGTCTGCAAGGTGTATATGACTAGCTGTAAATCCCTAACTGAGAATTTAAAAGAGAAGACACTGATTTCTGATTATTTTTAATGATTGGAAATTAAGCAGAACATCGATAAACAACCAGTGATAATACATAATATTTTTGAGGATTATGAATTAAAAATTCCTGAATATTCCATTTAATTTTTTTTACAATCAGCAGCTTGTTTCACAATATTTATAAAGCCATAATTTGATTGGGTGTGTTGTAAGAGTCCAGCCATGGTGGGATCATGTAGGAACCAGGGTTGAAGGAATAATGTATTTTCCAAATCCAGACCAAAGATTTTTTCCTTGTGTAAGTCTTGGCATCTGTAAGCAAGTAAGAAAGTATTTGCAAATCCAGGAAGTCACATCACATCTTGTACCTGTGCTGAGCATATTGGCAATCTGGTCTATGTTTGAGGTCCAACACACATTGTTCTCCAGGGGCCACATTGCTAAGTCTATAGTTGGGGAAGGTGACACCAGAGCAAGAGCAAGAAGAAATGGCCCTTTCTATATATGGAAGGGGAGGAAAAGCAGGATTAACTGCTTCCATTTCTATGGCAATGGTACAAAGAAGACCTAGTGAGTAAGAGATTGCTAAAAGAGAGAAAAAACTAGCAGTATACTATTCTTCTCAATCTACAGGGGCCTCAACAGATAAAGCCTTGCTGGAAAATATCTCATGACTGATGGGCTACCTCTGGCTGAAAAAAGTGATTTGTTTTTTCTCCGCATCTGATGTGATGAAGTTAGTTTGCTGTCAGAAAACAAAGAGTTGTAAATCGCAGATTTTGAGCCACATGTGTTGCTCGTTGTTGATGTGGCTCAAAATCAGTGATTTACAACAAGCCAGTTCAATTGGGACGGAAAGAAAATCATCCGCCATGCCAACACTCGCTATATATGTGAATTTATTGAAGCCTGGTATTCTACAAAAGGGGCAATTAACAAGCATATTGATTTAGATCCAGCATATGAACACGTAAGAAACCAGACCATTTGAATGGCCAATCAACAATGGAACTGACTAGCTCTTCAGCAGTTAATTATAGTGCCAGACAAATGGCCAGTCAGGTGACCAACTGACCATACCAACACACAAGACATATATAAGCTAAAAAGGAATAGAGCAAGACATTTCTACTGAAGTCCCGCTGCTGATGTTGCCTATCCTGGTAACAAAACATTTGGAAACTAAATGGCAAGCTCGGAGATTAAATCACTGGCAAAAATAATGCTCCACCCTACCCCACCTCACACAGCTTTATCCCTCATCCATTCTCTATTTGTATACGTGTATGCATGCTCAACCATGCCATTTCACTAGCAGTCCCACCAGAAACAGACAACTGGAATTAGCCTTCAGAGCAACTAACAACTATACAAGTAACTATTTCTTGTATGTGTCTCATCAGTCTTCCCCATCTTTCTCCTCCTCCTCACAAGTATTGTCATCACTGAGAAAGAAGGAAAATGGTCTTATGATTTGGTATCACAAACAAATTGCATTATAAAAGACTCTCTTAGGCAGTCACTGGGGAACAAATCTTTCAGTTCTGCCTGGCTGATCTATGTTATTTTCCTGTTACTGCATGTTACTTTGGCTGATCATTAGAAACCTCCATGTCACTGGCAGCTGAGGAACAAGACTTTTCAATAATCAAAAGCAATCTGAGTGTTTCAGAGTACAGTGTCTCCATTAGCCTGCAGACATTTAAGAATTGATTCCATCCATCATGGAAACGATGCTTCTGGGTTAAAAAAAAAAAAGGCTTCCTTGTGCTCTGATTATCCAAGAGTTCACAGTAAGCATTCTTAGATTTTTCTCACTCAGTGAGCCATCCTAAATTAGAAGGTGCCCAAAGCATTTCCTCATTAATGTTATTATAATTTAATCATTTAAATTTTAATGCAATCATAGTTCAATTCTTTTATGAGTTTATCATAAATTGAAATTCTTGCACATATTTGCTTCTAGGAAACTCAGACACATATTCTATATGCAAAAGAATTATCTAAAATTAATTGTTTGCAAGCTCATCTTTTCTTAATGAATGTCTAACTTTCTTCCCTAATTTTGAATCTGATGTCCAATTTTTAAAAGGCTGTACTTTTTTTTAAAGAAGTGGTATGACCCAGATTGAGAATAATTCTGTGATCACTAACATTGGGGTGAATAGAACATTTTTGGATCTCCTAAAGCCACTTCTGCAGCAATGTCAACTGGTGCTCTTGCAAGGATTTTTTCCAGTTATCAAGTAAAACACATACGCAGTATGTAATGCTAATGTGATTTCCTAGTTCTGCAATATCTGCCTGAACTTCCAGTATTCACAAAGCTGGAGTAGTTCAAACTACTGGATTTTCAAAAAAAATTGTGTGTGTGTGTGTGTGTGTGCATGTGTGTGCATGTGTGTAGGTTTTAAGTATTGGATTTGGTTATATTTCAGTGGAAGAGAATATATATTACTCAGGGTTTACTGTGCTTGGTGCTCTTTCTGAGTTTGGTTGCTTGCTTGCAGATGTTTTATTACCCATTACTTTGCTAATGAATGTGGGGTTTGCTCCTATACAACAGCTTTCCCTGACAATTTTAGTGGAGGTATTGAAAAAAAAATCTTCATCAGGGTCCAGTCCAAGCTGGGAATAAACAAAATGGAGACTGCTTTAGAAAGAAGGTTGTAGTTTGACTTCCGGTTTGCCATCATGGCCACCATGGATGCTGGAAAGTGAGCTCCGTCTTCCGCGTTTGATTTCGTTCAAAAGGGTCAAAAGTCATCTGTAGGGGCGATGAGCAAGGAGAGGACCCCCGCTTGATTGCAGGAGGGCAGTAGCCCGGGGCAGCCCTCAATCCAGGGCAGCCCTCCAAATCGGCGGAGGAAAGACCGGCCATAGCAATATGGCTCATCACTAAGCTGCAGACAGCCGAAGTCAAACTTACCATCAAGCACTTCTAAAACAACGCGGATGAAACTGGGTGAGATCTGATCCTCTCTTTAAGATCTTAAGTATTTTCTTTTCCTATAAAAACTGCCCAAAGTATCTTTTCCCCATGTGAGGAGACAGGGAAGGGAATTTTTACCCCACCCTCTAAGGACAGTGGCGATTGACTATCCAGGGGAGTTAAAGCACTAAAAGAACAATTTTAATCTAATTGGATTTGTATGTTTCTAAAACTTGGGGACCAAAAGTTTTCTTATTTTTACTGGAGACTTTTGTTTTTATCTACAAAAAAGAAATAAAACTGGAAAAAGGATTATAAAAATTTTGGACTTAAAAAACTTTAAATGGCATCGGTGACATCTTGTGGTGATGTTTTGTATTACAACTTGTTATAAAAGAGACTTGGCTTGAAGGCCAGACTTCAGATAAAACTCTTTCAACCTTGATAGATACCACATATGAGAAACTCAGCTTTAAAGAGAATTTCTGGGCGGCATAACTGGCCTGCTTGAATTATGAATGTAAACCTTTACTGACTTTCAGAGCTATATGTGGGGAAATTGCTTTCCAATTTCTTTATCTGAGGAACATTGGTTATTACATGAGATGATGAAATACCTTGGACTATAAAATCTTACTTGACAAATGACTTTTACTATAAAGACCACCTATAATATGTGAAATAGAGGTCCCATACCTAGTTATAAAACTATTTTTAATGTCTGATTTTAAAGTCCTCAACCTAACACACTATTAAGAGAATATGGATGAAGACCAGGAAAAGATCCTTTCCATGTTGAAAACAATACATGAAACCATTCTTTCAGTGTGACAAAATAAGATGCAACATAAAAGAACAAGATGCCAGCTTAGATATACAAACCCAAATTTTGACTACAACCAAAGAACTAACAATGCATAAGATAACAGAAGTGGAACAAGCAAATACTAAGACAGATGACTCAAATACAGTTAATGGAAAATCCAGAAAAGGGAGTGACAACATTGAAAATTGAAAAGCCTTTCTATATAAATCAGAAGGAATTTGAGGAGAAAGAAGAACAGATAATATAATAATAGAGGGAGATCTATTTGATGATTTAAAAGCACTGACATGGAAGGCTAGTTGGCAAGGGAAGAAAGCCAGAATAAGGCTGAAGAAAATTGGGGTCTTGATTTATTAGAGGGGATTTCATATTACCAATTAGAAGGTTAAAGGGAGAAATTGAGATAAGGGAATTTTGGTCATTAAATTTAAAACATTTGGAAATTAATTGAAAATAAGGATTCTATTTGTTTAATATTTAAAAATTAGACCCAAAAGAAAATTTTTTTTGAACATGTTTGATTTATTGATTAACCCAGACAATATATATATAATGGTTTTGATTTATTGAAGGGGATACTGTATTATTAATTAGATGATTTAATATGGTGGGAAATAGATAACTTTTAGAAAATAGAACAAGACTATACTCAAATAGATAAGATGTGTATTTTGAATATTAGATTCTGTTATGAATTGAGATAAGGGAAACCTTGGTTACCTAAAGCCTGGAAATTATAAATATCAAATGTTAAATTTGAATATTGATGAGAAACTAAAAATTGGGAAAAAAACCAATAACAGGAGATTGATTGCCTATAAAGATTGAATGTAAAAGTAATTAAGATATGTATAAGCTAAAAATTTATTGATAAATGTAATAATGATGTTTTTATTTAGTTGATATAATAAGAACTGTATTAGCTTAAATACGAGCTAGTAGATATTAAGTGAAAAAGAGAGGAAATATTTGATATTGTAACTTGAGATTTATACTAAAGATTTTTGTATGTTATTGAACTATTGACTAACCCAGCCACCACATTGCTTTTTAAATACTTAAATGTAAAATTAGAAAACTAATAAAATATTATTAGAAGAAAGAAGGTTGTAGTTTATTAAAGAGCAGAGCCAGACAGAAATGTGGCTCTGGGAAAGCTGACCACATGTAGCTGGGAGTGGTGGGTTTTAATACCTTCTTGGGCTTTTGTGTTTGGAGTTCCTGTTCTTGTGGCATAAACTTTGACCTGAGGTTCTTTTGAGGATGTCCTTTTTGATATTGGTGGGTTAATCCTATTATATCCTAAAGATCATGTTTCCTGTCCTTACGGTTTGGGGGGAGATGTAGATTTTAGAGGTCTTTGTCTTTCTAATCTCATCAGCTCCAAGCTTCCTGGCTCCAATCTTTCTGAATAGGATTTTCAGATCTGCATTTCTATAGACCTGGTTTCTGCTTGGGGCAGAGAGACTTGGGGTGGTGGTGGTTTCTGCCTAAGATTTTCTATTATTCCTTTGGGGAAATATATTCTGCTTTTTTAATATTCCCCAAAATATTTCTTTCTCTGGGGAGAGGGGGCCTAACTTCCCACAGAGTTATGGTTTCTTGCTGATAGTTCCTTATTTAGGGTATTGTTTTCTGCAAGATTTTATGTCTGGTGTTAATCCCTGTTGGTTATTGGAGAGAATGTGTTCTAGTCATTTCCTTCTTAGTTTTTTATTGTCTCTGGAATGGTGGTAAATATAGTTTGTCTATGTATATTTAAAGATATTTTTCTTTGTGAGTGTAGTCTTCCTAAAAATGGCACTACAAACACAAACACACCCACACTCACCTACCCACCCACCCACCCCCATACCCACCCCCACCGAGAGAGAGAGAGGGGGGGCACACTAGTAAATAGTAGAGAGTAACTAATCTTCTAAAACTAATCCTTTTGAAATGGAAAGCAGGCTTAGCAGCTTGTCTCACAATTGTGGCTATCATCTCAAAAATTTTGTTTAACCAGCAGAACCATCATTCATTCTCACACCTCCTACCCAATTAAAAAAAATACAGAAAAAATGTCTGTTATTTGCTGCCCAACAACTTTCATTGCCATAAGGCTACAGAAATCTGGTCATAATTCCTGAGAAAAGAACCTGCATATAAAAAGGAAAAAAAAAATATATAAAGATTTCTATACAGGATGCTACATGTCCTGAAGCGATCATGAAAACCCAACGTAATATGAGCCAAAATTTATTTTATTAAAATATTATTTCTGTCTTATATATTTTGATTTAGTTATGTTTGATATTATTTGTCCTGATTTTCTTTTTCACTTCATCATTTTTTCTGAACTTTTACTAAGGATGAGTTGTATTTAACTTTCCAGTGTGGTTTTGGACTGACTGAAATGTAAAGAATTGGATAATTTAAGAGGAGACTTAATAGACTTCAGAGAAATTCCTCAGCTAGCTTCACACTGAAAACATTTTGATTCCTGGCATAGCAAGTATGCTACAGCATTTGTTTGTCATTAAACAGTGAATGACCACAGTGCCAGGATGTGGGCAGCTTTAAAAACTTGTGTCCACATTCATGCCGATGAAGTCTTTTGAAAACTGAGTTGCTTTCTATCATAAAAACCTACTTGGGGGATTTATTTTGAAATTTTTAACAGCACGTATAAATTCCTGAAGATCATATTAAACTGAAGGTAGGTTCCACACTGAATAGCTTTTCAGTCATTGCAAATAGAGGCAAAAATAGTGAAACATTTCTAGTCATTAAGCATCTGAAAAAAAGGAAAACATTGTTAATAAAGAGCATCTTTCATAATTTGAAATCCTCCTCAAGTGAACAATTGTCACCTTCCAGATAAATTGTCAGTAATTATGAGGTGAAAAAGGTAGTATGACACATCCATAATTAAATATAACCTACAATTTTTGTCATCATGGGATCTGCAGTATGAGCCTTTATCTTGCAGTTGCTCAGAGACATAATTCTCCTTCTGTGTCAGATCACTTTTTGTGCAGTCTGGATTCTGCTCTGACTAAAAATAATTTTGCATTAAGGGCATATGGGTCCACACCTGAGCAAATCACATCTCTGTTTCTGATCCAATATGTTTACAGGTATGAACTTGTCCATTCTACTTGCAATGTTTGATGGTAATAAGTTAAAATATGGAAACTCCAGTAGAAGCTTTTATTTGGGTTTGGGCATAGCCTCCACTTCTCACAATATTGGTTTAGTGACTTCAGATCCTTAGTAAGAATGTATTCTGCTTCCGCAAAATCCTTGGTTTGAATAGCTATTGCTATATCATTGGCACAGCAACATTTTTCAGTGTTGATTTCTGGTAAATCACTAGTATATAGATTAAATAGGAATGGGGCTAGAACTGATCTCTGTGGCAAGCCGTTCTTAATGGGAAAGGATTTTCTAGAGACCTTGAGCTATCATTTTTTAAATATGTTCTCCAGAAAGCTTGTTACTTTTAGACATGGAATAGTTTTCTTTAGCCTGAGCATGACCATCAAGCCACAACATGACATAAGCTGCAGTCAAATCAATAAAAGCCACAGAAGTTTTTTCGTCCATTTATCAGCCCCAATTAATGAAGTGAGAGCCAGAACTTGCTCGCAGCAGCTTCTCTTGGTGCAAAAACCAGCCTGGAAAAAAAGGGACAACCCTATCAAAATGTTGATATATTTGGTTATAAGTAATTGTTCCAGAGGTTTATAGCAAATGCTTGGCAGAGCTATAGGGCAGCAGCTAGCTGGATAATCGTATGGTTTTCCAGGTTTTAGGATGGCAACGGTTTGGGATATCTTGAATTGACCGGGGGTCTTTCCAGTGTATAAAATTGTTATAGCCATTTTCTAGCACGTGGTCCTAAATGTTTAATAAACTATGAGAATTCAGGCCCAGTGGCCTTCCTTACTTTGAGGCTTTTTATAGCTCTTTCCAACTCATCTTCTGAGAATGGCAAAGAAAGAAGTGAGTTTTCTATAATTTGTTCATTTAATCTACTTGTTTGTTGCTTTACCTCTTTTCCAAAGTGTGGATCTAAAGGATCTAAAGGAACATTTTCTGCCTGATTCTTTATATGTAAAGCTATCTGAGATGATGATATTTCGGTTTCCCAGTAATAGAACCACACATTCTGGCTACTATGGGTGAAGTCTAAGTTTTCAGTTATTTCTATCCATCTTTCTTTATGGTATTTGTTAATGGAAATGTATTTCTTCTCCCAGGTTGGGATCGCTTGTTTTTGGTATTCTTCATACAATTTTTCTGTGGTGTGGTTCCAACAAGGAATGTATTCTTTTCTGTACCCATGAGGTATTTTAGGTTTTGCTGCCATGATTATAGCTCCCATGAATTGGGGATAATTTTTTACTGAAAGAGGAATCCACTGTATTGGAGTCTACTTCTTTAGAGTATTGTTTCAAGTTTGCTTTCCTGAAGTTCCACCTCGATATCCGAGTTGATATTATGAGAGGCAATTGTAGTTCTTGACTAAGTAAGTTGGTTATTCAGAAATTCTGGTAAGACTTTCCTTGTATAGTGGAGCGGGATTTTTAAGTTGTCTATGATTACTAGGCAAATATCTGGGTTTGTTTCATTTTGCCATCTTGCAGAATGGAAGGTTTACAAATCTTAGGCATCATGTGACGTCACACAACGTATTTGAACTTTTCCCCCATTGCCGGGAATAGGGTGGGTGCGGTTTCCTCATGACACGTCCCTGCGTTAGATGAAGCTCATTCTGTTATATCCAGTTTGTTAATATTTCCCCATTCTCATTGTTATTATGTCCCTAGCCAGTATGGTGATTATTAAAATCACTTATATATATTTCCTGATGGTCCAGGGTTGGCAGTGGTGGATTAGGCCAGTAAATGCTGGGAGGTGTGTAAATCGCCATTATCATTATTCCTGATACTTCAATTATTTAATGTTGTATTGTTGGGTACAATTAATGATCTTGTATTCTTTGATGTCATAATGGAGGTATATTATGGAACCATGAACATTAGACGTTATGTCAGTTACAATTTTGTACTCCAGCATCTTCCCTTGCACTATAATCTGTTCCTTATCAGCCAAATGAGTCTCTTGTAGTGTTGTAACATCTATTATATTATCTATGGCCAGACTGGTACTCACATTGTACTCACTTTCTATGTTTAATTGCAAAATATGGGTTTGAGGTCCAATATCTTTTGTCAATGAGTTCTTAAAAGAACTGTTGTAGTCTAATTGCTGCCTCTGTAGTTTTTGACCATGAGTGATGCAATATCTAGTTCGGTCACCTTGTGTATACTATGTATACCGATTATCCATGAAGGTTGTCCATTAACCATCACCAGTGTTATTTCTAGACAGGCAGACACTATCCTGAAGAAGAAGGTTGTGAGTTGGGGGTCCTGTTAGAACCTAGCTCTTGCTAGGGCAGCAGGCAGAAGCTGGAGCTAGAAGAGTCTTTGCCCAGCTTTGGTTGGTGCACTATTTGACATCTCACTATAGTAATTCATGCCCTGGTTAGACTTTATATGTAGTTTCCTTTAAAGACAATTTAGAAGCTGTAATAAGTTCAGAATGCAGTGGTCGGTATGCACCTACCACTGCAAGCAGATAACCTCTTTGCTATGGACCTCATTCTGGCTAAAAATTAGGCTTTTGGGTGCAATTTGAAGTGCTGCTTTTGGCTCATAAAACCCTTTGTGGCTTGGCATTATCTCTGGGACTGCTTGCTTCCTCCAAAGTCAGCCTGATCTATTAGGTCACTCAGGAAGAAGCTACTCCTTGAGCCCTACTTTCAGGAGATAAAAGATGCCGAGGCCAGAGTGCTATTTCTCTGTGAAAGCAGTGATTTTCTGGGGCTGGAAATCAGGATTGCTTTCTCCTTGATTAAATTCAGAAAAATGCTGAAAACAAAACTACTCTGCAGAGCATTCTAATTAAATTAGTCAATTTAATTTTTTGAATTGGTTTTATTCTTGAGTTCTTATTTTAGTGTTATGTTGTTTTGATGTTATGTTGATTTTCCTTCTATTATGGATGTTTTCAACTTGCTATATTATTTTAACTATAGGCAGTCCTTGGCTTATGATCACAACTGATTGGTAAGCAAAACATTTTTAAAGTGATTTTTGCCCCATTTTACGACCTTTTTTTTACCAAAGTTGTTAAGTGAATCACTATAGTTGTTAGTATCACGGTTGTTAAGTAAATCTGGCTTCCCCATTGACTTTGCTTAAAAGAAGATCACAAAAGGGGATCAAATGACCCCAGGATACTGCAACCGTCATAAATGTGAATCAGTTGCCAAGGGTCCGAATTATGCTCACATGACCATGGGGATGCTGAAATGGTCATAAGTGTGAAAAATGGTCATACGTCACTTTTTTCAGTGCTGTTGTAACTTTGAACATTCACTAAATGAACAGTTGTAAGTCGAGGAGTATCTGTATATTATTTTAACCATTGAGAGTCATTTGATTGTGGCAGGTTATAAGTAGAATGACTGAATGAATAATTAAATTCATTGATGTCTCGACTAAGGGTAAATTGGAAAAACACATTAAGTTCATCTGTAACAATCATTTAGCTGCTGTGTCTCTTTTAATGGGTTCAGATGCTGCATGAAAAGGATAACACTATATAAAACAGTTATTAGTAACACCTGCAGAGCCCTTAAATAAGATGGCCTTTCAGAGTCTGACTTAAATAAAAAATGGAATTTGTCCATCCTGTAGACCTAATGTGGTCCACAAGATTCCTCAGTCTGGCCCTTGAGACTTTTTTTATTGGATGTGCCTTCTTTCCATCACCATACACTTTCTTGCTTTTGACATTTTAGCGGCATGTAACATTACTTGTAGTGTAGAGAAGTGAAATGTGTCCCTCTTTCATAACACTGGAATGTCAGGTAAATCTACAAAACTGAATTATACAAGATTCAGGAGAGACAAAACAGAAGGAACCTTGCTGGCAGAAGATGCAGTGATTCCTGTCAATGTGGATGGCTTTCAAAATAAGCAAGCATGAAGAGAATCTGGTGTCAAGTTTCATATGCCAACATGGCTTAATGGTGGAAGCAGTAGAAACCAGTTGGTGGAGTACATTTGTAGGAAGATGTTACTGTACTCATCATGCCCTACTTATAGATTTGATTGGCCTCTGTGGCACACAAATGTTGAACTATCACCATAGCCATCAGAGACTGCAGAAAAAAGTAATGTGGAGACATTGATGAATGTCCTTGAACTTGTTTTTTTCTTGTCTTTCCAGATAAGTAAATGCTTTTTTCAAATGCTGGCTCTACAGGTAGTCCTTGACTGTCGTGATTCCATGCCAGCCTGTGTTCCCAACAGCTGAGTCTGGGGAATCTGAGGAGGAGGTGGAGGAGGCATTTGGAGAGCCATTAGGGTCAGAGGGAGGTTCTGATGAATTACAAGACTCACCGGTCTGATAAATTGCCTGGCCCCTCCAGTCGTGTTACGCATGAAACTCAGCTGTGTGGGGAGAGTGAGTCGAATTTGGAGGATTCACAGCTGATGGACATGATTTATGCTCGTAGACGCAGGCAATTAGCTAGAGCAGATCAGCAGCAATCAATACGATAACTCCAGGGAAGGAGGAGAAGGCATTGAGAAGCCACGTCTTGGGACTGCTTTATAAAAAGGGAAGGTGTAGGCGGTGCTGGTTGCTGAAGGCAACCGTTTGTAAAGAACTTTGAAGGATCATGGTCTGTTTTGTTTTTTATCAGTGAATTTCTTGTTTAAACTTCTACTTTGTTTGCTTTTGTAACCAATTATCTGTTAGGAAAGTATTATGTGTTTTTTGTTTTGGAGAAAAACTTATCAGGACAGAAATAAAAAGAGGTTGGTTTTCCCAGCCTACTGTTTAAGAGGGGTTTGTTCTTGTGCCATAACAAGGATGGATGTAGGCTGGGACAGAACATTGACTTACAATAGTTCATTTAGTCGCCATTCAGAGTTACAATGGCACTGAAAAAGTGACTTATGATCATTTTTCACACTTACAACCATTGCAGAATCCCCATGGTTATGTGATCAAAATTTGGACGCTTGGCAATTGACTCACATTTATGACCATTGCCGTGTCCCAGAGTGACACGATTATCTTTTACGACTTCTTACAAGCAAAGTCAATGGGGAAGCCAGATTCACTTAACAACCCTGCTCCTAATTTAATAATTGAAGTGATTCACTTAACTGCTATGGCAAGAAAGGTCATAAAGTGGGGCAAAATTCATTTAACAAATGTTTCATTTAGCAACAGAAATGTTGGGCTCAATTGTGGTTGTAAATCGAGAACTACCTGTATTATCAGCCCTACTGTCCTATTCCACATCAGAGCGTCTTCTATTTCATGATTTAAAGGCCCTAGGGCAGGGGTGTCAAACTGCCGGCCAGCGGGCCAGATGCATCATAGCAAAACTGCACCCACCCCATTGCCGGCAATGGCAAAAAAGTTGTGATATGTCGCGACACGTCATGTGATGTTGCAAGTTTGACACCCCTGCCATAGGGACATCTTTTCTATTGTAATTATTTGTTTATTAATAATTAAACCCTCCTTTTTAAAAATGCACTTCATATTTATGATTTCTTGTTGACATCATAGATAAATTCAGCAGTCAATAAGGATTACACAATCTGGGAGAGTCATATAAACAAATCCCTGCCTCTAGTGCTAATAATTTTTCCCAAAGTTATAGAAGGTCAATAGAAAGCTTATTTTAAATGTTTCTGACTGAAAAACAGTTACCATAAATGCCAGCGTATAAGGCGACTTCCGCGAGCGCTGAAATTGGCGCCAAAGATTATACGCCGAGTCATCTTATACACTGGAAATACTGGTAGTTTCTGGCGTATAAGACGACGTTCTAGGAATGCGGCCCGGCGATAAAGACGGGGGTCGTCTTATTCGCCGGGTCACCTTGTACGCCAGCATATACGGTATCTGAAAGTGCAGGTGTCTTATTGATTTTCTTATTAATTTCTGTTTTAAATTTATTAGCATAATACATTGTCCTTGAAAGAAGACATTAGGCTACTGAAGAGGAAACTCTGTTTTTATTGCATATATTTGCAATAAAAAGTTGCTAATAAACATTTTTAAACAAAAGCTTATATAAGATAACTGTGCTACTTTATGGTAATTGCAGTGAAACTCATAATTAAGGTAAATACTAAAAAATAATTAAGGATGTATCCCTTGTTATGGTAGTGTATTTTATGCAATATAATAGTCATATATTTACATTAATTCTTTGTAATACTTTTATGTTTAACTACAAAGTGCTTATTTGTGGATATGGTACAATGTGCATTTTTAAGAAATGTTGATGTAAGCCATCCTTTTAAGAGTGTTAGCATTCTGTTGAAGTTAATGGAAATGCCACTCATTTATTTCATAAAAGCTGTGGGCTCTGAATTAGAATTTAGCTACTGATGCCATGACAGACAGTTCTAGGACATAGAATTCCACTCATTGTGTAATTTTTTAGTTATTGTTAGCACAAATTACTATTATTCATACTGTCTTTAGTACACATTTCCCTTTTTCATCTGTATGCTTAGCAAGCCAAGAAAAGTCTCAGAGTAATCTGTACAAATTCTCGTTCCTCAAGCTGTGTTGTATGCTAATCAGTTTCATTTAGAGAAAACATCTTTTCCAACAGCTCCAATGTCAAGATGTTCTGTTGTTGACTCGATGGGCAGCACCTGTCTAATACAACACCAAGTATAATTTGTACCAAATGGCTATGTTTTACAGTGCTAGTGTAGTGGCATTTAAAAAAAATATTCTATCAATAGTTGCATTGCATTGTCTTGCAAACAGAGTGGTCACTTTGCTCCTCAAACCCAGCATAAAATGAACCATGAATAATTTTTGGAAGGATCATATTGAATGAATGAATCACCCATGATTCACCCACCATTCATTGTAATTTCCATATTACCTAGCATTATCTCATTCCTCACATCCCGGTTGTGCTTGTATGGCTTTCATGAAAAAAAGAATAGAAAACAAAACAAAGTAAACCCATAATATGTAACTTACACACACACACACACACACACACACACACACACACACACACACACGTATGTATGTAATGTATGTATATATATATGTGTGTGTGTATGTATATGTATGTATGTATGTATGCATGCATGCATATGTGTATATAAATATATAAAATCTATTTCTCACAATTGGAATAAATACTGGTAATTTCAATATATAAAAACTAGTTGGACTAAAACAATCCATGAGAGGGCATTAGAGTGCATGTTATATCTCCATCTCAGCACAATTCCTCTCTAATAAGAAAAAGATTCTCTATATAGTGAGACTTCATTTCTGGTACCATGATTATATGATTTCAGTTCCCATCTGATCTAGAATGGTTTAATCTATAACTGTATAAGCGGTGTCATTCAGTTACCATAATCAAGGTCAAATCCACATCTGGTCATCAAAGGCAGGTAAAAGATGAAAGTTGCAGTTATATATGTTCCTAAAACAAAATAACAATATGTATAGGATTTGGACTTTGCATTAATTTGCTACATAAAGGTTTGAAATACTAGCTAATGCAAAATTCACTGGTTCATGAAACATCTGTGCTACCTTCCTTTTGATATTGGTTCCTTCCATTTGATGCTGAAGACCACTTTATTCCAAATAAGCTATATAAAATGGATTTATGGTGTGCTATTATCCAGATTTAAAGAAATGTGATGTTGTTTCCTGTTCTGCCTAGCAGCTTTCTGGTTATGGTATTCCCTTTATGGGGGATCTCTTCTTCACACAACATTATTATATAATTTGTAATCTACTCTCTGCTTTTACGATTAAAATAATGGTATTTTGTTGACCCATTTGAGGGAGATTCTTAATTTATAACTTCTACTTTTTATACTTTTTATTTTCTCATTAACTGGAACAAGACTGCCACAAGATAAATGTAGTTTTTTTTGCTTCATGGTTTTACTGCAACCTCCCCATTTTCTCCCCAATCTATTGATGTTAGGGATGATGGTTTTATGGATTTTATGTTGAGGATTTTTAATCGTGTAAGATACCCATAGTCACTGTGTGTGAATTGGGACCATATAAGATTGTTTAATAAATAAATACATTATTATTATTATTACAAATAAGATATATACTGTAAATTTGCAAATGAGCTTGTCTGTTTTGGAGGAAAGAATAATATCTTCTTTAGGAAATAACATGATAATCTATAACTACAGTATTTATTAGCCCATCTGGCCAAATATAAAGTGTTTATTGAAAAATATTTTAAAAATCCAAAATACTGATATGTGATATGGTCTGACTCTCTGCTACTTCTAACTGAACCACTGTTATGCTTAATGTGCGGGTGGATACACTTGTATGTATGCATGGACAATCCAACAAGGGGAATCTAGTAGAGTCAAAAGGTCAAAATGGCTGCTGTGATTGTATGATTGAAGCTGTCCTTTTTATGTGCATTGTACATAAAAAGAGGCAGATTCAGTTGTGTAATCATCTTGATTTTTTGATTCTTACTTTGACCATACCAGGATGCAAAAATATTTTATATAATAAATAAATAATAGTTGTGAAAAGGAATATTGTCTGATAGCTTTTGTTGTGGAGAACAACGAAATGTTGAAAAGGTCTTGAAATGAAGTGAGGAACCAGAAAAAAAAAGCGCAATAAAAGATAATTTAAGATCTGAGTTACTGAGGAACTCTATACTTAAACATAGTAACAATCTAATAGATGCAATCAACAAGTATTGCCCAACTGACAAAAAGCATTAACACAGCTATCATTTATGAAATTATAGACTAGAAGGACAAAGCAAGGGATTTCAGAAGTAACAAAAATACTAGTTAAGGGATATACATAGAAACTTTATATACTCTAGGCTGCGGAATTGTGCATCTGTTGGAGCTCATCATAAACATCCAGTATTCTAACACTTTCATTTCCAATCTATCTTATCAATGCTTCTTAAAATGAGATTATTTCTACTCTGATATGGCTACCTTACTGCAACTGAACAAATACTGAAAGTGCTATAGGAAGTATGACATACCAAAAATAGCTTTGAAATGGTTTGGGACAATAATAGTAATAAAAGAATCTTTACCAGATGCTGAAAGAACCAAAATGTAGGTTTTCAGTTGGCTTGTTCAGAAAGTTCATTCTGCAGATTAGCTGCTTACAGTGGAAAGGTTTTCTTCCCTGTGATCACTCCTCTCTCCTCATTTGATAAAGAATTTGGAGAAGAGCCTCTGATGAGGATCTTATGGCCCAGATATGAATGTAAAATTAGACTTAGTCAGAATGAAATGGAAATTGCATTTCTGTAATCTTAACTTGGAATGCATTTTGGTTTCTAGAATCTTTTTTAAAGTATTGGTATGGTGGCACAGTGGTTAAAATGCAGTATTGCCAGCAGTTTGATCCTGACTGGTTCAAGGTTGACTCAGCCTTCCATCCTTCCAAGGTTGGTAAAATGAGGACCCAGATCATTGGGGGCAATATGCTGATTCTGTAAACTGCTTAGAGAGGGCACAGTAAAGCACTGTGAAGCAGTTTATAAGTCTAAGTGTTAGTGCTAAGTGCTGTTTAAGAATTTGGTATGTGCCAAACTGCCATTATTTAAACATGTTGAGGCTGCATTCATCAAAATTCTAAGTCATCAAGATCAAAAATATTATTAACTGAAAATTATGAAAGTTGTAGTCCCTTAATACCTGGAAAGTATTAAGTTGACAGAGGCTATTATAAAACCTTCAAATTAAGGTCTAACATTAGTAATGCACATACATGTAATTCTTATAACGCCAGTGTAGCTTATTTCCATGTAAGTGGCTAATGTACCTTCTTGTGGCTTGACCATTAGTGATTCTTCTAACAAACCAGCACGTTTTAACCTGCCCCACTCTGTCTGAACAAAATTGAACAGAATTAGATGTGATGCTGGAAAAAGTGTCTCTGCCCTGTATCAGTGTGGATAGAAAGATTCCCCTTGTTACAATTGTGGTGCTGATACTGTATGCTAACTATTAAATAAATCATGCAAGATTGCCCACTATGTGTGATTTCTGGTTCCCCAGAATACCTGCAGAGAGCAATGCCAGAGCCAATTGCCTGGATAGCTGAACTGGACATCCAACAATGAGGCCAATGTCATACTCCCTAGTAGTTTTGTATATTATTACGTGGATTGTGTGTATATGTTCTCTTTTGTCATGTTCTCATCATATGCTAAATAATGCATAATCTCAGAGACTTAAAATATGTTCCTTTTGGGATCTCAGCTATGCTGATGTTTCCTTTCTAAACCCATATAATAGGATTAAAATTAATTTCTAATTTAATAAATACAGTACATCTTCTCTCCCACTATATGCCCAAGTGTCATCTGTATTTATGGCCCATCATTGCTGCTTTTCCATTTAATGGGAAGAGAAGCATTCTTCTTTTTGGCTTAGTTAATGAACCAAGGAGGGTCATAATCTTATCTGAAGCCTGTTTTGTTTTTGCATTGGGTTTAGCAGAATTATAGTACTCAGAACCTCCAGAGCTAGACCTGATGATTCATCTTCTCTGTAAACAAACACTTGCTTCAAAATGCCACAAAATTTATCTCTGTTTCATGTCAATCTTTCCCCACTGTAACATCATCAATCAGCCAGATTGCTCTCATATTTCATTATGTTTCCATAGTAATTTGTCCTGCAAAGTTAAAAATAAAGTCCCTAGTCTGTAGCTGAAATTTGGAAGGTAGAAATCTCCATAATTGCTTAATAGCTGCCTATATGAGAGAGCAGAGTTTTGAAGTAGAAATAGATAGGAGATGGAATTCAGCAATATATGGGGGAGGGGGAGATTCCTTCCTGTATGCTAGTTTCCTTCAATATACTGCATAATTCAATATGTCCTCAAAACTATTTTGTGAAGTATATTCAGCATTAGGCATGCCATTAAATCTTTCGGCACCTGAAAATCAAGACAAATAATTGTGAGATCCAGCACTTCAGATTCTGTTAAAAATTTGAGTGTTGAAGAAATAATTTGGAGATGGTGCTGATAACTTGCAAGGCTTGGTGCTCTAATTAAAAAAGGGAGAATTCCACCATAGAGGTGATTACAACCAAAACAAATTGTGTCATAGTGAATTCCTGGCAAATGTGATACACTGAAGTGGATATGTCCATCAAAATTTTAATAAGCATCCTGAGACATTGATAAGAAAATAATTCATTTGATCAGTGTTTCTCAAACTTAGCAACTTTCAGACATGTGTGTTCCAGTTCCCAGAATTCCCCAGCCAGCATGTTGGTAAGGGAATTCTGAGAGTTGAAGTCCACATATCTTAAAGATGCTGAAATTGAGAAATGCTGCATTAGATATTCAGATCCTAAACTATGTGGGGTTAATATGCCATACTAGTACTTTGAATCTGGCTCAGTCACTATTTAGCAGCCAGTATGTATGTATGTATATATTAGGTAGGTGTGTGTGTGCGTGTGTTTAGCACTTAGACTTATATACTGCTTCACAGTGCTTTACAGCCCTCTCTAATTTGTTTACAGAGTCAGCATATTGCCCCCCTCCCACAATCTTGGTCTCCATTTTACTGACCTCAGAAGGATGGAAGGCTGAGTGAGTGAGACTCAAACTGCCGAAATATAAACATATTTATAGTATGTATGTATGTGTATATATACATGAATCTAGAGTATATTTGGCCATTCAGTCTAAAGTTTTATACAGTACTTAGAAATATGTGGCATCTTTTCAATAAGCTTTGAAGTCAATTTTAGAAAATAGTGCAGCAATGTGAGCATACAGATAGACAAAACTACTTCCAAAATACAAGGGGATTTACAATAATCTTAGATCTGTTTTTCTCAAACAACAAGAAGCAAACATGTCCTCAATGTCTCAATTGCAGCCACCTTAATGGTTGTGACAAGAGTTTAGGCGGTTCACAGAATTTGATCCAAAACAAAGCACCAAGATACCTCTTGTGAATCTCATCTCTTTTTATTAATAAAACAAGGCGATACAACTTTCATTTTCAGAAAATCTCATTACCCAAACATAGCTTAACAAGCCAATTTCCTTTCCACCCTTCCTTACTGATAAGAGCTGATATGACAATAAATCCATAGAGAAAAGAAAAGAAAAGTCAACAGAGACTTGATTGATCTATAATTGCAAAACATTTCTATTGCAAGAGTATTTTTCTACTAGCAAAGACAAATCTTCTATTGTAATTCTAGAGTGTTGACTAAATACAAACATTGTTACTTTTACATTCCAACTCTACTACTTACTTAGGTATAAGTAAGGGATTAATTATACTGGTTGGTATTTTCTCTCTCAGGTATCCATCTCTTTCTCTGATTGTGAAAGAATCTCTCCTCTTCCTTTATTGCCTTTCTACAGAAGCTATCTGCATCCTCTTATTCCTTCAATTGCATTGAAAGGCTTGTGTTAGGCTTTTCTGGGAACTGCATACCATGTACAACTAACACTGCCTAGAATCCATATTGTTTCATCAACCATTATAGTTACATTTCTCCTCCTTTTCCCAGAAGATTTTTCTTTGGTCTCTAGCTTCCTTCTCCTCCTGTTCAGCAGCAGTTCCTCTTTCATATAGGAAAGTTATGAAAACTAAGCAACCTCTCTACTTTTATGGTCTGCTTTCAGCTAAAAAAGCATCATATCTGGCCTGGGGGTATATGTGATGGGAATGTAGACAGCTCTGGGCAAACTGCATGTGTGTTCAGTATTACTGAAAAGTGGAATTGAGACCTGTAAAAAAGGTAAATGATTTATTAATTGTTTTTCCTTTAAAACTGAGCGTGGATGGAAACAATCTAAATTTGAGGAAAGTTGTCTCCAGTGTATGGCTGCTGGAACATCCTGAAACAGATTAACAGCACAGTAGCCCAAACTAGAATGGAATATGGCAGGCCTGGAAGCATCTGGGAATTGATTTGAAAATAGTGCATGAGCTGTTTTTCAGTTTCCTGGCGATGTTGCTTCTTTGAAATGGAGGGCAAGAAATTGTTCCAATATGTGATATTCTCTGGAGCTGACCTCTTGAACAACTAGAAATGTCACCTGAAATATCTCATTTTTACTGCTATTCTGATAAATTCAAATGCGTCACAGATGAAAAAGGAAAGAATGAATTGTTATCGTTCTCCTTTTCAGTACAAATCTCATTGTTGCAATACAGGAAAACTGAAAATAAGTTGAGCAAATAAGGCCATTTGTCTGAAACAGGATCAGGACAATGCAGATGGAAACCCATTTTTTTTACCCAATTTGCTCATATAGGTGACAGAACCTATATTCCGTAATGTGTAATTTCTTTTCTAATTATGCTACTGAAAAAAGGCTCAGACACACTGTTGGCACTGTTCTGTTGCATCATGTTGTAGCTTTTTATGTTGAAAATGTTAATATATATATATATATATATATATATTCCATTTTTTGTTTTTAAAAAGACTATTTTGTAGACCTCAATCCTCAGGCTATCATTATAAATAATGGCCAAGCAAGAATTCAGATTTCTACTACAGAGTGATCTATTCCTTCTCTAAGAGTATAGCAGAAAGAATGCTAGTGAGATTGAAAATAGTACAGAAAAAAGATTAGAAAGGAAATAGCAGAGAGTCACTTGGTTGAATTGGGTGGCTATAGAAATTGAATAAATAAATAAAAATAAATAAAAAGGAATGGTTCCATCCATTTTTGGCCCTGTTGACTCATTGAGCATGGTCTGGACTATTGGTCCTCGATCTAATGTCATGTGGGGGGTAGGTTGGGTTTCATTATTATTATTGTTTGTCGCACACTCATCAGAGGTTCAGACTGGATTTGGCATATGTCCACCTATTGAGTCCTTCCCAAGGACCTGGGTTATTGTGATATACACAGCAATATGAAATCACAACTGCCAGACCTTCATATGCATTGAGTTCTTCCAAGAATCTAGGATGTCTTTATGTATTGGCATTGTATAGGTGAGGATCCAAGCAGTATGGCCTTTTGTAATTGACAGATGGAGATTTTGTCAATGTGCAGATTTTCTAAATGTTGTCCAGGATTTTTTGGTATGGCACCCAGTGTGCCAATAGCCCCTGGGACTACCAAGTCTGGTTTATGCCATAACCTTTCAACTTCAATTTTCACATCTTAATACTTTGTGATCTTCTCCAATTGTTTGTCTTCTGTTCTACTATCCCCTGGTATTGTCATATCCATTAGCCATCCTTTCTTTTCAACCACAGTTAAATATGGTGTGTTATGAGCCAAGACTTTTATTAGTTTGTATTTGATAATCCAGAATTATCATTACAGTGGTTCATGACACAGTCAGTAAGATGCTTAGACTGAATTTGGCATTTTTATCCACTTATACAATCCTTCCCAAGAATCTAGGATAGGCAGATGTTGTTGTTCAATAGTTTTAAAGGTATTGTCATAGGATGTAAGCTGTTTCAAATAAAGCTGCCTTTTGCAATTGACTGATTGTGGTTTTGTCAATGCCAATCATTTGTTTAGTATTTTTTTTTTATTTTGTGATCCCACCAGTTCTTGTTTGCATGATATGACCTACATTAAGACAGGTTTCCCAATCTGACATTTTGTAGATGCAATGGGATGACAACTTCCAGAATTCCCAGCTATGCTGCATGAGAATTCTGGAAGCTGATGTTCCAGAAGACAAATAACAGAGAATTCTGCCTGTAAGAATATCAAAAGATAGGAGAAGAAAACTCAGAGGACACCAAGAACCCAACAGGTCAGTTATGGCAGTATCAGAATGTCTGGGCATGGCTATGCCATAAATAGCCCAAAGCATGAGAAGCTGGTCAAGATATAGATGAAGGGCATAACCAGTATCTGAAGAACAACTACAAGCATTTTAAAATGATTTTTAAAATTTAATTAAGGTAACTGCTACATGAATGATGGTTTTAAAAAGCAAACTGCCTTGGATGCTCATTTAATGTGGGAAAAAATTGAAATTGGAAATTAAAATTGGAGTCCAAAGCTGGATTCTTTGATGTCATTTATGAGAAGAAAAATGGGTAGAAACAATAGCAAAAATGGAACTGATGGTCATTTGCTATTACAGTTATTGCTATGAATTGCTGGCAAAGACTGGCTGTATTGCTCCTCTAGTCTATCCTTGTGGCCCTGAAGATGTGAAAAGTCATAAGTAATTAAGTTATCCAAAAGTAGTCACCGTTGTATCACTGCATGTTGATGGCAAAATGTATTCTTATTATGACATATAATTTCTGAGTACTTAATGAAAATATTAAGTGAGGGCCATTGTTATACAGAATCTTTCTTGTTTCTCTTTGTATCGTTTTTACTGCAGTTCTGGATTTGCCTTTTAGAGAACTGAGTTATTGCTGCTAACCTTTTGGGGTTTTTTTTCCGAGAATTATTTTTCTTTAATGATCTTATTATCAATAGCAACTTACATTTCTGACTCATTCTCCCATGGCAGACAAAATGCAGTTGTGATATAAATGCGGGGAAAGTAAAAGTGTCCTATGCTCTTTCTTCTGGAATCAAAGAAAGAAACTTAATAGTGCATTTGAGATGTAAGCTATCGATTAGCTTTTCTTCTTTTCTTGGGCCCATGTTCTTCTCCAATAATCACATAGTAGTCTTATTTAAAACAGAAAGGAGGAGGGAGAATTTGCTTCCTAGCCAGAGACCTTCATAGAAGAGTAATAAATGAGCTGCCATCTGTACTTCTAATTAAAAATGCAATCATATAATGTAATGAGTTTTGGAGGTACAATTAGTGACTGCTGATGGTATCTTTATGGAAACAGCTCTACAATTAGGAGACAAATTGACACTATTCATATGTTTTAAAAAGATCCATTTAAAAGTTTGTTCTATACTTATCTAGCAGAGAATTTACATTTAAGTCACCCAAGTCAGAGGGAACCATTAGGGATTTGCATCATCCTGGGGATTTTTAAGCAGTGTCTTTTAACACTGCTCTTACCATCTGTGAAGGAAGGGCTCATATGGATGGGATACAAGTTGGGTCAGCAGTGATGCAAACCAGGCATGGGTGTTGTGTGAGTACAACATGAGATGTAGCAGAATGAAATCCAGATGCAGCTAAACTCTGCCATAAGCTCTACTCCAAATAGCCCAGGTCCTAATGCTAAATGTTCAATTGCCAGAATGTCACAATACATAATAAAGATAGAATCTCTCCATACAAGCTTCCAGAAATACATTTGCCAATTATGGGATTTGGCTGATGAACAAAACAATGATAACTACTAGGCCTTTGACAAACAACTGAAAATGGCAACTTTTCAAGAAATCCATTCATGTTGTTGAGTCCTGGATTCACTCTTTGACTAGAGTCCTGGACTGAATGACACTTTTAAAAGGAGACTAAGTTCACACACTTCCTTTTCTAATCACTTCAGAAATTCCCTGTTAACTTCTTTTAAGATATTAAGAACTTTTGGATGAACACATTTCATACCATTAGGTGAATTTCCTTCAATCCAATACAAGTTTATAAAATTTAAATATATATTTTTTTGTTTTTTGGGAAAAAATAGCAAAAGCATTGATTTTAGAAAGTTACACTTGGGCTAAAGATCCAGATACACTTGGGCTAAAGATCCAGATAATTCTGAAATAAGATTTTGAAATTCATTATAAGAATACTTCCTATGAGAAAAATGCTTTTGTTTTGAACTCTTTTAAAAAAACATGATAAAGTAAGATTTAAAAAAATTTTACTGGCAGGATCAGTCTTGTTTTCCAATCTGTCTTCCTTCTTACCTAAATCCATTATCCCAGTGTTCCCCAACCTTTCTGGGTTGGCGGCCTGGGGCAAGTGAGAGGGGAAGAGAGGATGGTTTTGTGCAAGAAGCAGATGTGTATGCACAGCTTCATTTGTGTGAGTGGACTGAGAGCACCGGCACCTGCCGCTCGCACAAGTGAGGTTGCATGTACATGCATGCACCAATCCACCACTCACACGGTCCAGTTGCGAATAGGCCATGGCCCATAGGTTAGGGACCCTTACATTATCCTATGAGTTGCATTCTGGAACTCTTCTGATCTCACAACAAATATTCTCAGCTCCTAGAACTGACTGAGAGTTTCCAAATGCAAAAAGGCACAAGGCAAGGCTGCCCACTATCACCATTGTTATTTATATTATCTCTTGAGGTATTAACTAGAGCAATCCGGCAAGATGAACAGATCCAAGGTCTAGAAATCAAGAAAGAGACATTTAAAATACAAGCCTTTGCAGATGATTTAGTTTTTATTATTGAAGAACCACTACAATCAGGGATTAGACTGATGGAAACATTGAATAGATACGGGGAAATAGCAGGTTTAAAAATAAATAAAGAAAAAACTAAAATGCTTGTCAAAAATATGACTAAAATACAGAAAAATGAATTGGTTGACAGAATTGGTGTTCAAATTACAAATAAAATTAGATATTTAGGGATACAACTGACTGCCAAATGCGCTACGCTTAAAAGGGATAACTATGATAAGTTAATAGAACAGATTCAAAAAGACTTTGATATTTGGACTAACCTACAGCTCTCTTTTATGGGCAGAATTGCGGTGATTAAAATGAATGTGTTGCCAAAAATCTTATTTTTGTTCCAATGTATACCTATAAAATTAGACAAGAAATTTTTTCAAAATTTGAACAAAATGATGTGTAAATTCATCTGGCAAGGAAAAAGAGCAAGGATTAAATTAAAATTACTACAGGACTCAAAGGAAAGGGGGGGATTTGGTCTTCCAGACTTGGAGAAATATTACCAGGCCGCAGCATTAGTATGGGTAAGAGATTGGATATTACTAAAAAATAGGAGACTATTGTGTCTGGAGGGCCATGACCTACAAATAGGATGGCATGCCATATTATGGGATCATAAATATAAAGTACATAAATATTTTCGAAGTCACTATATTAGGCAAGCTCTTATTGATGTATGGACAAAAATTTGGCGACCAAATTATACCCAAGTACCTAGTTGGATCTCACCGTTAGAAATATATGTACACCCAAAATTTACTCAATTAGACAAGATCATAACATATAAAAATATCTTAGATGAAAGAGGGGAATTGAAATCCAGGAAAACCATCCACGATGAAGGGATAGAATTAGAATGGTGGGCATACCTGCAACTGCAGGCAAGATATCGGAAAGACAAAAAAGAGTTAGGCATTAAATTAGAACCAATAGAATTGGATAAAATAATTTTGGGGTCGGAGGATAAAATGATTAAAAAATTATACTACTATTTGCTAGATCAGGCAACGTACGAGGAACAAGTAAAAGTGACTATGTTGAATTGGAGTAAGGATTTTGGTCTTAATTTTGATCTGCATATATGGCAAGAACTATGGGCAAGAAACAAGAAGCTTACTTTGGCCACCTCTTACAAAGAGAACCTTTACAAAATGTTTTATAGATGGCATCTCCCACCCACAAGATTGTCTAAAATGTATACCAATGTCTCCCCTAAATGTTGGAAATGTAATTTGAAAAGTGGAACTTACTATCATATGTGGTGGGAATGCACGCGAGCTTGTGATTTTTGGAACAGGATTAAAATATGGTTGGAAGAAATATTAGAGCAAGCGGTAGAACCAAAACCAGAACTCTTTCTATTAGGTTTAACTACGCAAAAACATGACAAAGGCGTATTTTATTTAATGCTACACATTTTAACGGCCTCCAGGCTGGTTTTTGCTCAAAATTGGAGGAACAAGGAAACCCCAACGGAAGAAGAGATCCTGCATAAAATTCTAATATGTGCTGAGATGGACAGGCTTACAATGATTATGAAAGACAAAACGGAACACGAATACTTCGAAATCTGGGGCAAATTTTACCGCTGGTATGAATTAAGAACTGCTCGGACTTCAAACTAATGGTAGAATTAAAAGATATATATAACTGTACATATAATTGTATATATAATTGTATTGTATAAAAGATGAGGTTTATATAGAGGTTAAGAACAATGTATAAATTTTTTGTACTATGATAGGAACTGATAGAAAAATTCACTCTGGAATGTCATGTTTGTCCATTGTTGTTTTAATTGTATTATGAATAAAAATTTAAAAAAAAATATTCTCAGCTCCTTCTAGTTTATCATATGCATATTCTATTCTCTCCTGAAATTCAAAATTGCAGAGATACACAAGCAGTAAAGCTGATGGCCCGCTTATTATTAAGAATCAGAGCCATACTGCCAATTTAGAATCAGAGCTATACTACCAATTTGAGGGGTTCTCTCTGGCTTAAGAGGTTTTATAATGTTGACTTGTCATTTATTTATTTATTCTTAAATCTCTTTCAATATCAGAATCCTTTTTGTGTCTCCAAAAACAAGCAAACCCCAAACACGCTGTTCAATGCCTGGTCTAGTAGATCCACATAGGAAGCTGTACATCCCAACTATATTGCAATATATTAAATATATTTATATGCCTGTCATACAATCTATTCAAGAAAAAGGATTTGACATTTAAGTAGAAAAAATAATAAATACGTTAATGAAAAAGCAGCAGTAGCTGTAATTTATTTATAATATGCCTATAGCTAAGCACAATATAAGTGTAAGAAAGCTCAGATAGATCTTGCCTTCTCGAGATAAAACAAACAAACAAACAGATAATAATAGCAGCGATAAGTTGTGTTCAACGCCAGCCTCTGCTATTAATTTTCAAAATTGTTCCAGGGTTCATTGATGCAACCATATTGTCTGCAGTCTGACTCTACCAACCTCAGGGCAACTGGTAAAATCAATTGTACAGCTACTGTACAGCAACCTGTTTTAAGTCATTGTTAGGATTACTAATGGGTTTGAATAGAATACCTTGACAGTTGAAAAGCCAAGTCCATTACCTTCCTTTACATCTAGATCTCTTGCTCTAATTGCCAGTGGGGAGGTTTTGAAAAACTATTGCACATCATGAAGGCATCAGAATAAGAAGGCATGGGTGCTTATTATATTCCAAGTGTGCACAACATTGAGTATGCCAAGGGCAGTACTAATTATTTACACATTCTTAAACAGGCACATTCTTAAAAGGTGTCAAAAAAAAATCAGAATTAAATTAACTTTTTTAATATTTAACTTACTGTTAATTAAACATTAATTGCATTTAATTTAATTAAACGGAATTCCACTTATTTTAATTTAATTATTTGAAGTGCATTTATTTGTTTACAATCAAGGACCAGGAAACTAGTTACTACGCTAAAGGAATATATAAAAGCAGACTCAAATTCAGCAATAAAATGGCCACGTAGATCTGCCAGTTAAAATTTACACATGAGAACAAAAGAGAATGAAATGAAGCAAAGCAAAACAAAACAGATGAAATAAAAATTAAGATCAAGGGATAAAAGGAGTTCCTTATTATGTCATCATTCTAAGATTAGGACACTTTAAGCCAGTATTGGGTAGGGGAATTCTGGGAGTTGAAGTCCACACATCAAATTGCTGAGGTTGAGAAACATTGCCTTAAGCAATAGCTGATGAGTTCTTATTGGCAGCTCTGTTTATAATAGCAGGATTCTGGTATGAGAGTATCTTTATCAATTACTTGAGCTGTCTTCTTCAATGAAAGCTTGATAAACATTTATTAGTGAAATAGCTGAGCCCACACAGTGACAGGCTGAGGTCTAAAATTTCTTTTCCCAGGACTAGCTCTTTCAATCTATATATCCCTGTCTTTCTTCCTGGTTGGGGTTAAGAGGTTGCATCTTGGTAGTTCCTTCTGCCACTACTTATCTTCCAAGAGGCACATCACCAGTTATTCACCTCTTAACTCTGGTATGTGAAAAAGAAGGACCCTCATCACCCGAATTATCTCAGAGGAAATGAAATGTTAAAAATTAGCTGAAAAAAATGACATGATTTCTATAATGCAGAGATAGCAAGCAAAAGGAAAGGAAAGGAAAAGAAAGAGAAAGAAAGAAAGAAAGAAAGAAAGAAAGAAAGAAAGAAAGAAAGAAAGAAAGAAAGAAAGAAAGAAAGAAAGAAAGAAAGAAAGAAAGCTTGTAATGTTTCAGGTAAACTGCAGGATGGTTATGTAGAATTTCACTATTGTTGCTGTTGTTATTTAAAAAAAAATAAACAGGAAAATATACTGGAACATACCTACCAGTATGTATGATGATTCATAGCCTTCATGAAGCACATAGCTACTGAGCTTATACAATGCCATGCTGCCCATTAACATATTTACAACCTCTGGTGATGTCAGATTGTCTATTGCTCACCTTTAATGGCTAAGTATATTTGTTTAATTGTTTAATTTGTTTGGTTTGTTTATTAAATCAATGTTTAAACAAATGCCTTTATCTATTGCTGATCCCAACCCTGATGGCTTTGTAAATGTTTGAAAACCTGGAACATTCCCTCAAGGATGGAGTCAATAGGATCTTTTAAAAAATATTGGTTGTATGGATTATAATAACATGATGTCCTTGGCTGTCATCATGTTATTACTGTATCATTTTGTCATATTTTTGGTTGTTTTCTGTACTCTCTGTTGGGTTTTAATCTTATGTTTGTTGTCCAGAGTTGCAGCTGAAGAGATGACTGGCTATATAATTTAATAAAATAAGCAAAAAAAATCCTGATATTCACAATTAAAACATTTCTGTGGCTGAGCCTGTGCCCCCCACTTCTGCAAAACAACCTGCCTCTCATATCTGGACCATCCCCTTCTTGTTGTACTTCTGTATAGTCCTTAAAGCATAGCTCTTCACAGGAGCATTTGGCAAGGATTGACCTATTTCTATTGGGTGGCAATGGCTTTTCACTCAGCCCAAGATGTCATGTAAGCGACATCTAATAATTGTTATTAATTGTTGTGTCCCTTCTCCCTCTCAGGGCCACTTCTACATTATTCTATTGTTTCAACCTTGTAAGTTGTCCAGAGACATGTACAAGTAGGTGGCTATAGAAATTAAACTTTATGCATATATAAATAATTAATAAATATCCAACATACTTCAGGTGGTAAATAGAACCTCGATAGGGATGGATGAATGTATCTAGCTATTTTTGATCTATGTCAATTCTGTCATATTTTATACAAACTTCATATGCATAACTGTGAAGGCTAACCTTTGTAAAATTAAAGCCATTGTCAGATTTAATATGTTCTGCCCACCCCTAATAATGAAGATTCAGTTTTGCGAACAGATAATTAAAGTGGGAAGTGCTAATTACAACCTCTCCAGCTTCACTTTCAGATTATATTGGTTGATTTCAATCTTGCAATTAATTACCATTTGTGTTAATACAGATAATTCTATTGTAATTCTGGTTCACGTCTTGCAACTTTATAATACTTAGCAATAGCCTTTGGTTTGTTTTCATTATAATTTTTTGAATCTTTTTTTCTCACAATATGATTTAATTCATGCTTGAACATTTGCTAAACATTTGAAACCACCTCTGGTTTCCTATTGGATCCTACTGAACAAGAACTATAAACATTGCATGTTATCTAAATTAGGCAACATTTAATTTTGATAATAATTCACATTTTTCAGAGCTAGGGGAATGGTGAGGGGGAGGCCAGATGCTATTGAACAAGAACTGTGAACATCTGTGGGACCAGTAGAAGTAACATGCTTTTCTGTTTGGGAAAGAAGTCAAAAGAGGTATTAATTTATAGAGCATTAGAATTTCAGCAGTTGGTCCACTGCAATATAAAAAGTGAGAATGCTTTGGTTGCCTTTCTCTGTGCTCCTCTATTTGGTAGCATGGATTGAGTGATAATTGGCTCAAAATGTTTTCTGCATGCCGTGGACTCAGGAGCATCCTGCAAATTTTGAGATCTGCACATGGTAAGAATAGCAACTTACCAAAAAGCTTCAGGTTTCAACTCAAAATGCTGGTTATTATTTATGAAGCTCTTCATGGCATAAGGGCTGGCATTCTAAAGAATCACCTGTCTCCCATTGCCTCTTCCAATCAGGCAAGATCTATCAGAGTTTGCATGACTAGGTCTTGTCTTTAAAGCAGTGTTATCTGACAGGATCTAGGAGATATGCCTGTTTCTGGATTATATTGCTTGAAAACTCTTCAAAAAGGAACAGGTCAGAAAATGAATTCTACACAAAATATGGGAACTTTATTTATATAGGCTATAATAACAGTCTCTAAAAGTGAATGTTACCCTTCTCTCCCTCTTACACTAAAGGGAATGTTTCTCATGATATCTTGTTTTTCTGGACTGAAGTCACGTTTTGCTAGTGATCTTTACATACTTTCACCATTTCTGCCATCCTCTATGCTTCTGGAGGTTCAGGTTGCCTTAACCCACTTGTCCTTTAATGAGGCCTTGAAAATCTGATTTTCTCCAGGTCTTTGGTCAGGTGGGATATGAACCCAGAGTGAAATGGTATCTGGCTCCTTGACTATTTGTGTCAGGTTTCACCTGTTTTATTGCACTGAGTTTGATTTTTTAATTTGTATGCTGCCCAGAGTTATTACAAATATGGCAGCACTATAATTAAGATAGATAAGTAAATAAATGGTTCAACTGTTATACTCACCACACTTCTAAGTTAACAAATCCAAAGTTTAAATTTTTTGGGGGTAATATTTGTATCTTTTCCACAGCAAAACAGTCTTAAGGGAAGGGAAGTTTTCAAATTATAACTGGTAACTTGTTCCAGATAATAGAACAAGGTTTGCCTGGATTATATTTATGACAATATAAGAAGCTACATGATTGGAAGGAATTTTCAAAAATGACCCAGAAAAAAACCTGAATTAATCAGCAACAAATTTAGAAGTCGTCTTATGAGCTTCTTAAGTTAACAAAAGATGCTGGTAACAGATAGACGTAAATGTAATTATCTTTAATGCTGGCACTAAACATTTTACTATCATTGTCTAATTCCTTTTCAGGAGAAGATTCATAACATCTATCAATGTTTGGTTTCAGGTCACAACTTTATTTTATAAATTTACATGGCTGCCTATCTTGCCATCAATTCTTGACAATAGACAAGCATAAAACCACACATTAAAAAAATAGAGAAGCAATAGAAAAAAAAAACAGTGAAAACTATAAAGATGCCAGGTAGACTTCTTAGTTTAGGGGTCCCCAACCTTTGGGCCGCAGCCCACTACCATTCGCAACTAGTCTGCATGACCCACATGTGCACGCAACTCAACTAGTCAAGCTGCATGTGCATGCAAGTGTGTTCTGGCCTGTCACTCATGTGATCCGGCTCCCCTCTGCCCCCCAACCAGGTCACCAAGCCACAAAGGTTGGGGACTGCTGCCTTAGTCAAATAACCAGAGACTGATCTTCATTAAGGCCTGAGGCAAGAGCTGGGTTTTCAAGCCTTCAAAAAGACCAAGGGCTGTCTGTTTGTTGGATGTGGCTCAGTTTTTGCTGTTTTCATGTTATATTGTTTAATGTTTTTGCTTGTTTTATTCCCATTCTAAATGTTGTTTATGATTTTATTTTGTTCCCAGCCACAAATATTTTCTTACGGCAGACGGCTTTCACTAATCTAAGCTCTAATTCTTACCACAATGCTCTGTGCATATTGTCTACACTCCTTGCATTGGGTCTTGAGGTCCAAGAACTGCATTTCACATCCCCAAATTTAAGAAAATAATGCGAGAATAACCATCTGTGCTATTTGTAAGAACAAAAGAGAACATTCAGAGATATTATTCACTGTGAATGGCCTTTTCCCATTGCACCTCTCAGCATGCAGGGAGAATGATCACCTTGATTCTTATGAGTAGATATTACAGAGAAACATTTAGTACATATTTTATGCTGCTTCTTTCAATGCCAGAAATCTGGTAATGCAACTAAAATGAACTCTTAACTGCCAGCTGAAGATCTATTTTCAGGACTCTGATTCCTTGGGGAGGAAGACAGAAAGTATATTCAATTGCACACAATTACTGTTTTGCTCTATGGTATTGTAATTCTCTTCTCTCCAATTTAGCTGCAACAGTACTTGCAAAGATTGGATGGTCTTGGATATATTATTTTAACTGTCTTTGATGAGGAGGACAAATGTTTGATTTTAGGCAAAAGGAAGAAAATGAGTAGAATCTAAGGGAGCAGTAAGGGAGAGGACAGCATGAGAAATAAAAAGAAGGGATGAATAAAAAAATGATGGAAAAGATTGCTGAGGAGTTTAGAGGGACAGCATATAACAAATACTACAATTCTGTCTACTCTGGGGACACTTATATAGTATGCACAATTATCTGAGAGATCTGTCTATCTATGTCTATCTATGTCTATCTCTATCATCTCTCTATCTCTCTATCATCTACATCTATGTATCTGTATCTATCTATCTACCTACCTATCTATCTATCTATCTATCTATCTATCTATCTATCTATCTCCATCCACCCATCCATCATAGCTGTTCCTAACACTGCACTCTTTTGGACATAAGTTCCGACATTGTTCTCTGCGTCTGTTGGAGCCACACTCCCAGTTTGGGATTGCTTGAGTACCCCTATCACCAATGGGAGTATATTAGCCTTTACTTTCTACATGCTCTCTGGTTCCTACTTCAGCACTTGGTATTTCTCCAGCCTCTCATATTCCTTCTTCCTGATGTTGTGGTCATTTGGTACTGCTATATCTAATACCACTTCTGTCTTCTGGTCTTTCTCTACTACTGTGATGTTGTTTGATTGGCTAGTGCCTGCCTACCTGAGTTTGGAAGTCCCACAATATCATAGCCCTGTTATTCTTCCCTGGGATCTCCTTTCTCTGGGATCTCCTTTCTGGACTTGTGAGGGTCTATCCCACATCTTATGCAGATGTTCCTGTACACAGTGTCAACTACTTGGTTGTGCCTTTCAGTGCATTCAAGTATTTATGTGTTGAATCTATGGAAATAGGCATGTGAGGTAGACAATGGATATATGCACTTATCCACATGACTTAATATTTGTACCCAACATTGCAATTCAAGTATAAAAGTTTACATTGTGATATTGTGATGCACATTTCCTCACTTTTTTATATTGTGGTTTGTACTGGACATTCTTAAGTGCTGGTGATAAACTGATTCAGTAGATCAATCAAAATACTAAAAAAGGAACTTCTACTTTTTATATCCTGGTTTTTCTAGGAAGCTCTCAAAATGGTATACTTGTTCCTCAAGTGAAATATTTTCATGAGTTTATTCACTTTCAGTTCACATCATTTAAATATTTTATTGCTGTGACTAGAAAAATAAAGGAAGATATACAAAAGTGAAGAAAAAAAAGAAAAAGTGCAGAAGTCATGCATACTAGATAGGAAAAGTTCTGTTTTTCAGCACACATGAAACTTTGAACACATAGAATATTACAGATGAGTCTTTCCACCAGAAAAGCAATTTAAAAGCAAAGATATATCATGAATCCAAGATTGCAATCCAGAATGATTCTTTCCTTCCATGATAAAAGAGTAATAGTAATTCCTTGCCCCTTACCTGATAAATCCATAACTCTTCATATAATTCTAAATGCCATTTTGGTGTATAATTCAGAAATAACATTCATACCCTTAAATTGTATTAATCTTCTCAAATTCATATTAACTAATTAAAAATAAGAAAGAGAAATAGGGCAATATTGGGCCAAGGAGTCTCATTTTTATACTATTTTACACTTCCAACATAATGATTTATAACCAACCTCTTTTAAATATTCTCTAAAATGTCCAATAAACATGGGAAAAATCTGCTGTTGAAATAATTTCACGTGTAGATTATAAGACATATTTAATATTCTTAAAGAGCATTAGCCACTAAATTGTTAATAAGGTGTATTTCTAGTTCTAATTCTACTATATGGAAAAGTTTATATACTAAGCGTTTAATCTGATAGATAAATGGCAATTTTTAAGTCCTTTATAAAAATATAAAGGACAATATAAAAGCTGCCTTTCTTACTATCAAAGTAAATAAGGCATTAGCTTCATTTTTGCATGTAATTTACGTGCTTTGAAAATGAAAACAGTTCTGCTGCAGTGGGAACTGATCATTATTAGGATCACAGTAAGTGGGGAAGAACAATTTACACCTACTTTCTATTAAATATAGCAGGCCTTATGTCTGAATAAGCATTCACAAGATTGTGCAGAAAAGCAAGTTTCATTTTAAACAACTACTGGGATTTGCAATGTACAAATAGTTCCTACATTTTTGATAGATCATTGCAATGGACTAGCCTCTGCTGTTTCTCATATGGCCTCCAATTTTGGGGCTATTGAACTCTGCTTGTGTTACTGATGAAGAATTTGCTGCACAATTTCCTGTCAAATAGCGGCAGGAAAATGAAAAGATAAGGTGCATCAATCCTTAGCAGATCTTAAACTGCACAAAACAAAACAATCACTCAAATACCCAGAAAAAAGCATCAGTCCTATTTATTTGGATGAGTCTGTTACATCACTGACCTTCCTCCATTTCTCCCAATCACTGGTTTTATTAAACAAAGACAAGTTTTCCCTAGATATACATCTGGTATGTAGACAGATATTTTATAAACAACTTTTATATGTCTTCATATTTATTTTTGACCCAGCATAAAGATATAAGAAGCCAAAACTAGGCCACGGTTTGCTTTATTATTTAGCTAACTTACTGAAAATGCTAGTCCTAGTTATAAAAATATACTGCATGTAACAAACAGCAAATGCCAATTTAATTAGATTACACATTTAAAGTAATTGAAAGCATAGTAGGAAAAAGCAGTTGCAATCACCAGCCACATTAGTAGCTGACCTTAGAATTTATGATGATGGATACAGTCTTAGAGTAATATAGAGACTCATTGTGATGCAATTAGTACAGTTCTGTTTTTCACCTGAATTAATTTCTGACTGTAAAGCTGGTATAAATTTTAATGCTTTTCACCATCTGCTGCTGGAGAACACTATTAACATGAAAATCTCAGAGTGACACGGGTCTCTTCCTCATTACTTCATGGAGCCAAATTGAGAAAAATGCCTTTGTTGAAGAAAAACATTTATTTACTCAAGAAATGGGTTCAAAGTTCTGTTCCTAGTAATTTCTGGGGAATATTACAGTTACACATATATTTTCTGTATATGTCTTTTAAGAAAATTCTGAACTTGAAAATAATCACTTGGGGGAGCAGATCTGTAAAATATATATTTACCACCCTTGAATAATGTTTTTGCACAGGTATTTCCCCAGAAGTATATCAGCAGTGAAAGGCAAAAACGGGAGTTTTCTTGGGCATTCAGAGCACAATCGTAATGAAATAAAAGATGGGTGGTCATGAACATCTGCTCTTTTGAAATCTATCCAGTTGGCCTTCATCAAACTATCATCTACACCAGGGGTCTTCAAACTTGGCCCTTTTATGACTTGTGGACTTCAACTCCCAGAATTCCTCAGCCAGGCATGCTGAAGTTGAAGTTCACAAGTCATAAAAGGGCCAAGTTTGAAGACCCCTGATCTACACTGGCTTTAAGGGCTATAGCTTCTCCTGAGTAATTGTGGGAATTGCAGGGGATCATGACAAGCTCTTGTAGATCTTTAACACTTAACTTCCCATGTTTGCCCTGGATGATTTTATCTGATAGTTCAAATGGAACAATTCCAATCTAGTTGCCAGATAATTTAGAGTCAGGCCTCCAGCTACAAATACATAATATGTGGGTAGATTGAATTGTTATTGGTGGTTATCAGGTTTCATGTGAATATTCATACTACTGGATTCCTCAGTTTGCTCATTTGCAGATTTTCTGTGCTGCAGATTGGACTGTTGAGGTCAGAATTTAGTAGTGGTAATCAGTGCTTTTTTTCTTAAAAAAAAAAAAGGTGCCAGAACTCACACACGTCATATAACCCGCCTTGCCTACCCTACAAGTTTCCATCCAAAAAAGGTGCCGGAACTCCGTTCTGGGTGTTCTATGAGAAAAAAAGCCCTGGTGATAATGATTCCCAACTATCTTTAGTAATGGGATTCATACAGCAGTTAGAAATTGACCTGGCTTTCTCAGATTATTAATTCCATAAAGATGTTGTGATTTCCTTGATATTTCATGAAAAACTGTGCAAAAAAATTTACCAGCCTTTGTAAGATATGTGGCCATGATGCTATTTGTACAATCTATGTTTTGAGTTTAAAAAGCATTCTGCAGACCAAATATGATAATTAGCTGGAACTAGAAAATTAATTTCTTTATTCAGTTTATACAGTTACTTTCTGTGTGGACAACATCTGGGTAAAAGCAATTAAAAAAGGAACGCAAAAGTTAAAAAATTGAAAGCCTTTGAGAAATTTATATAAATAAATCATATGAAAAGTTTACCTAATGTCCTAGTTCAATGCCCAAGGAAAAATGCACCTGTCAAGCCCTTGGAGGCTGGCAATCTCAGGAAATAAAACCATGGTATTTTGATTTCTGAAATGATTTTTGATTGCAGTTGTTAATACTGTATAACAATTTCCAAAGCAATTCTCCAAATTAATTTACATCTATTATAATTAAGGTAGAGTTATGCTCTTCCGTATGCTTCCTCTCTGTCTTGGACTAAGGATTTTGGTTCTGTAGTGGTACTACTCCCTCCTCTGTCCAGAGGTCTGCTAGGTATTTCATCACAAAGCTTTACAAAAGGCTGGCAGAATCAGGACCATCTACATCTTGTTGTTTTTCTATAGAGCAGGGGTTCTCAACCTTGGCAACTTTAAGACTTGTGGACTTCAACTCCCAGAATTCCTCAGCCAGCAAAGCTGGCTGAGGAATTCTGGGAGTTGAAATCCACAAGTCTTAAAGTTGCCAAGGTTGAGAACCCCTGCTATAGAGCAAGTGCCCCAACAGAGAAAGCACACATTCTGAGTCCTATGAGATAACCTTATATAATAGAAATAACTTGGAGCATAGCCTCCCTGCCATAGGTTATGGGACAGGGAGAAATGATTAGAGATATGTGATCCTGCAAATAACATAGCATTGTGCCACAAAAGGCCTTTGGTGACAACCAGTATCTTAAATTCCATATGAAATCCAGTACAATTTTTAAAATTGTGCTATATATAGGTGTCTTTTTAACTGCCTCCCAGCTGCAGCTTCTGAGCAGTTTTCAAGGGCAGTGAGTTCCATGCAGAACTCATTGGAGTAAGACTAGAGGCAATCAAGAGGCCATAAACAGGGTCTCCCAATTCAGAAATGTACACAAGAGAGATTTGTGCGAAGACTCTCCTAGATTCTCAGTTCCTATACCAGGTCCATTCTAGGGGAATGCTGTCCTATTCAGAACCAATGAAGGAAAATCCCCAGATTTAGGAGACCATAAAATCAATAGTCACTTGGGTTTGCCCTCTGCTGGATGGAGCAGTTATGGAGCAGTTTGCCCTATACCAGATGGAGCAGTGCTATAGCTGCCATTGGTATCACTGTATCGCTATAGCTGCCACTGGTATCACTATTCCAGTAAGACTGGAATAGATAACTCTTGTGATTACTTCCAACTCCCCAAGTCTATGATTCTATGTTTGTGCAGGTCAAGAAATATGAAGGGATCCAATGGGTAGGGCTGTCATGGGGAACATAACCAGTTATAAATTACCAGAATGTTATTTCTACCATTCCTGTTTCAGAATGCTTTTTTATTATTCTTGCTTACCTTTGTCCTTTTTTATGGGCAAACAAAGAAAACATTGGAATACATCTGTCCATCATTTTTATTTTCTAAAAATGCTTATTATCTGAAACTGATACTAGAAAACCACATTTTTTTCCCAACATGGCAAGTTTGAAATAGATGATGGATGGATGGTTGCATAGATAGATAGATAGATAGATAGATAGATAGATAGATAGATAGATAGATAGATAGATAGAATTGTCATATTTGTGTCAGAAACACCGAGGCACTTTCAGATTGAAAGAATTAGCGGTGACATCACGGTTGCCCCGGGACACCCAGTTGGGGGCTCCTTTCATGTCTCTGTTAATTAGCCCACTGAGGTGGTACCTATTTATTTACTCACGTTTGCACACTTTCAAACTGCTAGGTGAGTAGGAGCTTTAGTGAAGGACGGGACTTCACCCCATCAGCAGCACTCAGGTTTCGAATGTAGACTTGCAGATTGTCAACCCAGCATTCTAACCATGTGAGGTACTGCATACCTATCAATAGCATTAAGGGAGTTATTTGACTTTTGGCACATTGTTCATTGATCACAGCTGTAATTGTTTCTAATTGTTTTTGTTTTTTTTTTGGTTTTATTTCCTGTCAGCCTCCCAGAGTCTCAGTGGTGAGATGTGGGGGGGGGGGAATATAAACTGTTTCCATCCATCTGCACAGAATTCATGCCTGAGAAGCATCAAAAATGGTATCTGCAGAAAGATTAATCCATCAATATTTTGTTGAAAAAATGCACATGAGAACAATGGAAGAAATAAGAGCAACTCTTTATATTAGAAAAAAGAACTTGCAAAAGCATATACAAATATTCAGAGAAATGCAAGTGTATATTCACAGCCTGATCCAAACATTTCCCAAACATTATCTCATCTATCACTTAGGACACCAATCAACCTGAGAAACAGACCCCTTCTCCGTGGAAGTTCTGCCATGGTCAGCAGATCCAGCAGTTACTCTAGCTGTACAGCCCACCTCTTAGCCAGATTTCTTCTTCTTTTTCCACTTAAGTACATTCAGCCGATGCCACATGACTGTAATCTGCAGTTTAATTACCTCTTGTGTTATATACCTAATGGAATGCCTTTGCTTATAAGGAGGGAGTGCTTGATCTTATGAGTTTAACCAACCTACTTACCCTCAGATCTGTAATGGCAATCAAGGATGAAAAATAATTGAATCCCTTTGCTCAGCAATGAATAATGCATGTTCCTGTAGAGCTGCAAAACGTTACATATAAATAAGCACTTAAAATAAAATATAATGCACACATCTATACATATACTTCATTAAATTATATGGCTTTATTTCTTTATCTCTTTTTTGGCATTTATGGTAGAGTATGGTTTAGCATACTTTGAAATCTATTACATTCTTTTTATACTCCGTTGCATTGCCAGCCTCCTCAGTCATCATACAGAATATCTTTCAAAAGAAGCAGGATAAAAGGATTGTACAGGGGAGGAAAAAGAGAGAAATCCGATTCAAGGGAAAAATGTATAAAATATTCTTTTAATGTGGATGCATCTGGAAAGCATAATACAAGTGGATTAGATGATCCAAGCAGTCTGAATGGATGTGATTATCCTGTGGGGCTCTCTATGAAATTCCTGAGAAATGCTGAGGGAGATTGGTTGGCTTGTCTAAGGGGAGCAAAGCAGAGGTAAAGTGTCTCTAATCTCCCCGTTTTGACAGTTCATTACTCTCTTCCTCTCAGTCTATGTAACAGGAAGCAGATCATGGTTATGAAAAGGAAGAAGGAAAGAGAGAGAATATATTTAATAAAATATATATTGCAAATGCCTCACTCAACAGATTTTGGGGGTGCTGGTTGAGGCGGGCAATATTTATGATGCGGGATACAAGGTCATCTTTATCATTTCAGACAGCCATGGGGACAAGGACCACATGAGTTTGGGAAGTCATGTGACATGAACCAGGACTTGTTTTCAGGATCACCAATTTCTCTAGATTCCCCCCTTCCCCCCTTATTTGCAATCCAATCACATGCAGGAGTTCCTTTCAATAAAATGGGATTTATCATTTGCTAGCTAGTTCCCATATTAGCCTTTTTGTAAAAAACAGAAATACATTAAAAACAACTACCAGAACATCAACAACTTGGAGGCTACCATTAGATTTCTTTCAAGACAACAGGAAAAATTCACTTAACAAATGTCTTAAAAAAATAAATTAGTAATACTTCATGTGATCTTGATTCTATTCCTCTGTTTATACAACCCAGGATTGTATTAGCTTTTTGGCTGTTGCTGCACATTGCTGACTCACAGTCAAATGATCGTCCACTAGGACTCCAAGGTCCCTGTCACAGTTACTGGTTTTGAGCCAGGTCTCACCTAATCTGCACTTATATCTTTGATTTTTCCTGCCTAAATGTAAACCTTTGCTTTTCTCCACATTAAAACTCATTTTGTTTGATAGGGCCCATTGTTCTAGTTTGTCAAGATCTTTTTGAATCCTGAGTTTGTCTTCTGGGCTGTTGGCTATTTCTGCCAGTTTAGTGTCACCTGCAAATGTCATGAGTTTCCCTTCTATTCCGTCATCTAAGTCATTGATGAAGATATTGAAGAGTACTGGGCCTAAGATGGAGCCTTGTGGTACCTCACTGCTTACTTCTCTCCATGTTATTTTAAGTATAATTGGGTGATATCAACCCTAGGACCAACCAAAAGGACGAAAGGAATGTGTAAACTTTCAAAAATTCATTTTACTATTATATAAGTCTGCTCATATGTACCTACTTACATCAGTTGGCTATCTTGAATTTTCTTCATTTCTGTGTATCAGATTAGCTGGAAAGATTAAACAAAATTCTTTGTGTTGCTATGGCAAAATGACTGAGAATTAAAGCCCAGCGCAGAGATCTGCAAGTCTTGATCTCCTTCCACTTCTTTTTTTACACAAAGAAGGAATCCCATATGGTGGAGAAAGCCTGACTGGATCGTTTCCAACATGCATTTTCATAAAAGCTGGTAGGCATAAAGTAGGATTCATACTGATCAGCAGGGATTCTGTTCTCTTGATAGGAGATTCAAAGCCATGGCTGGTTTATATCTTTGGGTCCCTTTCTTTTTTTCCTCATTTTCATCAGCAACAGGACTGGCCATTATAACAGGGAACCTTCTGAATATAACTAGTGCAGGAGGGCTGGAGGATAATTTGCTTAATTTTATTAAAGACAAATTTACTAAACAAAATCCAGGCCATTCTTCATAAAAACAATCCTGAAAAATCTGTAATGAGGAAGGGATTAAAAAAAAAACCCTGTCAGGTTTGTCCAATCCCTATTAAGGGATCAGGCCCATTAAATTCAGCAAGACTTACTTTCTCAGTAAACATGAAAATGACTGCACTGTGGATTTGAGTAATTAATTACAAAGCTTCTTTGGTCAAACAGAAAGGGTTCTGATCTCATAACCTTTAGGATCACAGTTCAGACTTTTGATACTTTTGTAAAAACAGGGTCATTGTTGCTCTGTTTTCCTTTTCTTTTTGTTACTGAGTGCAAGACTGGAAAAACTTGTGTTAACAAAAGGAACTGAAGAACTACATTTTGAGGAGTGCTACCACACACAGGCAGGATTCTCTTCCTAATGATTACCAGAAGTGGGGTTAAAAGTGGTCCTTCTTTTCCTGCAATGTCAAAATTCTGTCTATTTATAGATCTTACAAATGCTGTAATGACATCAAGCTGTAAATTAAAGGATAGGTCTGTTGCCAACATTTTGTGTGACAATATGTAAAGCCAGCCAGTTTTCTCTGTTGAGGAGCAAATATTTATAGTAAGACATAAAGCCACTGTAGCAAATGATTCACCATGTCATTTGAGTATGGAGACAAGTCTCCCTCAATGTTATGAAAGCTGAAATGGCAACTAGAAAGACACACATATAAAAATGCATGTCAGGGAACAAAATTGTACTGAATTAATTCATGATGAATGATGTGGCAGAAATCCCACAAGTAAAATGAATGAGAGTAGGCTTATCGAAATATGCCATTTTTTTAATGCTTAGGACAACTTCACTGGTTGATTACACTTCTATGTTCTTCATTCTCCAGTTATCCATGTTTATTAGAAGAATTCTGATTTTCAATTTTCCTACTTTTGCTCCAAATAATATAATATCTCGAGGAAGTCCCAGTTTGATGCTATATCTGAGTATATGTGAATGATTGCATAACCATAGATTATTTGCTTGTCTTACATAATTACATGACCATTATTAATTCTGTTTGGGGCCCAATTATCAATTTCCTTTATGCAGACTGAATTCTTCATAATACATGGTTTAATTTCTGATTCATTGTACAAAAAGCTTTGATTTTGGCTTATTATATTCTGTGAATTCAGCCCTGGTGGTTTGCAAGTCATGGTTCAGATTCAGAGTATTGTGTAAATGCAGCCAGTTTTGAATTGTTACACAAATCATGGCTTAGCATGACACATGAATTAAGCAATAGATTGGCTGCATTTACACAATACTCTGAATCTGAGTATGGTTGGATAACCTACAGCTGATTCAGAGCTGCTGGACTACAATATCCATAGTTTCTGACAACTCATCATATTGTTTTAATTTTTGAAACCTAAAGCACATTGAATGTTAATTGTTTCAAATTCAGTGATAATGACTTCCAAATCTCTTTAAGCTGGAGCAATTGCAGCCCTTCCAAATAAAGATCTTTTGGCCTTTTGCAAGGAATTGAAAACCTGGCTTAGGATGATAACTGTCACTGCTCTTGAATTTATTCTGATCTTACGTTGTTTTTATTTTGTTTTGTTTTTGTTTATCTGTTTTAACACAATATTAACCACACAAAGTTACAATTTATGGGTTGAAAACTCATATAAAATGATTGATTGATTCAATAAATGTCATTTAACCTGGAATCTACTGGATATACAACTTTAAAGACTTAATAAGCAATAGTGAACTATATGCCATTCTATTAAAAAAAATGGGCTCCATTCCAATACCCTCAAGGTGCTGAGAAAAATCACCTGATTTTCATCTGTGAAAATATTGGAGAGCCACCTGGAATTTGAATTACTGCCAAGAAGATGTCATTTGGGCCTTAGGTGTGGATTCTAATATGTAGCATCATCAGTCTTAATACAGTTAGAATTGCTTATTCCTAGCAGAAAGAACACATCCCTTCTCTAATACAATGTAGACAGAACCTTCTTTCATACATTTAGGATGGAAGCTTCCATTGGTATGACGTTTTCCACAATGTTACAACTTTTCAGTTTCTCTTAAAATAATATTTTTGGGGTAAAAATATTAAAATAATATTTTTGTCAAAGACATTTTGTAAATTGAAAGTGCTTAATTCAATGACAACACAGATCCTAGCAAATATTTGCTCTATAACAGTACAGTACACACAGTCTAAGAGTCTGAAAGAAGTGCCAACTACATCCATCCATCCTTGCAAATTTAAACGTCTATTGTACACTTGAACTTGCCAGAATGTCTACAAATATGTTTTCTCTGAGAATTTTGAATGGACTAAAAATGCTGAACAGGAGCTGCAGATTGAAGCAAAATCTGGATCTTTCGAAGTCACCATCAGCCTGTTTGACAGTCAATGGTCATAATGTTGAATCAGGAAAGGGAGATGTTTATTCATAGAAGCTCTTCATTTTTGGGCCAGTCATTCCCCCCTCCCATCACTAGCTTGTTGCTACAGGGAAAATCTGGAGGAGGGAGCATTATATACACTGTCCAGAATGGGGGGGAAGGATTAAAATTTATCAGGTTGTGGAGTCTAATAGTTAAAAGTTAAAATATTTTCTAGAACCTCTGATCAAGGGGCAAAATATTAGTAATGAAAAAGTGATGATAGAATAAAAACAAAAAGTAATCAAAATGCAAAATGAACATCTCCATTGTAAAACAAACTTTAATTTCTGGATTATTTGGGAGGTTAATATTTTAGTGAAATGAGGTGTGATGGCTTTTCTGTTGATAAACATTTTAATATTCAGAGTAGCTGAGGTTTACTTGTAAGCAGATATCGTTGATCTTGGCTGGGGAATTCTGGCAGCTGAAATCTACATTTCTTAAAGTTCCTGGGGTTGAGAAACATTGATTTAGCCAATTCTGTAGTTTTTTTTGGTGAATCCATATAAAGAGAGGGTATGTTGTAAATGGCAAGAGATTCAGTGGTCAACTGGATACCATGCTTTTGAAAGCTTTATCCAGAAAACCCTGTTTTCAACATAGAAATGATATTTTTAAACTGTGAAATTAATCTAAATGCCTACAATTTATTCTATCTCCTTTAATGGCAATTCAGATGCAGCTTAATGGGACTTACACAAGATGCCACCTTGTTGATTAATAAGCAGATCTCTCGGAGTTTACAATGTGAAAGGTGAAGAAGAAGGGAAGGACTCACCACTGCCATATGTGATGAGTTTCTTGTTTTCTCTGCTTTCAACTCCTTCAAATCCCCTTTAAAAAAAATAGGCTGTGTGGGAAGTGTTTGCTGGAATTTGGAGCAAGCAGAAAGTTGGGTTTTATGTTGTGTTCACATGGGAAGGTAGACAACTCGAATGGTGGTGAGAGGAAGGCAGCTATCTCATGTATGAATTGTTTGGTGATGACAAACATGCAGCCAGTGAGAGGGGAAGATCAGCATTGGGTGGGATGGCTAATTATGCATTCAAGACCAGTGCATTCAAGGCATTTAAATGCCCCTCAGATCCTCATAGAAACCATTTTATAGAACCTTGTGTTTGAAAAAGCCTATTTTAGAGTTCCTAGAGGAAGAGCAGAAGAGAACTTTAACAAAATAAATAAATCACCATATTTAACTTATTAATCTCCAACTGGTATAATATGGAAGGTAATGAAGCAGCAATAGGAAATTTTTGGATGGGTCCTTTATAGTTTTTTTTTCAACAATGCTGCTTATGTATGGAATTAGAGCTACTTTAAAATTGCTCCTTGTTTGAAGAGGCCATGGAAGTAAACACATTAAAAGCAAACAAACATCTTGGCTGTTGCTTTTAATTTTTTTTCCTCAAGTGCACTGGAGTTGATTGTGTCTTTCTTCTATTAGGACTAGTTTTGTTGCCAAAGTTGGTCAGACCACAGTAGCCTACTCTACAATTTTCTAGGATAGTTTCCAGTACATCTGTGGGAAGTATAGAGATAGTCAACAAATTCTTATGGATGGTTTTATTTACAAATCATTTCTTCCAGCATGAATGGATTGCTATTTTAACAAGGGCAGATATCAGATTGATTTAAAATACTGATAAATTCCAAATCCCTTCTGTACTTGCCAGAGATAGTCATGGATGATTATAGGTTGTTTTGTGTACAATAGTGATTTTATGATCTCTGGGTTACCAGACACGCACACTTAATGACTTAAGTTTTCGCCCCATGGTGTGAACTGTTCAAGCTGATTTTCAAACTACACTACGTTACTTTTCTATCTCAGTAACCTATGCATTAGCTCCAGTCCAGCTTTTGAAACTCGTTGTGTGGCTAGAAGGAACATCTGGGACTAGTAATAGAACTGTAGCTTGAAGGGCAAAACCTAGCAAAAAGGGCATATTCATTGTCTTCCTACCTGGAATCTATAAGCAATTGCATATAAATTGTATGTTTGCATTCCAATTTGCAGAGATGTGATGTTTAATTTTATACACAGAGAGTTTGAATCAGCTTTTGTTCACTTAGGTGTCATTGAAGCATACAATTTGACCAAGGGTGACTAAATTGTGTGTATCACTATATGTACTTCTCACTGGATGTAAAAGAGATGAAAACAAAGAGCTTTCAGTGGAGATAATTATGTGACAAATGTGATAAATAAAAAGGGCTTTGCTCAGGGGGAATGATTTAATAATTAATAACTCAGGAAATGTTCCACATGTTAACAATCAACTGTATTTGAAAAAATAAATAAATAATTGAAAATGTTTTATTGGTTTTTAAAAGTAAAGGCACATCAAAATACAGCCTTACTATCTCAACCAATAAAAATATCTGAATTGTTATTAATCTATACGTTCATTTATTGAAACAGATAAAATGCAGCTTCTCTTTCTATAGGATTATAGAGCAAGTGCTCTTCCCAGACTGAAGAAAATCTAGATAAGTACTTATATTTGGAGAGTCTACAAATGAGAATTTATAAAATTTCAATTGACCTCCTCATTAAGGACAGTCCGTCTTGAGGCACCAGTCCTTATGCTCTGCCTGCAGTACTGAGATAATTTTTATGGGAAGACATACTTGGTAAAACTCTACTAAAAGTTCTTGTTTCTGACTATGTCTTGATGTTTCTTGTTTTCCCACTATATTTTGTGGTCAGCATAAGCAACTATGCATGACTAATATATCTTGCATTCCACAGAGATACAAACATCTAAATGAACATACTTTCTGCTGTCTTGCATTTTCTCTTATAGGGCATTAATCAGCACAAGACACATAAATCATCATGCTCCTTGGATGAGTCAACATCTTGCTATGTGAACATTTTTACATCAGATTTTTTTTTCAAACTTAAGGCTGCAATTCCTTCTTGGGAATAATTCCAAGCAAACATCTACAGCAATATACATGGAGTTATGTTGATGAAGTGGAAGATTCTTTCAAATGATATAATATATAGGGATGTTCTCTTCCCATTTTTTCTGTTTTGACCGTGTGTGTTCATTGATACTCTATTGCTTACTTGTCATGATTTATGGCATCTCCATCTTCTATAATCCTAATGTAACCCCTTCAAGACTCTTCAAAATGTGGATTTTAAGTACAGCAACTGGGCTTTATTTTGAGAGAAGGTTGGCAGGGTGATGTGTACCTCAAATTTAGAAAGTTACAGTCGTTACTAAGAAATGACAGATCTTTTAAGCAAAGATATATTTTTCTTAGTTCAGGATTTTTCCTTAAGTTATGAATAACTAGTAAATATTCCATAATGCATTTGAGGATTTAATAGCACATGCAAGTCAGGTTACCCAAAGTTTTTGATATATTAATTGATCTGCAAATGGATTCTTGCATTGCTTTCTAAAAGTGCAGTTAATTGACATAACCATATGTCCTACTTTAAAAAGGAGAGGCTTAGACAACAAGCTATTAAGAATGGAAAACAAGGGCCTTGAAACTGTTGAAATTATGCATCCACAGTTATCAACTGGACACCAGATTGAGTAACTAGAGAGCTCAAATATACATTTTTTCCCTTTAAATTATTTCCAAATGCACAATGCAACTTTTATCTTCAATGTCCTTTTTGGGGTAGTGTATATTGCAGTTTGGCTGTACTTTAACAGAAGGATTGGTTCACTGTTCCTTAATACCACATAGAATTAAAACCTTGTTTATGTAAGAGCTTTACATAAGGTATGATTTAGAGGCCACATATAATGGCTCTGAACAGAGCAGAACAAAGATCTAGATAAAAACAACCAGGATCAGACATATGGCATATGGAATGTCACTTTTTAAAACATGAGTGTAGATTTCTAACCACTCCTTGAGGTTCTGATCAAGAACAGAACACTGCAAAAGTTAATCTGTTTTGTTGAAAAGCTAGGAATAAATGGCATGTCTTCCTCAAACACCCAGAGTGAAAAACATGCTGGTTCAATAAAAGATCTAAAGCACCCTTTTGCCAGTTTTCATTCAGATCCTAATTTCATCTGGAAGCAATATTAGCCATAAGGAAAAAAAAAACCTCCAAGGAAATGCATTTTTCACAAGATCCTACCTGAGAAAGGAATATTTCTTTCCAGCCAGCCTAATGCAATAATTATGACAGAATAAGAACCTTATCAATATCACCATCCCCACAAGCAGTCATATGCATTTTGTCCTTATAGTTGCTATCTACTGTATATGCAAGCTGGGTTCTCTTTTGCTTGTATAAATATTTCACCTTTCATACCCATCCTGCCTGTAATCTTCACGTCACCAAAAAAGTTCCCTGGAAGGAATATATAACATATTGTTGTATTCCACCCAGAGTCCTTCTCTAAGGGAAACGGGCAGTTCAGAAATGTGAAAAATAAAATAAAATAAAAATATATATTCCTAATACATACATTTTGTATGTACTTTTCAGGCAAAAATTTCCTAACAAATTTCCAAAAAGTGAGAATACTAGTATATAAGTATTTTTTGGTTTACATATAATTTAAGGAACATAATTTGGGTAAATTCAGTTTTGGATTTACACATTTTTGGGTGTAAATTGAATTACATAGAAATGAGAATCAAATGACATACCTAGTGTTCCAGAAAACAAGGGATTTTTGTAAGAGTGGCAAGCAATACTTTATTCTCTAATATTGTACCTTTTTCCTATCCATGTCCTTATGTTGTAATATCAAAAAAAAAATGGAGAAACTTGTTGTTTTTTTATCTAAAAAAATGAATTATGGTATTGAATATTGTAAAATTTTGGGAATAAAGACTGCACACATAAAGCCTTTAAGATTTTTTTTTAAAAAAATCAGCCTAAACATGTTGCATTTCATTATACAATAGTCCTATTGAAATGGTTTCAATGATGCATGTCAGAAAAGAACAGAACAGAACAAAAAGAATAGAATTTTTTATTGACCAAGTTTGATTGGTCATACAAGGAATTTGTCTCTGGTGCATAAGCTCTCAGTGTACATACAAGCACCAAATGATAAATCATGATCATAATCATAAAATACAATCATCAAAAATCGTAAGATACAACACTCAATGATAGTCATAGGATACTAAATAAGCAATCAACATAAATCATACTAGGATACTAAATAAAAACAATCAGTATAAATCATAAGATACAAGCAATAAAGTTACAGTTATAAGAAGATAAGGAAATAGATAATATGATAGATGAGAAAGATAATAGTAATACAGCTCTACTAGGTAGTTTGGCAGTGTTGTGTGAATTAGTTGTTTAGCAGAGTGATGGCATGGACAAAAAAACCCTGTCCTTTTGTCTAGTTCAGTGTTTTTCAACCTTGACAATTTTAAGGCATGTGGATTTCAACTCCCAGAATTCCACAGCCAGCAATGCTGGCTGTGGAATTCTGGGAGTTGAAGTCGACATGCCTTAAAATTGTCAAGGTTGAGAAACACTGGTCTAGTTGTTTTGGCGTGCAATGCCCTGTAGAGTCGTCTTGAGGGAAGAAGTTGAAACAGTTTATCTCTAGGATATGAGGGGTCTCTAGATATTTTCACAGCCTTCTTTCTGACTTGTGCAGTATACAGGTCCTCAATGGAAGACAGGCTGGTAGCAATTGGGTTTTTTTTTTTTTTTTGCAGTTGAAGTCTGTGTCTGTCTTATGTGGTTGCAGTGCCAAATCAGACAGTTATAGAGGTGCAAATGGCAGACTCAACAATTTCTTTGTAGAACTGTATCAGCAGCTCCTTGACAGCAATATCTGTATGAGATACTGTATCAACTGTATCAGCAACTATAGGCAACTATATCAGCAGCTGCTTGGCAAAAAAAAAGGTTGTTATGGATCTGTTATATTTAGTATATATTTAAATTAAGATATAAGTAGCCCCATTGCTGATGGATGAGTATTTAATGATTCCAAGCAGTCTTAAAAATGAAACCAATTTATTTTAATATTTTGGTTATGGGCAGCTCACAACCTCACAACATTGAGATGCCTTTATATAGTTCTGAATGATCTTCACTACAATTAAAACTGTACATGGGGTGACTTTTCTTTTGCTGTGCTGAGGAAAGTTTGTGGGTGGGCCACTTTTGTACAGAATTTTTTCCCCCATGTGTGTTGACTCTTGGCAACTGCCTGGACAAGTCCCTTCAGTTCTCTTGACAAGATTTTGGAAGTGGTTTGCCATTGACTGCTACCTAGGGCTGAGAGAGAGTAACTTGTTCAAGATCACCCAGCTGGCCTCATGCATAATATGGGGCTAGAACTCATAGTCTCCCAGTTTTTAAATTGGTACCTTACCTACTACCTCAAACTGCCTTTTCACAAGAAATTACTTTTGCCTAATCCTCCTTTCAGACTCCAACTTCTCATGCTTATCCTATAGAGACTTTGAAAACTAACGGCTGAAACTGCTCACTTTAATTGTTGCCTTTAAAATGCAACAAAGTGATTGTTCTCTGGAGATGTTGCAGCTCCACAACATTATTGCTTTCATTTTCAAGAAACCATCCAACCCATGTAGATAATGTGAAATAGTAATGAACATGGAGCATTCATTTAGGACTGTTCTTTGCACTGTCCAGTTGGTAAGCTGGAATAAACCTTGATTTGTTCAGTATGTTGTCAGTATTTTAAAGGTCACCAGCAACAACGCAGCTTCAAACCACTTTTGAGGGATTGTCAAGTGTAAGTGGGGATGGTTTGAAAGTGCCCTTTGTTGCCTACTTTGATGTATGACAATTTCTGATTCCAGTAACCTGAGGTTAGTTTGTTTGTGCAGCAGAAACTTTCATAGGCTGGTCTTTTATTTTGATATACATTCTAAAGAAAGTCAAACAAAACCTGTTTATACATTGGTGAGAGAATCTCAAAAGATCTGGATATTTAGGTTGGATAAACATTGCAATGTTGAGAAATTTATCTACATTTAATCTACTGAGGATTTAATGGAATGAAATATTTGGCATCCAACTTTACATGCATTTAATTTGATAGTGGCAGACACAGACTTTTCAATTCCACACATTCTGGGCTAAATTTGAAATAATGGCTCTTTGCATCTCTCTCCCACTGATAAACAGGGGATATTATTCCTTTGTATTCATCACTTGAGGATTTCAGCCATGTCAAACACGGCCTATAAGAGAATGCAAGAGCACAGAGCTGCTACAATTTCCACACTGCTATGATTTATTTAATTTCTGTAATTTTCTTTTTCCCTAGGGAATTTAGTGCAGCGCTAAAAGAAAATAATGTGTGATCAACAATAAACAATACAGAATAAAAATGCACATAGAAAAAAATATGAATTCAAAGTAAAATATTTATAGTTGCATGTGTATGCTAGCATAATCAAGGTTGACTACCTTATTTATATACTTATAATCAATAAAGCTATTTATACTGTTGTCACTTGATTCTTGGCAATTGTTATCCTGTGAATCTCAAATGAACAAGACTGTCTGAAACTGGATTATGCAGGATTAAGCCATATTTCTGAAAGAGAAATAAGCATTGGAAACTGAATAAGGTTGTTAACTGGTCAATGGTCTGCAACAGAAGTCTTTTTAGTTAGGTTTGATAAGATTTTTTAGTGGCAGGAACCCTGCTATAGGCATTTTTTTAAGGCAGGTAAGATGCTCCTTGTGTATAATTTAGCAGATATACAAAATCTACATGTTCAGAATATTCAGTCTGGGTGTTTTTGTGAACTGACATTTTAAATTATCGTTTGAAGCTCAAGTCCAAAGCATCTGGAGAGCCCTTGATTTGGAAAGCAACCTGAATTCCTTTCTAACATGGCCTTTAGGAAGTAACCCATATGCTTATAGCCTACCAACAAACTTTTTGTCTTGCAGACCAGGCTCTGCTAGTCAATGATTGTAAACCATTAGAAATGATTATAGTCTTGAACTCAGGGGAATTCATAGCATCCTTTTTAATATAAATTGGGAGATCTTATTAGAGAACAAGCAAATGAACTATGAGCAGGGAATATTAAAACAGTCCAGATTGGCACTGTGGACACTTTAACATGGAATGTAGTTTACCAATTCATTTCCAGATTTTTAAACAATACTCGTGGACTAATTGTGCCTGCAAAACACTGATGCTTACCTTAAATAAGTACTACTGATCAGAGTGAGATTTTCTTTCAGGTATACATATGTAGAATTGCACTGTATATTTTTTTGCTTACAGTAGTAAAAAGGTTTTTGTTCTACTGAAATTTTTAAAAACCAATTAACTGGGATAATTCTAAAAGATTACAATAATTTAATTAATATGGTTACTATATTTTGGATGATTTTTAGGGATGTGAGATTTTTCAGACCGTTGCCTTTTCTGTTTACAATAAGGACTATAATAGAATTACTAGTAGAATAATGAAGTCTGACTTGCTTTACCTAAAATGCAATGGCCTCATCATAACACATTGCCAGATTTATTTATTTGGCAATCCCATCATCTAAAATAAAAAGCAAGTCCTCTAGACATTGTCTACTTGATATGCAATGGTGACTCTAATTCCAGCAAGCTTAATGCTGTTCAGAATTAATGACTGGCCATCTTGGATCTTCAATTACTTTCATTCTCATTGTTTGCTAATAACAAAGGAAAATTAAATATTAAAAATTGAACTCATTTCAGTCCAGGCTTGGCAAGTTGTATTTTGGAGATTTGTGCCATGTTGTTCTCTTTCAAGTTTCTGTACCAGCAGCTAAACAGAGTTTTCAAGAAAGCCAGTTTGATCTTGTGGCTTTGGTGTAGCACCAGAAACTAGGAGACTGTGAGTTCTAATCCTCCCTTAGAAATGGAAGCCAACTGAGTGACTTTGGGCCAATCACCCTTTCTCTCTCTCAACCTAACCCATTTCACAGGGTGGCTGTTGTAGTGAAATTGGGAGGTGGGAACATTATGTAAATGTTGTCCAAAGTTGTCCAAAGTAAAGGCAGGATACATATATAATAACAATAAATGACTCAAAAGGTAGATAAAAATACCAAATTCAGTCTAAACAGCTGGCTGACTCTGTGACAAATTATAATAACATCATTTCTCTCACCCTATAACTCCACCCATTTCCTTCTTAGGCAGCTGAATCCCTTCAAAATTTTTCTTTTTGCAGCAGTTAGGGAAGTCTTAGAATAATAAGGAAGATAATGGACACATAAGGAATTCCAACTGTCACATCTCGTAGAAGAATATGTGTGTATTTATGTGCAATTGTGTGCCGGTTTGGGTGTGTATGTGTTTGAGGATTTCTTCACCAAGGGATCATTGCCAAATCCTACATGCTGCTGATGAGTGGGTGCTCTTTCTCACTCCTATCCTATCCAGCCATTTGAAATCAGGCCATTTGCAGGTTGTCCATAATTGAAAGAAAGTTACTATTTATTTTTTATCTATTTTGTGAACTTACATCAATTTTAAATCTCGCTAACACATTAATCTTAAATCTCACAGCAAAATGAATGGGATTGAGTTAATGGCATTGCAAGATTCTTTGGCACTGTAGCCTTAAACTGTTGAATTCCTATGAGGAAACCAACTGGAAATGTGGCTGGCTCAAGACATTCCTTTTCTGGAATTTAACTCGTTTTCTTTGTTGACCACAGTGTAACCTGAGGTTATGTCCGGTCTATATTTACCAGGGCCCCTACCTGGTGACTTTTCCTTCTTTCTTATCCTATCAGGACCTATAAAAAAAGAGGGCATGTGTTTGTGTGTTTGTATGTGTGTATAATTTTATTTATTTATATCCCACCTTTATTATTTTTATAAATAACTCAAGGCAGCGAACATATATAACATTTCTTTCTCCTCCTATTTTCCCCACAACAGCAATTCTGTGAGGTGAGTTGGGCTGAGATAGAGTGTCTCAAAGTCTCCCAGCTGGCTTTCATGCCTAAAGCAGAAGTAGAACCCATGGTCTCCTGGTTTTCAGTCTGGTGCCTTAACCATATATAGATCTATATATAGATTTACCATTTTTCTGTCACTTGGATCAGGAAGGGAAAATGGCAGATCTCTTAATACATGGGTTCACAATGAGAAAGACCTCCCCACACCAGGAGAGAGAAAATGAGTGTTTGTTTATTTAACAGTTTGATTTATGAAGGAACCCATCTCAAATGTAAAACAGTGGGAGGCTTACAACAATTTACAAAAAGATGGAACTACAGCTACTCCACAATTAAGCCCAACATTTCCATTGCTAAGCAAGACAATGTGGTTAAATGAGTTTTGTCCCAATTTATGATCTTTCTTGCAACAGTTGTTAAGTGAATCACAGCTGCTGTTAAATTAGTAACACGGTTGTTAAGTGAATGTGGCTTCCCTATTCACTTCGCTTGTCAGAAGGTAACAAAAGGTGATCACATGACCCCAGGACACTGCAGCCATCATAAATACAAGCTAATTGTCAAGCATCTGAATTTAGATCACATGACCATGGGGATGCTGCAATGGTCATAAGAGTGAAAATCGATTATAAGTCACTTTTCAGGGCAGTTATAACTACAAATGATCACTAAATTAATGGTTGTAAGTCAAAGACTATATGTACAAGCTTAAAATATATTAAAGAGGCTATAAAATAATATACAAATTAAGTGACGGAATCCACAACCAAGGTCTAAAATTAGTCTGGACCCAGAAAAACCACAGTACAGGCTCTATTACACTAAGGAGGATCTTACAGAAAAAATACACAATGTTGAGAAAACAACCCATCTGGATTTTGAGGGGAAAAACTTGGACAGGCTTTCAAGATTCAGTTATTTTTATACCCTTTGGGCCTTGACTTGGCCAATCACAAAAGGCTGACAGGAACAAACAAACTCTAAACTATTATTTACCCAAAATGCAAGTTGATCCTAATTATGATCCTGAAGATGATATCCTGCCCTCCCCCCACAAAAATTTAAACAGACCTTCCCTAATCTTCCAGGTAAAGAGCCATTCACCTGTTTTAAAGATAAATTGTTTGAGAGGGAAATTATCTTATTTTCAGATAAAAGCCTTCTGTCCAAAATAGACAAGAAAGTATCTAGCTTTCTATTTAAAGGATGCTCTTATGTACTGTAGTTCTGCTTCATAAAAGGGGGCTTTTAAAAATGTCTGAGGTGGAGAAAGTCATTCAACCACCTATCCTCTATTTTATTTTAAGATATTTTAACATTTGAAGTACAAAAAATAGTGTTAAAATGAAATGTAGGTCTTACCTAGAATTGTGGGATTGATTTAAAAATTCAAATATATTCTTCATGTGGTATGATTAAGTAGAAAAATCTATTGGCTCATTTACATGATGCCTTGTTTTATATTCAAAGGTGACACTCCTAGAGGATAACCAAGCTTGGAAAAGAATAGAAGTTATGGAGATAACAAATGCATTCCAATAGAAATGGAATTCCAGTTAAGAAAATTCCTGGTTCACATTTTGACATATTGATGACTTCATTTCCCATCTTTGGAACAGGGCACTTTAATGACAAGCTAACAACATTCCTATATGAGCCATTCTGTTTAGAAATAATATCTTTTTCCTGTTTGAGAGGAGAACAGTTAAACTGGAAATAATTACTTGGGTGTCATGTTTTCTTTGTTGTTGTTCTTTTTTTCATTCAATGCTTGCTTATGTCATTTGGAAGCTAGCTGAGATGGCAACCCAAGAACATTCTGTTTTGCTTTCCCTGCTTTACTTCAACCCTCTGATGTTTAACTTTCTCTGAACTGTGACTTCTTTTCAGTCTTTAACAGATGCGAGCACATTCTCAGAAAGCATCACTGGGTGGCCCAAGCTTAAGACGGGTGTGAGGAATAAACCCTCATCCATCCTTCAAAGCCTTCAGAGAAAATTTTAGGGCCTGAAATTTCCTCCCCTGCCCCAATATGTTTCTACAGCCTGTAACCAGACTCAGTAAAAACAAATCATCTGGTACTGGCTGGGTAAAAAAGAAAAATAATAGGAGGAGCTGTGTTTAACGTACTCTGCCTGTAGGCAAGAAGACCAGTTTGTTTTTTGTTCTGTGATGCTGTTTGGAATGTTTCCATATAGCCTAAAGCAGATTTTGTTCTTTCTTTTTTCATTCCCATTTTTTTCTCTCTCTCTCATAACTTCTCACAGGAATCTCATACTGACTTTTGCCTTAGGATTCCCCTCTATGGTGTATTTGAGTTCTCCAAGCTGGTCTTGTGTCTGAATACACATAAGAGAGAACGGTGTGAAGGAACATTTTTACTAGAGTGCCAATGAACTCTGCTTTAGCTAGCAATTTCTATAGAGTGGGCTGTTGATTACTCGTTTGTGCAAAATGTTTCTTCTGGGCACATTTTATCACTGCAAAATCCAGGGAGATCTTAGAGTAAGTCTGTGATGTAAATTCAGCATGAGTTAAATATCAGCAATCCAGTTCAGAAGTAATTCATTGTTAGGAGTATGAACTGCATTCAGTGTGTATTGAGGCATAACCAGATGTTCTTGTGCTTTCCTCCAGTCAAGGAGCTGGCAGAAAGAAATGCTGGCCTAAAACATGCTGTTACCATTGCTGACCCTATTTGTCTTGTTCCTTTTCCTTCCCACTGAACATCACCTGTCAGTGGAAAAAAACAAACACCCATTAACTCTCCTTAAGGTGTGATGGGGCAAGGATAGGTAAGGATTGGTGAATGGCAGTTCAGCCACCTGTTGAGATGCTCAATTAACAAGCTCCAGGTGCAGAAGTATTCTGTTGCCAGGTTGCTGCTAGTCAGTCTTTTGAAAAGAGGCTAAACACACCTCTAAAAATAGCCTAGCTGACAGGTCACAGGTATGAAAGAGGGAGACAACATGAGTCTGGAAGGATCACTTACAATGCTTCTGTTTGAACAACCCTTCCTCCTTGGCTATGACCTATCAGCTGAGTTGTTTTGAAACATGGTCCTGGCTCTTTTTAAAACAGCGCAAGGAGTTTGTTCAGAAGTAGCTCAGCAGTCAGATAAAAGTGCTGGAGATGGAGAAGACAGGTAGAAATAAAGGGTAGACTGAGAACAAGTAAAATGACCAGCAGATACACTGAAGACTAGATCTTCATAGGATAACAATGAAGGCTTTGGAAAAGAGATTCAGATGCTGTGACATCTCTCCATCTACAAAGATACCAATTGTGCAGACAGTATGTTGGTGTCTTTTTTGGTGATACTAACACAGGCTGTGTTAGAATCTGAGATGAGCACCTCCTCCTTGAGTCAGTCACCAATGGACAGGGAAAACCTTTACCTTTAACCTTCCTAGAAGCAGGATAGAAAGAGTATTGACATTTTTGAATTCTGGTATTGGAGAAGACTTTGGAAAATACTGTTGCAGAAAATAAAAAAGGTTAAATAAATGAACCATAGAACACATTAATCTAGGGATCTCACACAATATGTCATATTTGGAGACATTATGTAAAGACGTAGCTTTCTAAAGAAATCATTAATACTGGGGAAGGTGGAAGAAAGAGAAAAAGATGACCAGCAACAAGGTAGGTAGACTCAATTACAGTGCCAAGGATGTACTTCCAAATCATCCTGAAAAAGGTTTATTTATGAGCTTGCTAAGAACTGATATCAACTTGATAATATATAATCATCTTCAATCACTATAATAAACGTTGTAGTTGTAATAAATATATGGCCACTTGAAGACCTTTTCTCAGCAGAAACAGCAGAAAATCACTATTACATTATTTTACAGCTATGGATGAGCTGAAGGCAACTTCACAACACGATATAGAAAAATGTCTATGGAAATTCTCAGTCATCCAGGTCATAGTTATCCCAAAGGTGGTTTTTCTCAAGGCAACTGGACTTTCTTGTATTTCTTTGAAGAAGTTTCTCTTCTCATACAGACGCTTCTTCAGTTCTGACTGGATGGTGGAGAATGAAAGGGTTTATACTCCTTACAAAGGATCAGCTATCTGCAAAATGTCTTCAAAGAAAAAGAAGAAAGTCCAATTGCCTTGTAAAAAAGCACCTTTGGGGTTTCCAGAGCTTATTTATGTTGTGGCTAAGGAAAGTGACGATGAATCCTCAGACGTTTGACTTTCTTCTTCGCTGTGTACAAGGCAGGAATCTTTTCACTTTATTTTGAATGTCAGAATTTGCATTAGAAACGTCATTGTTTCCATAAGAAAGAACTGTGGTTGTAATTCTCAAAACAAATGCCACAATTTGGATGACTTTAAAGTAACCATGTCACTATTTCCTGAGTTTGAGCATTACTAGAAACTGTTATTTCCTCAAAAATATACTTTTGCAAGAGAAAAAAAGAGGTTTTCACAAAAAAATAATCCTTAAGAGTAACTATCCCATTTATCCATTTTACATTTGTTTACAATGACAGTTTGTTAAGCTTTTGCCAAAAGTTTTAAATCTTTTTTCTTTATTCCTTTGTAATTCAGAAAAAAGTAACTTACCAAGTAAACTTTTTATCCTACTGCTCAGAGAATCTTTCTTTAGCCATAAACTAATGACTTCTGAAAGTGGTCAAGAAGTGAGATTTATATCTATTGATGCTGCATTATGACTGTGAGCTTGGTTGAAATCCCTTGACTCCCAACTCCTCAACTCATGAGCCAACCACAAAAACCTCAGTTCCTGCAGTCTATTCATGATGAGCAAGAGTCTGGCATGCAAATGGGTGATTCATGATCTTTCCTTTTTCATGAGAAACTGCAATGCCATCAGGGACGTAAAGGAGTGAAATTGGGGTGCTGTCTGCTCTTTTCAAAAGTAGCTATAGTTATGGCATCAGTCATACTAATAGCTTGGCATCACAAGCGCATCCTCAAACTCAAGTTTACATCAGGCACCAGAAGATGGAGCAAGAAAATGATATTGTTCTACTGCTGTTTTTAATATGTTTTTATTATATACTACATTTATGTAATATATGATTATGATGCTAAACATATGTTTATGATATTTGTATTGATTGAATCCATCAATTCATATTTTTCCACGTATCATTCTAAGGACTTCATTGATTGGCAGTGCAGAGATATTACGTACACACAACAAAATGCTGCTTATTCCGAGCAGCTTCTGCTTTCCAGTGTCTCTAGCACAGGCTCTTTCGAATCACTCTCCACAGCTTTCTTGATTTGAACGAATCAGGGATTCAACCTGCATACAAATGTGTCCTCTTCCCTTTCCACAGAATGGTGGGCCCTCTTCCTATGGCCCTCTGCTTGTCTTTATATATTTCCTCCGTCTCCCCCCCCCCATATTCTCCTTAAATAGAGGGGGTCAATCTATTCTCCAAAGTAACCTAGAACTAAGGAGAAATGTCCCGACAGAACAATTATTCAGTGGAACAGCTTGCCTCCAGAAGTTGTGGGTGCTCCAACACTGGAGGTTTTAAAGAAGAGATTGGACAACCATTTGTCTAAAATGATATAGGGTTTTCTGCCTGAGCAGGGAGTTGGACTGGAATACCTCCAAGGTCCCTTCCAACTCTGTCATTCTGTTATTTTGTTTATTTCATTTACCCACTGCATGTTGTTTATGGAGTTCTTTCATCAGGTTGGTTAGAAAAATGCTGAAGCACTGAAGAGATTAACACAAACATATTCGCCAGGGAAGAAAGGTTATGAAGAAGTTTTGAGTTCTCTAAAAATGCTCCCAATCTAAAAATGTGACACACATATAATTTCCCTTTCCCCTTTCATTTCTACTAATTGTTTCAGTGACTTTTATCTAATAATCATATATTCCTCATGCTTATTATCCTTTGATTGAAATAGCTCAGCTTGCTAATTCACTCATAATTCCCTATTTTTTAAAAACATGTTTCTTTCTTCTCTAACTTTCTTATCTGGATGAACTTATTTTTTTCTCCTTGATCAAACCTTTTTAAAATCTGAATATTTCTCATAGACTACCAAGAAATCTATCTTCCTGAACTCTTTTTTTTAATGAGCAGTAAATGTATACCTTGGTGGTTTATGGACTCAGTTAATGTATTCTTTATGTAAAAAAAATAAAACTCTTTGAACATGACCTGCCACTGAATAATACAACAGTGGAACAGGTGCACTTTGTTCTGTGTTTGAACTGTGAGAATGCTGTGCCTTCTAAAATCATGATATTCCATTAGTACCGCTATGATATTTCTTATGGGGGAATTTTTAGCAAAACAGCACACATTTCAGAATAATTGGATTCAGATTTGGCTGAATTATAGTAGCCTTAATATCAGAGATTGATTTTATTCACTGCTATATTTATCTTCCGCTATTTTCTCTAGAGTTCAGTGCTGATTATGTGGGAATTCCCCTTTATTTCATCTTGCAATAACCCTGTGAAGTAGATTTGGCTAAGAAGCAGGATTGCCCCCAATCTTCCAATGAATTTCTGTGGCTGAAGGTGAACTTGCACTTTTGTCTCCAACATCTTAACCTGCATACTTCACTGATTCTCTTAGGACATTCTGTATAAGGGCCTTGTGCCAATTTGAGGCCAGTTCCAGATATCAAGTGGTTTTGAGGGCTGAGCCAATTTTTTTTTCTGGCTCTGCTGCAATTTCTTTGAAACTGGAGCAAAGCTGGTGTTTTCTTTGAAACACGGAGGCTCTGGAGAGCTTGTTGGAGGTCTGTTTTCCAGTTGGTGAGAATTCTTGCTCCACTCCATCTCCACAAAACAAATATTATGTTAGGCAATTATTTTCTGTATGCACTATGCCTAGGAGTTTCTGCATCAGATTCCTGATGTCTGTCTGTTGACTTGGTTTAAAATCTATCTCCCATTCTCCCAACCCCACTTGGAACCACTCTTAAAACCACTAGGAAAATAGCCAATGGAAAAACGACCGCAACTATCATAGCTTATAGGAGGAATGGATTTTTTTGCAGCCAAGTTGTTTATTAAAACTACCGGGCTAATTTTTTCAGCCCACCACTACTATTTATACTTCTGAATTTTCTTTAAATGTCTACTTATTGCCTACTCTTTTTGCTCATGGCAGCTAACAAAGATGAAAATATAGAACACAAAAAAGAAAGATCATGAATTACTGCTAATATCAATCAACAATCCAAGCTCTGGTAAAAGGGCTTGCGATTTGGAAATTTTCTAAAGGCTGAGAAAGGAGAAACAGGATGCAACTCTTAGAATTGCAAAGAAGAGGAGAGGAGTTCCTATATGTCAGAAACACTTCAATCTTCACGACTAAGTAGGTTTGTGAACAGAAAGAGGCAGCTCCCTTCAGGCTTTAATGATTAATACCAGTAATGCTTAGTAAATGAACTCTGTTGCAGATCTTATAGTCTAGTCCACGGGTCAGCAACCCCTGGCTCCGGAGCCGCATGCGGCTCTTTGAGCCACCTCCTGCGGCTCCGGAGCCTCCTCCGCCATTTTCAGAGAGAGAGAGAGAGAGAGAGAGAGAGAGAGAGAGAGAGAGAAAGGCACTTGTGCTCTATCTATCTATCTATCTATCTATCTATCTATCTATCTATCTATCTCATGCAGATTTGCCCCCTCACAGAGCTCCTGATTGGCCCTGCACCGGGTGCCCTACCACCTGGGAGAAGGGTGGCCAGGAAGGGCCTTTCCAGGGCTGGCCTGGTCCAAGGTGCATGTGGCCGGAGAGCCATGTGGGGAATCCCCGGGATCCATGCTGGGAGCGGCCCAGCAGAGCCTCCATTGATCAGGCCAACCCTCCCGCAAGCTACAGCCCTGATTGGCCAAGCAGCAGAGCTGGAGATGGAGGGTGAGTGGGGGGAAGGGAAGGGGCTTACCTGCACCAGGCAGAGGGGTAGCCGAGCTGGCCTTGTGTCCCCCTGGGCTGGGCGGCAGGCCTGGTGGGGCCGGCAGCCAGCAGGGGCATCAGTTCCTGCCCCTCTTTGGCTGGGTGGTAGGCCTGGTGGGGCCAGCGGTCGGTAGGGGCATCAGTTCCTGCCCCTCCCTGGGCCACTGAGCCAGCCTCGCATCTCCCTGGGCTGGGCGGCCACGGCGGCCAGCAGGGGCATTGGTTTCTGGCCATCCCCGGGCCGCTCAGCTGGCCTCGCGTCTCCCTGGGCTGGGCGGCAGGCGGCGGGGGCATTGCTTTCTGGCTGTCCCCGGGCCCCTGAGCTGGCCTCGCATCTCCCTGGGCTGGGTGGCAGGCGGTGGGGGCATTGGTTTCTAGCTATCCCTGGGCTGCTGAGCCGGCCTTGCCACTTCCCGGGCTGGGCGGCAGGCGGCGGGGGCATTGGTTTCTAGCTGTCCCTGAGCCGCTGAGCCGGTAAAATCAACGGACTTGGAGGTGCTGTGGCTGGCTTTTCGAGTCGCCGTGGACCTCCATTGACTTCCATGGGAACTCTTGGCAATGAAGGGGCTGATTGAAATCACTTCAAGAATCGAGTTGCAGGGTGGTTTTGAGTGGCAGAGACACAGAGAGATGCAAACACATCTCCACAGGAAATGCAGCAAGGGCAGGAGACAAGGAGGAGTCAGCTATGTCTGTGCACAAGCCCTGAAAGCTTTCTTCCTCTCCCTGATCTTGCCTTTCTTGCTGGCCCTCTGATGTAAGTGTCTGCTGGGTTTCCTCAACCTCCCCCCATTTTATTTTAATCCCACCATCACCTCCCTCTTTCGCAAAGTTGACATTCCGGGGACTCAGAGCTCACTTCGCTCCTGGAGTCACTTGGCAAAGTTTGAAGGAGAGGCCGTCTGCTCCCACTTCCCATGGAGCAGAACTGCTGCTTCCTCGCCCTCCCAGCAAAAGAACCCCAGAGAGCTGGAAGACGTCCTTTCTCCCACTTTCCACTTCCCATCCTCTCTTTTCTGAGCACCCCTCCCAGAGTGAGCCAGAAGCCTCAACTCCAGCCTCCCGCAGCAGGCTGAGATAGGCGAGCTTGAGTGGCCGTCTGCTGCTGCCTCGGAAGATTCAGCACAGCAGCTCTTTCTCCCCATCGGCCTCCTCCCACACTCCCTTGGAACCTTTGCGCCAAAAGGCAGAAAGAAGAAAGTCCCAGAGAGGGAGAGTGCAGGGCGGGGGGAGAGCAGTCTTTTCTGAAGGGAGGAGAAGCCAGGATGGTAGAGTCATCCATACCAGAGCTGAATATGGGCAGGGCCAGCACACGTCTTGCCTTAAGCTCCACTCTTTAATCAAGCCCCGTGTTCTGTGCACAAGCGCGCACGTGCACACATGCGCGTGCACATTTTGCGGCTCCCAGTTTTTTCTTTTGCGAGGGAAATGGGTCCAAGTGGCTCTTTCACTGTTGCAGGTTGCCGATCCCTGGTCTAGTCTCTGCATCATTCCTGTATTTTGCAATGGTTAGTATCCTTAGCTTCCCCATATTGCACCAATTGCAACTTCTGAATACTATTTAAGCATCATACAAATGATGTTGCAATAAGAATAATTATAAATCTTGAAATATGCATGACTTTTAAGCCCATTTAGATATAAACACAATTTTGATTCTGTGGTAACAATACAGTAGCTATCATTAAGAGGATACCATGTAAATAGCGGTATAGTATAATTGACAAATGAGTGCATGTAGAAAGTTCATCTTCTTGGCTAAGTATAAGTTTTGGTATAGAGCAGTGTTTCTCAACCTTGACAATGCTGGCTGTGGAATTCTGGGAGTTGAAGTCCACATGCCTTAAAATTGTCAAGGTTGAGAAACACTGGTATAGAGTATAAATAAGAATTCTAGCCATTTCTTCTATCAGCAAGATGCACTGCTGCCTTCTTCAGTAGAACAGAGAATTATGGCTGTCCATAATATCTTAGTGGGGCCCTACCGCTCCTCCTGGCATTATGTTTCTCTCTCTTTTTTCTTTAACTTCTCATTTGTAGCATTTATTTCACTTTTCTCATAGCTCCATTATTTTCCTGGTGGTATCAATTCTCAGGATTTAGCACGGTGGTTATCAATTTTCCTGAGTACAGTAGGGAACAAATTAGTAGTTGTTTCACTTAAGAAAAAAAGAATTTAAGAAAGTAACTTGACTAAATGCCTAATAACACCACAGTTGTACAGTTAATTGTATTGGATTATTTTTATTCAGATTTCTTTCTTTTCTTTTTTTTTTGCATTCTGTTGTTCCTGTCAAGTCTTACAATTTTAGGTGGATATAATGGGGTGGGGCAATGAAATGTGATGCAAGTATGAAAGGATGGAGCTTGCACTGTGATGATACAATACACATTATGTCATTTTGGCATCATCATAAGTAGCCTGGAGGTGGATATCAGACACTTATTTAAAAGCAGGGATATAGATTCATCATGTAGATACTTTCAAAAGAGTTTGAAAAGGAAATCAGAGTTAGTGAGTTAACAGATTGGTACAAATGGAATTAAAGACAAAAGTATTTGTTGTAGTTTGCTGTCACCAAGTGTTATCCCATTAGTACAAATTGCTGCTTTAATGAGACTAAGCTGAATCAATATCCTGAATGTTACATATAAGCCAAGGAGTCAAGTTGCATGTATAAAATGTGAACAGGGACATATACTGCAATTATGAAAGATTAGGTAAAAAAAATGGGTATAAACTGGCTACTGGGATGGAGGTATAACTCTATAGTCTGTTTTGAAAGAGCTATTCTTATGTTGGTAGTTTTCAATTATTCAGATGACAGGGCACAACTGCTTCTCCATAATCTGTCAATTTATTGTACAATATGAAAACATGCAGATCTAAGTGATGTAAGAAATGGCTTTTCTGCTCTGTAGAACTCCCATCTTTTATTAAGAGCAGCAACAAAATTGATGAACTCAGTTACAGTGGTGATGAGTGCACCATTGTAAGATCTGAAAGAAGAGATTAGGGATAGATTCTATCAATATATTGATAGGAGTTAAAAAGAACCTAATGGCATATAATCAGTTAAAAAACATATTTTAGCCAAATGCAGCACTGGTGTCTGCAGAGAGAGTCAAAACATTCAACATAGCAGCTATGTCTGCATGACTTACTCCTTTTTATGTGCATCCTAAAATGAGTGGGACTGTGATTGTGTGATCATGGTCATCATCTTCTGGACTTTTGACCTGCTGCCATGTACACTTTTGGAACAGAACCCTCCAATGGCTCACAGTGAACTTTCATGGGCATTTATCATAGGTAAAATATTGATAGATAAAACCACTGTGCTGGCCATAGTATATAGCCATCTGGTCAGAGCATATAGCTAGCTTAGGAATTAAGAACTGTTCCCTTAAGGGATAGGCTTCTGGGTAATGTAGTTTATATTACTTGGTCATACTTGTGTTAAGATTGGCCACTGGGAGGGACTTCTGTCTTATTACAGGATATCCTGGTTATGTGGCAGTCAGCGAGGTCTCCATGAGATTGGTAGCTCCGTTAGTATGGAGGAATCTATTTTTCTTTTACCTATGTGATGGGTCCACATTACAACCTATATTCCAGAAGAATCTCTACAGTAACTGTAAGTTATTGATTTGAGGATGTCTGATGAATAAAGTAATTTGTGTGAATCCCTTCCATGGAGTTATTCTGCCTGTATCAAGTAAAATCCGGCAATCTCCTTTGCTTGAACCAGGACAACCACTGTAATAGCAACAACTGGACCTAGAAGTATTAGTAATAAAATGGGTCAGAATATTTTATAATGGTTTCAATAAAGCAGCCATGAAACAAATAACACAAAATGTTCCTTGAGCCATTACTAAACATCTCCTGAAATGGCCTTCTGGATCACTGAAAAATCTGTTCAGCAGAGCCTTCTATTTCTGTGCTTCGGCTGCCAGGTGATTCTGGAACATGCATAAACAGGTTACTGTCCCATCCCATTTGTCCTCTGTAACTGACAAATGCTTTGCAAAATTGTATGGATACTGTTATGTCCCGAGCCTTGCAAACGGGCTCGGGGCGTTTGCAGGTAGTCCCGGGCAGGTGCAAGCTGCCCGGGACCAGACAGGCTGTTGCCAGCGCCTGTGCGCATGCGCGGGTGCTGGCGCGGGAAAAGTAACACATTGACCCGGGAATTGCCTATATAAGAGGCTTTTGGGCGTTGCTGAAGCCTTCACCTGTAAGCTGAACACAGAATAAAAGAAAACCTGAGAACTACAACTGCTTCTCGTGTCTGCTTTTTGCCAAGGACCAACACTGGCGACGAGGATGGGATGCCTTACATCGTCTGGAAAGGAAGAGGTGTAAGCTTACCCAAGTGAGTCCTGAGCGGTGGAACGGAGTTGACTCGGCAGCTACCCGCCAATCCAGTGTGCATTCGGGGGTAGGCTGGCTGATAGACCCGTCTCCTGAAGATGGCAAAGGTTGGAAGGCTTTCGGAGTTCGACGTCTCACATCCAGAGCGGTGGGACTCCTACGTAGCCAGGGTGGAAAATTACCTCAAGCTGAACCAAGTGAGGGAAGATAGCTTGAAGGCTGCCACCCTGCTTTGTGTCTGCGGCCAAGACACCTTCAAAATCGCAGAGAACCTTGCAGCACCTGTTTCATTAGAGTCTGTCAGCTACGCAGATCTAAAGAAGCTATTGAAGGAGCACTTCCAGCCCAAGATGTCCGTCATCGCATGGCACCACACCTTCGAGCAGAGGGATCAACGATCTGGAGAGTCGGCCAAAGAGTACATCGCCGCATTGAGGAAGGCTGCCAAGCACTGCGAGTTCAAGGACCTCGAAGAACGACTGAGGGACCGATTCGTGTGCGGCTTAAGGCATCGAGATTTACAACAGAGGCTCTTCGCCAAAGAAAACTTGTCCTTCCAAGATGCCTTAAGAGAGGTCACCGCAGAAGAAGCAGCAGGCGGCGCCGTCAAGAACATGAGGCCGATCAGGAACAGTCCACATGTTGCATCCGTGCACCAAGAGGACGTCCAAGGGAACTCCGAGGAGGATCCGGACGAGGAAGTCGACCGCCTCCACCCCGCGAAGGAAGGGAATCAGAAAGGAAGCTCTTCAGCTCCCCTCAAGTGCATCGGCTGTGGAGGTTGCCACAGGAGAACCGACTGCAAGTTCCGCTCCGCTATCTGCCGGGCGTGCGGAAAACAAGGACATATTGCAGCTGTGTGTCTGGGCCGACAAAAGGTACAACCTCAGGAAGAACTGCGCCTGAAAGGTACCAGGGTCCCCAGCCAGAATAGGGTAGATTTTTGCGCTTCGCGAAGAAGCATCTTCAGGACAGGCACACACAAGCCCATCAAGAAAAAGCTGTCACTCAAGGTGAAGCTACAAGGGTTCCATTAACTATGGAACTAGACACGGGGTCTACCCTTTCAATCATATCCTTACATACATTTAGGAAGATTTGTTCCGGCAGTGGAACTCAGGCTAAATTAAGGCCTTCTGACATTGTGTTAACAGACTTTCAAAATTCGAGAGTGTGTGTTAAGGGGGAGGCCACCCTTAACGTACAGTATAAGAATTTTGAAGGTCCACTAGACCTATTAGTAGTAGGGGGTGAACGAACGAGTCTCATAGGACTCGATTGGTTTGAAGCCTTGGGGATACACGTCACGGGGCTCAACAGCTTACAAACACTCGACCTACAGGAAGTCTGCAAAGAATTTGCAGATGTCTTCAGCCCCCAGCTGGGCACATTCAAGGGACCCCCTGTGTCCTTAAAACTAGACCCCACTGTCACTCCCATTAGAATTAAAGCAAGAAGGGTCCCTTTTGCTTTAAAGAGTAAAATTGACACTGAGTTAGACAAACTGATCCAACAGGGAATTCTAGAACCTGTTGATTCCAGCCCTTGGGAGACCCCCATTGTCACGCCTCTAAAGGCAAATGGAGACATTCGCATTTCTGCTGACTAAAAATGCACTCTTAATAAGGCATTGCAGCAACATGCCTATCCTGTTCCTGTGGTCAGTCATATTCTGGCCTCCCTCAAGGGGGGGGCGCGTTTTTGCAAAGCTTGACCTAGCTCAAGCATATCAACAGCTGCCTGTTGATGATGATGCTGCTATAGCTCAGACTATTGTGACCCACAGGGGAGCCTTTAAGGTAAAAAGGCTACAGTTTGGAGTGAATGTCGCTCCTGGGATTTTCCAAAGCGTAATGGAAAACACACTACGGGGCATACCGGGGGTTTGCCCCTACTTTGATGATGTCTTAATTGCAGGAGACTCCACACACATTCTAGCTGAAAGGCTAAGGGCTGTTCTGTTAAGGTTCAGGAAAACAGGCCTCAAGCTCAAAAAAGACAAATGCAAAATTGGGGTGCCTTCTACTGAATTTCTGGGGTTCAAAATTGATGCTGCTGGGATTCACCCTGCTGAATCCAAACTAACTGCCATTTTAGAAGCACCTAGGCCAAAGTCTAAGGCCGAACTTCAGGCTTTTCTGGGCCTCCTGAATTTCTACAATTCCTTTTTTCCACATAAAGCTAGTGTGGCTGAGCCTCTTCACAGGCTATTAGACAAACAAGCAGTGTGGCAGTGGTCACAAACACATGAGGCTAGTTTCAATGAGGTCAAGGCCTTACTCACTTCTAACAGTGTACTTGCACACTTCAATGAGTCCCTTCCTGTGTGCATCGCTTGTGATGCTTCCCCTTACGGGGTAGGAGCCGTCCTGAGCCACCTCAGGTCTGATGGAACTCAGGTTCCTGTTGCATATTACTCCAGAACACTGTCTTCTGCTGAGCGCAACTACGCTCAGATAGACAGGGAGGCTCTGGCTGTTGTTGCTGGAATTAAAAAATTCCATGATTTTTTTGTATGGCAGGCATTTCACGGTCTTCACTGACCATAAGCCTCTGCTGGGACTGTTTACCACACGTAAACAAACTCCCCAAATCATTTCCCCTAGAATGCTTAGGTGGTCTATTTTTCTGTCTGCATATGATTTTTCCTTACTCCACAAGCCTGGGAAAGAAATGGGCCATGCTGATGGCCTCAGTAGATTGCCCCTGCCAGTAGTTGAAGCTGACCCTGCGCCAGCTGTCAACATTCTTTCCATCCAAGCCTTGCCCGAGTCCCCTCTGAATGCCAGGGATGTCGCCGCTGAAACAGGCACAGATCACACACTTTCACGTGTCCTTTCTTGGGTTTTGTCTGGATGGCCTGAGCACTGCCCTAGTCCTGAGTTTCAGAGTTTCTGGTCCAAAAGGAACGAGTTGTCCACTTCTCAGGGTTGTCTGCTTTGGGGAAACAGAGTTGTCATTCCCACCTCAATGAGGACTAGGATCTTAGAGTCCCTCCACGAGGGTCATCCTGGCATTGTTCGCATGAAGGCCCTTGCGCGCAGCCACTTGTGGTGGCCTGGTTTAGATAAGGACATTGAGGCTAAGGTGCATGCATGCCACCTGTGCCAGCGCTCTCGCCCAGAGATGCCCCAAGCTCCTGTGCATAGATGGGAGGATACACAGTCCCCATGGTCTAGGGTGCACATTGACTACGCTGGGCCCTTTCAGGGCCAGTTCTTCTTGGTCCTCGTTGACAGTCATTCAAAATGGCTTGAGGTTGTACCTGTCTCATCCACCACCACTGCAAAGACTATTCAGGTACTGAGGGGGATTTTTGCTGCACACGGGCTCCCAGATGTCATCGTGTCTGACAACGCCCCTCAATTTACTTCCTCCGAATTCCAAGCTTTCTTACAGGCAAACATGATTCGTCATGCCACGTCTGCACCCTTCCACCCGTCCACCAACGGTATGGCTGAACGCATGGTCTGCATCACAAAGGACGCCTTGAAAAGACTCACCTATGGGGACTGGCATCACAGGTTGGCTGACTTTCTCCCTTCTTACTCCACCACACCGTCCACTTCTACAGGGAGAAGCCCACCTGAACTTCGCTGGGGGCGCAAACTTACTACGAAGCTTGACCGGTTGCATCCGGACAGACTGCCTTCATCTACCTCACATCCTAGGGCACCTAGACAACTACTTGTGGGTGCCCCGGTTTGGACTCGCAATTACGGGCCTGGTCATACATGGGTCCCCGCTTCTATTTCCAGTGTCACAGGTCCTCTATCCTACGAGGTAGCCTTGGACAATGGTCATGTCCTGCGTCGGCACATCGACCAACTCCGCCCTAGGCGGGATCTCCCAGATGAGACTCCTGGGTCTTTTCCAGGGGGGGAGGGGGACCCTTTAGAGCAAAGGGAGGGGCACGAGCTGCTGCCCACCTCCAATGATGGAGCCACAAACGGCCCATTCCAAGATTCCGCGAGTGCCCCAAACAGGAATTCTAAGAGCCTATCCAACTACCAGGCATTCACGCCTACTCCAGCCAGGGAGTCACCCCGGGGGTACAATCACTATTCACCTGCACAGCACAGTACTCCAGTCAGGGAGGATACCCGGGAGCATCCCAATAAATCATACCCCGCAAGAGAGCTGGCACATAATCCCCAGAGTTGGCCTGACCTTACCCCAAGTCCTACAGGGGGTCAAACATACAGGGAGGTGGTCGAGGAACCAAGTCCCGACCGCAACACCTCTAGCCCAAATCAGGGAGTAACTGAGTTTTGGGAAGATACAGAAACCCACACGAGCCCGGACACAGAACGGGGTTTAGGGAATGGACAGCCTCCTGACAGGTCTTGGACGGACCTAGGAGGTTCTACAGAGATGCCCAGCAGTGGCTATCACTTCAAGGGGCCCGAGGGCCTACAGCTAGGCAGGTCAACCAGGTCACAAAGTGACAGAAGCCCTGGCCTGACGAGCCCAGTGGGCGAGCAAGCAGGCCAGGCATTGGGGCACAGTCCTTGGAAGGCACCAAGGCAAGATAAGGAGAACAGGCTCACGTCTCCCTTCAGTCAGGGAACACCTGTCAGAAACCCAGAGCTGAGAAGGTCACAGAGAAGCAAGGAAATCTCCTAAGTACTTAGAGGATTACATAACATTGCTGGCTAAACAAAAGCCAGTAAACAGTAGGAGCACTGGGGAGTAGAACACTGCATCAAGAAATAATTGTATGTTGGTAGTAGTCTTAGCCCGGGGGAAAGGGGTGTTATGTCCCGAGCCTTGCAAACGGGCTCGGGGCGTTTGCAGGCAGTCCCGGGCAGGTGCAAGCTGCCCGGGACCAGACAGGCTGTCGCCAGCGCCTGTGCACATGCGCGGGTGCTGGCGTGGGAAAAGTAACACATTGACCCGGGAATTGCCTATATAAGAGGCTGGGAGCTTTTGGGCGTTGCTGAAGCCTTCACCTGTAAGCTGAACACAGAATAAAAGAAAACCTGAGATCTACAACTGCTTCTCATGTCTGCTTTTCGCCAAGGACTCAACAGATACAGAATGAGTGATTCTGTTAGCTGCATTTGCATGAGGACAACTGTGTGATTGAGAGACATGGTCACCTTTGGGGTGGACAGTGGAAGGTCTTTTTCTTTAATATTGCAAACTGGGTCTGACTTTCTCTTATGCTTATTTTAGCTAATCAGCATATTCTGCGGATTAACAGAATTTCCATCAGGATGTTCAATGCAAGGTCCCATCTTACCAGTGGAGCTTTCAATGCTGACCAACACTTTTGATCACATTTGCCTCAACAGGTTAGTCACAAAACTAATACAAATGTGAGAAATGAATATATAATTAATTCACTGCCCAAGTTAATTATTGCCATTGTCGTGCTAAATATACAATAATGGCCTGTATAAAAGTGTAAAAAGTGTATAATATTGTTAATAGAAGATGAAAATAGATAGTGTTGATAGTTTTTATAATGTAAAGTCTTCTTCCAGTAATTCTAATATTTTCATAGGTGTCTCTATGTAATTTCCTTGGCAAGACTAAGAAGTGCTTAACCCCTGCCTAGTTTTAGGATGCTTTTGAAACTTTTGGTTAGGCTTGATCTTTAAATTGGTGCTCTTATCATGGCAATATTTTTTGGGAAAGTCAATAGTTTCAAAATAAAATTCTGAAATAGTTCTGGGGAGAAGGACACTTTAAAGAAAAGGTGGTTAGCTATGGAAATGGTTTGCCATTGCCTTCTGTTCGGTTTTTACAAATTCTCCCCTTGGAATTAGTTGTTTCCTATCCCAGTGCTAACCAGCTTAACCCTACCTAATCTTTGAGCCAGCTCAGATGCGTTCTGAAGTTCTCACCCCATTCATGTCTAAGGCACTTCTGGTTGAAAGGATAAGGCAGTGGCATCATCATTGGGGAATGCCCATGAGGGCTCCTTTCATGTTCCTGTCAAGGAGCTGGAGCGAATGACAGGAGCTCACCCCACATACAATAGCATTCGGGTCTCTAATGATACCTCCAACCCAGCGCCCTAATCATGTGCGCCACCATGCTCCATTCTGGAGTTGTGCTTACCTTTTAACTGATGCTTTTTTATTCTTTTTTCAAAACTGCACTTGATGACAAAAATCATTCTGGAATCATACTCCTGTTTAACCTCTTGTTCCTGCCTGTGTTCAGTTGTTGAGCAATTTATTTTTGGCTCACTTGTGATATTTCTGAAACTGCAGCATAACTTGTTTTTGTTTGCAACTCCAGAGCACCCATAAATGGTTGATTTTGTCATTTATAGGAATCTATATCCTAAACTTCAGCTGCTTCAGGAGGGCTTTCAAGGGGAAAGTTGGACTGATGGCTTTCAGCCTTCACTCATAGGAACCATTTGGTATGTACTGCATATATTTATTTATGCTTATGATCAGCAAAATACACAGCATGAAGGAAAGATGTCGATAGGAATAAAAAACAAGCAAATAGATTAGGCCGGAGTTGTTTTTGTTACTGTAAGACCTGTAGCAGTTCAGGGTAAAATAATAATTGCATTAGGGTTTCTGATCAGCATTTCAAGTTCAATAAAGCTGAAAACAAATGCAAATAATAGCTAAATTTATTTTACAGAATCAGGGAGTGGAAACAATAGCAGGATGAAAGAACCCAAATGGTTTATAAATGTTTGTTTGGTTACTTTTAATTGACTATAATGGACTTGGAATACTTAATTAGGCATTGAAAGCTTATGTTTGGTCAGAGTTGCAAGTAGAATATTTTATAAATCATGTATTTAGCTTATTACATATGTATATTCTGTTTTTGCTTCCTTCCATCCACGTACAGTATATTGCCAAAAATTTGTTCCAAAGTGTTGCAAATCTGTAGTTTTACAGGTAGAAGTCCTCCAGCATAAATTTAATACATTGAATGTATTAGGGCTGGGAAAGGAGTTGCAATTTGACAGTGTTCTCCAATAGTTCAATCAGTAATGTGCCTTATTTATTTATTTATTTATTTATTTATGAGACTTATATACCGCTTTAAGTGCAAGCACTCTCTAAGTGGTGTACACCAGTAAGCAATGTATATATATATTTACATTGCCCCCAACAATCTGGGTCCTTCAATGCCTTCTTTGTTCATCAGAAGCATTTTTGATACAAAGGAGGTTTTTTTAATGCTTTGGGAAGACGTATAATCTTGTACCTCATCACAGAGTGGTCATGATGGACTGGTATGATCCTGCTGAAAATCAAAACAGCTTTTCTGTGCTTTCAGCTGCAGATGGGCCTACCTAACTGCTTTCCAGCCATCAATTCTGATTCACAGGGTTTTTTTTTCTCCCTCCCTTTACAATGAGAAGGATTATTTGAGAAACTGTAAAATGTCAAGCATGTCTTCCATTAGCCAGGAATTCTACTACTGCTTAGTCCCTTGAAGGAAACTGTGAAGCTCTTGTTGTAGACCTTGGCTGACCCCATTTCTGGAATCCCTTCAATCACCTGTTTGTACATTGGCAAAAAAATAATTGTGGACTAAATGGCTACAGGTATTGTTCAGGATGTCTATGTTAAGAAAAGTCTTTTTAGAAGAAGAGGACCCATTATGAATCCTGAAGATTGATCCATGGAACCAGGCCATTTGTGCTTCAGATAAAGCAATTTAAAGGAGTGGTGTGAGAGGTTTTATAGTCATTTGTTCCACATGGAAAATGGGTTGTAAGTGAACTCCCAATTCTTTTTTTTTGTAATATATTTTATTAATTTTTTACAATAACAATCTTTAGTGCTTAGTGAACAATGGATTGTCTGGGTTCATATATTTAAAAACAATCAATAATAATTAATTTCTAAAATTAATATGTTGGTTAATAATATATTTCCTTGATCCTCTCTTCTTCCAGTAATGTTCTCCTTTTGTCTACATTAAACAAATATAATTTTTAATACTTTCAATACATACCAAATTGAATATAAACATTTTTAGTATTTGTACATATAATAATAACATCAACATATAACATCTTTTCTAATCAGCTTGTTTCAATTGTATTTATAGTCATCTTATTATGTTGTTATATGTCCTGTTTTCAAGATTCTTATTGAAGCTTAATTTCCCTCAGTATTCAAACCACTCTTATCAGTCATAGTTTTCTCAAAATTCATTATCTTTGAATATCCAAACTTTTCATCTAAATACACTGTCTATATACATTTCATATATTATAAAAGTATTATACTACTTATATATCTTATCCCTCTTACTATAGGGCCCCTTTGTCTGTTCTTTTAACCATATTCAAACAAATATTTAATCATATAGTACAACATCTAATAATCTTACTATAGGGCCTCTTTATAACTCTAATCTTCTTTTGCCAGGTCGCTTTCCAAATCAGTAAGTTTAGCTTGCCAGGTTGTATTTTTGTAAATGTTGTTGGGGATAAGAAAAACAAATTAAATAGGGTGTTTGTTTTTTGTCTCCCATGCTTTAATGATTCTCCTGACAGCTCTTTAATCCATTTTATTAAATCTTCTTTTTTGTCATCAAGTTTATTTTGAAATCCTGGAAGATAAAACATCTTTTTTTGTCTCCTTTGTTGTAGTAAAGTTTTGCAGATTTTCTTTTGTTTATATTAAGTTGTAGTTATCTTCATTTGTAGCTTTCATATTTAAGTCACCTTCCTTTGGTTTATGTTATATTGTCTGATTTGTTTGTTCATTCTTTGTCATTATTTTTTGAGCGTTATTTAATAAGTTTAAGTTAGAGATATGTTCATTTATGTTATCAAAGTTGTTTTTAATCTCCTCATGATTTAAGACAATTGTCATTTGAATTTGTCACAGCATTGTATATATTTTCTCCTGGAATTTATTTGCTTTGTCTTGAGTCATTGTTCCTGCAGATTTTTGATGTTCCAAGCTGGGGTCTTCAGGAGGGGGTGTTGAGTGTGGTTTTCTATCACTTTTAGATAAATATTTGACATTCATTTTATCTCTCCCTCTGGATATTTTTTCACCGATATCATCATCTCTTTAATTAGCTTTATCAAACCAGATGTCTTAAAATCCAGACAACCAATTCTTATGTGGTTCTTATCTTTATATATGGTTTTATAATCCAATACATTTCCAATTGTCAAGGCACCACTGAAAACAGTATTTTGTAACAGTTCTTCTTTTCAGGGGTCTTATAATTATCAACCAGTCAAGATTTTAGTCCACAGCATTTAACCATCTGAAAATTTTCCAGTAACTTCCCCTTTAGAAGATTAGTCAAAGGCCAATCTTTTCTTTCTCTGCAAACAGTTCTTAAACTTAAAAATGCCGCGCAGTGTGTTTATAATCCCAGAAGGTTAGCAGTTTCTAAACATATATAGTTTCACTCTGTATAGCTCAATGCTTTGTTCCCAGATGTTTTTTTTTTTTTTTTGCTATTGCTGGGCATCTTGCCAAATTCTGATTCAACGCAGTTATAGTTTTCTCTAATCCTCCACTAGATGTCACTGTTCATTTTCCAACTTTTAAAGCAAAGAGTTATTTTTATTTTATATAATTTCATCAATACTTTTTCAGGTATGAAATTTTAGCAATTTTCTTAGTTTTCAAATTTATCCAGACTGTAGTATTTTATATTTTTGTTCCCCATAAGAGTTTAATTTGCTGCTTCTGTCTATGGGAGGCTGGGGGTGTAGTACCCTCCCTTCACTTTGGGAGGATTTTGGCTTCTTGGGGATCTTTTCCAGGAAATCAGATATAAAATAGGAGAGAAAAGATCAAATTCCTCACCCAGTTTCAAGCACGCTGCTCATGGTTGTTCTGGTTAGTGCCTTTGGACTTCGGTTGCAAATAGCTTGGGCTGGTCACTGAGGTGTGGCCAGCCTTTCTCCTGTCGGGTTAGAAGGCTTCCTCTGGATCAAGTGGAATGATAGCCATTGTTCCACGATCATTGGGGCACCCCTCTTTGTCGCTTCTCCGGGGTGACTTTAGACCCATTTAGGGTCTCCTGGCAGGGCGAAACTAGCTGTGGGGTGTGGAACTCTGTGATCCCATGGCTGTGTGCTATGGCGCAAAACCGGAAGACCGAATCAACCCAAATTCTTTATGCGTGTGATAAATTTCTAGTAAAGCAGTTTTCTCTCCATTGCATTTATATCATTCCAAATGAAAAAGCAGATGGTGTTCATGTATCCTTTTAATACTTACTGTATTTAGCAAAAACCTTTTTTCTTAATTTCATAAAAGTACATATGCTAGTGCAGCAACCAATATGTTACTCCTGCTACTCCCCACCATCAATTTTTCTCCTCATCCCTCTTTGTAACCTTCAATCTTTGCTTTCCCATCCCTGCTGAGAATGGGAAGTACATAGAAGTAAATTAAATTAGGCCAATGAAAAGAGAATGATAGTAGAATGAGCTGTATTTTAGTTTTTTCCCCAAAATTATCTTTCTTTCCTTTCTGTGAAAGTAACCACCTTACATGGAACAAAAACACTGTTGTGTTGTCCTGCTAAGCACCCAACTGATCTTGTTGAGTAAATCTTATTTTGAAAGATTCCACACCTGCCCCCTCCTTCACAGATGGTACGTGGGACAATATCCTAAAAGGCATAGCTTTTTCTATGAAGTTCTGAATGACATGTGATGCTTTCTTCCCCAGCATTTTAGACCCCCTGTGCAAGAGCCAATTCCCAGGTTCTGCTGTGCTTTCAGAAGCAAGTTTTCAGATCAGCCTTCTTCCCGCTACTCCACGCCACCAATTTTTTTCCTCATCCCTCTTTGTAACCTTTAACTTTTGATTTCCCATCCCTGCTGGATCTGGATCTGTGCTATTTGAAGTCAAGTATAAAATGCCATTCTGTTCTAAGGAATGCTATACATTCCACGGCTATGTAAACAGACTTTCTCGTAGTGTTTGCAGTGTGCAGGAGATGAATGGCAGCAATCCCTGGTCCTGGTCCTCCACCCTTTTCTCTCTCTTTCTTTCTCCCCCTCCTTCTCTCCTAATGGTTTCCAGCTGTGTGTTCTTTGGACATGTCTCTTCATCAGCTTTTTCCACAATGTGGAGCCAGCCCACTTCGAAACCCCAGATGTACTATTTTATTTACTCGGCAGCATCTGGGTCTTGCTACAGTTCTGTCACTGCAACGTGGCAAACTTGTGAAAAATCAGACTGGCAGCCAGTTAACAAGCAGCATTTCCCTGTGAGAACATTTCAAAAGAGAAAGTTAAAAGCCAGGAAAGAGGGGGCAAGGGAGGGAAGGACGGAAAAAGGGAAAAACAGACAATGTTTTTCTGTGCTGTGTTTTACCAAGGTTACAGATGACTGATGGTGCATTAACACTGAAGACTGGGGATTTTGCTCTTTTGGGGAAGATTCCTGCAAAGTCTTTTTAATAGTGTGACCCTCCGGACATTTTGAAACTACATGTTCCATTGTCCCCAATCAGACGATGGGCGGGATGATACCAAGAGAGGTTAGTTCTTGATATAAATACCCCTTGATTATGCAATTTATTTCATAAATTTATTTGCTCTCAGCTCTGCTTAGGATTCAACTTTTTGGTGAAAGATTTTGGTGGAACTTGCGTTGCCAGTGAAAATGCACCTGGGCAAGCTCTTTGTTTCTGCTGGATTCTCATGACATTTCCTTCATTTGATTCCCAGATTCTGTCTGAGGCAGCCTGAAATTGATCTTAACTGTACCAGGGGTTTCCTCTTTATTTATTATACATTTGCATACTTTTCAACTCCAAAGGACACTTATCCTGACCTCAGTTTTTCCAAGAATAGAATTGATGTAATTCGTTAACCCTTCTGTCAGTGTTGCAGCCAATTCTGCATTCTAACCACTTCATCACCAGGGCTTCTAATTAACAGTAAAACTACCTATCAGTCTTTCCTAGATTCTTTACTATCTATTTAACTGAGTCCAGTCTAGCCCTCCATGAAAATCCTTACCCCAATTACCAGAGGGGAAGGACTAAATTCCCACAACATTCTAAAGTGGCCATTTGATGCTGGTCTGACTGTAGCCTCTAGGAATCCGACTGTTGACTGTTTTCCATACAGAAAATTCCATTAGAGTCCTTCCTTATACATTGACATCAAAAGCAAACCAAAATGATGTCAAAATGATATCATCATACAAATGGCATCATTATGTACTTGCTTCCTGTATTTATACAAGCATGTCAAGTGTAGCATTTGCATGATGTGGGAATTCCCACATCATGAATACATGGTCATTTGGTCTCCCTTGCTCCTTCTGCAAACATCCATGTAAATGTGTAAAAAGGGTTTCTGTTCTTGCAAAAAACACTTGTTGCCCAACAAACATCTCTTCCTCTTCATATTTAGTGAGTGAGAATCTATTATGGAGAAAACTTTACAGATAGAGGATCTTGAATGTAAGTTCAGTTGCATCCAACATCATACGTTAGAGGAGACTGTTCATTTTTTCAGATGCACAGGTTTTTATTGCATATTTATATCCTTCTCTCACCTTGTTTTCTTTTGTGGCTCTATGATCATATATTTTAATAAAATTAAACAACTTCCCCTTCAGGGAAGATGTAACATTCCCCCAAGCCATTTACCCAGTTTAGGTGAGAAATAAAATTTGATAAGAATGTAAAACATTGGTTGCACTTGACTTGTGTGTATCAATTGATGCTTTGCTGCAACTCATGAATTGCAGTTATAAATTGATTGGGAGAACAACTGCATATGTGAACAGGTTTGTAAAAAAGAATCTTACTTTTTAAAAGGGAATTTCAGGTTTGGTTATTCCTTTTTTTAAAATTAAAAGAAAACCCTCTAATTCAGTGGTTCTCAACTTGTGGGTCGGGACCCCATTTGGGGTCGAACGACCATTTCACGGGGGTTGCCAAACAATGCAGTCCGCCATTTTTTCCCCCTTTTCCTTAGCTGTGCTACTCCCTTTTATTCTATTGGCTTTTGAAAGCCAATAGAATAGACTCTCTTGAATAGAGTCTAATTCAATTGGCTTTCAAAAGCCAATAGGAATTGTCCAGGCTGTCTCTGCCCTGCTGAGCCCGCCAAAAGTCCCATTCTGCAAACAGTGCTGCACCAGTTGAGTAGTCCTCGACTTACGACCGGTTGGGGGTCGCGGCACTAAAAAGGTTGAGAACCACTGCTCTAATTCCAAATGATACTGAGTCCCCACTTCAACCCTTTTTCTTTGAATAAGAATAGAGGCAAAGGAGTTTTTGACTTTAAAATGAATTTGATCTTAGCAGCTTTTCAAAGAAAAGATCCTTTCCAGACAGAAATATCCTTTGATAGCCTTCAAAGTCAGTTGTCCCCTATAAAGCAGATCACTCTTAGACACCGTGGAACCGAAATTATTATTATTATTATTATTATTAAGACAGTCTGTTATTTCTCATTTTCCAACTCAGACGACATGGATCATTTTCTGGAGATATCTTCCTGCCTATAGGGAATAGTTTTAGTAAACAAGAGCCAATGCTTGGAGATAGTTTTCTTTCTGCTACAGAATAAGGAGACCTTGTTGTTAATATCTTCCAGCTAATGGTACACAATGAAACTGGTAAAACTCACTGGGGAAATGTCTTCAGGAAATGAACATGTTTTTCTGTCATTCATCTTCCTTCCCAAAGGTCTCGATGACCAGACCTGCTGACTCTATTTTTGCTTTTATTTGGTCCATCCTTCTTTGGAACAAAGTAAATAATTCTCTTTCAACTCATCTCCCATCTTTGCCCTCTCTGAACTTTAATTGTGTAAGATTTTGGCCTCCAGGGTCTGTCATAGTAGAAAGCAACTTAACTAGCCCTCCTGTCTCTCTTCTCCTGCCTTCTGTACCTAAGTTAGTGGTTTGCCTTTTAGTTTGCTTCCTTTTTTTTACTCTGGAGTGCTTGAAAAAAAAGAACAAAAAAGAAACAAGTCATTAGTTGTTTATGAAGGATATAAAAGAAAACAAAAAGAACCTCACTCCATCCATTTTTCTGTACAGTTTAGATAGGTGTTCCTAAATATTTTATAAAATATATAAGGGAAATAGATTTGTTTAAATTTGCTATAGCATTTATTCCATGAGTAAAATAATGTTTAAATCTGCTTTGTTCTTTTAAATTTACTTCATCCAAATGATGCCTTACTTCCCCCAACTTTGGTTTATATATGGAAAGTTTTGGCTGTCAGCAGATGAGTATATCTAGTTCAGGGTTTAAAAATAATACATATTTTAAAATAATTAGTGAAGACAAAGAGTTACAATCCTAGGGGATTTTGAACTAGAATTTTGAAAGCTTTTATGAAGTATGAAGTTTCTCAGCTAATTTGCAAGAAAAATCCTACTGTGGACAAGTGTAAGGCAAAAATTTAGCCTCTGAAAATTTAACATAGATTTTTTTCCCTTCCAAATATTAAAATTGCTTTAAAAGTCAGGCTGGACAAGAAGTCTTGTCTGCAGTAGGGTAGCTGTTAATGCTTGTAGCCACTAGCTAGGTAAACCAATGATCTTCCTCGGCCTCTCAAGTTTAAATTTTAAGTTCTAAAGCTTAATAGAAATAATATAATTCCTATTTCTAAAAGGAGTCCAGTAGAGATTTTGATCATAGCCAGATGTTCAATCCATTTTTCCTTGAGCTATATAAAATTTGCTTGCCTGGTTTCCAACTCTGCTTTAGTAAGTATGCTGGTGTGTGATGTTATCCTTTAAGTTTTAATAAGAGACAATTAAGAAAAGTGATCTATGGATTCCTCTGGCTTCATTTCTTCTTCTATTGAGCATTACCTGCTGGCAGGAAAACAACCATAATTGGTCTCCCTAACATGGGGATAGGTGGGGAAGGAGAGAAATTTTGATAGAAAACCTGATATGGTAGCTGTTCTATGGGTGAACGGGGACAGCCTTGTAAAGTGAGGACCCCACTTTGCATGTCAGTACACATTTAAAACTGGTGGATAAAAATGTTCTTTCTCAGATCCTCCTACCAGTCGTCCTCCCATACTTGGCTACAAAAAAGTGAGAATGGACCACTAACGGTTAGCTATTCTGAAAAATAGCTCATAGGTGGTTGGGGGATAGCTTGGTAAAATAAGAGCTCCTCCTCAACTGCTCTTAGGGGCTACTTTTGAACACAAGTGTAGCATTCTTCTTGAAGAGTACTTTATTTATGTACTGGCTGCTGAATATGGATTTAGTAGTAGAGTGCTGGATCCATGTCTAGCTTATAACAGGGGAGGGAGGTTGCTTGGTGCAACAGGAGAACTCCTTCCCCTCTTCACCTGCAGTCTCCGTGAATCCTTTCAGTTATTTTTCAGCACTTTTTAAACATGGGGTTGGGGCTACAAGTCATGTTGGGAAACAAGCTGCTTCCTCTCATTGATGGGTTGAAATGGTTAATTGCAGATAAGCGAGGCAGGGAGCCATTTTTTTAAACTCACTTTGTGTTCATGTTGGAAGCACCAAGGTGCCCATTGAAGTGGTACTTATTTATCTACTTGTGATTACATGCTTTTGAACTGTTAGGTCAGCAGGAGCTGGAGAAAATGATGGGAGCTCACCTTGTCACTCAGGTCTCAAATGCGGGCTTGCTGATCATCAGTCCAGCGTCCTAGCCACGTGAGCCACCATGCTCCTTTTACCCACTTGCTATTAGGGATCTGGTGGTAACTGACCATCTGCCAAATGATTTATCCTGTGATTGGAGGCCTGACAGGCCAGTTTAATGGTTACAGTGCTCTCCTGTTTTACTTACCTCTTTTGCCTTAAATGTTTTGCCATCAAATCATAATGGCCCTCTAAAGCTGAACCCAGAGTTTATGGAGCTAAGCAGATCCCAACCCCTAACCAATCATTAATCACACTATCAGTGGAATGGTTATTGAAAACACAGCCAAGATTTTTCAGGTATAGAGGGAAAATGTTAAAATGAGTCACTTATGGAAGAGAGGGACAGCCTATAAATTTAAGAAATAAAAATTTAAAAAATAGAGCAGCTAAAGGTAACTTGAAGCTGTCTCAGCTGTGGGTGGGGATGAGAATATAGACAACCTTAAGAAGGGAAGTCATATAATAATAGTTACTAAGAATGTTTATGCCACAGTAAAGTGTGCAAGAGCTCTTAGGGATTATTTTGCATAAACATAATTTTGCTTGGTCTAAATCAGTTGTTCTCAACCTGTGGTCTGTGGTCCCCTGGGGGAAAAGTGATGTCATCACAGGGGATCCACAAAGGCTTGAAGAAATGTTATGATTTAAATATTGAGGTAAGTCTTATGGGCCCTGGCCATGGTCCATGGCCACAAAAAGTATTTAAAGGGGATCTGTGGTGAAGAAAAGGTTATGAAGGTTATATTTCTTCTGAAAATGCACGTATTTTTCCTAAAAACAAAATAGGAGATTTATTTAAGTGTCACACAAAAGTATAATGGATGTGTATTTGTTATAGATTCATTTTCTTACCCCAAATGCCTATGACCACCAAAATCAAAAGCTGGGTGTCCTTGCTATGGGGACAAAACAAAAATCCATTACCTTTTGTTTTGTTTTATTTTGTTTTGTTGTGAAGGTTTTGCTTTTGCTGATGCTGTTTTGCTTTTGCTGATGCTGTGAAGATGTATTTCAGGGTTGCCAATGAAATATTGAGTTTACTTTCGCTTCTAAGATATAATGCATTTAAGTGTTGCATGTAAATCCTAAAGTATTCCATTAAGAGCTATAATTTTTTCATTCAATGAGAATAAGAAAAGCAATCTATTCTTTCAGTGCTTTTTAATTTGAATATATGAAATGTCACTATGTTAAGAACTGTGCCCCGGTGCTCTTTTTCTGACATTTACTAGTCCCTTGTTTAAGAACAAAAGAAGGCCCTATTGGATCTTGGTAAGTAACTCAACTGTAGCTTTTTTTTCCCAATGAAATAAACTTGATATATCTGAGAAGTGTATTGCCAGCATAAGCTAGGAATGTAAAATAATTCTTTCAGGGATCCTAATGAGAGTGAATCTGGGTGATTGCTTCTTCTTTTCTATGCTTCTTGGAATGACCAAGTGATCATGCAACGTCTGAAGTATGCAGAGAAAAAGAATATAAATCTACCTTGTTAGCAGATGGGAAAATGCATTAGTTGGCAATCTATCTGTATATTCCTAACATAGTTCCATTATTTACCCAAGAACTATTATATCATTTAAGTTTTCTGAGAAACCAAATTAGCTGACAAATATAGGGTGCCAATGTCATAAGTTTTTCTGAGGAAAGACTCTACAACCCACCCTTAAAAAACACATTCTGAAGTACAGAAGTCTATCATTTTCAGCTATTGGAAAGCTAATTCAAAAAATTAAAGCCATCTGGACATATAGCACACCAATGAAGGCATCTGACTAGGTATTCTGAGTCTTTCTTATGATACCCTTCCAATGGTAGGCAGAACAAGGACAGCGGAAAACATGCATGTAAGAATTAAAATAATTGGGTGAAGTTTATGGTGCCCAGAATTGACAGAGAAAAGCTTTTAGGGATATAGGAAGGGGATACTAAACATTTTTGCCATTTGGGTTCCCCCCCAATTCTTTCTGGAATCCTTTACATTTACTATACATAATGTATGATAAGTAACAAAAATAAATGTTGTGAGATAGGATAGGTAAGTAACAATAAAATGACTTTCCTTTACTTGCATGCCCTCCAGATGTGCATCTCACTAATTCCCCAGCCAATATGGCCATAATTGTGTCTCCTTTTGCTTATTTTGCTCACATCAGAAAGCTCTAGTCTAGACCAATTGCAAAATAAATTATTTTCTCCTCTATTGTGCATGTGTATCCAACATGCCATTTCCTTTCAGGACAAACAACTTTATATAAAGTGCAGAAAAAGGAGTAAACAAAAAATTAAGGACAAGAAATAAGAGAAAAGGAAAGGAAAGGTATTTAAATCTGGTTTACATCAACACAAAACATTCACTCTATGTTTCCATAACTTTCTTCCTTACAAACCCTTCTTACTTCCCTCAAGTGCATATTTTGGTTCATCTATTGCTGTCTGTTCTGTAAACTTCCCACTTCTTGCTCTTCTACAGGTACCAGTTTTTGGCTGGGATGACTGTCCTTCGGATTCCAGAGAAGGAACGGGTGACAGAAGCCAGTATGAACAAAAATAGTAGAACATTTTATATAAAGCACTTGCCACCAGCAAGATTGGCAAAAAAATGTTTAAAAATATGTCAGATAGATGTTGGAAATGTAAATCTAAGTCAGGTACTTATTATCATGTATGGTGGTCGTATGTTGAAGCAAAGAGCTACTGGAAAAAAAAGACATACTTGGCTAGAAAAGATGTTGGGAAAACATGTAGATTTTAAACCTGAACTTTTTTTATTAGATATTATGCCAGAAAAGATTGATAAACAAAGTATATATTTGATTTTACATGTGATAACAGTGGCAATAATCATATTTGCACAATATTGGAAAAAGGAAGAATTACCATCAGAAGAAGAAATAATTAAAAAAATATTAGAATGTACAGAAATGGACAGACTTACTATGAGGTTGAAAGAAAAAGAAGAAACAGAATACTATCAGACTTGGGACTTGTTTTTATCTGGATAAAGAATAAAGGATTAGGAATTAAATTTGTATTAGTGAATGATAAACTCAGACAACACGTTGTTGAATAAGCACTATTAAATTGTATGGAAAAAAATAATAAAAATTTTACAAAAAAAAAGAAAAAATAGTAGAGCTTTATTGATTAATTCTGTATATTTAAAAAGATAGTTCCTTTTCCAAACAGTTGCAGTGGGTGCAAGCAGTAATAGAGGTTGAAATCATCCATGGGGAGGGGAGGTTGCCTTTGAAGTTTAGCTCTTCAGTCTTCCCTCCATCCCCCTGCAGGTTGTTTAAATGGATTTGGGAAAAATCGGTAAAGACCGTTTAGACATCAGCAAGAGAAGGTTACATGCTAGTGAAGATTAAGCTATCTTGTTAAATGGATTCATAGTTAAAGCAAAAAATAATTGTCTATCTGAGGTCAGAGTGGGAAACTCCTTATCATTAGGCTTGTGTAAAACAAGGAGAGTACCTGAGGATTCATGGAAAAAAGAACTTCTAAGTAAAGTTTTGTATGAATTTCACAATATATAATCCAACCACAAATTTCTTATTTTTATTTCCTTATAACTCATCCATCTTTCCTCAATGTATTTGTTTTGTGATTTGATCCTTATTCATTTATTCTATATTTTTCTTTCATACTACTCACTCATTTCTAATAGATGAGAATATTTGTAGCTCAGGATTGGTTTTCTGCAGACATTTCATTACCCAATTATGTAACATTATCAGTGCTAGAAGGGAGTGGGTTAGCTCTCAAGTGACTTTTCCTGTCATTGTTGGTGGGAGAGTTCTTGGTAGTTCCAAGGCGAGGTTGTTGTTTACTGTCACTCACTTCTGTATGTAATACAAATTCATTCCTAATATTTTTTGTTTTTAATACACACTTCTTAAATAACCCATGATTGTTGGTGTATACAGAAGAATAAATATAAATTCAAAATTCAGTTTCAACCGATTCCCACCCTGCCTGAGTTATATTTATGTTTCTCCTGATATAATGAATAAGTATAACTGACTTCAGGCACATTGTAACAAGTGCGAATCAGAAGGGTGTTTTTTTTTCTCCAGTCACAAGAAATACATTCTGTTTGCCTGTTTAGCCCTGGAGTCCTTCTTAAAAGCTTTTTTCAGGTCTCTGCAAATGGTCTAAGAATTGGTTGGATAGATACATCAGTTTAAGCCTTGCTATCCTAATGGATCTATTCAGGTTTTTGTCTTCCTGACCCTGACATTTTTTTCACCTAGAGAGCCCCAAGATTGCCAACATAATTCAGGTCACCCATTTTCTGACATTGGTTCATTAACTTCTGCACACAATGTTCCTAGTGCTAAGTAAAAATTGAGTAATGGAGAATTTCAAGACAGAAATGATTTTAGTTAGCTGTTACCTGGAGTGGGTCCTAGGAAACAATAAAAATGGAACAGGAGATATCACTATGTATATTTTTCGCCCTTTTTGGTTTGATGCAGTTCAGAGTGAAAGATTGTTTTCAAACATCACAAAGCTGTCTTGAAAGGAAAAAAAGTGAACCAGGATAATGCTAGGGGCCCATTTCCTAGGTGCAGCTGATACATACAGTATGTTAGCTAACTTGGGATCCTGTAGGAACAAAGGCACATATAGGAAGTAGATCGAAAGTAGCACCGCCATTAATTTATGTTAGCGCAATCAATAGCACTCTGAGGTATATATTGTACACTGAACAGCTTTCACTAACTTAGTATTTTCCAATTCCCATGGCTTTTGGTGATTTGGGGAATTGCAGTCTGGCATGGTTGGACAAGACATTGCTATTTTTTGTTTACTAACTGATTTCTTTCTTGTATCAGATAAAGGTGATCCATTCTGCTCTGCACTGCAAAGTACTATCTGTATACCTTCCTAGACTCTGCAGAGCCATGCTTTTGCAAAAACCTAATTCAATTCTTGCCCCTCTTTTTTTAATGATGTTTTTTCTCTACTATGTAAACAAGATGCACACTTGTAAGCAAAGCTAAGGCAAAGGAGCAGAGCTTGAGGAAGTCTGAAAGGACATCTGTCTCAAGTCTCAATATTCAAAGGAAATGAGTTAGAGCTGGATCTCTTCAAATGTAGAGGAGATGTTTCCATATCACTGAATATAACAAAATGTGCAGGTGGAGAGAATCATGCTCCTCCCTTAGCCATGAGAAATAACAGATGTTATCAAATTCCTCCTTGGACCAGTTCGGTTTTGATTAAGCAGGAAGAGAGACACTGATTTTCTAGCAGTTCTGAATGAATATGGTTAAATATTTGTATTCAAAAAATGAAAGTAACTGCATTTGTTATTTTTCTGACATGGCTTCATGTCTATTCATTAATTATTTGATAGGTAGCTGCCAGGAGGGGAACAGCAAATACATCTGTAGTGAGAATTTTCATTGCTCCCTTTCCCCTGAATTGGAGTTAAAGCCTTAAGAATTATTTGTCTTTGGAATGCATCAGTGTAGTTAACTACTGAAGAAAGAATAAAAATATAAGCAAATGTGAAAACTCAAATCCAAATTCCAATCAGTGGGTAACAATTGTCTCATACCTGTTATGGGCCTGGGCTTCCCAAGGGGCCAGTTCTGTTGGAACCTGACACTAGAGATGAAAACTTAAGTCTAAAAATGTCATTCTAACTTATTAGTCCATAGAATTTACTTGTTCATTATAAATGAGAAGACAAAAGAAAAGCCACATTTGCATGTTATTTGAATAAAGCAATTTTAACTAGATACGATTAGGTGGATTCCCATGGAGAAAGTGGGTTAGTGATATCACTTTGAAGGAATAACATTTTTTATCAGTCTGTCAATATTTAACAACCTTCAACAGAAGTTAACTTAGGGATCTTAAACAGTTAACAATCTACGATGAATTTAGAACATTTATTTCAATTCACTTTAGCAGACCATGCAAAGAATTCTTATAGATGGAGAAAGCTGATAAATAGCATCTAAAGACATTGCACATTTCTTACCAAAGCAATTAAGAGTGGAGCTCAACAAGACTGGAAAAATATGAAGCTTCATGCCAAGCAGATCAGGTTAATGTGCTATATCATTAAAACTTACTACAAAAGTGAAAGCAGGAAGTTTACAGATGTAGCATTCACTCGCAAAACTATATGCAACTTGCACAGATACGGTTTATATTGGAAAAGAAAATACGGAGACAAAAACTTACTTTTCTGTAGACAAAGGGAAAAAAAGATTTTTGGATAAAGGAGAAGCCTCCCTTTTTAAGGCAACTCTGAGTTACTGGAACTTTGTTGTTATTGGAAAAAGTTATCCAAGAAGGCAAAAAGAAAAAAGAAAGAAAGAAACCACCAGAAAAATAAAGGTTTGTACAATACAGGTAGTCCTCAACTTACGATCGTTAGTTTAGTGGCCATTCAGAATTACAGTGCTGGAAAAAGTGACTTAGAACTGGCCCTTGCACTTACAACTGTTGCAGCCTTCACATGATCAGAATTTGGGCACTTGGTAACTGGCAAGTATCTCATGATCACCACATGCAACCTGTTCCCGGTCTGTTTCCAACAAGCAGCCAATGGGAGAAGCTGGATTTTCTTAACGGCTGCCTGAGTTACTTGACAACTGCAGTGATTCGCTTAACAATCCTGGCAAAAAAATGTTGTAAAATTGGATGCTTTTTCAATTTGGGTTGTAAATTGAGGAACACCTCAGTGGAGATGGTAGATTGAGTAACAACAGATCCCACCTCTCCCTCCACACCGCCCCCTGCCCTCCCTGTGTGTCTTTGGTTTTAATGTTTGTTTTTAACTTTTTATGTTTTAGCTTATATGGAACTGTAAGCCGCCCAGAGTTACCCAACGGTCAGATGGGCAGCCAATACATTTTATAAATACATAAATAAATACATTTTATAAATACATAAATAAATACATTTTATAAATAAATAAATAAATAAAAATTATAAATAAACAAACTACCTGTAAGTACATGTTACATGTACCTGTACATAGGAAGACATTCATTGTCTCTTTCTTTTCAGGAATGCTATTATTGAGGGCTTTGGGACACAGGGAGTTAGTTCAGGAAAACATGGTGATAAGAGAACATGACAGACTCTAACAAGGCAGCCAATAAAGGATGGTGGGAAAGGTTTTGGGCCAGGTTTCTGGTCTGATGGATGGTTTTATCTCCATGCACGAACAAAGGATTGACCAAGATGCAAATCTTCTTGGGTCAACTATATAAGTATTGAAATATTTGAGGAAACATGTCTAAATGCCTTTCTTGGTTTACTTGCTCTTCCTTGGAAGAGCAAATGGGTTATTGTGTGGCACCTGCTAACCTAGTCATTATTTAACAAAGATGCGGGAATCAACAATGTAAAGAGGGAGAGGTTTAGGACATATCTGTAGTAGTTTTCACTCGCTCAAATACCATTTTACCTCATAGTGCTGCCAGAATTTGCAGTGCTTTTTTGCCAGTCTGGGATCCTTTTCAGACAACCAGGCATTGGTTGAAAAACATTGTTGTTTTTTAACCATCACATATTCAGTCCCCCAAATTCTTGGAAGTGAAGTCCATACAGTTTAAAACTGCTAGGACTGAGCACTGTACTAGAGAGTAAGAGCGTGAGCTCTGCTTGAACTATGAACTACTTACTATAACCAGTAAACTGCATGGTTCAGTTAGCATACTTCAATGACATAAACAATTGAATCACATTATTTGGGTACAGTTTGGAGAAGGGGAAGCAAGTCAGGTAAAACATGATTGCTTTCCTTTACTGAAGGAAAAGGAAACCATTTAAGATGCCAGCCTGCAATGAAATTTGAGCCAAAAGATTAATAGGAAACTGACAGATATTGTTTAAGAACATATTTATTCTGTCAAATTTCTTGAGTGGTAGCTATTTCTCAGTTCAAGTTGAATGGTGGTATTCAGGCTATATACTTACTCATCTTGACAACTTTCAAGATAAACATGTCATTATAAGATTCATTAAATAGTTTCCCATGGAATCTAGACAGATGTTGCCAGCAGTGTTTACTTCGAAAAGGGAGACCATGACTTTGGAAGCCATAAAGGATCTCAAATGACACCAGAAATGCTTTAAATCACACAAGTTCTTCACCGGCAATCACACTTTCTATTCTCATTCTGATGCATTTGAAAAGTGTGAATTGTGCTTAGTGATAAAATCTGAACTTGCTCAATTTCTGTAATTACTGGATCACATGAATTATTGTCTAGAGTAGCAATGCCTAAAAATAGGAATAAAGACTCTGTTCTAGTTTGTAACTAAGATAAGAGTCAGATCAAATTGGGGCAATGCAAGGTATTTGTGTGTGTAGGTGTATCTCACCTAACGAAATAGACAACTGCAACTCATCTGTTTCCAATTCAAAAATATCTCTGAAACTTTAGACATGATGCGTTGATTTGGGCAGAACTACAGCAGCTATGACAAGAAGAGACTTTAGATGGGAACCTTTTGTTTGGGGGAAAGTCAGGAAGGAGTGTACGTTCAATGACAGACAGTGTCATTCTAGCTATCAGACCAACCCCAGAATCCAAAACACAATCTTTGCATATCTGGTGAGATGATGAAAAAGAGTCCCTTGGACAATAGTACAGGAGACTGCAGGAATCAGAGATGAACAGAATGAGTCTTGGTCAAATTGCATTTCAAGGAGTTATTGGGAGCTCTGAGGACTCTATCAAAGTAAGTTTTCAACAGACTGCCTTCTTGACTTTTCTTATTCTTTTTCTACCCTACCCCCCAGGAAACATAGACTTAGACCTTTCAACTTAACCCACAACCATTGCCCTAAGCTACTTCATGTGGATCAGGAAAACTTTTTAAACAATGAAAGAATGCTGACTAGGTATAATATTTAATGTAGTAGCTGGTCAGTTACTTCTTCCATATAATAGGGGAATAATTCTGCTAGGTATTCTGTATATTATCCCTTGGAATAAATGGGATTTGGCTCATTTTAATGTTTTCTCTTTCTTTCAGTGATATTTGAATAAAATAAAAGTTTTTCTTGAACAAAATAAACAAGTTATGAGGTAGCAAATTAATTTAAGAGCACAGAGAGTGAACATTCATCTTGAGAACATAGGTATGTTGATTTTCACATTTTTTTATCTTAAATAAGTCCAGTTTTTAAGTTATTATTGAGAAAACAATCACAACAATGACTACATACAATTTCCTGTAGTTGATTTTGATGGGATTTTATTTTCTGACTCCGTGTAATTAAAACTATTTATCACATCTGGAACTGGAAGATAATAACAAAGCAAAGTAACTAAAGGACATAAATGACTGAATTTATATTTAATATTGTTAAATATCAAATAAAATATTTTATTTTATCAAATAGAAACTTTGTTATTCTTCAAATTTTTTAGCATTCATCAAGAAAAGGACTTGCTGATTTTAATTTTGATTGATTAATGAACCAAACATTTAATGATTAAGAGAGACATTTGTGATTCATCTATAACAGAAAAAGAATAATATACTTAAGAACTTTGACACAACTGGTTCTTATATTATCAATGATTTTTATAGTTAAAGAAAAAGCAAATCTTGCATTTAGGCTTGCTGAATGCACAGTACAAATAAATATTCAGTTCCTCATTCACTGTGCTGAGAATTCAGAGAATAAAAGGTGTAGACTTTCTGTTGTGCCAATATTACATTTTCTCAATATTAATTTTTCAATATTTGGTATTTAAAAATATGTTTTTCCTTTTTCCTACCATAAGCAGTCCAGGTAAGTGGCTTTAAACATGGAAAAAGAAAAGAAAAAGCTCCCTAAATGAAAATATGATTTAACCCAAAAATATTAAAATTGAAAGCCCAAAATAGAATATATATTAATGAAAACAAAAGTGGAAAAAACTGGAAAAAATCTAAATATTATCCACAGATGTAAAAGTTATAAAATTAAACAAAACTTGAAAGTTTTGCTTTTTTTTTTTTTACCTTGAGTCTTTAAAAAAACAAAGAGAAAAAGATAAAAAGCCAAGGCAATTGAAGCATTGAGAGAAATCTCTTTTAAAATTTAGTTTATTAACTTTACAAAAAGCAAAGAAAAAAAAGAAAACAGCAACACATAATGTGGCTATTTAATGATGAATGTTGCAGACATTAGACATTGCCTTTGTTATCCTTAGCTTAGAGCAGTGGTTCTCAACCTTTCTAATGCTGTGACCCCATAATACAGTTCCCCATGTTGTGGTGACCCCCAACCACGTATACATCACTGGCTGCCAGGGCGTGGACAAAGAAAAGGGGGAAAAATGGCAGACAGCCTTGTTTGGCGACCCCCATGAAATGGTCGTTCGACCCCAAATGGGGTCCCGACCCACAGGTTGAGAACCACTGGCTTAGAGCAATAACTTCCAATGTGCCAGTTCTATTTTGAGAAATTTGTAGAGTTTAATTCTTAAAGAACAAAGTTTAAAATACGGTTTTGAAAACAAAGCAAAAGGCCAACTCCTCTCCAAAACCAGTACAAATGCATGAAATAATCCTGCTCACCAGCACCATTAATACATACCTCTGAGTTGGGTTTAGGTCCTGTGATTACATGAACATATCCATGGAATTATTTTAGCAATGACCCAGAACTGGTTGACCATGCCTTTCTCATCTTTCCTAATACTTTCTCCTATTAGTATATATGATTTATCACTTGTTATATCTTATTAATTAATTATTGTAATGATCCATCACTTTACTGATTTTATGTACACTGAGAGCTTACGCATCGGAGACAAATTCCTTGTATGTCCAATCACACTTGGCCAAATACATTATTCTATTCTATTCTATTCTATTCTATTCTATTCTATTCTATTCTATTCTATTCTATTCTATTCTATTCTATTCCATTCCATTCCATTCCATTCTATTCTATTCTATTCTCAAAGGGTATCTACTGGCCTTCAGTGTACTCTGTAGCCATGAATGTCCTGCTAGGTCAATGATATAGGAATTATACTTCATCAACCTGGTACAGTGAGCCCAAATCCACTAAAACTTGTGTTTAATAAACATATTTATGGTGCCACAAACATGTTCACTTTTTTGCTTCAAACACTGCAAATTCTCTGCAAAATTTTAATGGAACTCTTAGAAGCATACACAGGGATAGTGTCCATACCTTTGCAATTTTTTTTGTCAATATTTTTCTCCTTGTATGTATTCATTCTTTTTAAAAAACAAATATAATTATTTCATCAGACTAGTTAATTGAAAAGTTGTCATACACAGAATGGTTTAAATAATATATTATAATCTAAAAATTAGTCATTTTATATTTTTTGTTGAATTTTTAATTTAATTTGTTTGATTTTATGAGCTGCTAGAGCTATTGAGATTTGGGCAGTCCCTCCCTCCCTCCCTTCTTCTTTTTCCTCCTCCTCCTCCTCTTTCTTAATTGACAATATCTGCTTCTTCCTTTCTCCTTCTTTCCTTTTTCTTCACAAATGATGACACGCAACAGGTACAAACAGTTAATTGTTACTATTGCCAGTTATATGTAAATTTATCTTCTAGTCTTTTTAAATAATGTTTTCAGCCAAACCTCATGTTCTGAATACCAGAATTGTTGATATTTTGGTGGATTCTAAACATAAAATCTGTGCTTCTTTAACATACAAAAATTGATTCAAAATAATTTTAACAATCCTCTTGATATCAGCTCAAATGTGGCAGTAATAGAACAAGCCCAAACCACATGAATTAATGTTCCAAGTCCTCATTTGTAAGTCCTACTGCAAGGCAGTTGCAACCAATAATTATCAAATGAGATGTTCAATAGACTTATGAGGTAGGAAAACACTATGATAGTTTAAAGGAATGTTTCTTTCTTCCAATGCTGAAGTATAGTCTCCAAACTATGCTTTCTATGGCTTTGTTAATTTTAAAAAAACTTCTCAGTCAATCAGAATAGGTCTGGAAGGGACCTTAGAGGTCATCTAGTCCAACCCCCTGCTCAAGCAGGAGACCCTGTATCATTTCAGACAAGTGGCTGTCCAGTCTCTTCTTAAAAACACTCACAACTTCTGAAGGCAAGTTGTTTCACTAGTTAATTGTTCTCACTGTTAGGAAATATCTCCTTAATTCCAGATTGCTTCTCTCCTTCATTAATTTCCATCCATTGTTTCTGGTGTTGCCTTCTGGTGCTTTGGAAAATAAGTTGACCCCCTCTTCTTTGTGGCAATCTCTCAAATACTAGAATACTGCTATCATGTCCCCCCTCGTCCTTCTTTTCTCTAGACTGGCCATACCAATTCTTGCAACCATTCTTCATATATTTTAGTTTTTAGGCCTTTAATCATCTTACCGTAATTGTGTGATGATGCTTCATTGCATGCACAGTAGTTTAATTGTAAAGATTTAAGCACACACAATTTCATGCCCATTGTTCTGATATGTCATGTGCATAATGTAAATGACCTGAAGCAGTTGTTTAGAATGTGTCTACAAAAAGCTAGAATGAACTGCAAGTGAATGGGTGAAGAGGCTCCTGAAACAGAGAAAACTGTTCAAGGCTACTTGTTTGGCTGTGTGTCCTTCTATTATTTCCATGGGAATGTACATAATGCTTGATCACTCAGCAATTTTGTGGGTATATGTTTATCTGCTATTGCACAAATCATTTAAAATGCAAAGCCACAAACTCTCCCTAACCACTCTGTAACATTCATCTGTTAATTGGATCTCTCACTCTTTGTGTTCTTTCATAGTCTCATTTGCTTCCAAAAGATTCACTAATTAGAACCCCAGACAAATTCATCAAATAGAATTAAAGTGGAAGTTTCAAAACAGGAAGTGTAGCTTGTTTTTGGTAAAAAAAAATACCACCAGTAGGTTATAATACTTTATTTGAACCATTTTTAAACTAAACCCATGTTAAAACCAGTTTTAATAGGTTGCCTCATCATGTAGTAGAAGCAGAGCAACTAAAATCTGTGGGCTATAAAATTCCACTGATTCAATTGGCCTGCTTTAAGTATGGCTAAGGCTTAATTCAATGTTTTTTTTATGTTTTAAATGTTTTTTTCTTGGGTGGGTGGGGCTATCAAGGGAGATGTTGGAAATAAAAAGCTACAAAGCACATTAGCCACTGTTGTTTCATATTTATTTTGGTTCTTAAAGAAAGCTTGGAAGTATGTCTGGCTGATGCTTATCTTAGTATGACATAGTGCTTATATATATATTTCTCATAGTTAAATCTCTCATAATTATGTTTTCTTTATCTTCAGTTTCAGATTTCATCCCATGAGTCATTTTAATGTGAGATTATTCATACTTTTTCCCAGAGAGAGAAAAGAAAGAGTATGTGGGTATGAGAAGATACCAAGCTGTAAACCATTTCTCTTCATGCTAACTGGATATGATGATATGAAAAAAAACCACATCTGGGAACAACAGTTTGAGAAAGCCTGCTATTATATAGTCTCTAATTTTATAATTTTTAGCTAGTTATATGGGGGCCCAAGGCTGTGGGTTAAAAAAATAATTCAATTTCACTGTAAAATTTGGCTATTTTGTTACTCCAGCATTTGGCAGCCCTGCAGTCTTCAAAACCTTTGGATGATCTCTCCTGCAATTTGCAAGTCTTACAGTATTTTTATTCATTTATCTGTATTTATTTTACCTTGGTTTCTACATCTGAAAACTGTGTAGCCTGCAGAAATAGAATTAAAACAGTACAATAACTTCCCCAAATCAATAACCTGTTCCCAATCCATCACATTGCTGCGTCTTCATCCCCACAGTAATCAACCTTTCATTTTATCATCCAAGGTCCTCTGAAAACCATATCTTCAGAGCTCTTTGGTAGCTTAGTAGAGAAGGTGCAGTCCCTCCAAACAGGGTAAGATTATTTCAAAAATGAGACTGATCAATAAAAAAGCTCACCATCTGGCTCTATGATGAAAACATCCATTTGTTAGCAGGACCTTCCTACATTTTACTTAGATGGAGACATCCTATGGAAATCATGTGGATAGAGATCACGGGAGTTATACTCTAATACATGGGTGTCAAACTTGCCACGTCATGTGATGTGTTGTGACATATCGTGACTTTTTGCATTGCCAGCAATGGGGTGGGCACTCTTCGGTATGATGAAACTGGCCCGCGGGCCGGCAGTTTGATACCTCTGCTGTAATAGAATTAGGTTTCTGGGAGCTAGGCATATACATTTAAATAATAATATTTAGTCGTATTTTTTCCTGAGCCATCACTAAATGAACTTCTACACTGCATTTTCTTCCATGTGTTCCAACATAGTATCTGTGAGAATGTTTGTTTAGGGGAAAGGATATGTTTCCCCTTGTACTCTCTGTCATTGCATAGGTAAATTTTGTGCATAAATGTTTCTGGTGTCCCATTTGATTGATATATGTTGTGTTGTGATAAATAGTTACTTCCATCCATCTGAAGAAAAACCTGTGCAAACTCGAGGTTTCATTTGAAAAACCTGAGAAAGGGATACCAGACTTTTATTTCTGTTTATGAAAATGGTTCTTTCCTTGCATACAGTATCAATAAACGTTGGATATGTGGTGAGAATATAAATCTCACCCTTTTTGTTTATTTTTAACTTTGGGAATATAGAAGATGTTATTTTATTCTTATCTTATTCCAGAACGTCTCTCAACATAGGTCTTGGTCTTATCTGTTTCTTATATAGCTTCTGTTGTGCCACATTAGTTTTGGTACATTTCTTAAATGGAAACTTTAAAATAACACATGGAATCTGTGACAGAGATGGAGGAAACCATAGATAACAATACAGAACATGAAATAAATATTTGTTCTTTTTTTCATTTTGGAGACATTGTGAATGCTGTCAGTATACTGTATCTCATTCTGTCTCGCTTTTATATTTCAGTTTTTACAATACAATGATACATTGCAGGAAAATATTGGATTTTACTAATAATCAAATGTGATGACAGCATCTAAACAGCACCTCCAAGTCTAAAAGGTATACAAATGGGTAATTATTAATAATATGCAATTTCAACTGTTCTGTTTTATGAAATGCTGACCCAGGAATGAAGGGCTTGAAAAATGATACTTTGGAGCAATTCATCTTATAAATCACCCATCAGTTTCAAATAATTACTTAAACAACTAAAACAGAACCAAAACCCCCCACAAAAACTCCAACCTAAAGTACCCAGTATAAAAAAAGATTAAGGAATTCTCTCCCCCACTGCATTCCTTGAAACTCAGTAAAATGAATATAATCTCAGTTGCGTATGTGAGATATTATGAAAAGGAAAAGAGGTTGATGCAGTTGCCCATCAGCCAGCTTCCCCATCATGATTAGTTGATATTTACTTTATCTTTCATAGCTTTTTCACAATAGCTTTTGGCCCTTTGCTCATGCTTGACTGAACACATGATGGAGACAATGCATTGGATTACTTATACTGTGCATTATCTGCCTTTTGCCAATCTCTTTGATTTTTGTGTAGAACAAGGTCTGAGGGGAGTTTTACACTATAAAGGGGCAAGGAATGGGATGAGCAGGTGGCAATACTTCTGTTTTTCAAACCCACACTACAATAAGGCTTTCCAAGACTCTGCTTTACTTTAACAAAAAATCAACCTTATAAAAGGAAGTTTCTGACTGATAATATATTGCATAGTAAATTTATTTGCATTTGATACACTACTGTATCAAAATAAGTTAGGTTCTATTGGTACATGTTCTCTAATTATATAGGCCTAGTTAATATAATGAAATATTTACATTTATTTCATGGGACTGAGATCACTGTGTTTAAAATGCTTCCTGATGCATTAAACTAAAGAATTTCTGCTCGCTCTACTTTCTCCTCCTTTATAATAATTAGGATTTTCTTTTAGTTTTATCTTTTTTCAGGCAATTCTGCCTTTGCCAGAAATTTTTGGCCTGGTTAACTTGTGTAAATGAAGTGTTTTGTGCCTGAATGTGCCTGGATGAAACTGTCCTTGCTCTCATAAGGACGCAGAGCAACAAAACAGTCCAATCTGAACATATTTTATTGCAAAGCCATTTTTACTTTGTAAAATCTAATGAATGAAGGATTTTTTGCTCGTGAAAACCAACCTATATACTCTGATTACACTTCAGGTCGTCTAGCCTTCTCCACCCCATCACAAACTCTATTTTTATTTATAACTGTGATGTTTTAAATTTTTATTTAATTAAAAAAGGACTTGATAAATTAGGAATGAAATTCCTATGCACTGGGGAGCTATGATATTATGGCAAATAGTCACAATAATTGTGATTCAGCTGACACACTGCAGCTGGCTATGCTTGAATATACATTTCCTGCTTGAATCAAAAGGAATGTTTCTGGCTCTCTTTACAGTGTAATTTGTACTTTCTGCTAGGTAATATTTTAAATTTACTTATCCATGACTATTTGGTTCTAGTGAACCATTTACATACACATTTTCTTATCTTATGTTCCTTATCTGAGGGCATTTGTGTCTAATGACAGTTGCAATAATGGCAATTACTTTTCTGTTGAGCTTCATTTAAGTGGATTGGTTTAGTAAACAATTTCTCAGCTGTAATTCTACTGGTGTCCCTCCAGAGAATATCCTGGCTCTGAACCAGCAGAATGTTTGAAATGCCTCCTCTGCAAAGAAAGTTTAATCTCAGAGGGGAAGGTCCAATCTTGGGGGGTGGGGGGAAACCATCACTTTTGTGTTCCTTGTCTTCCTAAGTATCCCTTCTTTTCCTTAATAGAAACAAAAGGTATGCATGAATGATACTCTGGGTCATTTAAAAGCCATAGCATGCTTGTACCTTAGCCCAAAGGTGTCTTTGAAATGGCACAGATCCTTTAGACAAAGTTTTTAAAAAATGATTTAGGTTCATGAATTGAGGTTCATGGCTGGGTAGAAGTTTGAACCTGGAATGATCCAGTTGCAGCTCAACATATTTATCTTTCATACCATATGTGACAAGGGTACAAGCAATAATCTTGCTTCAATGTATAGGTACTGAGGAACCAAGATACGTATACTAACAGATCTTAAAATAAATTGTATTTTATAGGTAATTACAAAATCCCCAAATCCAAATATTTATCTAAATGTTTGGTGGTGAGTATTAACATTGTATGGAGAACTAGACTGCAGATGCTGGACAGTAATAGCTTCAGTGGCCTGTTAGGTATTCTCAGAAGATATTTGAACTATAAAAAAGAACTGAAGGCCATATGTGACCTTTTAAAAATCCCATCTTGTGTTCGATCAAGTGAGGGCTTGGTTTCAGGCAGAAGACATTGAGAGAGAAACAGGTGCTGGAGGCCAGAGCCATGTGCCATGCACCCTGCCTCTAATCTAGATGGAGATATGCCAACATCATTGTTGACCAGCTGTTTTTTTCAAATGGAATGGAAAGACAGAATGATCTTGTTCTTTGCCTAGCCAATGAAAAATGCCTAGCATTGAATCACTAAATCCTTTAGGGTTCATCCCCTGGGCCCCCAAAGAGGAAAAATCAGTTTTACTCTATTTATATAAATAATGTAGTAGTACATCACTGACTGGATTAAGTTTGCATTTGACATAGTTTATTCAACAAGTGCTGCACAATGGACATTCCTCTACTATTATAACAAAAATTTAATTTGATTTTTCTGAATCAAAAAAAGAGTTTATGAAGGGTATGATAGAAAAAAATCAAGATAGCAGCTACAATTTGGCATTGAAAGCTTTGCCTGTGTTTTTTGTTGTTATTGTAGTCAGTGTGCATTGCACATGCAACACATATAGAAAACAGGTAGAGCTGCAACCACACCATTGTGATGATGATGATGATGATATCCATTCAGTTGAGTCCGACTCTTAACAGTTCTATGGGCCAGGTCTCTCCATGGCTTTGATCTTGCCCTATTTCTGTAAGTTTTCTATGCTCTGGCTGGTGTCAATTTTGATGGTGTCCAGCCACCATGTTCTTTAGCAGCCTGATTTTTTTTTTACCCCTAACTCTTCCAAATACAATTGCTTTCTCCAGTGAATTTCCACGCATGACATGGCCAAAGTAAGTGAGACGCAGTTTTGTAATTTTGCCTTCTATTGACATGTCTTGTGTTATGTGCTCCAGTACTTGTTAGTCACCTTTGCTATCCAAGGAATACACAGGAGTCCTCTCCAGCACCACAGCTCAAATGAGTACACCACTGTACTTGACTATCTTAACTCTGTGGAGTGATTACATCCTGTGGACACCTCGACCAGAAGGGAAAACTGAAAGCACCTAAGTAATATTTTTGATTTAAGAAATGTCTTACATTCATGCAATGCATCTGGGAGAACAGAGACATTTGCTTTGTTAATTTTTATGCAGGAAACATTGCTCACTTCAAGTGGCAATAAATGGTAACATTTCTATGTCTCGTTATCATGAGATTTTTATTATGCTAATCAATAAAGAGCAGAAAATTAGTCATTTGGGTACAGTTGAAGGAAATGTACATTTCATGTGGCAGCTATGGATGTTGAGAATACTTTGATGCCCACTGGCAGTAATGGATAAATGGAAGTGGCCCAGATTTTTATGAATGAAGTTTAAATAAATACACAGTTGGAGATTTAGGGACTAACTGATGCCTGCAGCACTGAAGTATTTGATTCATACATTTGACTCTTAACTTAGCCAATAGCTTTCACAACATGATATAATTTTATATAATTAGGTGAAGTGTTCTGAGCTCAAGTAATCTGAAAGCTAAATTGTCCAGTTCCTTGGACCAAGGATAAGTAAAATCAGGCTATGATCTATCAGAGTAAATATACAGTGCGAATATTGAGCTCATCGGCTTAATTTCTCCTTGAGCATAGTTGAAAATGCAGTTTCTTTGTAAAGAATGAAAAGGTCCAGAAGTAGGTATAACTACTTTCTCTACAACCCAGTTATGATAGAGCCGTGGAGGCGCAGTGGTTATAATGCAGTATTGCAGGCTAATTCTGCCAACTACCAGCAGCTTGATTCTCACTGGCTCAAGGTTGACTCGGCCTTCCATCTTTCTGAGGTCAGTAAAATGAGGACCCAGATTGTTGGTGGCGATATGCTGACTCTGTAAACTGCTTAGGTCTAGTTGGGATGCCTCCAAGTGTCAGGCACCTAATGATGATTGTGGAAGATATGGAGAAGCTTTGCTGGAATCTCTATGTCCAGATGGATTGACTTCATAGGCCAGAATAGCTTTTGGTCCAGAAGGTTCCCAAATATGCTTTAGGTTTTGTTACACTGATAGTGTTAATTACTCTAAGGGTTTTCTTGACTTCTCAATGTTGCTAGGAATGTCACCTTGACATAGAATCTATGTACAAGTCATATTACCATTTGCAGATTTGGAGAATGGCGAAGCCCAAGAATTCTTCCTTCTGGACTTGCTAATAATTGAAGTTGCTGGATTGGTTGATATGGCACTTGCAGAGTGCTTTCATCTTTGGAAAGCCTCTCCTCTTATAATCAGCTCTCCATCTAAGTACCATTTTTAGCTATCAACACACTCTTCCCCCCCATCTTTTCTCCCATTTAATTTTGCATCAATGGGAATGTTCAGGTCTGAGCTATATTTATTTCAACCCATAAATGTGGGAAGGGGAAACTGTTGCTTTCATTTAAGAAAAATAATGGGCTTCTCTTGCCTGCAGAAAATAAAGTTTGTCTCTGTGACTGGCTTTCTGGTTATTGGAAATTTCTAGCATTTACTTCTAACTGAAGTTTTTTCAGGTTAGTATGAAATCCAAATTTTAACTGGTAAATAAAGCAAGATTTAATATTTCCAGAACTAAACTTGTTTAAGGAAAGGCTGACTCAATCAAACAGAAGCTTTTCTCCCATTTTCCATCCTCATGAGTTTTCTGTAAGGTTAGAATAAGGCTCTTTTTCTTTGTCCTGCATTTCAGAAGAAGACAGGATAGACATAAGAACAAGCAAGATGCTGCCAAACAACTTATGAAAATATTATACTTTGGCTCATGTACATGTGTCAATTCTTGTAGTCAGGTGGATTTGAAATAAGTTATTAATGTAAGATCTGTTTAATTATTGTATTTCAGAAATTCAGCTAGCATTTTGGTTTTAGTAATATCAATAATATAACATAATAAAATATGCTTGTAATGAACTGAACAATGACAATATGATTACATACATTATATTCTTATAAATTGTATTGAATCATGATGAACCACACAGCTTAATTATATATTTATACATATTATGTAAGCAAGATAATAACATTTCAAATGTATGAGACAATTTAAATTAGTGACTCATTTGGAGTTGATGTCATAGGACCTTTCACAAAAAAGCTGGCTATGAGGGAGCTTGCCAACTCAAAAAACAGCTTTTTTTCCCGGTGACTTGATAGTATAAAATGCTTATTTCACAAACTGATCATACTGAAAGAAATGTAAGTTTTTGTTCCCTTTTTGCCTGCTGAAAAGTTTTCCCCTCCAGTCAGTTTCACACAGCAATTGTTTATGTCTGCTTATTTCGGCTATCTTCTGCTTTTCTTATCCCTGCCAGATGGGTTAGAGTTATCGATCGATAGTTGACAGGTAGCTCTGAAAATTTATACACCCATGCCATAATCACAAGGATATCGCACCAATTGATTACATTCACTAAAACTAGTAGTGGACAAAAAAGAACTGAAAAGTAACTTGTGAAGAATCTTCAAAAGTTAGATTTAGTAGGATCTAAGTCCAAACATCAAACTGCATAGTTGGCTGCTTTAAAACACAACATATATAAATATTATATATTATAGAGGGTGACTGGGGATACTCAGAAAAACATACACTGACTCAGACAGTGCATAGACCTGGGGCGCTTATGCTTAAGGAAAATCAGGCAAAAAATATTCATGCTATGAAAAGGCAATCGGAATAATAATGAACGAATAGGCTATCCTAGCTGAGCTGACTAGGCGGCAGCAGAGAGTGTTTGTGTTATCTTTGCTACCATCTTGTGTCTGCTTGTATTCTTGCAGAGCACAAATGGGAGCTCTATGAATAAGCTGAAGGTTTGTATATATTTTAAAACACAAAATACATAGGCTGAGTATATGTTTGTTCTATGGTAGTGGTGGCGAACCTATGGCACGGGTGCCAGAGGCAGCACTCGGAGCCCTCTCTGTGGGCACACATGCTGTTGCCCCAGCTTTGCCTCCCCCCGTGACCCCCCTCCTCTCCAGCAGCCCCCCCTGAAGAGAGTCACCCCTGAGCGTGGCCCACACGGAGCAGCACAGCCAAGGACATGGCAGCCAGGCAGCATAGACAAGACTCTGCCCTCATACCCCATCATGCAGTTGATGCTGCAGGGCGCGGGCAGAGGGTTTGGCTGCCATAGCACCGCTGGGCTGCCTGGGCGATCTGCGGTGGGCCCTGGAAGCGGTGAGTGGTCCTGTGGGCAGGCGGGGCAGGGGATGAGGGGCAGAGTGGGGGTGAGGCAGGGGGGGTTGAGTGGGGGTGGGGCCAGTTTTTGGGCACTCAGTCTCTAAAAGGTTCGCCATCACTGCTCTATGGCTATGCTACCCCTACAGATCCTCAAAATTCACCCCTTTTACCATGGCTAGGTGAAATAACTTACGTTTGTTAATTCTTTCCAGGGCCTACCTCAATTAGTTGCATTTTTCTTTGTTGTATTCTTGGAAAGGTAGATTGCACTGACGGTTGATGCCACATTTCACAGCATGCCAGCCTTCCAAATATTTTCATTTATTTAAAAAAAATGAACAAAAATAGAAGGAATGGGAACCAAAACACACACAGGGATTGTGGTAGCAGGATTCACAGCACTACAGTGAAGACCGCAGACATAATATAATTCTCTGGAATTCCATCAGCATTTAAATGTTACAAATAATAATATGTTCATTTCACTTTACATTCTTACAATGTGGGGGGACCACGTGTTAAGGACCTTTGTGACATTTAGTGGCTGGGCAATCATCCAGGCAAGCAAAAAGAAAACAAGATGCTGAGCCAATGATTCAGTCCTAGTTTTGAGTTTATTTAGATGTGGGAATATAACAGCAAGCAAGAAGAGCCAGCTTGTTCAATGGACATTCTGTAGAGGTTCAAATAGTTACATCTTTCAGAAAGTTTAAATAATAATATTTGGCCATAAAAACGTGGTTCAAAGAGGGATACTTAAATTTTGAGTACATTTGAGAAACAGATGTAGAACTCAGAGCTAAATCTCTACTTGTTGAGATGATCTCATCATTGGAGAACGGAGCCAGAAGTTCTCTTGATTCTCTTTGTATAGAACCTTTCAGGTAGATTTTTCCTTGGTACAACTACACTAGTTTTTTCCATAGTCAGAGAGTCAGGTTAATAAAAATATATGTTACCCCACCATAACATTTGCTGTCCTAACTGTTGAACCTTTTTCTCTCAGTAATGAGGACAGCTAGCAGTGCTATCCTTTAAAAAGGGACAACATAAGGAAGGTGGTTTGGTAGATTGCCCTGACTTTATTTACCCTTTCACTGAGCATCCCTTTTCTATCAGTAGAAAAACAACCACAGATTGTTCTGAATAATGTGGGGTGAGCCTGGAGGAGGAGGCAGATTTTGACAGATGGCTAGACTCTTGAGTTCATGCATAATACTATATTTATTTTAAGCATTTAGCAGACCAAAGGGTAACTTAATAATTAGCAGCTTTTATGATATTGTTGAGTAAGGATCAACAACAACAAGAACAAAGCACTGAAACTAAGCATCAGGAAGTTGTCCAAAGAAGAAGGTATTAGACACACAATTCAAAATAAGTATACATGATAAAAGGACATGTTCTGAGTTGAATCAAAAAAAGTTTAGTTTTTGGAAGAAACCTAGAGTTTTATCACAGGGCTAGATCAGTTACATTCTTGTCTGTGCCAAAACAATCAATACTTTTTCTTGATTTATTTTTGAACTACACCGGTACCTTCTCCTCCATATCAGCAATCACATAAGATACAACAGTCCAAAGAGCAGCACAGAGATTCATTTTGACTGGATCCTGAACCGTCATTGTGTCGCCTTGGGAATGGTGAAACCAGAAGTATTTAGTGATATCATTACTCAAACTGGCACCTGTGGAGAATAGCACAATGGGAGTTCCTTGTCATGTGAATGTTATAAATTTAGACAAAATCTTTTAGATTACGTTTCATTAACTCCAAGATAGTAAATCTGTAATCTGATAGTGTGAGAAAAGACATAGAAAAATAGAAGGAGATAACCTAGAAAGGAAAGGAGAATCCAGTGCTTTCCTCTCAGCCTCTATTGTTTTTTTTCTGAGGCCAGGCCATCCTCTGACCCCAGCCAAGTCAGAGCTAGGTAGGCAACAGATTAGGCTTGAAAGCATTCCATGCCTCCAGGCCTTTTCCATTCCTCCCGATCCATTGGGAAATTTAACCAGCTATTTTGTTGTCTAAACCATATTTTCTTTAAATTTTAAGCACAATGGTTGGGGAATTCTGTGAGATGAAGTCTACACATCTTAACATTGCTGAGGTTGAGAAACACCTTTCTGAATTAATTTCTTTCCACTGCTTGGAATGGGAGAAAACCTTAAGAACCAGAAGTTCCGCAGGACGATGGGTGGGTTGTAAACCTATGGTTATGATTGTCCTACTTTCCATAAGGTGTGTGAAATGTTTTTAAGTCACTTTGCTTGTTTTTGCCACTGCAGAATGACTGGAATAATTTGAATCAGTTTTGCAAGATTAAATGCAAATAAAAATGCTGATTAATTATTTTTAAAATATTGATGATTCTATTTATCATGTTATTATTCCTCTTAGACTTATTTTAAGGGAATATGGTTCTCAGAGGTGTGAGACCCTGAGACATGTTCTGAAGTTAAATCTCTTCCTAAGCAGAGATTTTGCCATCTGTGCTTGAAAACACTGAGCAAATAACAAAATCTCCCCCCTCCTCCTCCTCTTGGGATGTGGTTGGAAAGAAGAGGAGACTGGTCTTAAGGGAAACCATTGCAGTCACCTGGGTGTAAACATGATTTCACTGCTTTAGAGTTAAGTAGAAGGAATCTCAGAAGAGGTTGTTTCAAAGGTGGTCTCTGAAGAGGCAGAGACATGGGAGGAAGACAGGAGTTTCTACTGGAACTTTGCCAACTGATTCCAAAGAATGATATCTGCATTAATGAATTTTCAAGAATTACAGTTAGCATGATGGGAGACTCTTCTCTTCCAGTCTACACCTTGGTGACTTCTTACAAAAATATAAAATTCAGATCAAGCATCCAGAAATCATTGCTTGTTATTTGGTGCAGTCCCATAATTGTGGATTTTTTTTTAAAGCTCTTCTTTCTTTAAAAAATCTAGGACACAACATAATTTTAGCATTGTTCCAATAATCAAAACAATGATGGGATGGTATCAAATAACTTTTTAAAACTATTTAAAAGTATTCTATGAATTTGTTGGAGGGTTTTACAATGGATGATCTTATTAGAAGCTTAAATAGATTTAAATTTTAAATTCTACATTATTTCTAAATGTAGAAAGGATGAATTCTGCAGATGGGATGGGGTAGAGGTGCTGAAGAAAATCAAATGCCAGAGTCTTGATCACATAGTTGTGGCCACCATCTTCAACTTTTTTACCTTTCTGTATAGGAACAAGGACACTATTTTAGTTTACAAAGTTATTCCAAAGTCAGGCCTATGAAAGCTCAAAGCTTGTCATATAAGATAATGCCTGGTATGTCATCATTTTTTTTCAAAACTGTCCCCATAAATCAGCATTTAGTTGTCATTCAAAATTTTGCAGTGCAGTTCGCTAACCACAACAAAATAAGCAAATACACCCATAACATATATTAATAAAAATAATGGAACTATTTGGAAAATAGCATACACACAAAAAAGTATATACAATTTTATTACAGATATTTTAACACACACACCCAACCCAAAGTCAACCTCAAACAAATATATTATGCAACAAATCCCACTAAAGGAGGGAAAATTAAAAGGAACAAAAATTGGCACATTCTCAAAAATGACAAAATTGAAGGAAATAAAAGGGACAGATTTATTCATTCCTAGACATTTGGCCCCTAGCCAAAGTGCTTAATTTTTCCTTTACCCTGATGCTAAACGTTGCTTCCCTGAAATAAATGAAAATATGCCTTTGGCTTTGAATTGCTTAATAGCATCCTGGTTAAACTGAAACCATTATTTGCGGCAATCCAAGAATTTTTGGCATGTGTCATGAATGATATTGTGGTCTGGACCAAAATTGCATTAGCTTCCAAGAGTTTATTGGGAGCTTAATGATTCCATAGCTCAGTGCATCTGCAAAACTGGGAAACATGACACAAATCAGCTCCCAAAAGATGTTGCAGTGAAGAAAACTGACAGGAAGCCTGAGATGGTGCATAAAATATCTGTTTAAGTAGAAGAAGAGTTTCAACCAGATGCCATAGGAGCAGTATCATGTTTTGTGTGAAGATAATGGGATGGGTTCAATCCAATGCATAATAATAATTACATTTATTGGTTATTTGGCATCTAAATATTGCACTGCATTTCTCTTTTAGTGCTTTAGTATTTTGAAATATGGGATGAATTCATGCCTATTGAACATCATTCTAATAGACAAGTAGCCTGGGTGGTCTCAAAACCTGCGTTTCAAGTAAATTCAAAGGAAAACAGAAGAGGAAAAGAGAAATGAAAGCAAATATTAAAATAGCCAGAGTTCCACTGGATGGAACCACAAAATTCCTCCTGGAAGACAGAGAAGGTCGTCTTCCCAGGAGACCCTGGGCCAATAGGAGATGCAATATGAGCTCTCTGCTCCCAGGGTAGCTGACATTTAGAACTGAATGTTCTTTCTTTTTTAATTACAGTAAGGTATATACTATAAGATATCTCCTCCTGAATAAGAGAAGGAGAAGCAGAGTAATCAACAGTGATAGAGGGTATATTTAGCAGGTTCTGAAGTGCAAAATCTTGCTTGCTTTTCTTCACATTATCTCTTACTTGTGTCCTAAGATAGTTCTGCATTAAAGGCCCCGGATTCAGATGCATGCTTTTAAGCCAAGGGGGCAGAGAGAAAGACACATATTTATCATTGGTGTGTAATCTTCATCAACACTGAAGCCCCCCAGAATTTCCAGATAGTATTTTCGGCCTCCCAGGGTTAATTCTAATGTATCACAAACACATGTTGTTGATTTTTTTACATAGAAAAAAAGCAGATTACAAATAAAAATATTGTAATAAAACAATCCATGATTTTCATGGAGAAAAGCTATATTGTCATGCAGAAAATCAATCTGTGTGGTTGCTAAGAGTTCACACCAATTTGATGGCACATAATCAATAAAAGGAAGGGTGGGAGGATCATAAAATGTGGGAAAATATTGTTTGATAAATCTGAATTTGCATTATCCACTGCTTTCACAAATTAGGGGTAGCAAGCTGTCTTGAATGTTTGATGAGCATGGAAATCTGGAGAGAGATTTGAGTGCTGTTGATATTGAATAGTAAGTAGATAACTAAGCAACTTCATTTTTAATTGATTTGGGTGTTTAAAAAGTCAAGCCACATGCCATCCTAACAATGACTATTTGCAGCTCCAAAGTGGTTGGCAGGCTCTGCATAGCCAAGGGATAACTTAAAATGTAATAAGTAAACTAAAACCATTATGCAGGAAGTCTGCCCTCCCAGAGTCACCTGACCTGAGAGATGGAAGGCAAATAAATTTGATCAATCAATCTTACTTTTTCTCCCTGGTAGTACCCAAATTCTAGCTTTCTGTGGGCTTAAAAACAGAACATAGGGGGCTAATTCAAGCTACCCAGCAATCTGAGATTCAGCTGGAATAAAATATTTTATAAATGTATTTTATTTCTTTAGTTATAGCATCACTACTGAACAAGTCCAAAATACTTTTGTTTCCACTGACAAGAGCAAAGTTTTCTTTGGCACAATTAGGAATTCAGAATCTCTGTTTTGCTCCGTACTGGTTTTGCCACTCTGATAAAATGCTTAATAACTGAAAGGAGGCTGATCTGTGGCTGTACCTTGAAAGATAGATAGCAGAACCTTCATGGGTTACTGGCTTTCTGCTATGCAAGACAGTCCCTGCTTTTTAAACTCAACAAATGTATTTTCTCTGTTGGTGCTGCTGTGTTATAACCCATCTTCAATAATACTTCAATAGATTATTAAAAATGTTTGACACTTTTCTTATTCATTAGCTTACCCTAACTGAAACTTAAAAAGTTTTTTGGGATGATTTGGAATTATATTAAATATTTTTAAGAAGGCATTGATCCCAATGCAATTGCTGCAAAATTAGTATTTTTTGGTCCCCTCGCCAACACTGCTTTGGGATCGCTGTGTTAACAAAACTGTGTAAAGTTATTTTGGGGCTTACAGTGTAATTGGCATTAAGTATAGGTTTACTTTAAACTGATGGAAAATCAGAGGCATTCCATGGATTGTAAAATCTGATACTAGGAGCTGTGTGTATGTGTGTGTGTGTGTTTTCACAGAAACTGTGATATAATCTGAAAACAGTAAAGCTTTTTTCCTCCAAACATTAATTCTGTCCCGCAAAACCAAACCAACATCTTTGCAATCTTGATTCTTAGTTTTATTACTAAATGTAGTGTGGATTTGGCCTTATAGATCTGATGTAGAATAAGTGAAAGTAGATTTTAAGTTGTGGCTCCTCCTTCCCCCATTTTTTAAAGGCAAAATTTGCATGGCCGGCATGCATCATTTCAATTTTTCACTTCAGATGCCGCAACCTCTAGAACTGGCATCATTCTATGAGATTAAGTGAGCTGATTTGTGCCTTCAGCAACAGACAATACACTAAGAATTTTGTCAAATCAAGCCAAAGTGATCAAGAAGTTAATGTAGTTCCAGTGCCATTAACTCTGTCACTGAGCCTCCACACTTGAAATTACTGAGGAAAATAAATGGTGCTTGAGTTATCCTGCTATAGACCTTGAAATAGTTTCCGGCACTGAGTTTATAAATAACACCAGAAGTCCTGCTGTTTTACCTCCTGTTTCACTCTTCTCCAAAGCTTTTAAAATTCAAGATTTAAACAAAATGGAGAAAAGGAAAGCACTCATTCAGCTGCCTTGTGGTTAATTAAATGAGAATTGCCAAGGGGAAGGAGGAAAAAAAATGTTATGAGTCCAACTTCCCTTTCTGTTTAATCCATTTTTATTTATTTGCATTGATGCAGTAAATAGGCTAAATTATAGCTCAGATTATCACAGTTACTTTGCAGCACAACCTTCACTTTTGTGTCACAAAACCTGTTGCGGCAGCTGGAGATAAAAACTGGGCCTCTGTATACAACTGGTGTGAAATCAGGCTTCCGTGAAGGAAGAAGTTTCACTCTATGGCACAAATGTGGGACAGGAATCTAAAATAACTTATCCTAAAGTGTTCCCAAGTTAGTCAAAACAGATGTAGGCTTTGTTTTATAAGAACACCCTGGTGGCTTTCCCCATCTCCGTTTCTTCCAGGCATTTTAGACAAAGATTTTCTACCATTAAACAGCATGGATTACCCACTGCCAAACTACTGGAATTTGGAAATTGATACAATAGTTAGGTTTTTCTTTTCTTTCATTCCATAGTCTGTATTTTTCAATTCTCTTTCCATCTGGGCTAACATACAGTACTGTACATTAATGGCAAAGTTTTATCATTTCATGTGCATATATGTTATCGTAATATATCACCTATATAACTGGAAGTTTAAATGGGTAACAAATGCCATAAATTGAATGATTTAAAGCAAAACTGTATCTTAATTTCATCACTGAATTTAGTCTGTCCTGAATACATATAAACAGCTAAAAAATTATATTAGATAAGATGAACTTGCAAATAAGAGTGTATACTCAGACAATTTCTTTGTTACCTAAAGTAGCTAAGTGTTATCTTTGGTATGCTGAAATATAATAGATATATTAGGAAGAGAATGAAATGTATTCACTCTACCTGACATAAAAATCCTGATTTATAATTTATGAATAATAGCCCTGTTACCTTGGAGAAGAAGCAAGAATGGACAGATGAATCTATTTCTAGATTATATCATTTCTATATGTATTATTTCTTAGTTTGCTTGCATCCCTAAACAGATCAGTAAGGTTCCAAGATTTTTTGAATCCTGCAAGAAAATTCACTTTTTATTTCCTATATAGTTTCTCATGAAGCATGTTTTAAAATATATTTTATCTTACTTTTAATTATTGATTAAGATATATTGCAGCTACTCAGTCCCATAAACTCTGGGCTATTTACAAATATGAAACAATAAAAACTATTAAAATCTAAAACCCCATAAGCAGCCTGGATGAAAACCATCAAATAATAACATATCCAATCAAACCAGTATACCGAGTATTTTCACTGTGAGTTGAAATGAAACCATTTAAAGCAATTGTTGCCTTGATCATGAGGATGCATTCCACTGCAATTTATATTCAGCATTTCCCATATATTTACAAACATCTTGCTCTGCATTTCTCAGGCTTGGTACTAGATGGCAGTTGGTTGTTGTTATAACTTACATTCCTGTCTTGGGAAACTTCAGCTCCCAATATATCTTCCACAGGCCCAGTTACTGGATCAAGATGAAAGAGGTGAATCGGTATAGGCAATACAGATATGCATGGCCAAATCTGATGCCTAGTACAAATGATACCATCAGCGTATGAATACATAACTCTCCACCAATCAGAATGCCACTCAGTCTACTCTGCTGTCTTTGATCAATTGATGTATCATTTACTTTGCAGATACTGATACACTTTAACACACAATATCCTGTTGGCCATTCACTGTGGATATGATTTATTTCTTATTATCTATAGTTTATGTTCAATACTTTGGGTCAGAATTCCAGGGTTTTGATATTTCTCTGCCTCGCAGCCTTATTCTTCTTGATACACATGCTACTTGTAAAATTTGTTTTAAGTAACTTAGTTCTTTGAACTGCCACATTCATTGCTTAGCTTATTTGCAGGGTGTTGAGAACTTTTGTCTACTCCTTTCCTTTTACTATCCAGATGCAGTCCCTAAAATTTCTTAACATCTTGAAAGTTTCCTTCTGTTTTAACTCTATTTAGCTAAAGTGTATAAACTCTTCATAAATTACTTAGATGAGGCAATAGAAGGGGAACTCATCAAATTTACAGATGATACTAAGCTGGCAGGAATAGCCAACATCCCAGAAGACAAGCTCAGAGTCCAAAAAGGTCTTGACAGACTTGAACAAGGGGCCCTATCCAACAAAATGAATTTTAATGTGGAGAAAAGCAAGGTTTTACACCTAGGCAGGAAGAACCAAAGGTAGAAGTATAGATTAGGTGAAACCTGGCTCAAAAAACAGTAACTGTGAGAGCGACCTTGAAGTCCTAGTGGATGATCACTTAAACATGAGTCAGTAGTGTGCAACAGCAGCCAAAAAAGCTAATACAATCCTTGGTTGTATAAACAGAGACATAGAACCAAAATCACGTGAAGTATTAGTACTGCTTTATAAAGCCTTAGTAAGGCAACAGCTGGAATATTGCATCCAGTTTTGGTCACCACATTACAAAAAGGAGGTTGACACTTTGGCAAAAGTGCAAAGAAGAGCAAATAAGACGATTAAGTTTATTAACATATGTATGTCTTCAAATGTTTTTGTTTTGTTTTACATATGTTTTTGCTACTTTTCAGCTTTTTTATTTTATTATGTTGGCCACATAGTGCCCTAGACTTCTCAATACGAAAGACAGAAAAAAATTGGAGGGTTGATGTGGTAGAGAGAGCAGAAGAGAGGAGAAAAAACAATATCTTTAATATCATCAAACAATAACATTTACCTGTCGTGGGTGTTTGGGTGGATAAATATGACAAATCCAATATAAACATCTGGCTGGTTGTGCAATGAATAACAATAATAATAACAACAAAACAGCAACATCAATCCAGGGCTACATAGAAGCTGGATTCTGGTTTAGAATTCATTTTTCTCCAAAATAAGGTGTGCAAAAATTCTATGTGTCACAATTTTTTTTTCATTCCATGGAATAAAAGACTGCGTTTCTTTTTAGAAAAAGCCTGGACCTCAGCATTTTATAGAATCTATTTAGAAAATGCAAGGTTGGAAGGGGTCCAGTATGTAATGTCACAGTAATAAACCAATAGACGGAGCATTTTGTCACAGATAAGACTTCATGAACATGTGAGTCTTTTGAATCTCCTTGAAGCTATTCATTCTTCTTTTAGGGGTTGTTTTTGTTTGCTAATGTTCTGTTTACTCAGCAAGTCCCGCAAAGACGGTCAAAACTAAATGTCGAAATTTGCTGTGTGACAATTACTAATTTCTTGCAGCCTGCTTTACATAATTGTACTTGACTAAAGACAAACGTGTGTTAAATTGGTTCACTGATGATTTGGCAGCTTAAGGACAACATAATAATCAAATCAATCAGTTGCAATTGTTAGTTTGTGGGTCTTTTCTCACCAAAGACAAATGTTTGCTGGTTTTCTCTGTTGCTAGTAACTGTCTTTAAAGTCCAGTGGAAGAGAAATATCATAATTCATTACAAGAGAATTCATGGCAGAATTCTATCTACATCCTTAAGGAAGCAAATCATGTATTGACCACAATAAAATAAAATCATAAAAGGAAGTTGACTTTTATAGCCAGTCGCTATTCTCTCCCACTCTAGTGGGCTTGAAACAGGTATTTTTTTAAAAAATTGAGATGCTGTGAAGGCAATTTGATGTTACTATTCAATACACGTTTGACCCTAGCAGTGAATAGAAAAGTTTGCAGATGTAATCATGTTTATCCTCACCATCCAACTTGGGCCTTCATAACTCAGTGGGTGCTTAGTTCTTATATCTACTGTGAGGAATAACACACTTCATAGCTGAGACTGAGAAATGAAGATTTGAGGTGGGTGATGAAGCACAAAAATGTGAAAGTATGTAAGGTGGTCAAATAGCTTCCTTCTTGTTCCTTGTAGTAGTGCTGGTTTCAACAAGTGCATTTCCTTAAGCTTGGGAGGAAAATAATGCTAACTGGGGCTGTACATCTTCCTACCTTTGTGATGGTAAACCTATGACACACATGTCAAAGGTGACATGCTATGATATTTTGGGTTCACCAATGCTTGACAATAACTAGCATGCCCTTTTCTCACACAATTTTTGGAGTTTGTGGAGTCTGCAAGAGAATGGGGGTCCTTTTGGGTGGCCTCCAGAGCTTCTAGAAATTATGTGAGAAGACTAAGCTCTTGCATGGGTGGAATCCTCCCAAATTATGCAAGAATGGAGGTGTTTTAGTGTAGTTTTGGGGGGCTGCCCGTGAGCATTCTTTGAAGCTGCTTCAAGAACAAAGGGATAGAAAGTCTCAGGTAAGCCAAGGGCCTGTCAACAGAAAGAAAACACCAACTGAGGGTAAGCAGAAGGCACAGATCCTGGGAAAGGTTGGGCTGCTGGGAAACTTGCACCATTCCCCAAGGCTCATGTGAATTTCAAATTTTCAAAAGTTATGTTTGCAGGAGTCGGACACACAGAAACAAAACAACTTAACATATATTCTTTTAATGAAAACAAGATGTGTGTGTTTGTTTCTCTAAGTGTTAAGCAATTAAAACTGCTCCATGGCATATAGTTTGTCAGATGTGCAAACTCTTGTTATCTGGGTGGTTTAGGGGAATTTGTGTGGCTCATAGAAGCTGAAGAAATGCTAAAGAAAACATGCCAATCTTTCTGGAGTATTTCCAGATATTAAGTCCCCAAATTCTGCTTCCAGAATTTTGGACTTTCAGTTTGTGGTGGGAAGTTGAAAATGATAGAGGTCTGGATGTAGGCTGCGAAATGTAAGTTAAAATATTTAGTCAGCCAGTTTATTACTAATAAGGATAACAGAAGTGATTCAGTCATGCATTACTAGTTAAAACCATGTGGAAGTTATATATGAAAGGGTGTGAGATCGTGGTCACTACTTCGGTCCCATGAATATCATTTATTTTATCCTTAAATTATGATATTAAGACTAGCCTCTCCTTATAAACATATCTGATATCTTCTCCAAGAAGTCTATTCTGAGTAGCCCTGCCAAAGGAGTGAGATGCAGTGGTAACTGTAGAAATATTCAGAACTACCAAGGTGGCAATGGTGACATCAAAGCCCTGTTCCTTTATGTGTATGCAATGTTGACTCATATACAAAATTGCAATGCCAAGACTCCCATTTGCCTTGGGAACTGGACTACACAAGTAGCGGGCAAATACATGAAGCTTTCTTTGCGCAGGTGCGGGATTAGGTTGCACATATGAAACCATCCCCTCCCCTTGCCATTGCTACCGGTGCTGGTCCGTGGAGCCAAAAAGGTTGGGGACCACTGATGTAGAACATTTTAGAACCTACTAAGATCAGGTTGCTTCAAAGCTTGGCTATTCCTTGGTGAGTTTAAGATCTAGACCAGGGGTGTCAAACTGCCGGCCCGTGGGCTGGATGCGTCACGTGGAAGCTGCACCCATCCCATTGCCAGCAATGGCAAAACTGGCCTGATATGTTGTGCAATGTCACGTGACGTCGCAAGTTTAACATGTCTGATCTAGACAGCTATGAAATGAGTGACCACAGTCATCACTATGGGGAAATCTATATTGATCAGGATAGAATAAGAGTCTGAAACAACATACAAGATAAAAGAAGATGTGGGAGAGGAACACCATATAAACTTATATATATTTAATTTGAACCCTACAATTTAATACTTGGGCTCTAGTTGGACTTTAATTTAAATACTATTTTATATTTATGTTTTGATTGTGAGCTACTGAAATAACTTGTATTATAGTATGAATACGAGTAAACCAATAAATTAATAATGCCTAGTTAGTTTTTAAAAAACGATTTAACATCTTATGGCTCCTTTAATAAAGCAATGTCTTTATTTCAAATCCATCTGACACTTCATGAAATATGTGAAATATGTGGTATATATGGTAATAAAATTATACATGTTATTCTGATCCGGTAATGACCTGGAGAAGATCAGATTGCTATATAAGAATCAGGTACGGGAATGTTAGCAAAATCTATAGACCAGCTCTCTGACAATGGATGGGAGATTAAGAATCTTCTCCCTTCAAGGGACATTTCTCAAAATATACAAGCAGTTAAATTCAATATGCAGTCCTTAAAGTTTCTTGGTTTTCCAATGAGTTACAATGTTAATGTAAAGTTTTCAATGATTCAGAATTTTTCAGTAGTCCTGCTGCTGCTTCTTGCTGGCAGATCCTTGGGAAGTCCAGCAGTCAGAATATATAGACTATTTATCCATGACAAAGTCACATTTCCTGGGTGCACCACAAGGAGGTTAGTCTACATTGCATCCGGCCATAGGTTTAGCCATCCCAGTAAACTGCTCATATAGTATTTAATTCTATTCATAATTTTATTTATCACTCGTACTGTGCATTTTTAAAAATAATTTACTGCTCTGATGCTTTATATTTTTGATAATATTTGTGAAATTTTATGCATTAATGCTGTATTCTGCTATGCCATATGATAAATGTAATGATTTAGAAGTTAATTGCCCAATTCATATTGAATCAGTATGATTTTTTATAGAATCACTTTCCAGGTGAATTTCAGGGAATGTTTATAAACATAGTCCTTTCAAATAATGAAATCAAACATTTTTCATGTCTGCTCTTAACCTAGCTAAAGATTCTTATGCTTTTCATGGGAAATGTAAAGAAAGGATTGAAATAGATGATCAGCTAGGTAAATTTACATGGCTGTGTTTCAAAAATCTTGATTATTCAATTGTTGAAATACAATTGCTTGTAACAAATATGCAATATGCAGCATTTTATAGCTTGCAGGACAGTGCTTATATCAGAGACCTACTTAATTTTTAGTGCTTTAATGTGTTTATTTCTTTCTCTCTCATTTTCTCTCTCTCTCTACACACACACACTGATACACACATTTTGCATATGTATATGTATGTATATAATAGACATGTGTATGTAAAATAGATATATAACCACACACAGATTTGCACACTTGTGGTTTATTAGTTACTTCAAAAACTGTGTATATTATGTTCTCTAGTTTCAAAGTAACTACTAATAGAATAGAAGCAGATTCTCTTCATTTATTAGTTATAAATATTTCCATTTGTTATAAATAGTAACAATTAGTATGTTAGTGCTGTTTATTTGGCTGATAATGTAGGAAATGTCAGATTTGTTTAAAGGATGACAAGAATTCACACAAGTTTAAATTTTTCCAGAGTTGGTTAGTAAGTCAGCAAAGTCCAAAAATGACAATGTTGATTATTCAGCGGTGTCTGGGAAAAACATTAATGATTCTTCCCATAGCCTGTAAGGCTGAGTTCATTTAGAAATAGGAAGTGAAGCTCTATTAGTGTTGCAGAAAATGAAGTTAGACAGCTCAGCCAGATGAAAGGTGATTTTGGAATTTATGGTTAATGTAAGCTGTTTTTACAGACACAAACAAACATACACAGAGACATGCATAAGACCTTGTGTAAGCTGTTGTGGAAAGCAGTATAGACTGCAATCTCTTGCAACACACACCCCAAATACGAAATACTTTGCATTTCAGAACTACTGAAATGGCATAGGTATCAGTGAATTCTACTGGGAAAACCAACTGGAAATATTTTCCAGATCTTTATAGGATTAGGGTTGTGTAAATCACTGTGGGTTCTGTCTCCAAGGGCTGCTTTTCAGAATTTGGTGTGATGTGAGTAAGGATAAGATAAAAATGTAATAAATAAATATCCCTGTGAGAAGTGGTAATAAATCGTTCTAGACAACCTTCCTTTTATTCTGTTAATAGTACTTGTCATTTTCAGAGAGGAAATTATGGCTTCTCTTCTCTTCCAGTGAATGTAGCAATTTAAAATGGATTAGACTGAAAGGAGATATTGCCTGAGTAGAAAGGGTGAATGGAAGGTCATAGAACTATTGTGCCTTTATGTTACACAAATTCCCTTGTGGAAAAAGGAGTTGCTCAGCATTAATAACCTCATTCTTGCTACAATGAACTGCTCACCTTCAGTATTATTGGCTTCTCCATGGCATGGCTTCATATCAAAGACCTGCAATCTTAGGGATGTTCTGGAATTCCCAGGTAGATTTAGACTAGCTTTATGTTTGTATCTTGTCACAGTTTTTCCAATCTCAAAATAAAAAGAGGAATGGGTGAAAATGATATACTTCTACTCTTAAGTCTCTCACCAGGATTTGATTCTGTTTTTCATAATAGGAAGGAAAATGATTCAACATTCAGGAGCTCCTTTAAACATTTCTTCTAGAAGCCACAAAGCAGCCATGTCTTTTTTTGTTTTTTAAAGTAATTCAAAAGTTTATATGCTGGTTTCAGAAAGCATATGCACAGATAGCCACTTTGTCTGGGAAAATGTTTCCATGAAGCTATTTTATTTATTAGATTTGTAAAGTTGCTCAAATCAAAAGCAACTCTATATCCTGTATCTAGCGGGCTACCCAACTAGAAACCTACAGCTCCAAACAACTTCTTTCAAAGGATTTGCAAAACCTTGTTTCTGCTTCCAGTATGGGCAAAAGTGCCATTCAGAGGCTAACTTAATGTTTTCAGTGAGCCTCTGGAGAACAGACTTTTACTGTTCATCCCATTAATATGGTCTTCCGAAGCTTGTCCTGTATAGGATAGCTGTGTTTGTATAGCATGGCTTGAATACTATTGAATACTCTATGTATTGATTATCGCTTGACTACAGGTAAATAATATCAAGGAGCAAACTACTGGTTCAGGCTTCATGTTGGTCATAGTTATTTGTAAGTTTTTTATCTGATTTGTGATATATCTGCAATTGCCACCATACACTAAGGAAGCTATGACTATATAAATTACTTGTGTGGTTAATGACACAGTTTAACTTGACCAGATATGGAAATAGGGCTGAAACAACTTCTATTGAATGAGGTGAAAAAGAACCAGGTTAATAAATACCTCAAGCAGTGTCAGCAGCTTCTTAGAAAAAGAACCAAGTTTTTATCAGGAGAGACCTATAAGTCCTGAAAACTTCCAAGGTCCTTTCAAGTGGGCTGAAGAGAACTGACCAATCACCAAGCCTGATATTAGATAATGCATTATGTAACCCAGCCCTCGTACAATTAAGGATCTAGATCAGCTGCCTCTTGGGGATGGGAACTCCCCGTCCTTCCCCTTTGCCAGGGATATCAGAGGTGTAGTGGCAGGTGGGAGGCTTGTGCCACGTGTGCGGCCAGAGCTAAAGGATGAGATTGGACAGTGGACGCTGAGCAGGCACGGGCCATGATGTGGCAGTGACAACGACTGGCTAGGCTGCCTTGCCATAGCCCCACCATCTGTCTTTACTTGCCCATGGCCACTGTGACTGGGATGGGGAAGCTTCCCGGCTGCCCAGTGCATGCAATGAACCAGAATGTATGACCCCCCCCACGCCTCCGCCTCCGCCTGCCACTTAATGGGCCAGCCTGACAGCCATAGCGCTTGAATCACCTGCACAGTGTGGGCTGCAGAGCCCCAAGTATACAAGTGTGGGGCAAGTGGCATGGGGCTGAGTGCAACTTATTGGATGCTCTGGCTCATATCCAGCTGCCCATTGCTGCTGGCCAATGAGCGCCCAAGGGGCCAAAGAGCTGCAGTTGCTACCAGGCCAGGCTGGGGTTGGTTGAACCGGCAGGAGCTGGCCCCTCACCATCTCCAGGGTAGTCAGATCTAAACCTATCTCAGGTGGATCTGGCCTGTGGGCTTTGTGTTTGACATGTCTGAGCTAGATGGTTGTATTCATCAGAGTTCTGAACAGTTTTAAAGACTACCTGTGACATAATTAAACCAGCACCAATACCAACAGGACTGCTGAATCTCCCTCTCTCACTTTATCTGCTTCTTTTTTCTAACTGTTTTAATTTATTTAATTAAACAGAATAGGAAAAGAAAATGGGAAGAAAATACAGGAAGGAATATTACATATGTTCACCTCTTTGAGTTATCTAGAAACATAATAAAAGTGGAGTATAATTAAAAATGACTGAATGAATGAATGAATGAGAAAAAAAGAAAAGAAAAAGAATTCTTGTACTCAGAAATATGATTCTGACAATTTCTGACTTGTTAAATTTAACAGGGCTTTGTCTTGCTCTTTGTAATGGTATCACTTCTTGCTAACTAAATAAAAACATTGAAATGTATTTTGAATTTTTGAGCTCATGCTGTCTTCATGGATTACTAAAAGCACCACGAATGCTCTGTGAAGAATTACCTTAGAAAGAACCAACTTCAAATTAGTCAACAATGTTGTCTGTCAGTTAAGAATTAGTAAGTTCAATGAGATAAAAATCTCACATGTTTCAGTGTCCTCTATGTATGTCCACCTTTCTGTGGAAAGGTGTAAATCTTTTTTAATATAAGATTCATTTATGACTGCATAATACCACACATGGGCATCTACACTTAAGTGAAAATTCGTCAAAGAACAGTCTGCTGACTCAATACTCAACCATATTTGCTAGGCTCTCCCTCAAAATATTAAAAATAACTATAAGAGATTTGGAGAACTTTCTTCCAGTGCATAACATAATTCAATATTGTAATGATATGATATGTGGGAATGACTTTGGAGGTGATGGAAAAGATACTACCTAGGGCTATGGCCTTTCTTATCTGACCATTCCCTACATCAGGGGTAGGCAACCTTGGCTCTTTTATGACTCCTCAGCCAGCTCAGGAATTCTGGGAGTTGAAGTCCAGGAGTCATAAAAGAGCCAAGGTTGCCTACCCCTGATGTAGGGAATGGTCAGATAAGAAAGGCCATAGCCCACAACCATATAATGGTGGAGAAAGAAGCTTAGAAAGGACCCCTACGCCAAGTTGTAAAAAAAGATAGAGGAAGATTTATACTTTCAGACTTGCAAGATTCTGTTAATGAAGCCTTACAATAAAGTCGTATTTCTTGCCTGGTCTACTTGGGAAAATTGACAGGTATGAAAGCTTAATTAGGACTATGCCAAAGCCTGTTCTCAGTTGTAAGAAGATTCTTTAGTTTCATTGCATTTCAATTGAAGAGGAGGATAAAATAATAAAAGAATTGTTTCATGAAATAGATTGAAAATATCTACAGACCCCTCACATCCTGGACATAAACTGTTTTAACTTCTTCCCTCAAGACAACACTATAGGGCATTGCAAACAACTAGACACTTTTTCTCCCATGTCATCACTCTACTAAACAATTACTTCCCACAACACTGTCTTATGTCTTAGGATGTCAAACCACATAGTAGCTGTATTACTATCATCCTTCTCATCTTTCCTATTACCTATTCCTTTAACATCTTATGTTGTTTTTATCTTATGATTTATGTTGATTGTTTTATTTAATATCCTATGACTATCACTGGGTGTTGTATTGTATGAGTTATGATTGTATTTTATGATTATTATCATGATTTATCATTTGTTGCTTGCATGTACAATGAGACCTTACGTACCGGAGAAAAATTCCTTGGGTAACTAGTCACACTTGGCGCATAAAGAATTCTATTCTGTTCTGTTCTATTCTGCTGTTCTGTTCTGTTGCATTCTATTTTATTCTGTAATGAGATTGGCTCCATCCATCCATCCATCCATCCATCCATCCATCCATTCTATGGTCTTGGAGAGAACTCTGCTCTTTTATCAAGTTACACTGCACTCCAAAACTTATTTGACCAGATACTTTTTTATTGATTTTTTTTCTTTGCACTTACTATCTTGTTTACTTGCCTGGACTACTAGAATGTTCATCTACTTGGAATTCCGGCATGTATTTTCTACCAAAGAACATCAAGCAAGTCAGATTCTTTTACAGTTGCATGCACAACTGTGGGTTAGAACACATGTGGAGTAATAAACATATTTTCTATGTGCAATTGAAGTTCAGAAATGAAAGAAAATTGATGGAAATTGATCGAGGAACACTTCCTGTTAATGAAGTTCTGCCTTATAGGACTACAAACCAAAAGGCCATCAGATTTAATTGATTTTATTGAGTTTTACTACATTTGGTTTGCATTTAGTAGACAAGAAAAGACCACCCATCTGTACACACTATTTATTTAAATTAAGAACAGCATTTTTATAGTTCCATGTATCTATATCTGTAAAAAATTGCCTAATTATAAGAATTCTTCAGCTCTTCAAAAAGGACGTGGGCTGTTGAACATGACTCCATGTATTTACTGTAAGCAATTTTATTTAGTTTTAAGTAAATTCTGTTGATGTACTATAACTTTGTTTGGCTTAAATCTGGCACACCTACTTTTTCCAAAAATACCTGCTTGTTTTCCATCAAGCCTGATTTAAACTGCCTTTCATGTTCCCAATGGTAGTTCATTCAGTCAGAATATCTTGGCCAGAATGCCTCTTTGATATTTTTTTTCTCTTAACTCTCCCTTCCCTTTGCAAAGGCCTTCCCTTCCCCCAATGATTATATGGAATCCATCAACCAGCAAGACCAGGAGGTCTAGCCATGAAACCTCCATTCATATCAGGTTCTTGGGAATCTGAAGTGGCAACTTCTAAGACAGCACTCTGGAAATTCATTTTCTCTTTTTCTGTCATCTATCTCCCTACGATGGATCCGTGTACCTGAAATCCTGTCAGAAACACAGATAGACATATTTCAGGAACAATGGATGACCCTAGGAGGAAATCCTGTTAAGCACTGTTCATTTAAAAATACCTAATAGCCTGAAATCAGTTTGTTTTCTAATTAGAGAAAATGTGTTCGGATCCTAAGATATGGTTCATAATATGACTGGAAAAATTGACAAAGATGTTTATGTATCTCTATACAGAATTGTATTCCTCAATTTGGAGCAGCACCCTTCCCCCCAAAAAAAGATATATTTTGTACCCACTCTGCTGAGGTCTGGAAGGCACTTTGTACCTAGTTCTGTTCCTAGGCCTGAAGGCTGTGTGTCTATGGAGCTGCTGTTGTGTTTTGCATCATCTTTTTATAATTGCTTTTAGTCTGGACTACCATTTTTATTTAACCTCTTTTAAAAGCTGCTTTTAATTGTCTGTTTGATTTTGTTAGTCACCTAGTCTTCTGGAGTGAGCAGCCATAATAAATTTGAATGAATGAATGAATGAATGAATGAATGAATGAATGAATGAATAAATAAATAAATAAATAAATAAATACATACATACCCTCCTGTATTGTGGAAACCATACCCCAACCTCTGAGCTATTCTGCCATTAGTACAAATCTATTTGACTTTGAATCTATTTTTATGGAATTTTCTTTTACATGTACTGTACTATATTGCTGGTATAAACACACACTTCATTCAACCAAGATTATATGACTTTAAGCTTTCATATAACAAAGTGACATATATTCATTCAAAGAAAGATGAAGAGGAAATAGGGAATAGTTTATATGGGGGAAAGCAATTTTGGGAGTGGTAATGAGAAAAGCAGATATGACAAGAACAATTCTTTCTTTTCCCATCCTGCAATTCAAATTTCAAGTACTGTAACCTATCACAAAACCATGTGTGAAAATTTGACATGGTTCATCCACTAGTTAACTAGGTAATGATTTGATGTTTTGGAAAATTTGATGTTCTGGAAAATGAGCAAAAGGAAGGCTCTATTTTAAACTGGAATCAAAATGCATTTCTCAGTCTGAGTGTCTGAATTAAGGTGATCCACACAATTGGAAGCAAAATACAGAATTACAGAATTGGATAGGACCTTGGGGGCCTTCTAATCCAACTCTCTGTTCAGGCAGGAGACCCTAACCATACCAGACAAATGGCTATCCAATCTCTTCTTTAAAACCTGCAGGACGGAGCACCCACAATCTGTGGACTGAAGCTGTTCCACTGATTAATTGTTCTCCTTGTCAGTAAATTTCTCCTTAGTTCTAGGTTGGATCTTTTTTGTGTATTTCTTTATCAAATGGCTGAACATATATTAAGTCCAGACAATCCATTCTTTTACTCAAGTTTACTTCCTGAATCAAGGCACCAAAACTATGTGGAGCACAGAAACATGGGCAAAAACATTTTTTCTAAATTCAGTCCAACTCAACAATCTAAAAAAATTGAAATTTATTCACAGCTAATTCACTGCAAAAAAAAGCATCAATGTCATGGAGTTTTATAATTATAATTATATAATAATATTTTATAATTAATAATTAATAAATATTTAAGAAATAACTATATTCTTGTGGCCAAACTAGCAACCCAACTAGTTCTTGAGTAAAGGTTTCCCCTATCCAGTTGTGTTCAACTCTAAGGGGATGCAGCTCATCTCCATTTCTAGCTGGGAGAGCCAGCGATGTCTGAAAACACTTCTGTGGTCATGTGTCCGGCATGACTAGACATCAAGGCTCAGTCAATTCTGTTTTCTTCCACCAAAGTGGTACCTACAGTATTTATCTACTTGCATTTGCATGCTTTTGAACTGTTAGGTTGTCAGGTATTGGGGCAAGAATGGGAGCTTACCCCATCATGTGGTGCTTGGGTAATCAAATTATTCCATATGATATTTTAAAACAGGAAAAAATGTCATTGCCTCAAAGTGGCAGAATGATGTCAAGGAAATGTTAATGTCACGGTTCCGACTGACGAGCCCAACTGAGCAAGCACCATTGAGACAATCTGATCTCTTAATGCAAAATTTTATTGAGTACATCATTTCCAGTGCTCCAACTCGGTTAGGATTATGGTTATGTTTATGGTTATTATTTCGGCATGAATGAAGCAAAACCAGCTCTGTCTAATTCCTGCACAACCCACTATAGTTAAAACAGAATTCTCCCTGCCCCTATTAGTGCAGGTCATATGGTCCAATCGAGCGTCAAGATATTATTATGAGAAAGTGTTTCGGTGTATTTGCAAACATCTGCTGAAACATCCTTTGTTCACATGGGCCAACTTCTTGTTGTCTGGAGCCTGCATTCCATTTCCCCCTCCCCTCTGCCTAGTGCATTGGCAAGCTGAGGAGCAATAATGGTGGCCACATCATACAGATGCTTCAAGCTTGACAGTTAAAATGAAATTGTGCAAGAAAGAGTCCTTGTTCTCCAACCTTCTCAGAGTTGAATAATATACAAAATGGTCCAGGACACTAGCACTTTTTCTTTAGAAGATAACACCAGCAATACAAATCCTATGAAGAAGGCAAGCTCTTTCATTCCATGAAGTCACTGTTAACTGCACTTATGGATTTCACTGTTATGAGATTTTGTGCAGCTTTGAGAAGGAGAAGGCTAAATTGTATAGAATTCTATGCATTATGTTTAAAAATCTAATGTATGTTTTTATAAGTGCTTATAAAAGGTCAAGTTGAATACAGTGAAATCAAACTGAAATTCTTTGTTTTTGAAAAAAAGTATGATATTTCATCTCAGAACTACCATCTTTTCCAGTATTTCTATAATATCAAGCAAGAGTTGTATGTAATTGTTATAAATTTTCCTTAGGAAATTAGCTAAACAGATCCTTCAAGAGAACATCACATCTCCAATGATGAATAAAGAAGTACAGTAGAGACCTGCATTGTATCTTGACTTCTTTGTTAGTCTTGCCATTTTGCCTTCTTATTCTCAGCAAGCATTTGATTTTTGTACTTGTTCTTCAGTTTTACATCTTCTTGTTATGACAGGTGAATATATATACAGTATATTCATTTTTCTGGTAGTTCACCTGGTCATTTCCCTTTCAGCTTATGAGTGACACCTTTTCAGCTGTAGCACACCTGACACAGTCAAAACAAACCTTTCCATGGCACCAGCTTTTCATAATAACTTTTCATTATTTGATTTTTATTGGAAAGTAATGCCAGATGGCTGCTTTTAGTGGAGAGGAGAAAAGATTTATGTATGTCATCAGGATGGCACCATGGATTGCAAGAATTGAAGGAAAAACTGCAAAACAATCTGTGAAGTGATTGAACAATCACAGAATACACTCTGGGTGTGCTGCCTGCAATAATTTTTTTTAGGTCTCACCTAGGCTAAAAAATGGTCAAAACTCAAAATACTTTATTTTGCTCATTGAACAGCCTTATTTAATACAAAGCATTAAATAAAATAAAATAAGATAAATAAGACAAAATGCAATAAAAATAAATTGAACACTGTCACTACAAATGAAACTTTTGTAGTTCAAGTAAATTATTTTGAACATTGGGAGTATTCATGCTAAGCTTCATTTAAGACCTTCATAGATAAAGCTAGGAACAGTTAAGAAAGAGGGTTAGCAGTTATTGTTATTACTAAACTTGGAAGAAGTTTAATTAAGTTAAGTTTATAATAAAGTCTCTGTTGAATCTTGTTGGCTATTAAACAAAAGCTGGTGACATTTTAGGGGTGTGCATCATTCTGATCAGTGAAGAGCATAGTGGCTCACATGGTTAGAATGCTGGGTTGACAATCAGCAAGCCCACATTCAAAACCCGAGTGTTGCTGTGTGACAGAGTAAGCTGCCCATTCGCTCCAGCTCTTGTTGATCTAGCAGTTTAAAAGCATGCAAAAAGTAGATAACTAGGTACCACGTTGGTGGGCACTTAATAGGGACATGAAAGGAGCCCCCAACTGGATGCCCCCTGGGCAATGGTGTTACACCAGCTAATTCTTTCAGTCCAGAAGCACCTGGCTATATTTTCCAGGGCCTTAATTGATAATACTGTATAAAGCATACTACATTTTTTAACAGATGAAATAGTTTAATGGTCTTTTACCAGATACAGAGGGAAGGCTGGCACCAGACAGAACTGGAATCAATCATCTCCAAAAAATGTGCTACGGATCTTGAAACATATAGATCAGAGATGATAATCAAAACATTCTAAACTCTGTGCTTTTAATGTGATACTTCATTGGCAACCTGTGCACAGTTTGTACTTCCTGACATCTTCTTGTTTAACAAACAGCAGTCCAGTTCTATTTATGATCAGGAGATTAAAAATGTTTTTTGTTCTTTATGGAAAAGTGGATAGATGCATTACTTAACAGTTCTGTTCATGTTTATAACTGGATTTGGAAATAATGTGTTTTATTATATAATGTACATGAACAGAAATGTAATCTGGTCCCAATATTTTACAGTCAATAGAATAATAAATCCCAGATTTTTATTTGGAGTTAAAACATCAAAGTGTGACCTCATCATGCCCTTCTCCCATTGGATCACACTATCATCTCAATCTGCTATAGAAAACTATAGCTCTTTTCTCATCCCCATATTCACATAGAGAGTAAGCGGAGCAATGGATGGAAACTAATCAAAGAGAGAAGCAACCTAGAACTAAGGAGAAATTTCCTGACAGTTAGAACAATTAATAAGTGGAACAACCTGCCTCCAGAAGCGGTGAATGCTCCAACACTGAAGGTTTTTAAGAAGAGATTGGACAGCCATTTGTCTGAAATTGTATAGGGTTTCCTGTCTGAGCAGGGGGTTGGACTAGAAGACCTCCAAAGTCCCTGTTATTCTGTTATTCTGTTCTGTTCTGTTTTGGGTGGATGACCTCAGCTTTTATGCAGATGGAAAGGAACAGAGGAAGGCCAGTATCAGAGGCACAAACAGAAGCAGCACCTTGCAGTGTCAACCCTGATGTACAGAACAACAAAGCTGATTTAAGTCATATAGGAACTGTTACCTAGAGAAAAGGACTGAAACACTTTTTTAAAGTCCAGAACAACATAATATTCAAAAGCAGCTCACTATATTTGGGAGGAGGAGGAGGAGGAGCAGGAGGAAAAGATATACAATAACACCAGACTTGCAAGATTCTGCTATTGTAGCCATTTTCAGTAACAATAAGTTTAGCCTTCCTGTGGAGATAATATCCTGGTCTGATCTATCTGATGGGGCTGCATAGATAATATTCCATTAGAATGACTGCCCAGTTAAGGACTAGCTAGGGAGGGGGTGGGGAGACTCCTGTATTATTAACTGATTATTTCTTTGAAGACAGTAGTCAGTCAATGGATCTTCCTAATGCTAGAATGATAGTCTTTAGAAATGTTTTAATGTGAAATCTCTGCTGGTCAGGAAATAAAGTGGATATGCATATATGAAAAAGAGTCTAGGAGTTTGGAGGAAACAGAGAATGAAAGAGAACAAAGACAGAACATTTAGAATTCCTCAACAGTATTAGATAACACTGAAAGATAAACCTGAAATTGGCAATTTGTAGGGAATCTCTTTTTTGTGCTGCTTGCCACCATTCATCCTATAGCTGTGTATTTCCAGATAAAAGATTTGATACAGTATTATATATGAACTAGGTTAGATTACACCATACATTTCCCCACATGCTAGTCCTCATCTGCAGCCATGTGAACAAGAGAAGAAAAAAAGACAGCCTATGCTATTTTCGATTTGCGCCTTTTCCCCCTTTACAGAGAATGCCCTTTATGTGGGATGTTATTTTTACTCCATCACTGAAGGGAAGATTAAGCTTAATCCTAAAGCTTAAAAGAAAATTGCAAACATATTGTCCATGTATCATCTGAAATGTTTTTTTTAAGTCCTTTAAATGTATATTATGTAGCCAGGCTTCTGTAGTTAATCCTGAAATATGTTCACACATTTAATTTCTGCTAAAGAGTGGTTCAAGAAAAAGAGCTCTCCAATATTAGTCTCCATAAAAGGGCATCACCTAAGAAAGGGAACACAATTAAGCCCCTCCTAGCAATCTGTAAAATTCATTCTAGAATCTCACCTGGTATTCCTTCATGAATCCAGTAATTAATGTCTGTTCCTCCACCATCTTCAAAAACACTGGTAATGTTGAGAGGCTTCAAATGCTTCATGATTTCCTTCATGATGCAACGAGCCTTAAGGCTGCCCGTGAAAGCCAGGCCAGTGGGCGTAAATGTTCCTTCGTCTGATTCCATAACCATATCAAAGTTGGAAATGTTTACCTGAAAAACAGAAAGTGAACTTCTATTGAAATATAGATGATGTTGAAAGGGCAATTTGGCAAGTATACCATGTCAGTTGTCATTTTACTTCCTGGGATGCCATGAAATGAGACAGGAAAATTATCTAGTGCATATTGTTTTGATAAACTGCAATTTTAATTACATGGCTAAACCATGAAATTTGTACAATGTTGTCTATAACCCTTGTTTACAGACTCGATTACATTGTACTTTGCAGTCCTAGCTTGTGGGAGCATTTAAAATCCCAGTTTCTAGATTTTGAGATAAATAGTGATTTTTTCCTTAGGTAATTATCACACTGGATAAAATAAATGTAAACTAGGTGAATAAATTTTTACCTTTTCAAGTGAATAAATAATATGTTATGTGTCTTCATTTATTAAACAAATGCTGGGATATAAATTACTGCTTCCTGCATGCCTTTTCAAAATTCTATGCAAATATTAATTAAAATGGTTTCAAAATATTAAGTAGCAAGTAATTATTACAAAACCAAATACTTCCACCCTGGGAGTGCTGATTAATTTTCTGGATACCCTAAGGGGAAATTTTGAAGTTTGGATCTAGGAGTTTCATTTAATTTCTTTTCTTTTTTTTTGATCTTGAAACATCTATGTTTAGTTGCAAAAAAGAAGGGAACAATTGGCATTGCCACAGCCATATAACGGTGCTAGCTCCGGAATCCCAGCTTATGTTTCACTTAATAGTGCAAGGAGATTTTTTAGCTCATTATGGCGGCCTTTCCCAACCAGCTGCTTTTCAGAAGTATTAAATTTCAACTCCCATAATCCTCCAGCGACAATGGCATACCAAACGGTCTATCATATTATGCTGGTAAAAAGCATTCCTTTGCTGCTGCACTCTATATCTCTCCAGTTAGCACTTGCTCAGATAAATCTCTAAATTGCAAATGTGGTCCTTTAGAAGGCATGCAGCCTGTTCGGGACTGGTAGCCTGCTCTATTCATGGGGGTCAGATTTCCTACCTAAAATATCTCCATGTCCTTATCTATTCCACACAGAAAGGAGAAAAGTACATTGCTAGACACCCCCCCACCCATTCCCCAGGTTTCTCTGTACATGGCTATGGGTGTATGGTGGCTGCTTTGTAAAAATTAGAGTTGGTAGGAAAGAGAAAGTTACCTGCCATCCTAACGTTGTTCTTCTTGCATGTAAATACCCATTGAAAGCTATGATGATGTCTCAAAATTTCAGTTTTGCAACTGGGTATTTTTCCTGACAGCTGTGATCTTGGTTGAAGGTTAGCATAGAACACTTACAGGTAAATATTATAGATATGTATGTGTGTGAAGGAGAAGTTAGGATGTTTGGTGAGGCAGGTACATACTGCATACCTAAGCAAGAAAAATCAAGGTGATTGTTTTTCCTGGAATTTAGATTGACTAGTAATTTACTGGAAAGATTAAGCTTCAGATTTTCCAGCTTATAAAATGATTAGATTGCCCCAAGTTCAGGGTACAGGAGATGGGGTGAGGTGGGACTTTTCACAAATGAGAAAATAGCTTTTCCTTCGGTCCCACTGAGCTTCAGCATTGCAAATTGCAAAATAGATCTTTTGGAATTGCAGCTGACCCTCCTCCCTTAAAATTTGCAAAGTAGATCTGTCTTTCTCCCTTTGCAGGAAAAAAAAATTAAAAAAAAAATTAAAGACAGAGGGAGCAAGAAAGAAAAGGAGAACAGGAGTGGTAGGAAGAGGCAATAAGGTTGACAAAAGTGAGAAAAACTGGTCCTAGCCAATTCTAGTTCTGCCAGGTCCCATATTTATGATGGTTGCAGTGTCCTGGGGTCATATGATCCTCTTCTGCAAACTTCTGACAAGCAAAATCAATGGGAATAGTAGATTCACTTAACAATGATGTTACTAACTTAATTACTATGGCAAGAAAAATCGTAAAATGGGGCAAAATTCACTTAACAACTGTCTTGCTTAGCAACAGAAATTTTGAGCTCAATTGTCATAAATTTAGGTCTACTTGAACAAGATGTGCCATTGATTTAAAAAAGTCAAAACATAAGTGAATAATTGACAATCTTTGTGCATCACAATAATGTATCTCCATATGTTTTTTTAAAAAATCACTGCTACCAGGAATATATATGAAACAGATGAAATATCAGAGCATAAGTGAAACAAAAATATTGGTAGCAGGATTAAGCAAATCTGTTGTCTCTGATGACAGTTTCTCAATAGAATCGGGGGAAGAAAAGAGAATCCTTTACAATGGATTTTACAAGCTGGTGGCAACAGCACATTCCTCAATGTCTATGGAGATTCTCAGTCATCCAGGTCATGGTTGTCAAAGGTGTTTTTTCAAGAAGCAACTGGACTTTCTTGTTTTTCTTGAAGACATTTAGCTTCTCATCCAAGAAACTTCTTCAGCTTTGACTGGATAGAAATGGAAGGATTTAAATTCAGTCAGAGCTGAAGAAGCGTCTTGGATGAGAAGTGAAATATCTTCAAAGAAAAACAAGAAAGTCCAGTTGCCTCTTGAAAAAACACTTTTGGGAGCACATTCCTCAATTGTTATCTTTTTCAGTAATGGCTCACATCTTTCTAATATCAAATCCAGAATGGGAAGCACCATTAGTATATGATATGGTTACACCTCTCCACCCTTCTGTTTCTTATTCTAACTGTTTAATTTGGCACATATGTTTAAAACAACAAAGTTTCTACCAAAAAAAAAATCAGAATGAAAAAGAAACCAAAACCTATCAAAACTTTTTTAAAAGCAATTTTGTTAACGAATTAATTACAATAGCTAAATTATTGCAAACTAAAAGAAAGATAAAAAAATAGAAAAAAGGAAAAGTGCAAAGGGAAATAGTATAGTTAAAAAAAGTTAAAAAAAGAAAAGAAATATTAAAAAAGATAGTCACAACCATCATCTAAACATAGAGCAATTAACCAGCGGAACAACCTGCCTCCAGAGGCAGTGAATGCTCCAACACTGGAAGTTTTTAAGAAGAGACTGGATAGACATTTGTCTGTAATGATATAGGGTTGGACTACAGCAGGGGGTTGGACTAGATGACCTCCAAGGTCCCTTCCAACATTATTATTATTATTATTATTATTATTATTATTATTATTATTATTAATCATCGCACAGTCAGCCAGATGTTCAGATTGGATTTGGCATTTTTGTCTCCCTATTTAGTCCTTACCAAGGACCTGGGATAGGAAGATGTGGATGTTTGATGGTATTACAGATATTGTCTCAGGATGGAAGTAGTTCCTAGTAAGGTCGCCTTTTGCAATTGACTAATGGCGAATTTGTCAGTGCCAATGTTCAAGTGGTGCTCCAGTTGTTTTGGGATTGCACCCAAGGCGCCTATTACTACTACTACTACTACTACTACTACTACTACTACTACTACTACTACTAATAATAATAATAATAATGTATAAACAGTTTTAGTAAATTTCCACTTTTTCTTAAATTGTAAGCAATCTCTTCCCATATCCTATCTTTTATCTATAAATAAATCTATAGAGCATCATTATTAGAGTCCTGGTATCAGCAAATATTTATTAAGAGTTACCCAGAAAAAACAGTATATTTATTTTAATCTTGAGGAAATAACCCAATTTTATATTCTTTCCTTTTAGGAATAGCCTTCTGGACTGTATAGGTCATCCTTGACATATGTCCCTAATGGAGCCATAGAGTTGTATGTCACGACGATCATAATTTTATGACTTTTTTTGCACTGGTCATTAAATGAATCATCATGATCATTCAGTTAATCAGTAGTCATAAAACAAATAGCATAGTCCTTAAGCCAACCAATGTTTTGCTCTGAGCATAATTTTGTCAAAAATAGGAAGCAAGGGCTGGCTTTTAACAAAATATAGTCATGTTACTGCCTGATGCTGTAAATGTTTGTTAATGAAGCTGTGTTGCTGAGCATTCAAAGTTTGGTCACATGACTTAGAGTGGTTCAACTTTCATAACTTTGAATCTGGCTCATAAGTCTCCTTTCTCGGGTTGGTTGTAATTTTGAATGGTTGCTAAACAACTGGTTGTAAATTAAGGAATACCTGTAGCTGCTGGAAAGAATAATAGTTTGACATGCATTCAGATCTCTGATTAGCAATGGTACACCAAGTGCATGGTCTTACAGAACCTTGCTATAGATAACCTTATGAATCATTTAAGTTGTAAAGCATATCATTAACTTCTCTCTTCAACCTTTCTGCCATACCATTCCATTCTTTTCAGCCTCTGGATTCTGGACTTGTTAGAGAAGAGTGATACAACTGAAGTTATTAAAGTCACATGCAGTCTTCCCAAAGCCTTTGGTAAGATATCCAGAACTTTTTCAAAGGTTGTCACCTATTTGTAATTTTTAATGCAGGGAAATTGATTAAATATAAATGGCATAATCATATTAAGTGCATTGAATTAACCCAACCATGTAGTCCCATTCATCAATCATATGCCACTCCCAAGCCTGGATAAATGGGGAGGGTTAGGGAAAGCAATAGTGAACGACACTGTAAAAAATCTCACAAGAACACTTTATGGCAATAATTCAACATGACTCAGATATGGATACCAACAGCAGACCCTCTCGGCTGGATGATAACATTGAATTACCGTAAATGCCGGCGTACAAGGCGACCCGGCGTATAAGATGACCCTTGTCTTTATAGCCGGGCCACATTCCTAGAACATCGTCTTATACGCTGGAAACTACCAGTATTTCTGGCGTATAAGACGACTCGGCGTATAAGACGACTCCCGTCTTTGGCGCCGATTTCAGCGCTCGCGGAAGTCGCCTTATACGCCGGCATTTACGGTAATTTAGTATAATTTCAGCAATGCTGGAAGTAAATTGAATCTATTTTAGCTTTTGTTCTATTGTATTGAAATGTGTCCCTGTTATTCTGTTCGTAGCCCAAATATTATCTTGTGCTGCAAAGAAAAAAAAACATCCCTATGATAGAACAATAAACAAAGCAATGGAATATTTTGGTACTCGGGACTTTTTTTTAAAAAAAGAAATGCCCAGAACACTTACAGTTTTGCGTCTCAACCTCAAATCATGACATATAATGATTGCAGGGCTAAAGTAGAGTTTGCGGCTACTGTTCTAACAAACATCTTCATTTGGGAATAAGCAAGTTTTATTGTAGAAAGAAATATTAATATATATTTCATTATAAAAACAATGCAGAGATGATCTATAATTTTGTTCATGCCTGGTTGTTTGCCAGAAACAGAAAGGGAAGATTGTTGGTGTACCCAACATTTAGTTTCCATGGGATTCAATAGCTCTTGATTGTCTTGAGGGTTTTTGCCAAGTCTGTTTGTTGCTTTCCTTATTCACTGCTGATTTCTGGATGATTACTTGGAATTTCCCTGAGTGGTAGAAACCTGGTTTATTTTCCTGGGACAACTGAAAAATGTTGTATTGTATGTACAATAGCTCACTATTAAATCTTATCAAAGTATACATGTGGACATATGTGCGTGTATGTTTCTGTCTGTCTCTCTTCAGTTCCCTCTGGACAACAAAAAGGTAACTACTGATGTCAAAACAAGTTCAGATCAAACTGTGTTCTCTTAAGTAATTTAAGTCAGGATTGTCTATCAGAGGCATAGATTAAATGTGGGCTCAGCTGTTTCTTCCATCTCTTCTCATATTGGAAGGCTTCTTCAAATATGCAGGCTCATTAAAATATCAATCCATGGAAGTAATCACTTTTGTCAGGGAATAATCTGGACGCTAGGCTCTTACTACAATGTGCAGTGCAAGCTTCCCCACAGGAGATGTCAATAGAATAGGAAAAATAAGTCAAACCAAATTGGATTGATAGCTATAGAATTTCCCAAATGTCAATTGACAGCCCTGAAGGATGAACACCACAACCAGATCTGAAACTGCAGGAATATTCTCTAGTGTCAGAGTTCCAAAATCAGCAGGAAAACAAATATATATCAGCAGGTTGAAGGTAACACCCTGTTAAGTAAGGCAGAAAAAGAAGAGCGGCTTGCCAGAACTGTCTAATCCATTTGTAAAAAAATGACTATGATATTATTATCACACACCTGGACACTTCACCTTAATACCTGAACTAAATGCTCATTGCACATTTAGCCTGGCTCACTAGGCTAAATTCCAGACCAAACTCCTTGGAGAAAAGGTTTACAATAACTTACAATACATTTTTTTATCTGAGTTCAGAGCATTAGTAAATGATTTTCAAAGCACTAAATGGGTTTGGAACCTCAATTCTGATTGGGTATCTCATCTTGTCTAACTCCTTTTTATGACCCTGACCTTAAACCTTATAATCTGCTGAGGCTCAGAATAATATGTGAAGGTACTTGAGAGGGAATATGAGTGAACATTCTCAAATGGTGGGTTTGAGAAACTCAGTTGAGTTTGCTTCTAAGATTAATGTCTAAAACCAGCCTGATCCAGAGGGACAGACTTGGTTAGCCCCTCCAACTAGCAAAAAACAGAGCGTCATATTCCATATTCCCTTAGATTCCAGCAATGGAGTTCAAAATGACAACTGGTCTTTTTTCAGCTACTCTTTCTCTCCAGCTATTTTTCTTTGAGACTTTTGAGTAAGAAAAAAGGCTCAGATGTCTCAGTATAGCTGATTATGAAAAGCTGATTTATCAATATACAAGACTGGATCATCTAAACTTTAATGGCCTTTTAAATGAATTGTAATTGTTGTACATTAAATGTTTTTCACTGTCTATTTCATTATTGATTTTTTAATCAAATTGTTTCTGTCGAAGATTGTTTCATTCCAGCATTTTTGCATACTTCTGAGGAAGAACAATACACAAATATTATCAGTTCTATTACTAGTAATAGTAGCAATAGTAGTAGTAGATAGTAGTAGTAGTAGTAGCAGCAGCAGCAGCAATATATGTGGTGGGATTATGCCCATCAACTCTAAGAAAATGCTGACAAAGTTGCCATGTTTCAAAATACTATTATTTTCTTCTGAACTTTGCTTTTGCTGTAAATAGAATCCTAATTAAGCTGCACTAACATCTTGGCCATTGACTTTCTTGGATCATAGAAATATCTAGTGAATTGTTATTTATATGCAAGAAGTATTCCTAGTTTACTGAAGCAGAAATAAATCAGGCAGATAATCCATCTATGGTAGAGTCAAGAAAAATCTAATTTCTATATTATAGTCAAAATGTATGCAAGGAAATCAAAATATTTAAAATTACTATTATTGAAATTGATTTGGTTGAATGAATAGATTCATTTAGACATATGCAATGAAAAAAAATCATATTGAAGGCAATGACTAAAAACCAAGAAAATTCCTGACTTGGAAAAAGTTGACACCAAATTGGTCTAAAGCCTTAATAAAAGTATTTGGGATTTTTGAGATGCACTGGTCAATGTCAGTCATGGTAGCATTGATTAACTTGTTTTAATTATTTATCTATCTATTTGATAAATATTATATTCTACTACTATTTTTAAAGATAGTTCTGTAACATTTGCCATGGTCTTGTGAATTATTATCACATACCAATATAAATGAAATCCTGACATTTAGCCAATCTATCTTGATTGGCTAAATGTAAGGATTTCATCTATATTGGTATGTACCTGAAGCTAGCGCAAACAGTGTATTATACCTTTTTGAATGATCCACAATCTTAAAGAATATTAAAGAACTTAAAGAATGTGTAAAATATCTGGGACCCATTAGTTCTGTGGAGCTCAAATTTCCACAAAGTTCACACCAGTTTTATTTACAAAGTTGAAGCTGTTGCAGCGTCTCCATGGTCACTTGATCATAATTTCCAATGTTCCCTACAAGCAAAGTCAATGGGAAAGCCAGAAGGAAGTTAGAAGTCACTTTGGCTCCCACTGTTTGGTCCATCCATGATCTTTACCTGTTTGGGTAAGTAAATATTGACCTATTATTGAAGCTTGTTTGCCATTACAATTATTTTTCTGTTTATGATATATATACTTCTTAGACAATTATGGGAGTGTCAAGCATTGGGGTAAAAAAGCCCCATGGTCAGCATAAAATTTAGTATTCATTCTGCTCACATCATATTGCAGTACCTTTCTCTCAAAGGGTGACCAACAGGTCACAAGGTTATCTAAAATTAATTAATCACAAGGCTATTTATTTGAGGGGATTTACATATATACACAAGCAAGAAAAATAAAGAGAGAACTGGACTTTGTAAAAGAAGTTCCAGGCTATCTTATTATTGATGCTTTGTCATAACATCTATTTCTTGCTAATCATTACTCTTTTAAGACAAGAATTAATTATGTTCAGTTTTGTATTTTGCCAAGCTCGTAATAAAACCACTGTGTTTAATGAGCAATCCAATCATTTAAAAAAAATAACCTTTAAAATGTAAAGATTTCAAGTTTAAATGATGGATCATATGCCTCTGCAATTCAAGTAATTACCAGCTATAAGAAGTATTCTGCTCTGGGAATCCATTTCTCAGCAATATGGGCTACATAACTCTGTAAAAAGTTAAGAAGTTTTTAAATGGATTATTTACAACATTAATCTGGGGTTTGTTTGTTTTTTGCTAGAGTGCTTACTACACTTTCCTGCTGGTAGATATATAGTCAAATATACCATAATTATAACAGATCAAATTTGATATCTAAGAAAGGATTGAAATATTCCTCCAAAAGTACATTTTTTTCCTTGTTCATTTCTTCCCATCTCCCCCAAAGCAACTTTCTCCCCTTCCTGTGCATGTTCTGACTATTCAGATTTGATTTAGTGATGCCCAAGGCCTCTTTCCTAGTCTGCTCTATTATTTAGGCAATTCTTTTCACACTTAGAATATAAAATGGAACTATTTATAACATTTTCCTGTCAAATCTTCAATAAATAAGATTAGAAGCAGCACAGAAATACAAACTCTTTGGCAAGCAAGGAAAAATTAGTCTACTAGAAAGTGATGGCAAGGGAAAAATTCAATAGCTGTGTAGGGCAGAATAAATATTATATACAAATGAATGTAATAAACCCTAGCATCTTTATTTTGTTGCTACTCATGTAGGGAAAATTTAGAGATGAGAAATGCCAGGAGCATGCTCAGTCTTTTCCTTCTCAACTTCTGGTCACATATGCCTTTTTGGAATAAACATACTGTAGAACAACAGTCCCCAACTTTTTTGGCACCAGGGACCAGTTTCCTGGAAGACAACATGCAACTTAGATCCCTTGCATGCTCAGTTTACAGTAGGGTCCATACTTCTATGAGAATCTAAAGCCTGATGATCTGAGATGGACCTGAGGTGGTGATGCTGGTGCTGGAGAGTGGCTGCAAATACTAACGAAGCTTCACTTGCTTACCTGCTGCTCACCTCCAGTTGTGCGGTCCAGTTCCTAACAGGCCACGAACCGGTACCAGACCATGGCCTAAGGATTGGGGAGCCCTGCTGTAGAGGGTTCATCCATAGCCTTTTAAATGTTAAAAAAATATTAGCTTCTGCATGCCACCAGAGACATCTATAGAACATATTTTGGGAGGGCATTTGGGGCATGGCAAGGTAAGTGAACATTTTAAAAAAATGTAAAATAAGTGTGCTATGGGCATGGTGCTTGGCGATCTGAGATAGAGGCATTAGATGCAATTCTCTTCCATCTTTCCATCAAAACAGTGAATGAAATATCTTTTCACTGTTATAAAGCCAATCAGATTTGGCCATGTTTGGGGGGGGGGAGGATGAAGTTGTGTCCCTTCTGATGTTACTGGACTACAATTCTCATCAATTGGACTGCTGACCATACTGGATGAAGTTGACAGAATTCAATTCCAGGAATCTGGTTCATTATTCTTGGCCTAAGAAATATTACTGAATGTAAATGAAGTCATTTCAAAATGAGGACAAAGCTTTTCAAACATTTTTAATGAATAAAATGTGCATGTGTGTGCTTGTCTGTGTGAGTTTATCTTATTAGAAGCAGCAAATAGTTTTGTCTGAACCTTAGAATCACACACAAGTATTTTGCAAACATCAGCGAAATATAAAGACACTTGCACCAAATGTTTATTTCCTTCATGTTTGAGTAAGTGTTGGAAATAATTAAAATCAAATTAAGCTATGAAATGTTTATAAAATAATCATATTTAGCTCTGAGACAATTCTATTAAGTTATCCCTCATGCTTTGAAGAGATGAATAAATGCCACAAGAATGAGATGTCATTCTATCGTTCTTTTAGCTCATTTTTAAATTTTAGAAATACATCATAAAAACATTTGTGATTTTAAATATGCCTCATTTTCTACAGATAAAATGCACATTAAATCCTAAATCTTTCATAAAAAATCAGTTGAGTTCAAGCCAACATATGGTAAAATATACTTTTAACACAAGTGAAATATATAAAATGTTTACTCACCCCTTTTTCCATTCATAAATCACAAGAACTTAGTTATTTATGGAAAGTGCTGATGATAACCAAAATATCCAGGCACAACAGAAAACCCTTTTTAAATTTCAGGGTAGGTCATATAAAGCATGTACCCCGATGAGATTATTTTTCTCCTTCTAAGACTAAACCTAAATTAGCAAGTTAGGGGCCAAATCAAATATTTATTTTAATAGTTTGGTTATTTATATTCTTTAAAAAATTAAATTAAATAACAAGTGAAGAGCCTGCTGTTTTATTTGGTACCTTGTGTAAGTTGAGTGTAGGGTTATTCCCCAAAGAAAATCATATACCAGTAAACAGTACTAGAATGCTGAATAGTAACAATGGACATGTATTCCCTCTAAATATTTTAGCCAAAGGGAACAGGATTTCCATCGGGATTATAGCTCAAATCCTAGAAATGAATGTGGGGCAGCTGTAAATATTGTTGAATATTACATTGTGACTGGCAAACTAAGGTCTAGAAAAGGATTCTATAGACTAGTGCATTATCTCTGAGAATATGAGCAGAATTTCCAAATTTGAAGCAAAATATAATTATGGCTGCTTGATTTTTTTCCCTTCCAACTCTACTGCTCACAAGTAAGGATTGCAAGAAGACTGCTAATGAAATGAAGTAATATTCATTTTATTCATTATATTTATATAGTTGCCCATCTCATGAAAAACATGACTCTGAGTGGCATACAATAAAAACCATAAAACAATGATATAAAAAACAACAAACGCAAAGAATTAAACATATTATTCTATCAAGTTACTTACTTTATGTAGCTTATAGTATTGTTCCGCTCCAATTCCCCCTTGCTCTTCTCCGGTCCAAAGCACCAAACGCAGAGTTCTTTTGGGCCGGAGTCCTGTTATTAGATAGAAAATGAACAAACTTTTCCCTCATATCAGCCTCTGAAAGCTTCTTTCCCATTTTTAGCATCCTAAGAAGCCTGCCTTAGTGTATTAGGAGAAAAATAACATTTTGCCTATCATGGAAAGTAAAACATTGATTTTAAATGCATCTCCTCCCAATCTATTTATTTTTTCCTCTCTCTGCACTATTTCTGAAATTTCCACCCTGCCCCATCACATTTTGGTTTACAACCAAGCTAATTTCTTTCTTTTTTCTTCCCTCATTTAAGCACACACACACATGCACAAATATCTTTTTACATTTCTTTCTATCTGCTTTCTTCATTTTCCGCAGCCCATTTCCACACAGGATTTCTGTACTCCTAGCACTGTTATTCCATTCGATTTTTTTCTCCCCATCATTGCTCTACATCAGTGATGGCGAACCTTTTAGAGACCGAGTGCCCAAAACCCGGGCCCACTGCCTGCCCGCATGCCACCGGCCCCACCCCCGCCCACCCACAGGACCATTCACTGCCTCCTTGGCCCGCCACAGATTGCCCAGGCAGCCCAGCAGTTCCATGGCAGCCACACTGTCCACCCATGCCCCACAGTATCAGCTGTGCACAAACGGGCACGAGGGCGGAGTCTTGTCCCCACTGCCCAGCTGCCATGTCCTTGGCTGCGCTGCTCCACATGGGCTGCACTCGGGGGCGACTCTCCTCCAGGGGGGCTGCTGGTGAGGGGCCATGGGGGGAGGCGGGGCTGGGGTGACAGCACACGTGCCCACAGAGAGGGTTCTCAGTGCCACCTCTGGCACCTGTGCCATAGGTTCGCCACCACTGCTCTACATCTTTCAGCATTTCTGAAGTAACGATTTATGGCAACTCCCCATCATGGTACAGTAGTGTGATTCAATGGTCTGCAGGTGGTCTGCATTAAGGATTTATGTGAAGGCTGGGTGATACTAGAGTGGAAATCTTCCTTGCTTTCAGGCTTAAGCTACACACAAACACAACCAACTTGTTAACAATGTGGGTCTGTTCCAATTGCGTAGAAATAATCTGTATGGGTTTAGGTTTTTAGTTGGAGAAAATGGTCTGGGGTGGAGGAAGAGTTAAATGACTCCAGGAAGGGCATGGTTTAGCACTCCTGCTGTTCCTGGTTCACAAACTGTGAACTAATCATAGGATCCCAAAACAAAGAAAGGGTTCCAGAGAAGTTCTCAAAGGCACCTGTTGTGCCCACCTCAGTGTCTGCTGTTTGCTGCCTCTATGGCAGCCAGCCAAAAAATTTTCCCCCATCTGCTCCTGCACTGAGAGGAAAGGGTGTGTTTGTAGTGTTGCCTATCAATATCTCCCAGAATAAATTTTGCAAACTGTGGCAATGAAAGATCCTAGGAAACACATTTGTTTGCATCCCCAATAGGTTTTTGTGTGACAAGCTGATAATCCTGTTTCTTCCAATCTAGACAAAAGAGAATCTATGATTTTTTGGAAACTCAGTGTTGAGAGGTTTTAAAGCCTTCCTATAGAACCCTTTAGCTGCAAGACCATCTGTGTTTTAATGATATTTATGAAGGAATAACCTGAAAATTAAATATAAGCCATTTGAAAGCCACCTAATAAATTTAAGTCAATCTATATTAGATTCAGCCCAAGTGAAGCATGTACTAAATTCTTTTACCCTTTCAATAGTTATTGTGCATGAAGAAAAAATTACTTGAGATGAGAAACGCAAGTAAAATAAATCCATCTTTCATACAAAGCAATAACTGGGTTTGCACTGTACATTATGTTATGGTTTTCTTAAGTATAGCTTTTAACATAAAGTAAGTAACCAAAACATACAAATTCTAGAGATGTTTGATAAACCAACATGAACTCTCACAATCCAAAATCAGTTATGGACAAGTACATTGAGTGGACCTTGTTGGGTAGTACAAATAAGAAGCAAATTCTTCTCTGGATAGAAAAAAAAAGTATTGACTGAGCATGACTTTTCAACATCCATGCAATTCTCCCTTTTGTTTTGAAACAGAGGTATGAGATGCACATATGACATGTTAACTATATATCAAAATTAGACAAAGAAGATTAACAAATGGAATTAGTCCAGCTTTTTTGAAGTTCTTACTTTGTTTCATTACAGATCCATGAGTTGATTTATTTTAAATCCATTTAAAAGAGTTGAAGTAGAATATAGCTAGGATGCATAAGACATGTTTCATGAGGATTACTTATTTACTTTTGGTAGTTTCTCCTGTCATTTCCATTTGGATGTGGTGTTAATGGTAAAAGAAGTGATCTGATTTCACAAGACATAAGAAATTCCTTGAATGCCGCTAGTATTTAACAGTCTGAGTGGAAATGTATTTGACATCTTTTAAAGACCACATCATGGCAATACTCCAGTCTATCTATAACTTGTTTGCAGAAAATAAAAGTCCAGTAGCTACATATTTACAGACATATTTTATTACAGCCTTTGCCTCATGTGTCAGATACAAGAATAAGATACAAATTTATTTATTTATTTATTTATGAGACTTATATACCGCTTTAAGTGCAAGCACTCTCTAAGCAGTGTACACCAGTAAGCAATATATATATACATTGCCCCCAACAATCTGGTCCTCATTTTACCTACCTCAGAAGGATGGAAGGCTGAGTCAACCTTGAGCCGGTGAGATTTGAACTGCTGACCTGCTGAATACAGTCAGCTAAAGTGACCTGCAGTACTGCACTCTAACTGCTGCATCACCTCGGCTCTTATTTATTTATGCAAGGAATGCAAATAAATAAATAAATAAATAAATAAATAAATAAATAAATAAATACATGTTTCCCCACAATACTCAGAATCCAGAATATTACTGTGATAATTCATTGGATCAATTGAAATATTCTAGCCAAGTCCTCTCTTTCTAACAATTTAATCCAACTTTCTAAATTTGCAGCGTAAAGTACAAAGTTGTATTTACCAGAAAAGAAGACAACCGTTTAGCTAGGAAGAAGAGAGGGAGGAGTTATTTTGGGAGGCACTAGTCAAAAGGATCATTATTCAAATCAATTATTATCATGGAGGAAGAAGCTATTAGATTTAGTTTTTTTAAAAAAAAATGATAGAAGTTGTCAGTGACAGGCTGGATCAAATTGGTCAGGTAGACACTCTTGGAAAAAGGTGGTCCCTCAAGGAATCCAATCCAATTGTTTCTCTCCAATCTGAGAAACAAAATGACATATAAAGGGAAAAAAGAGATATAAAGGGAAAAGAGATACACCAAGAGACAAGCTCAAGAATTTTAGTTCTGGACATACTCCCTTTAGGAAAGTAATCAGTCAATTAAAGATTAATAGACAGGAATAGACATAAGCCTGGAAAAGGTTAGAAGTACACTTGAGAGTAATTGGTGCTGAGACAATAGCTATGCTCTTTGAGAGGAAAAATAACAATATGTGAAGGTGCTGTGGAGAAGGTTTCTAAGACAAAGATGTCAACAGAGAAGATAAGATTAAACTTTTAAACTCTCAACTTGACAAAGATTATTGCAAATTAAAAAAGGAAAATGAAGAAAAAGATGCTTTCAAGTTTAGCTTGACTCCTGGTGATGGTTAAGATTTCTACTCTGTAGTCCTCCAAGTGGATTTGATTTTGACACCTAGCTATCATGTTGTTTCAGTGATGCCCTGTCCAAATATATAAATCCTGCCAATTGAAACCTAATACCAAATTGGGAAGAAGTAAACATTACTTCCGATTAGATAACTCCTCAAAGTTGATACAAAGTTGATATCAACTCCTCAAAGTTGATACTGGGATACAATCCTCAAAATGACAGAATGATCTCAATTCGAATCCAAGGCAAACCATTCAATATCACAGTAGTCCAAATCTATGCCCCAACCACTGGTGCTGAAGAGGATGAAATTGACCGGTTCTATGAAGCCCTACAGCACCTTATAGAATTAACACCAAAAAATGATGTCCTTATCATCATGGGGGATTGGAATGCTAAGGTAGGAAGCCAAAAGATAACCGGAATAACAGGCAAGTTTGGCCTTGGAGTACAAAATGAAGCAGGGCACAGGCTAATAGAATTTTGTCAAGAGAATACGATGGTCATAACAAACACTCTTTTCCAACAACCCAAGAGACGGCTCTACACATGGACATCACCAGACGGTCAACATAGAAATCAGATTGACTATGTGCTCTGCAGCCAAAGATGGAGAAGCTCTATACAGTCAGTAAAAACAAGACCAGGAGCTGACTGTAGCTCAGATCATGAGCTTCTCGTTGCAAAATTTAGGCTTAAATTGAAAAAAGTAGGGAAAAGCACTAGGCCACTCAGGTATGAACTAAATCATATTCCTGATGAATATACAGTAGAGGTGACAAATAGATTTAAGGAACTGGATCTGATAGACAGAATGCCTGAAGAACTATGGATGGAAGTTCGCAACATTGTACAAGAGGTAGCAACTAAAACCATCCCAAAGAAAAAGAAATGCAAGAAAGCAAAATGGCTGTCTGAGGAAGCTTTGCAAATAGCTGAGGAAAGAAGGGAAGCGAAAGGCAAAGGAGAAAGAGAAAGATACACCCAATTGAATGCAGAATTCCAGAGAGTAGCTAGAAGAGATAAGAATGCCTTCTTAAATGAACAGTGCAAAGAAATAGAAGAAAACAACAGAATAGGGAGGACCAGAGATCTCTTCAAGAAAATTGGAGATATGAAGGGAACGTTTCATGCAAAGATAAGCATGATAAAGGACCAAAATGGCAGGGACCTAACAGAGGCAGAAGAGATTAAGAAGAGATGGCAAAACTACACAGAAGAACTATACAAGAATGAGCTTAACATCCCAGATAACCACAATGAGATGGTCATTGACCTCGAACCAGACATCCTAGAATGTGAAGTGAAATGGGCCTTAGAAAATCTGAGCAACAACAAAGCTAGTGGAGGTGACAGTATTCCAGCTGAGCTATTCAAAATCTTAAAAGAAGATGCAGTAAAAGTGCTACACTCAATTTGCCAGCAAATTTGGAAAACTCAACAGTGGCCACAGGATTGGAAAAGGTCAGTTTACATTCCAATTCCAAAGAAAGGCAATGCCAAAGAATGTTCAAACTATCGAACCATTGCACTCATTTCACATGCTAGTAAAGTTATGCTTAAAATCCTACAAGCTAGACTCCAGCAGTATGTGGATCGAGAACTACCAGAAGTACAGGCAGGATTTCGAAGAGGCAGAGGAACTAGAGATCAAATTGCCAACATACGCTGGATCATGGAGAAAGCTAGGGAGTTCCAGAAAAACATCTACTTCTGCTTCATTGACTATGCAAAAGCCTTTGATTGTGTGGATCACAACAAATTGTGGCAAGTCCTTAAAGAGATGGGAGTACCAGACCATCTCATTTGTCTCTTGAGAAACCTATATGTGGGTCAAGAAGCAACAGTGAGAACCGAACACGGAACCACTGATTGGTTCAAAATTGGAAAAGGAGTCCGGCAAGGCTGTATACTGTCGCCTTGCCTATTTAACTTATATGCAGAGCACATCATGAGAAAGGCAGGGCTAGATGAATCAAAAGTTGGAATTAAGATTGCCGGGAGAAATATCAACAACCTAAGATATGCAGATGATACCACTCTAATGGCAGAAAGTGAAGAGGAACTAAAGAGCCTCTTGATGCGGGTGAAGAAGGAGAGTGCAAAAGTTGGCTTGAAACTCAACATTAAGAAAACCAAAATCATGGCATCTGGCCCTCTCAATTCCTGGCAAATAGATGGGGAAGAAATGGAGGTAGTGACAGATTTTATTTTTCTGGGCTCCAAGATCACCTCAGATGGGGACTGCAGCCAAGAAATTAAAAGACGCTTGCTCCTGGGGAGGAAAGCTATGGCAAATCTAGACAGCATACTAAAAAGCAGAGACATCACCCTGCCAACAAAAGTGCGTATAGTCCAGGCCATGGTTTTCCCAGTTGCAATGTATGGCTGTGAAAGTTGGACCATAAGAAAGGCTGAGCGCCAAAGAATTGAGGCCTTTGAACTATGGTGCTGGAGAAGACTCCTGCGAGTCCCTTGGACTGCAAGGCGTTCAAACCGGTCAGTCCTAGAAGAGATCAACCCCGACTGCTCTTTAGAAGGCCAGATCCTGAAGTTGAAACTCAAGTACTTTGGCCACCTAATGAGAAGGAAGGATTCACTGGAGAAGAGCCTAATGCTGGGAAAGATTGAGGGCAATAGAAGAAGGGGACGACAGAGAATGAGATGGCTGGATGGAGTCACTGAAGCAGTAGGTGTGAATTTAAATGGACTCCAGAAGATGGTAGAGGACAGGAAGACCTGGAGGAACGTTGTCCATGGGGTCGCGATGGGTCGGACACGACTTCGCAATTAACAACAACAACAAAGTTGATAAAAATGCTTGAGAGATGATAGGCTCTTATACCGTTTTCCAATATACAACTGCTTTCCTTATGACAAATGTGTTGGCCTATTTAGTACCCTTACTTGCCCTCACATTGTCAAACGTGGAGACTCAGGATTATCTTGTCATTCAACACCATACAAAACTCCTTTTGCTGCCATCTAGTGATGATCAGGATTGTTGCAGCCTAGATATGATAGCCTAATTAATCTTCTTGTAGGTGAAGAGGACAAGGGGCAAGGAGTGTTTTTATTTTGTTTTATTTTTGACTCTCTTCCCTGATCCTTTGAATCAGGTTTGTTCATTCTCCTGATCAGTTAGCAACACTGATTTTGATGGTTTTGAGATTTCTTCCTGCCTCTACCCCAAATATGAACTAAAATTCTTCAAAGTTGAATTCTATCAAACTATTTTTCCTTCAATCTTATTCCTGTCTACTCTGACTGGAAGCTATTTTTGAGGTGTCATGCGAAGGTGTATCCCAGTGATGGTGAACCTTTTAGAGTGCCCAAACACTGCCCCCGCCCGCCCGCAGGGCCACCCACCGCCTCCATGGCCCACCGCAGATCACCATGGCGGCCCAGCAGCACCTTGGTGGCCATGCCCTCCGCCACACCCTGCATCATCTGCGCACGATGGGGCACGAGGGCAGAGTCTTGTTAAAGTCTGCCCGGGTGCTATGTCCTTGGCTGCGCTGTTCCACATGGGCCGCACCTGGGGCGACTCTCCTCTGGGGGGGCTGCTGGTGAGGAGGGGTCATGGGGAGAGGCGGGGCTGGGGTGATGGCATGCATGCCCACAGAGAGGGCTGTGAGTGCCGCCTCTGGCATGCGTGCCATAGGGTCGCCACCACTGGTGTATCCTATTAGCTATTCTGTGAATCTTTTAACTTTTAAAACTAATAATGTCTGGAATTAACTTGTGACTTTCTGCATTCGAAGCTGATTCTCTACCACTAAACCAGGGGTCTTCAAACTTGGCAACTTTAAGACTTGTGTACTTCAATTCCCAGGCTGGCTGAGGAATTCTGGGAGTTGAAGTCCACAAGTCTTAAAGTTGCCATGTTTGAAGACCCCTGCACTAAACTATCAGCCTTTCCCTAAAAGTTTCTAACAGTGAACGTACAGGTGAACCAAGTCTAAGAAACTGACCACCAGTATTTTACATGTTCTTTCCCCATAAAAATGCTCAATTTTACTCTTCTTTCTTCTGAGCCGAAGATCCATACACATACTATAATGCTGTCTTGAGCAGAAAAAAACATCATGTTTCCTTTATCCTTATTTTGACAATAACATAACACTTTTTTAACCTTTAAACTAGACTCACTCTGCTATTGTCATTATGGTGCCTCTGCTTTCTGAGTGAAATGTAGTGATTTATATTCGGCCCATACTTTTAATATAATTTTCTCTTCCTCACTGTGACACCAATTTCATCTATTTTGATGCCACACATAACATTCTCTCTCAAACTCCATTTTCATATAATTACAAACACATGCAAAGAGAGAGAGAGAGAGAGAGAGAGAGAGAGAGAGAGAGAGAGAGAGAGAGAGAGAGAGAGAGAGAGATAGAGAGAGAGAGAGAGAGAGAGAGAGAGAGAGAGAGAGAGAGAGAGAGAGAGAGAGAGAGAGAGAGAGAGAGATAAAACAATGATACAATGGCTATTTCTGAATGCAAAGAGACATATTATATAGTTAAAAAGGTGAATGGAAAGACTGAAATTCCTTCAGCACCAGGACATGTATGGCACGTTCACTAGAGGTACAGAATCTATACTCAACCATATAATGACAATTTGTATATCACTATTGAACTCCCTAGAAAAGAGTCAATCATCTGCCTGGGCTGAGCAATATGTGTCAAAACACATGACAATCATAGTGCAAACTTTTGTAAAAGCATTCACAAATTTGAGAAACCAAGGTGGCCACACTTACAAAATCAGAAACTGAAACTGTTTTTTCCTTCTTGGGCTTCGTCTGTAAAAATATTATACTGCACATATTACATGCCCCTAGCAAGAATTTTTTACCTTCTATTCTAGTAAACATCTTCTCCGCTATGTTGACTCTCAGCAGCCTTCCTATAGTTTGAGGCCACTAATTTAGAAAAGACAACATGAGAACTCAAATAGCCCATCAGTGAATGGCACTGAAGCTGCCTCCCCTTTCCCTTCACACTTGGAGCAGAAGGATCTTAATGCACGTAGTGCTGGGTTACATCTAGCGTTGCAAGAAAATAGCATAGCTCAACCTTTCACAGGTAAAGAGAAGTAAAGGCACTTCTGGAGGTTAAATAATTAAGGATGGACTTCATCTGCAAGCATAGAGCTCTAATTTTGTATCCATTTTATATTCAGTATCCATTAAAGATGCCCTGTTATATGTATCCCCTCACCTTGTTGCCAAGAAAACATCGTCTAAAGATATATGCTCTTTGCAGCTATTAATCTCCAGGACAGTCAGTCCTGAAGTAAAATGACCTCTGTAATTAAGGAATTGGAACTTCAATCCAGACTCAAAACATGGTTTCTTCCAACCTCTGCTGAAAGTCAGAATAGTAGAGGAATAAGAAATACCCATCTGGCTGAGGAATGTGGTTTGAATCTGAATTAAAAGTTGTGGCCCTATTCCTTGGCTTTTGCACAGATGGCATTCAGCCCAGCAATGACTATTTTTTAAAAAGAATATTTTCCACCTGGATGCCAGTGAATAAGTGAAATAAGTTTAGACTAATTTTCCAAACAAGGACAACATGAAAACAATAAAACTAAGTTTGCAAGAATCTCTAAGATAGTTCCAATGATGGATTGTGGAATGATTTGGCCTTGACATTTCCTCCATGATAAGTAAAAATACACAATAATTAAAACTTTTTCTGCAATGGTCAGGGTACCCACAGACGATGAATAATTCCTTTTGACCATCCATGAGATATTCTGCTGAAATTTTAAATGGACATGCATCTGCCTTATGCAGCCTAAGACATGTGGTTTGAGTGAGTGTAAAAATAAACCATCATTATCTCAAATACAAATTACAGAATTTTATGATTTCCTTTCTGTCTTTAAACCCAAGCAGGAAATTTCACTTCCTTACACATTTTGACTACTTTTGGGGCAGTATTCTTGTATATATGCCTCCTGAATATGGAGCAGGATGAGATTGTTTCTCAGAATGTCAGTATCTTCTCGGCTTCCAGGGGTACACAATGTGATTCTAATCACTTTTGGAAAATGCTTAACTAACCATATTAAAGCTTTTAGAGCTCTTCAGATCAACGAGTTTGAAAAGCCACCTGATGAGTCTATCAAATTAACTATAAGTGTAAGAACTTAGAGAATTTGAAATAAATGCAAAAAAATTTGAAGCAAAAAGGTGTTTCACTGTGGTGGAATGTAGTCTGGATTCCCAGAGGCGGCTTTCCAGAGGGTAAAGAGACTGTGGAACTTGGAAAGTTTGGTTGGTAGAAAAAAGGGTTAAAATGATTTCTCTCAAGCAACTATTTAGACCCATGAACATAGCAAAGGTACCTCTGAAATGTCTTCATCTCAGTTTTGTTTAAGGATTTGGAGATAGCCATTTATCTTTCGGTCTGTTTATCTCTCATCTACCTATCTATCTAACTATCAGAACAAACCAGGATGCAGATTCCTTTCCCATTCTACATAATGTATTTGTATGGAATTAGTGAATAAACAATGCTTTTCAGACTCAGTACTGAAATTTTCTTTAACTTCTTCAACCACTGTCAGCATTTGTAGAACCTGCTATGCATCTTTAAGGTTAAAAAAAGTGGTGAATACCAGTTTAAATAGCTGCCATGATTCAGAATGGTTTTCATTAGAAATGCTTCAGGTATTTAAAATTAAATTACTACAATAACAAATTAGTCATGCAGAATCTGGGCGGAATATTATCCAATGAATGGCAAGGTGAACAACTTTTGCTTTGTGTTCCGTTGAATGACGAAGCTGAACACAAAGGCTCCTGGCTAAATCTTTCATCTGTTCAACCACTGTTCAGATTCTTAGAGCTGATAAAATCAAGGCAGTATCCTTATTTGTGGAAATGATTTGTAGAATTTTTTTTTACATATTTAATAAAACTAAGATTTCCTTTTAAAGGATGAAAACTGTTGGAAAAAAAACCAATACACTATCTGTCTGCATCCCCATCCCCATCTATCTTTGTCTTATATCACTGTTGTAATCTCTATATCATAATAAGCATATCAATAGAGATTATGGCCTCAGGCTGGCAGACTTTCTGCCTTTAGTTTAGGCGGCAACAGGGACACCTACAAGTAATGTGGATGACTGAATGCAGGAGGCCATTGGTTCAGAGTCTGAGCCTGGCCTAGGGAGAATGCCAAGCCCTAAATCAAGCTGCCACCTAAATAGGGATAAGCAGCAGAAGTCAGCAGGTTTCCTTGAGAGGAAGCAGTATTAACTCTCTAACTAGGAACCATCACGCCCTTTACCTAAATAACAGGGTGATCCAGACGCATTCACCAGGTTGGAAACAAGTTTCCTGCTTCTTGACTTGTGTTTCTCCAACATGAAAACAAAAAGACCAAAACACCTTATCATCAGCAAACAATTCCCAGATGAGCAGAAATTAACACCAAGATTATTACTAGACCAACAATTAATAAGTAAACAATACTGCAATCAAGGAAGTACCAACTCTGACAAACAAACTAATAGTAAACAATGGTCATATCAAAGAGCCACCAAGACTATTCTCACCAACATTGACAGGGGAAGCCACTAGTATATAAAAAAGGAGTACCCCACACCTTACTAGCTTGATGATCTTACCTAGCTTGGTAATGAAACATCTTCAAGAAAATAACCAGAGTCAAGAGCATCAAGGACTACACAATTTAACCCTGAGCTACAAATATTCTCTTCTATTGCTAAATTGTTGTTGTTGTTAATTGCGAAGTCGTGTCCAACCCATCGCAACCCCATGGACAATGTTCCTCCAGGTCTTCCTGTCCTCATTGCTAAATTACTAGCTCTTAACTCTTTATCTTGGATATTGATGGAACATTTACAACATGCTGATAACAGATCTTGGGCCTATAATTGCCTTACTTTCTGTTTGCATCAGTATGAAGGTTTGGATAAGACAATAGGAGAATGAATCCTGTAATTAGTACTATCTTTAGCAATCAAAATGCCACAAAGAAATGCAAAATTTTAAATTCCCAATCTCTTCACCAGGCTACATATTATAATAGCAAGTGATGCAAGCAAGCCCCAAAATGTGGTGACATGCATCAGTTCAGAGTCAGTTCCAAGATGGAAGTTGTAGACTGAAAGTATCATTGTTGATAGTATTACATCCTTTGCTTGTATGCTAGCAAAATTTTGTTAATACACAATTATCCTTAATATCAGTCACTGCATCTGGCATTTATCATATTATTAATTTGGCCATAGTATTAAAGGCACATGATATATTATGCATATTAAAACACAATGTGTAGTTCAAATACAGATTTTTTAGGAATTTTGAGCTGTTAATGGCATTTATTTGTAGGTTCTTTGATTTTAAGGTTCAACTGCTGTAGCAAATATTTCTAATATTGTAACTAGTGAAAAATTAATAAAGGAGCACTATAATCTTGCTGGACAAATATCTTTAGGCTGATTGGAGAAAACTGGGGCAGAGAGGATGTAGAACTAGAACGATTAACAAATTTAATTATGTTCTTGTACGATGAAAAGCTACTTTTTCCTGTTTGCATAGTCACTGAATTCATATGTCAGGCTTCATAACGGATTCATATTGAATGCTCTAATCTAGGCATATCCAGATTCATATATCAGCAGTCATGTTTCATTTTGAATGGCCATTTAGTTATCTTCTGAGCTTTGAACCAAAAGGATTTGGGAGCTGAATATACCTTCCATTCATTTTGTGCATTTACTGAAATAGTCTCCTGTCTATAGAATCATTCTAACTCAGGCCATTCATTTTGTTGAGAATTTTTGAGAACTCCAAAGGTTTCATTCCTTAATTGCTGCTTAACCACAGTAGTTTCTGTGACCATATTTGTAATAACTGTATTTTAACACTTGTGAGCCACATGACAACATTTTGTTTCCAGACTCCCCCCCCCATTGCACTGCTGTAATTCACTACTGAACAATAGAATTATAGGGACACAAATTTTCACTTTTTGCATGAAATCAATAATATTAATAATATTAATTTGATACTCATTGTCTATTAGATCAGAAATAGGTTTCTAAATGTTATGGGCATTAGGTATTAGAGCCTTTATAATCCAACTCATATAATAAATGTTAACTTACTTATTCATAACCTAATTTATCATCCAAAACTGCTTAATCAAACTATTTTGAGAAAAGATAGGGTGCAAACAGATTCATCTTTTACACTCAGAGACTAGCTTATGGGCAACAATGGTGTTACAAACTGTTTTACCATGGACCAGGCACTAGAAAAAATATTGCAAACAAATAGGATGTGGTTCTTAAATTATTTCAACAAATAAAATTGCACAACTGTCAGAACTATTTTTATTGGGACTTTCAATGTTCACAAATGCTTTGGATTTTCCTAAACCACAAATCAAACAAATAAGAAAGTGCTATGTTTGAAAATTAAAAATTCTACAGTTCCTGAAGAAATAGCCAGAAGGAAACTTTGAAAAATGTATTAAAAGAAATAAAGTTAAGGAAGTCTAAGAAGATAATGCCATAAATGTTAGAGCACTATACTATTTACATAGGTACTTACCAAGATCCTTAATGAGTGATAATGCTTCCCATGATACAAATGCTCCTCCACCATCATCCATCGCTCCCTGACCCACATCCCAGCTGTCCAGGTGTCCACTAATTAGTACAACCTAAAGAAATAAAAATATTTATCTGAAAATCTGAATTAGACAATTCGTTCCAAGGATACCTATATAGGCGTATTCTTTTACAAGATGTAATTCTAGTAATGTGAACCACAATTACATCAATACTGTGATAGTGTAGTTGGAATGTGCATTGCGACCATCATTTTGTTCTAATGGTAAATTATGATAACCAAGGACTTCAAGTGCAAAAGAATATCTATCAACCTGTTACTACTTTTAATATTTAAGATTAGGTTCTACAATCCGTGAGTTAGTGGGTATATATTGTGGAGGTTACTAACAAGAACAACTTAGTAATATACATCCAGTAAAATTGCTTGTATGGCTTTGTATGTTTTTATGTATTCTTTTGAATTATTTTTTCTGGATGCTTGTCTTTTGTGTATTGTTCAGAGTCACGGGATTTGAGTTGGGCAACCATACCAAACTCAGAAGCAGTTCCTAGACATTTGTCTTGGTTTGGTCTGTTATGATAAGGCTTAGATTCTGGTGCAGACTCAAGAGACGGCAAGGCTAAATAAGAATATTTATTGCATACCAGGATGGAGCCACTTAAAACAACTGACTTTCCTCAGTCACATGAAAGCGCAGTCCCTTCTAATACCACCGTATTAGAAGGGACTTTATCAAACTTCCTTCCCAAGGCTTTTTGCCCTGCATGCTTTGATCCTGAAATGGGCAACTATTAGATGTTTATAAAAAACTGACATCTCTTTTCTGAGAAACTGTGGCTCTCAGTTCTTACAAATTTAACATTCTGAATGAAAGTCATGGATGATAAAAGAAGACAGCTGGCATGAAAACTTGCTTGTTTACAAAAAAGCAAATGCAATGGCATTTCTGGTTTCCCAGAAGGCAAACTGGTGAGATTCTTTTCAATCACCTAATTACATTTTTCAACTCTTTCATTCTCTAAGATTATACTGCACCTCTCTGGAATCAAAGGACATTCTTAAAAATAAAGCTGATTCAGAAGCTGGTGCTTTTCTGTCCCTTCTCACCTCTTTACACCAATGCATGAAGATGAAACAAACTGAGTGCCCAGAGAGGGCATGTTTTTACAAGACAATCTAGAGATTTGGATGATATTGCTGGAAGGATTTAATATATCTACAAATAAGTTAACTTTAACCCAGCCAAGATTATACTATTTCAGCATTTCATAACAATGTTACCTATTCAATCCCACATAATGAGGGAGAGAAAAATCCAAGCAATAACTGCTGTGTATATAATCTGGCACAAGTGTAAATTGCTTAAGTTGTTTCATCAAACACAGATGTCAGAAAATGCACATAGGTCTTGCAATGAATTATAGGTTAGTTTATAAATGAATAGAAAAACATATATTTAAATGAGGAGCAATGCCTTCCTAGCAACAGTGAAAGATTGCCCTACTAACACAGCATGATGTTCTCTGGCAACCAAAGTGCCATAAATATTGCCTGATAGAGAATTTTTTTTTTGTTCCTAGGAAAGAAGTCACACTACTCAGTAGACAATTTTGAATCAGAAAGTGGTGTGATCTGCTGTGGGATTAGACATGTGTGCTTACAGATTTCAAAATGTTGTTTCCAAGTGCAGTTCTAGCAGATTGAGAAATAAAAGAGAAGAAGCTGCATTTTTCAGGTTAGGTCATTTGTCTTTCTAGCAGCAATCCTCTCTACTTTGACTGCATTCCCTAGAGTAGTATTTCTCAATCTTGGCAGGTTTCAGATATGTGGACTGCAACTTCCAGAATTCTCCAGCCAACCTGCTGGCTGTGGAATTCTGGGAGTTAGAGTCCATACATCTGAAAGCTGCCAAGGTTGAGAAACACTGACCTAGGAATAATGGTTTCCATGTTCCATGCTGAAGCAAATCAAGAGACATTCAACAATGAGTAGAACAGTTGTGGTATTCTGTAGAAGTGTTCCTATTTGTTAGTTTTCCAGATTTTCCACTATATGAGAGAGATATTTTATTGACCCATGATTGTTCTATCAATGATCCACTCTGTGGTGTCGAGGATTCTGTAAAAGCTTTTAAGGATCACAATTAAATATATCAATAACAAATACAGCAGGTAAGCACACAAACTTTGTATAAAATGTTTCCATATCATTGAGTTTTCTCTTTGAAGAACTCTAGGGAACTAAGAAATATATATTTATTTCCTTACTTCTTTATTAGTTTTGCCATTCCAATATCTTTTCTGAGCAGATACATAATGTATTCAACAATATTATGGATCAACAAAGGACAAATTTTAAAACACTGATTCTCAGACTGAAATTCTAAACACCTCAGTAGAGAAGAATGTCAGGCATTTCTTTGCCTGACATCAAAGATAAAAAAAATGTGACAGTTGAGTGAGCTTCTTTGTAGCCCCTTTTACAAGCAGACATGGGAAATGAGATGAGTATTTTTTTTAAATAGCTGTCAACCTCTCTGGAGAACATTTTATAGAACCCGACAGGCAGATATGGGAACAAGGATTAATGTAGATATGGCTGGTCAGATCAACAGGGATTTGAGATAATGCAACTGCAGAAGAACTAATAACATGGAATTCAGTCAGAAACTTAACTTCTCTGGGCTTTGGGTTAAGTGATTTTCCCAAGTCTTCAAAGATACATTTCTGAATAGTGCAAGGGAGCCAATAATCCAAAACCATCCAATAATTTGTGGTCTGACATTATTAAAACTCACAAATGAAAGGTAAATATACATATCCCAGGATAATATTGCAAGATCCAATCTGGATGGGTCACTAGGAACAGACATTTTGTCTTCTGAGTTCTCAGACTTCTGCTAGACAGAAATTCCCTGAAGATGGGCTCTAGCACCAGTCTGAAAGCTCAGAAGACAAAATCTCTGGTCTCGTGACCAACCCAGATTGGATCCTGCGTTATTAAAACTTTTTAAAACTTATGTCATTTAAGGGTTAATAGTATGATTATGTCCAAATTTATCTTGGAATTCTTCTTCGCTAAAGAAGATGAGACCGATCATGTGGACCTAACAAACAAAAGGTTCATGCAAGTACTCTAATATAAAGCTTCGGTCAATACTAAAGTAGACAGTAGACAAGTCACTAAAAAGTGACAGAAAAATGTCAGAAACCAAAAGCAAATGTATTATCCAAAGTTAGGAGATACACAATGATCCACAGACTATTGGAAGACAACAAGCTCTGTTTAGAAAATCTATAAAAAAGGTTATCAAGTAATAACACGATATCTTCTTGGTCCTCAGATGGAAATCATGTCTGTTTCTGTCAAATCTACATTATTAATGAGACTAACCAGAGCTTGTGCTTTTTAACAACATAACATGATTTTAATTTCCCTTCCAAATAATGATACGTTTCTTTCAAGCAGTAATTTTTGCAAGTCACAATGATGCCAAAAATAACAACATATGAACAGCGATGTCCTCATACAAATGCTTCCATTTACATACTTTTTCCCATCATATGAGGCAAATAGGTCATCACAGCTTATGATGTCATCACACATCTTTTGTCATTTGATGCCATTTTCCCACAGACACCCACGTTGCTTTTGATGAGGAAGCTGGCACAGAAAAAAGTAATAGTTATTTTCCCTTACAGTTAATTCAGAAATAGAATGTATTTCTTGTAATAAAAATGATGCAGTCTGCCAACACGTGCATTTTTAAGCCATCTGTGGAAATAGTATAAAAACTGCTACCTCAGAGGTGGTGGTTGTGGATTATTCAGCACATGATTTATATTGTACTCTTAAGTTGAATGGATTCATAACAATTTTAGGGTGGTTTTGAGAAAGTCCATTTCCCCTATAAATAAAGAACATGAATATTGTTCAAGGAAAGGTGTCCTCTTATATATATGTGTAAGTAGCGGCATATATTTGCATATTATGCCTATGCTAGTAAAATCAACATTATTTCTTTCCAGTCTCCTGGACAGCAACTATCCAGACTTATTCTAAATAGGCAAGTGAAACCTATAAGAAGGTTGACTGAATAGGTTTACCAGATCCAAGTCTTCTCAGAGGGCAATGCTGTGTAGAAATCCACCAGGTGGTCCACTACAACACCCCCACATTCATTGGCCAGAGTCCCCTTAGTACCTAATCTTTGACTGGTTATGTTACCAACAAATAGACTTGTCAAAGTCAGTTCATGACCTTAGCTTTATCAAGCGATAAGAAGATGGAAAAGCCTACATAGATATAACTATACCAATTATTTTTGTCAAAAGAAACGTGAATGCCTATAGTCTTAAAAGCAAAGGAAAGAGGTGCTTTGGATGAACCCAACATTTTTCAAAATTTTTGAGCTCCCCTAATGTAAAAGTACAATGTTCCAAACAGAAATTGAGCTGATTGGTGATGGAGGGAGAGTGAGATAGAGTCATATTCTTTCCCCTGAACTTTTTCCTGACTTCTCTTCCTTAACATCCATCAGCTCTCAAACTAGACTATAACCTGAATCTGCCTTGGGCCATCCTGGGCATCTTATCCTGTGTTTTTATTGGATTTTAAAAACTACTGTTTATTTTTGTCTTTGAACTTTAGCAAACCTTGATTTAGGCCATTTCTGCAACAGTGGCAAACACAGATTGAATGAAGTCTGCCTATGTCTTGCTTATCCACAAGCTTTCTGGTCTGCCTTGGGTGTGAAGTCCTCCTGAGAATAGGCCTATAAGTCATTGAACCTAATACTGCTTTCCATCCCTTTGAAAGCACTAGTTGTGAGTGGGCAATTGTTAACATATATTTTTAGGCAATGGTCACTTCCTTTTATAGTGCAGAACTTCTACATATTGATTGATCCCCTTTTCCCCATTTGGGCCACCCCTTGTTCATTGTCCACCAATCCAGCATGTTCATTTTGTTTTGGGGGAACAGTCTGCACCTTCAGAATGTCCCCATCGCATGGCATTGAAGTCCTGGGATGTTCTCAGGCTGCAAACGGTTTACATAAATTCCTCACCTTCCTCCCAGCTCCCAATACACTCCAAGCATTCTCCCTTCACCCTCCCGTTGTCTTTCTTGTCAAGCTGTGAGTAGAGGTGCACAGTAGTTGACTGCAAACTTTGAGTCAGCAATAGGCTATGGCATAAAGAATAGCAAATAAAATTTTGTGTTGCGTTAAGTGAAGCATAGTTTCCAAACTATAAGAAGCGGCTGTTCTATTTTATTCTGCTTTTGTAAGATCTCTCTCTTCCCCCTCCCCAATGTGCTCCAGCACACTTTGGAGTATTGTACCCAGTTCTAGGCACTGAGTTCAGTCCCTACACTGTATGCATCCTATATAGTGAAGGAAAGCCAACCATTTGACTCATTGTTTGCTAACAAATTTTACATTTGTACACACATGTCATAGCAGGATCTTGAACAGAAGAATAAGCTAGCACTGATAAAGTTACCTAGTTGGGTAATGAAATGTCTGCAAGAAAACTACCAAGCTCAGAGAGCACCAATAACCTCACAGTTCAACTCTGAGCTAAAAATATTCTCTTCTATTGTATAGAAGTAAGGGGGAAACTTGCTTTTGGAGGAGCAATGAAACATTCTCCAAAGTGGACATACATACTGTATGTGAGCAGGAGGATGAAGAATCATTTGCTTAGTGTGTCCTTGTTTTTATTAAATGCAGCTTGTCTGGATGAGAAAACATCACATGTCTTGTTAGTGCTTGGTAATCACCATAAGGTCGACATTTAGGAAATTGAATTAGTCATTATATAGTTGCATTGTACCCACATTTAATTTCTCTGTTGTTATGAAGTACATCTTCACTATTTATTTAAGGAGAAATGTTCAGTTGTGCAACTGGAGTGCAGTTATGTTCCTTGAAAATAGTTTTAATCCCTGGATTCTCTTCTATGAGAGACATAAAATCACTGAATTTGGAGGGGCTATTTAGACTATTGAGTTCAATCCCCCACTGCATCCTACACAGTGAAATGAAAGTCAACCATCTCAGTCACTGATTGCAATGTTTTTAATGTTATGAAGAGTTGAGTTTGCAGAGGGGGGGGGGAAGGCCTCTTACATTGAATTTAGAGAGCCAGTTTGATGTAGTGGTTAAGGCATCGTGCCTCCTGGACAAAGGAAGGACAAAATTTCGATATAGAGATTTTCACATTATTTACAACCCTGCCTTCATCCTCTCTGTATGTGTGCGGGTGTATGTGTGGCACCTTCAAATCAGTGCCAATTCCTGACAAACTGCCTGGACAGGCCCCTGCAGTTTTCTTGACAAGATTTCAGAAGTGGTTTGCTATTGTCTCCTTCCTAGGACTGAGAGAGAGTGACTGGACCAAGCTGACTCCGAGCTAAGGTTGGACTTGCAATCACAGTCTCTCTGTTTCTAGCCTGCTGCCTCAACCACCACACCAAACTGGCTGTCTAGTATTCTTATTCATTCTCTACAGAGGCTAGCCAAATTTTACCCTGTGGAGGGTGATGAACAGGGAGGACCCAGCATAATTTTCTCTTTGCCTATAAAACTAACATGTTTTTAAAAACATGTAACATGCCTTGAATAGTTAGATTTTATTTAATATTCTCACTATTTTTAATCATCATTTTTGAAACTCATTTATCAGTTAACAATATCTAATTAGTTGCATTTATCATTAATTGACTGCTAATTACCAGCCTGCACAAAATTCTCAGAGGAAAAAATACATTCCTTCACAGCAATCCATAACTATAGTGGGGATATTATAACATCATTTATATTAATATATTATAACTTCATCAAATTTGGAATTGCTGAGAAAGACACATTAGAGAAATTGAAAATTGGATTGGGTCACTGGTATTGAATGCTTAATTGATCTGCATAATTTCTCTGAGCTACTCAACCATAAACCTAGAAGAGTGTAAGGCAATATGTATAACAGCAGCAAAAATATTATAGTAAAAATATTTTATATCTTCTGACTGGTGACTAAAATGTATTACAAAAATATTGTCTTACCCTCTTTGTGTATCTCATTTTTCTACCAGTGTGTAGAAAATACTTCTTTTTAACTGTGCTGTTGCTTTCATGGGAGAAAATGTATAGTTTATTGTCTGCCCAAACCTAACTAGATTACACCAAACCTATACCATAGAAGCAATAGTACAAGTCATTGGCTGAATTTCTATTATATATGCCATAAAAAAAATCAAAAGGAAATGTTCAAGAATAATAGTGGGTCTGCATTTTATATATGGATTCTACTTGAACTTATTGATTACTGTGATAAAAGGTTACTATTTTCTAGTATAGATGTCTGTTACTTAAAGAACCTCCAAGGGCCTTTTTGTTCACTTGCTGCTATGCAAGAGAAAATACAATAGCTGTCTTCAAAGGTCTCTAGGAACACACTATGAGCGATGCAACATGATACCAAACATGGAATTATGTTCCGTGCATCATTTCTCATCAATGGATCCAGTGCCATAAGCAGAAATAGAAAGCAGAAATACACAGGTCACACATATTAGTCTTGCCTTTTCTCTTATGTAAAGATTTTTTGACTTGTGGAAATGCACAGATGGGATACAAGAAAGTCCCAGTTTCAAGAAGATCTTTGCCACGGGTCATTATCCTCATTCTTGTATTAGTATTGATCCAAGTTGGGCAAGGATGCTCGTGGATTCAAGGCCACCCCACGTCATGGATCCTATCACATTTTGTTTCAAAGGCAACACATTTTATAAAATCTATTCACTGTGATATTTGTAGAGCCTCCAAAATGTAGCCTCCAAAGGCTAAGATTAATTCCTTGCTTCTTGAACAGCTCAGTGTGCTCCTTATTTGCCTATCCCAAGGAAAGAGCAATTATTTAACAGTTTGAAAGTTGGCTGAAGGTAAAACTAATGTTATTAAAACAGTTCCATTAAAGGATAGAAATGTTCCTTTATATAGATAAATATTTAGGGCTAATGTCTTGAGTGCCATTAAGGAGAATAATCTATTGCTTTCTTCAGGATAGAACAGTATTTTTCAAATTGTGTTCTATAGAACCCTAGAATTTCATAATAATTTGATGGCATCCTGTGACAGACTAAGGGGATAATAATAATAATAATAATAATAATAATAATAATAATAATAATAATAATAATAATAATAATAATAATAATAATAATACACTTGGATAATCAAGTGCTTAGAAATAACAGGACCCAATCAATAGAAACAGAAACTTCGTGCAAACATAAATGGCATCATGAAAGACACAATTGCTGGTTAATGATAGACTAGGAGAGGTTAATATAAAGAGAGGAATCTTTCAAGGAGACTTACAGTTACCACTACAGTTGCTCTTTGCACTGATTTTCCAGTTAATATTACTGAGCAATCCAGGCCATTGCTACCAAATATCAAAAATATCTGCCAGGCTATCACACCTCCTTTACACGGGTGATCTGAAGCTGTATGGAAAAACACCATCTGAAATACTGTCTATATATATAGCCAACATATTGCAATGGAGTTTGGATTGGACAAATGTGTCACCTCAGATTCAAGTACAAACTCACTGGAGGAAGTGCTATCAAGGCAATTAACACCCACACAGTCACTCAAGGTGTTTAGATTGGATTTGACCCTTCTGTAAATCCTTCCCAAGGACCTGGGATAGGCAGATAATGTTGTTGTTTAATAATATAAAATGTATTGGTGCACGATGTAAGTGGTTTCAAGTAAAGCTGCCTTTTGTAATTGACTGATGGTAATTTTATCAATGCCGATGGTGCTGCAGGTGATTTGGACTTGTACCCAAGATGCCTTTGCTTTCTTTTGTGCAGTTCCAGTGATGGGATTCAGATATGTGAACAACTGGTTCTCTGTGTGGATGCCACTTCCGGAAGTCCATTCTGGGCCTGGGCAACAAAAAATTAACTACCGGTTCTGCCGAAGTGGTGCAAACTTGCTGAATGCCACCACTGTGCAGTTCTATTTGCAGGGATTTATTTTTTGTGATTTTCTCCAGTTATTTGTCTTCTATTCTGCTTTCTCCACATATTGCAACATCCATTATTCAGATTTTTTAATCTTTCTTATCGACAATTGTTAAGTCTGGGGCATTGTGTGACAGATGCTTGTCAGTCTGAATTCTAAAGTCCCAGAGCACTTCAGCGTCCATTTTCTATTATTTTGTTTGTTTTGGGGTCTTCCCAGTTCTTGCTTGCAAGCAAATGGTATTTCCTACAGATATTCCAGTGCATCATTGTTGCTACTTTTTCATCCTGTTGTTTGTAGTTAATTATAATATTAGTTAAATATGGTTATGTTTATCCTAGTGGTGGTAATGGCAGCAATTGTAATGGGAGAAATTACTCATCTTGAGCAGGCTTGCTGGGATGATAGCAGTAAAATCTTCAATGTTCTGAATTAGGATCACAGAGAAGCTAAAAGAAATAGACTTCTCCATCCCACTCTCTGTTTTTAAATAGTGTGTGTGTATCTGGGTATGTATGAATAAATGAATATACAATATATAAATCATAAGTATACTTGGGTGCATGAATTTGGTGAATGGGAGACTGAATGTATAGGGGTAAGTTTCTATGGTCTCCAACCTGTACTCAAACCTTTTCTAGAGCCTGAGAACTATTGATAGGACTTCCTTGTCCCATACAAACATATTTCTATGACATTCAGATGCATGAAGTTGGGGTGGGATAGTAAAACAGAAAAGCTCAGTAGTTGGGCATTTCTAAACAGCAAAGACTGACATATCTTGGTCCATATTTTATATTAAGTTTCAGTAGGTCTGAAGTTCTGAAATCTATATTTCTATTGGGAGTAGCAAGGGTAAAAGGGAAAAAAAAGACCTAATTTTCAGCTACAGTTTCAAGTGTTAAAAGTGGAAGAAAATGTTACCAGTTTTGGCAAGCAAAGTGACCAGGTGTGACCAGGATGAAAATGAATTTAAAATAGTTAGGTGAGAAGCTATTTTATTTCTTTTCAACAATGCCTAAAATGCTTTGAAATGGAATAACCTAAAACCATGAAATGCCCTTTTGTGCAAGAAAAAGAAAAGGTTCTTACATGAAAATTCAATTTAAAAAGTGATGTGGAAAATAGGAAACTCCAGAAAGCAAAAAATACAGTAACTGAGTCATTCTATACAATAGGAAAAGGCAGATGTCACAGTCCTGTAGAGACTGAACACTTTTGGACAAAATTGTTAGACTTCATCTTATAATAGCTAACAAGATAAAAGGCACTATATTTGGAAGTCCATTTGTCTGAGAGCCTGTTACTCAACTTGTTCATAAACACTATATACTTCTAAGCACTATAAACACCTGTGGGAAGAATCCAGAGAAATAAATATTTTGGGAATTATTAAAAAGCAGAATATATTTCCCCAAAGGATTTTAAAGGCAAAACTAACCCCCCTCCCCAAGTCTCGCTGCCCCAGACAGAAACCAGGTCTGCAGAAATGCAGATGTGATAATCATGTCAGAAAGATTGGAGTCAGGAAGGTGGGATTAGAAAGAAAGATCCCTAGAATCAACAATCCCTCACACCAAAAAATCCAACAGTCATCAGCCACAGCCCCAGGGAAGCAGGATATGACCTTTGGGACATAATAGGATTAACCCACCACCATCAGAATACCAGAAAGGGACACTCAGACTCAGTTCAAAGTTCATGCCACAGGAACAATTCCAAACAAAAGCTAAAGAAGGTATAACAATCCACCACTCTCTACTACATGTGGTCAGTTTTTCCAGAGCCATCTTGCTGTCTGGCTCTACTCTCCAGTAAACTGCAACCTTCTTTCTAAAGCAGTTGCCATATTGTTTATTCCCGACTTGTACTGGATCCTGATTTTTCTTTCAACACATCCAAATGCGATAAAATATGTATCACCAATCTTCTTAGATTATTTATAAAATATCTAAAGATTATTTATAAAATATCTAAAGACCTGGCTCTGCCTTCTTGCTTAGGGCTCATAAGGCTGCCACAACCATGAGACTGATTAGTCCAGTGAAAGCCCACCCTGTTATGTCCCGAGCCTTGCAAACGGCTCGGGCGTTTGCAGGCAGTCCCGGGCAGGTGCAAAGCTGCCCGGGACCAGACAGGCTGTCGCCAGCGCCGTGCGCATGCGCGGGTGCTGGCGCGGGAAAAGTAACACATTTACCCGGGAAGCGTCTATATAAGAAGCTGGGAGGTTTGGGGAGCTGCTGAAGCCATCTACTTGTAAGCTGAACGCTGAATAAAGGAAACTGAGAACTTCAACTGCTTCTCGTGTCTGCTTCCCGCCAAGGACTCAACACTGGCGACGAAGGTGGGATGCCTTGCACTACCTGGAAAGGAAGAAGTGTAAGCTTACCCAAGGAGTCCTGAGCGGCGGAAAGGAACGGCGTCGACTCGGCAGCTGCCCGCCAATCCGGTGCGCATTCGGGGGTAGGCTGGCTGATAGACCCGTCTCCTGAAGATTTGAAGATGGCGAAAATCGGAAGGCTTTCGGAATTCGACGTCTCACATCCAGAGCGGTGGGAGTCCTACGTAGCCAGGGTGGAGAACTACTTCAAGGCAAACCAAGTGAGGGAAGAGAGCTTGAAGGCTGCCACCCTGCTTTGTGTTTGCGGTCAAGACGCCTTCGACATCGCAGAAAACCTTGCAGCACCTGTTCCAGTAGAGTCTGTCAGCTACGCAGATCTGAAGAAGCTACTGAAAGAGCACTTCCACCCCAAGATGTCCGTCATCGCATGGCGCCACACCTTCGAGCAGAGGGATCAACGGCCCGGCGAGTCGGCCAAAGAATTCATCGCCGCATTACGGAAGGCCGCCAAGCACTGCGAGTTCAAAGACCTCGAAGAACGACTGAGGGACCGATTCGTGTGCGGGTTAAGGCATCGAGATCTACAACAGAGACTTTTCGCTAAAGAAGAACTGTCCTACCAAGATGCCTTAAGGGAAGTCACCGCAGAAGAAGCAGCAGGCGGCGCTATCAAGAACATGCGGCCGATCAGAAACAGTCCAGAGGTTGCATCCGTGCACCAGGAAGACGCCCAAAGGAACTCCGAGGAGGATCCGGATGAGGAAGTCGACCGTCTCCACCCCACGACGGAAGAAAAACAGAAGGGAAGCTCTTCAGCTCCGCTCAAGTGCATCGGCTGTGGAGGTCGCCACAGGAGAACCGACTGCAAGTTCCGCTCCGCTACCTGCCGGGCATGCGGCAAACAAGGACACATTGCAGCTGTGTGTCTGGGCCGACGAAAGGTACAACCTCAGGAAGAACCGCGCCTGAAAGGTACCAGATTCCCCAGCCAGAATAGGGTAGGGTTTTGCGCTTCGCGAAGAAGCATCCTTAGGACAGGCACACACAAGCCAATTAAGAAAAAGCTGTCACTCAAGGTGAAGCTACAAGGGGTTCCATTATCTATGGAACTAGACACAGGGTCTGCCTTTTCAATTATCTCCTTGCATACATTTAGGAAGATTTGTTCCGGTAGTGGAACTCAGGCCAAGTTAAGGCCTTCTGACATTGTGTTAACAGATTTTCAAAATTCAAGAGTGTGTGTTAAGGGGGAGGCCACCCTTAACGTGCAATACAAGAGTTTTGAAGGTCCACTAGACTTATTAGTAGTAGGGGGTGAACGAACGAGTCTCATAGGACTCGATTGGTTTGAGGCCCTGGGGATACACGTCACAGGACTCAACAGTTTACAAACACTCGACCTACAGGAAGTCTGCAAAGAATTTGCAGATGTTTTCAGCCCCCAGCTGGGCACATTCAAAGGACCCCCTGTGTCCTTAAAGCTAGACCCCACTGTCACTCCCATTAGAATTAAAGCAAGAAGGGTCCCTTTTGCTTTAAAGAGTAAAATTGACACTGAGTTAGACAAACTGATTCAACAGGGAATCCTAGAACCTGTTGATTCCAGTCCTTGGGAGACCCCCATTGTCACGCCTCTAAAGGCAAATGGGGACATTCGCATTTGTGCTGACTACAAATGCACTCTGAATAAGGCATTGCAGCAACATGCCTATCCTGTTCCTGTGGTCAGTCATATTCTGGCCTCCCTCAAGGGGGGGCGCGTTTTTGCAAAGCTTGACCTAGCTCAAGCGTATCAACAGCTGCCTGTTGATGATGATGCTGCTATAGCTCAGACTATTGTGACCCACAGGGGAGCCTTTAAGGTAAAAAGGCTGCAGTTTGGAGTGAATGTCGCTCCTGGGATTTTCCAAAGCGTAATGGAAAACACACTACGGGGTATACCAGGGGTTTGCCCCTACTTTGATGATGTCTTAATTGCAGGAGACTCCACACACATTCTAGCTGAAAGGCTAAGGGCTGTTCTGTTAAGATTCAGGAAACCAGGCCTCAAGCTCAAAAAAGACAAATGCAAGATTGGGGTGCCTTCTACTGAATTTCTGGGGTTCAAAATTGATGCTGCTGGGATTCACCCTGCTGAATCCAAACTGACAGCTATTTTAGAAGCACCTAGGCCAAAGTCCAAGGCCGAACTTCAGGCCTTCCTGGGCCTCCTGAATTTCTACAATTCTTTTCTTCCACATAAAGCTAGTGTAGCTGAGCCTCTTCACAGGCTACTAGACAAACAAGCAGTGTGGCAGTGGTCACATACACATGAGGCTTGCTTTAACAAAGTCAAGGCCTTGCTCACTTCTAACAGTGTACTTGCACATTTCAACGAATCTCTTCCTGTGTGCATCGCATGTGATGCGTCCCCTTACGGGGTAGGAGCTGTCCTGAGCCACCTCAGGTCTGATGGAACTCAGGTTCCTGTTGCATATTACTCCAGAACATTGTCTTCTGCTGAGCGCAACTACGCTCAGATAGACAGGGAGGCTCTGGCTGTTGTCGCTGGAATTAAAAAATTCCACGATTTTCTCTATGGCAGGCATTTCACGGTCTTTACTGACCATAAGCCTCTGCTGGGACTGTTTACCACACGTAAGCAGACTCCCCAAATCATTTCCCCTAGAATGCTTAGGTGGTCTATTTTTCTGTCTGCGTATGATTTTTCTTTACTCCACAAGCCTGGGAAAGAAATGGGCCATGCTGATGGCCTCAGTAGATTGCCTCTGCCAGTAGTAGAAGCTGACCCTGCGCCAGCTGTCAACATTCTATCAATCCAAGCCTTGCCCGAGCTCCCTCTTTATGCCAGGGATGTTGCCGCTGAAACAGGTACAGATCACACACTTTCACGTGTCCGTTCCTGGGTTTTGTCCGGTTGGCCTGAGCACTGCCCTAGTCCTGAGTTTCAGAGTTTCTGGTCCAAAAGAAACGAGTTGTCCCTTTCTCAGGGTTGTCTGCTTTGGGGAAACAGAGTTGTCATTCCCTCCTCAATGAGGACTAGGGTCTTAGAATCCCTCCACGAGGGTCATCCTGGCATTGTTCGTATGAAGGCTCTTGCACGCAGCCACTTGTGGTGGCCTGTTTTAGATAAGGATATTGAGGCTAAGGTGCATGCATGCCACCTGTGCCAACGATCTCGCCCAGAGATGCCCCAAGCTCCGTGCATAAATGGGAGGAAACACAGTCCCCATGGTCTAGGGTGCACATTGACTACGCTGGGCCCTTTCAGGGCCAGTTCTTCTTGGTCCTTGTTGACAGCCATTCAAAATGGCTTGAGGTTGTACCTGTCTCTTCCACCACCACTGCAAAGACTATTCAGGTACTGAGGGGGATTTTTGCTGCACACGGGCTTCCAGATGTCATGTGTCTGACAACGGCCCTCAATTCACTTCCTCCGAATTCCAAGCTTTCTTACAGGCTAACATGATTCGTCATGCCACGTCTGCACCCTTCCACCCATCCACCAACGGTATGGCTGAACGTATGGTGCGCATCACAAAGGACGCCTTGAAAAGACTCACCTACGGGGACTGGCATCACAGGTTGGCTGACTTTCTCCTTTCTTATCGCACCACACCGTCCACTTCTACAGGGAGAAGCCCAGCTGAACTTCGCTGGGGGCGTCAACTTACTACTAAACTTGACCGGTTGCATCCGGACAGACTGCCTTCATCTACCTCACATCCTAGGGCACCTAGACAACTACTTGTGGGTGCCCCGGTTTGGGCTCGCAATTACGGGCCTGGTCATACCTGGGTCCCCGCTTCTATTTCCAGGGTCACAGGTCCTCTCTCCTACGAGGTTGCCCTGGACAACGGTCGTGTCCTGCGTCGGCACATCGACCAACTCCGCCCTAGGCGGGACTTTTCAGATGAGACTCCTGGGTCTTTTCCAGGGGGGGAGGGGGACCCTTTGGAGCAAAGGGAAGGGCACGAGCTGCTGCCCATCTCCACTGATGGAGCCACAAACGGCCCATCCCAGGGTTCCGCAATTGCTCCGAAAAGGAATTCATGGAGCTTACCCACACAACAGGCACTCACGCCTACTCCAGCCAGGGAGTCACCCGGGGGCATACTCACCTTCCACACACATCACACAGCACTCCAGTCACGGAGGATACCCGGGGGCATCCCAACAAATCATTCCCCGCAAGAGAGCTGGCACACAATCCCCAAGGTTGGCCTGACCTTACCCCAAATTCTACAGGGGGTCAAACATACAGGGAGGTGGTCGAGGAACCAAGTCCCGACTACAACACCTCTAGCCCAAATCAGGGAGTAACTGAGTTTTGGGAAAGTACAGGAACCCACACAAGCCCGGACACAGAACGGGGTTCAGGGAATGGTCAGCCTCCTGACAGGTCTTGGACGGACCTAGGAGGTTCAACAGAGACGCCCAGCAGTGGCTATCACTTCAAGGGGCCCGAGGGTCTACAGCTAGGCAGGTCAACCAGGTCACAAAGTGACAGAAGCCCTGGCCTGACGAGCCCGGTGGGCAAGCAAGCAGGCCAGGCATTGGGGCACAGTCCTTGGAAGGCACCAAGGCAAAATAAGGAGAACAGGCTCACATCTCCCTCCAGTCAGGGAACTCATGCTAGTAACCCAGAGCTGAGAAGGTCACAGAGAGCAAAGAAGTCTCCTAAATACTTAGAGGATTACATAACATTGCTGGCTAAACAAAAGCCAGGTAACGATAGGAGCACTGAGAAGCAGAACACTGCATAAAATAAATGTTTATATGTTGGTAGTAGTTTTAGCCCGGGGGAAAGGGGTGTTATGTCCCGAGCCTTGCAAACGGCTCGGGCATTTGCAGGCAGTCCCGGGCAGGTGCAAAGCTGCCCGGGACCAGACAGGCTGTCGCCAGCGCCGTGCGCATGCGCGGGTGCTGGCGCGGGAAAAGTAACACATTTACCCGGGAAGCGTCTATATAAGAAGATGGGAGGTTTGGGGAGCTGCTGAAGCCATCTACTTGTAAGCTGAACGCTGAATAAAGGAAACTGAGAACTTCAACTGCTTCTCGTGTCTGCTTCCCGCCAATGACTCAACACACCCCATCCTTATTAACTTGTAATGTCACAAAAATATCTTTAGCATTGCCTTTCTAAACAATATGAGATTTTCGAGCAAGATGCTAAAAGATCAATAGATTTGAACAATCCTGCATATGACTGTTGGCCTTTGAGAATTAATTATTTAAAAAGTAATTTAGTTAAGTATATCTAAGATACATTTCTGAGAAACTGGAAATTATAAGCCTACAGGTACTGCAATACTGACCTGTTATATTCATAGGTTTGAAGGTTGTTTAGAAACTTTGATTAGTAGCCCAAATAGCTGCAAAATTGATATCTATGATCAATCAAAGAAACATATTTTCCTAGTTCAGAAGAATAATGGCAGGTTGCTAGCTTATCATTTCAACTCTTATCATGTGGCTATGGTAAAGACTGAAATAAAACACAAAATCCTGCTATTACTAATTTTACCCTAACCCTACACTTACAACTTTGTTGCCTATTTAGACTAAATCCATAATTTTAATTTTTTAGCTAGCTAGTTCTCTATACAAAATCCAGCATCACAGTTGAGGCCTTGAAACTATTGTGTTTCAGTAAGTAAGATCAATCAAATATGAATGTGTATGAATTGTACCACATAGATTATTATGATGGACAACTTTTTTCTCTTATGTGAAATATTGGCCTACAGACCTTTCTGTTGCTTTATAAATTGTTGCCTTAGCATTTCTAATTACATTGACAGCCTCTTGGTGAAGGAATAGCACAGGAGAGCAATTATTTCTGTCAGAAAAGATAAAAGGGGTTCTATATTCAGTAGTGTCTATATTTATGGTGCAAATATATTTACTTCCCTCTCTCATCACAAAATGGAAGATTTAAGCCCGTATAATCCAAATCCATTTTTTCAATCAGCACAGTTGAAATTGGATTTGTTATTACAACTTAAAAGAGACACATCCATGAAATACATGTAACATATAGTTAAATTTTGCCAGGCAATCAATCCATGCCCACTGAAGCATTCAAGTGTGTGTACAGGAAAAGATTCAATGAATAATACAACTCCTCTTGTGTATTAAATATCATGTTTTTTCCATTTGTCCTATACTTCTACTTCCTGTCCTGTATGCTTTACTTGCTAACGATGTTTAGCAAGATTAGGTAGATTATTAGATATTATGATTGGTATTTGCCAAGAATGAGAGTTATTTCCATTCTTCTTTTCAGTATGAACAAATCTACATAATCATCCACTTTAGCAACTGAGAAAAGAACCTAAAATAGGAGTTGGTGACTTTTGATAGCAAAGCTATCAATGGAGAGGGCCATAGCCCACACTGGTGGAATCCTTTTCTGTTTTCCAGCTCGTTCATCTACTTCCATTTCCCCCCTCCCCCTACTCAAGGAAAGAGAAACAGCTCCAGGGAAAGTTAGGTCCTCTTGCTAGTATTCTGAAGTGATCTCCTGTTCAACACTCCTGAACTAAGATGACGAAAGGTACATGACCAATTATATTCACCATGTGGCAATATCACAAATAAAAGTTTTTAGAAGAAAAATATGCAGGATAATTCTGCATTTGCTCTTGAATGTAATGTTTCTTGGCATGTTTACTCTGCCTATCTTTGCTTTTCTGCATACTGTATATACAAATCTTTATTTATGGTTTTCCCATATAAACACATTTTGTATATAACTTCCCCAAATGTACACATTTTTGCGCAAATCTGATTTTGCAAATATTTTCATAGTACCAATATTTTTGATAGGATAATGGTTTTGAAATGAGCAGCCCCTGATTTGAACTTTCTGCTTTTTTGTTGTTTACAGGAAATGTTTTGTTTTCCTTTCCTAAAAAAATGTTGGTCATACATATCAGAAATAATTGTTTTGTATTCCTAGCAACTCTGGGGAAATAGTTAATGCTTAGGGACCAGTTATAGAAGCTGTTAAGCATAACCACATGGACACAAGCATAACATGCCATCAGTGTAATAAAAAAAATCTTATATTGTTGTTAATATATCCAGAAAATGAATAATATTACCTTACAGATGTCAAGAAGTAATTGATGTAATACACTGGATATTCTAAACTGAGTTGGGGGTTGCATGAGTGGATTGTTTATAGCATCATTAAGTTTATTGTGGGAAAAGACCCACTAAATAAAGAGCCAAAAGATCTCAAGATAATGCAAACAAATATGGTCTACTGGCACGCATAAATCTAAGAGAACATTGGACCTCATATTAAAGAAATGCTGAGAAGCCCAGATTATGTGTTCTTACAAGGAAATACAAAAAAAGGTAATGTAAACTATTCTATGATACTACGGCTAAGAATGCTACATCAAATAAGGTGAAGGAGGTGACCTTACTATGGGGGCTGCCTTGGTGCCTTCAAATTCTGCATTTCCATTGATGGCGCTTCCTCTGTTCTTCCTTTCTGATGCTAACACTAGCTAACTAAACATTTATTCTTTATTACTTTCATTAAGTGACCCTTTCACACTTATAAAAAAGACAGCTGCCTGCTTTATGCTTTTCTCTTCAGGGCCATTCATCCTCATACTTTCAATTCTTCCTTCGATTTTCCTGCTTGTAACAGCCATTTTCTCAGGAAGATAACCAAGCAAAATTTGCCAAATTTCTTTATAATCTACACAGGTCCCAGTCTAAATGTTCAAATTATGCCATAGTGCTCTGTGTTTTGTAAGATGGAGAATCTGCTCATACATCAAGCACATCTACTGAATATAGGATTAAATGGACTGCATGTGCTTACAAAAGTGCCAAATGTTTTTCAGAAATACAGCTATGCATTTCAGAAATAAGATAAGAGTGTGCATGGAGAAAGAATTTATTGGAAAGAGACCACATCATAAACAAGGAAGGTTCGTTTGATATCACTGTGTGATAAATGATTAAAGACCTAGCAACAGTCTAACTGGAAAAAAAAAAGTCATCCTTCTAAGAAAAAAAACAGACAACTGGAGGTATAATGAGCAAATGTACAGACTAGGTCAGCCAACTCAGATAGCTTGCCACAACAGATGCCATTGTGTTTGCCTACAAATGGATATCTATACCATCTCAGGTCTAATTCATTATCTACATTCCATGTAGCTAATTAGCAAGCCAGAGGATATTCTCTAACCAGCAGTGGATAGAGGAAAATAGTATGTCTCTTTATATTCCATTTGTATTCTTCTTTTTTTAGTTCTTGAGAGGTCAGAAGGAAACTAGACATTTTACCCCCAATACACAAAAAAGCCAACCCCCTCTTCCACCTATATTAAAAGGCTGGATGCTGAATCATTTTGCTGGCAGACAAAATGAGAGGCAGAAAAGACTCATCATATTAAAATGGCTGTCAAAGCCATGTGAAAAATGCATATAGTACCCTATGGATGGCTCTTGTGAATTTTTGCTAGACATCCCTTTTAATTTAAGCAGGCTCCAAACAAATTACTATAGGAATAGAAAGATTAGGAAAGGAGGAAACAATGAAATAATAATAAATCAAAAGGCAGATTATGGCGGGCTGTTAAATCAAAAGAAAAGTGTATCAGTATTGATGGGAATATAGGATCCTTCTTTCTCTGGCCCTATAACTTGGGGTTATCTGAATTGGGGGGGGGAAGGGTTGGAATAATTTCAGTTTAAGACAAAGATGGCTTAATATCTCTGACTTTTTTTAAATTCATCATTTGCAAGTTCGTATGAATTCTCTGGGAGCCACCACAAACCAAAAAATAAAGCACCTGGGAGTCAGCTGGAATTTTAAAACCAGAGTTTCATTATGCTTTTTTTTTTTTAAAAAAAATATACTTTAGTGACAGAACACATAATGCTGAAATATATAAATCACTGAGAAGTCAAAACAAATAATTTCCTTTGATTCATTTCCTTGACAGCTATTCCTGATAGACTGTCATCTCACTCTCCCTTTTAAAGGTTTTCAGAATTGTAGTCCCATGTTGTGAACAGCTTTCAGGCACCCGAACAAAGTGAAATATCAACCCTCAAGTCTGTTTTGAACATGAGCCCTCAAGTCAGTGATGTGGAGAGCTTTGGCAATTCTACAAAACTCATGCAGAATGGGTGCAGTCTAAACAGGTCAGGCTCTAAGGTTTCTGTTTCTGAACCACTGAATGTGGAAGTAAATTATATGAACCTTGCTCAAAATACCACCAATAGCTCAAACGTGATTAAGAGGCTCCGTTTTCTTTCATCTGATCTTTGAAGAAGTAGCATGGAAAGGCATCTCAGTGTAACTGCTGTTTCCAAATGACCTATACTTGGAAAAGTACAGTTGCTACTCAGTAATTGTATTCTTAAGCTACAGCGAAAGTTGTGGGTTTTGTTTTTACTTTTTACAACAGATGAAGGCTTGTGTATGTATGTATTTATATGTGTGTGTGTGTGTGTGTGTGTATGTGTATGTGTGTGTGTGTTGTGTGAATCCAACTGACTCCTGTAGTCTTAGAACCCTTGTGGCTTTGGATTACTCTCCAATGAAATTACAATATCCAAGTTCACAAAGATGAGATAGGAAATGGTTCCAGGTTGAGAGTCAAAGGATCTAGACCCTTTTATTCTGCAGATAACTGTTGGCCATTATCTCTGAAAACCACCTTGATAGCCCCCATTTATTTATTGAATGCTTTTCTAAAGGGGTTTTAACTGTCACCACATCTTGAGAAATATGGGAGCGGTGGGCTTATTCTGAGTTTTGAGTCTTTACTGAAGGCATTCTCCCCCAAAAATGACTATATGCAGGATTTGCTCATTCATAAAATGCACCTGATTTTTTCCTATATCATGCATTATAGTACCAGCCTCTCCCTTGATTTTCTTCCTCTCCCAGTTAAGATCTTAAACACTGTGATTTTACCTCCATCAAGGAAGGTTTCAATCATCTAATTATTTTGCATGACAATGTCTGTACCACAGCTAGTATGAAAACACCTTTCTGAAAGTGTGACAGAAGGAACTGGACATCCTATTTTCAAGTACTGACACACCAATATGTAGATAATAAATTAGACCTAGGAAGGTATAGATTTCTCAACTTCCAATGAGAAAGAGAGATAGAACAAATGAGAATATTTCTGGATACCACTTTGAAAAAAAGATTGCAGAGTTCACAAGATGCAAAAAGTTTAAGACAAGAGTTATTTTTCACATAGAAGGTAGAGATCTGTATGCCCTTAGATGTTGACAGGTTTCATCTAAAACAAAATGTGACACTAATTTGGAAGTTCTTTTGTCCTCAGGAAACAAAAAATCAACGAACGTCAAAACATTATGACAAGCTCAATAAAGTTTCTCTTGGGAGAGAACTACACATATCTTTTCCTTTTATGGCACTTAACTGAAGGTATATAATGTTCATATTACTTTATGTCACTAGTTTTCCAAAAACCAAACACTCCTGATTAATAGACATTGGCACTGCGATATGAATGAGTAGTCAAAACTGTTTTAGAATTCCCTTCTTGTTATAATTACTAGCTAGCTATCAGCCTACCATTTTGGCTAGAATTGTGGGAGCTGTAGAGTGTAGACAATACATTTGAAAGACCCCAGTTAAGAAAGTCTAGCCCTACTTTTATCTTAAATTCCTTGTTTACTTGAGTGGGTATTATATACATTAAGTCATGTGGATTTTAGTGTTATCGAAATCAGTGAAACTTTTGACCCCATGTAAAAATGCTCATTTTCCCACTGAATGATTTACCAGTACTATACCTTTTATTTGATTGCATCCAAATCTAACATTACTTTGCTTGAATTTTCTACTTTTAATTATTCTCATTTTTATTCTTTCTATCCTCAATTTCTTTTTGAGGTCCATTTACTGCAAAAACTGATTGTACTGCATTCCTGGATAAGTGGTTTGTTAAAGCTGGTGAAATAGTTTTTGCTATTTGAAAATCTATAAATTCCCTATAAAATACAGTCATAATATGAAGAAGAAAAGGAAACATAATGAATAAGGCAGGGGAAAGTACCTGGCCATCTGCTTCTTAATCCTTTTAAGAAAAAGGTAGCTTGTTAACAGTTAAAGCAATAAAAACTGAATAGAATAATTCCAGGTAATTAAAATTAATGTAATATGTACTTGAGTTTTGTTTTTATAAGATATTATACAATAGTCTTATACAGTAAGTTAGACAGCATTGCTTTTTGAAAAAGCACCTTTGAGACAACTATCACTTAGATGACTCACAATCTCCACAGACCCTTGTACGATAAGGAAATTCCTTCTGATGGCTAGGTAGAACCGGCTTCATCTTTGAAACCATTTGTTCAAATCCTATCTCCTGCAGTAATATGTCCATTCCATCTTCTATATCGGGTGTTCACATTATTTCAATTTAAATCACAGTTATCATAAATACATAAATCATATCTATTACATTAATATTTCATTTTTGATCCAAATGAGGGTCCAAGACAGCTTACAAATCAGTATAAAAGTTAATAAAGTAAAGAAACTCACCATCATCTTCAAACATGTACATTAGAAGCATTACTCAAAGAACAACCTGCCTCCAGAAGCTATGAATGCTCCAACACTGGAAGTTTTTAAGAAGAGACTGGACAGCCATTTGTCTGAAATGGTACAGGGTTTCCTGCCTGAGTAGGAAGTTGGGCTAGATGACCTCCAAGGTCCCTTCCAACTACTACTACTACTACTACTACTACTACTACTACTACTACTTCTTATTATTATTATTATTATCAATCATCGCACAGTCAGCCAGATGTTCAGACTGGATTTGGCATTTTGTCTACCTATCGAGTCCTTACCCAGGACCTGGGATAGGCAGAAGTGGATGTTTGATGGTATTACAGGTATCGTCGCAGGATGGAAGCAGTTCCTAATAAGGCCGCCTTTTGCAATTGACTAATAGCAAATTTGTCAATGCCAATGGTGTTCAAGTGGTGCTCCAGTTGTTTTGGGATTGCACCCAAGGAGCCTATGACTATTGGTACTACCCTTGCTTGCTTTTGCCACAGTCTTTCTATTTCTATTTGTAGGTCTTTGTATTTTGTTATCTTCTCCAGTTCTTTCTCTTCTATTCTGCTGTCTCCAGGCACTGCCACGTCCACTATCCAGACTTTTTTGTCTTTCTTATCGACAATTGTTAAGTCTGGGGTGTTATGTTGCAGGTGCTTGTCTGTTTGAATTCTGAAGTCCCAGAGCAGTTTAATTTTATCATTTTCTATGACTTTCTCTATTTTATGATCCCACCAGTTTTTGCTTACAGGCAAATGATATTTTTTGCAGATCTTCCAATGCACCATTGTTGCTACTTTGTCATGCCGCTGCTTGTAATCAGTCTGTGCAATCTTCTTGCAACAGCTTACCAAGTGGTCCACTGTTTCTTCAGCTTCTTTGCATAGGCGGCACTTACTGTCTGTTGCTGTCTTCTCAATTTTGACTTTGTATGCATTTGTCCTTAAAGCTTGGTCTTGTGCAGCCAGAATTAATCCTTCGGTTTCTTTCTTCAATTTTCCTGCTCTTAGCCATTGCCAGGTTTTATTATTATCTGCTTTCCCAGCTATTTTTTTAATGTATTGGCCATGTAGTGCTTTGTCTTCCCATGCCTCTATTCTGTTCTTCATTTGGTCTTTCTTGTAGGCCAGTTTGGTCTCTCCAGTAGTTAGTAAGCCTTCCTGATATACTAATTTCAGTGCATCTTCATCATTGTTCTTCAGATATTCTTCCAAAGCCATTTTTTCTTCTTCAACCATCTGATGTACTTGTAGCATTCCACGCCCACCTATTTGCCTTGGTAGATAAAGTCTATCAATGTCACTGCGTGGATGAAGGGCATGATTCATTGTCATTATTTTTCTGGTCTGCCTATCCATTGCTTTTAGTTCTGCTTGAGTCCAGTCCACTATTCCAGCTGTGTACCTAATGACTGGGATTGCCCAGGTGTTGATTGCCTTTATGGTATTTCCTCCATTGAGTTTGGACTTTAAGATCTTCTTCACTCTCTTGATGTATTCACCTCTAATCTTTTTCTTGACTTCAGTGTGCTTGATGTTGTCAGCTTGAAGGATACCCAAGTATTTGTAGTACTCTTCCTCATCCAGACTCTTAATGTTATTTTCGTGGGGCATCTTGATTCCTTCAGTTTTCACTATTTTTCCTTGTTTGATAGTAAGTGTGGCACATTTGTCCAAGCCAAACTCCATTACAATATCTTGGCTATATATACGGACAGTGTTGAGCAGCGATTCTATTTCAGATGATGTTTTTCCATACAGCTTCAGATCATCCATGTAAAGGAGATGGGATAGTCTAGCAGATGTTTTTGATGTTTGATAACCATGTCCTGAGTTATTCAGTATTGTTGACAGAGGAAACAGTGCAATAACAAATAGTAATGGTGATAATGAATCTCCTTGAAATATTCCTCTCTTGATATTAACCTCTCCCAGCTTTTCACCATTGATCTGCAACTGTGTCTTCCATTGTGCCATCGATTTTTGCACAAATTTTCTGATGTTTCTACTTACTCCTGTTATTTCTAGGCACTTGATTATCCAATCATGTGGCAGAGAGTCAAATGCCTTTTTGTAGTCAATCCATGCCACATTCAGGTTGGTCTTCCTTCTCTTGCAGTTTTCCAAGATCATTTTGTCTATTAGGAGTTGATCTTTTGTTCCTCTGCTATTGGGGCGGTTTCCTTTCTGCTCAGGTGGAAAGAGATTGTTTTCAACTAGATGCTGTTGTACTGCATCAGCTACCACACCAGTTAGTAATTTGAAAGTTGTTGGTAAGCAGGTAATTGGCCTGTAGTTACCTGGTGTTGCCCCTTTTGCTGGATTTTTCATTATTAGGTAGGTTTTCCCAGTTGTTAGCCACTTTTCAATTTCTCCTCCTTGTAGTATATTGTTGAACTGCTTGGCAATGAGTGGGTGTATAACAGTTAGATGTTTCAACCAAAACCCATGCAGTTCATCTTCACCTGGTGCTGACCAATTTTTGATTTTCTTTGCTCTTTTTTCTACCATTTTTGTTGTTATTACTAGTTCTTTCATTTCAACTTCTGTTTTATTTGCATCCACCTCTTTTAACCAAGCCGCATCCTTGTTGTATTTCTTTGGGTTATCCCATATCTGCTTCCAGAACTGCACTGTTTCTTCCTTGTCAGGTACTGACTGATTCCTTGCAGTTTCTCCATTGATGGATTGGTAGAAACGTTTCTGATTGGATTGAAATTGGAGGTTCTGCCTATAGTTTGCAATTCGAGCTTCATATCTACTGATTTTCCTGGCTATAGCTGTTATTTGTTGCTTTATTATTTCCAGTGCTTCCTTGATCTTCCTTGTTTCTAAGTGGTATTTCTTGATTAGGTATTCTTTGGTCTTCTTGTTCTTCAGCTTCTTTTCTTTCATCTGTTCTAGCTTGCTTGCATGTGATCTTAACTTGCTGATCTTATTTTCTAGTCTAACCTTCCATTTTTGTGGTGCACTGTTTGTTTGTTTTTCTTTTTTGTTGATTTTACATCCCAGGTATTCTGTTATAACTGCAGCTGTGCTGTACATTATTGGTTTGTTTCTTGCAGTGAATTGGTGCTTATACTTGCTATTGCAGTATTTGCATCTTTTAATGCTTGTGCTAGCTGTTTCTTTGGAACAAGCTTCAATGCAGGCAGCCTTATTCTGTTGTTTTTGTGCTGTTCTAGATGCTCATTATTCTTTGTTTCAATTCTTTTATTTCTTTAGTTAGAGGGTTTTGTTCTTCCTGAGGAAGAGGTGCCTGGTTTCCAAATGAGAACAGTTGTATATCTCTACTGGATTCTTTCACTGCCAACTCCCCCTGGTTTGCCTCTACATTCTGAATTACTTCTTGTAAGGCTTTGATTTCTTTGCCCTGGGTAAACCTTTGCAGTTCGTCCAATTCTGTTTCTGTGAATACTTTATTTCGTGTTATAAATCGGCGTTGATCTGCTAGTCTCTGTTCTGTTATTTCTGATTCTGGATGTTGTTCTTTCCAGAATTGGTGCATTCGTTTTAGATATCCTCTTCTTGTTGGACTTGATCTGTAGTAACAGATCATTATTTCTTTGTTTTCCATCACTGTGTATCTGCGACGGGTAAACACCTTTTCTTCCAGTAGTTCTGCAGCTGCTGGCCCTGGTTGCTCAGCCAACAGTCCTGAGTCCTGTAACCCATTTTTCACCAGATATCCAGGAACTCCAATATCTAGTGCGGACCTTGTTAACCCGGGCGACGTCCGAGCCGGTATGGCATTCTGAAATTTACGTCTCACCATATTTTTTATGGGAGAGACACTCTTTGTCTGACTCCTCTGATGAGACCTGTCCAGTATGGTTGAACCTCTGGCATAGCTCTCATCTTCCTCAGAGTACACAAGCCCCACAACCACGTCAAGGTAGTGCCTCATTATTATTATTATTTGTTTGCTTTGGGCTTAGCTCAATTAGTGAATCCTGTCATGGATATTTATAAGGCTTGGTTTATAGTTTAGTATGTGTATGAATCAGTCAGCTATCATTTAGTCAACAAAATATAGTTTAAGAATTCTATGGATTAGCCTAATGTATGAACCCTGTCCCTATTAAAATACTGAAAACAAAGCCTACTTTTTTTCCTTTTTTTAAAAAAAGATATTTCATTCAGTTTTCCATATTGTTACAAGTAGTCACCCAATAATTCTAGTAACAAAGAGACAGAGGAAGCCATAGGTAAAAAGTGTATTTATAAAAGACCAGATTGTTTATTATTAGCATTTTTCTTATAAGCTGTTGCTTGCATATCAACAGCTATTCCCTCAAAAGCCGGATGAGAAAGAACCATATTGATTAGAAAAAGATATAATATATATGAAGATTAATAAAATGATGCATGTTATGAAGAAGGAAGTTTTTCTTCCCTCTTTTGAAATATAACACCTGGTGATAATCCAACAAAACTGAATGATGGGAAAATAAGTAAAGATAAACAGAACTATTTCATTACACAACATACCATGTATCAGTAGATTTACTAATGTTGTATTGCTGCATTCATGAAAATGTGTCCCCACCGGGTTGATCTAGGGCAGTGGTTCTCAACCTTTCTAATGCTGCAACCCCATAATACAGTTCCCCATGTTGTGGTGACTCCCAACCACTTATACATCACCGGGTGCCAGGGGCGTGGCCAAAGAAAAGGGGGAAAAAATGGCAGACAGCCTTGTTTGGCAACCCCCATGAAATGGTCGACCCCAAATGGGGTCCCAACCCACAGGTTGAGAACCACTGATCTAGGGGTTAAGGCACCAGGCTAGAAACCAGGAGACGGTGAGTTCTAGTCCTGCCTTAGGCATGAAAGCCAACTGGATGACCTTGGGCCAATCATTTTCTCTCAGCCCAAATCACCTCACAGGATTGTTATTGAGGGGAAAATAAGAGGAGAAAGGAGTATGTATAGGAAAAAAATACATATAGGAAAAATATTGTTAATATATAACCACACCATTAATGCATTTGGTTCAGTTTTGCAATTACTTACTGGGATACAATTTACGGTCAATAAAACATTATTTTCTTTCAAGGGTCTCTCTCAAGATTCAGTATCGGTGAAATACCATAAAAGTTACAATATTAGCACTGTGCAGATAGGTAGACTTCTCAGTGTTGTAGTGGTTTTGTATTTCTTGCTAATCTATTTCATGCATTATATAATATGTGTGGCAACTGATATAGAATATCATAGGTTCAGTTATATATCTATACGTATTCTATACATGTAGTTATACTTAGTTATACATTTGCTTCAACCATGGTGCTTTTGGAATTCACATAAGCTAGATGAAAAGTCTCAGCTTCTTCCTTTCTTCAGAACATTCTACCGCTAAGAATTCAGTCTTGGCTTTCTTGTGCAATTCAGTTAAATGTTTCTCTTGACATTCGATCGGACTAGACTAAAATTAATAACCAAATTTGTAGATCTTCCTTGAAATTGCCTAAAAACACATTTAATTATAAGAAAATGAGACCAGAGAAGAAGAAATCTGAGAGGCTTACATTTGTTGTTCATATAAACTGCTGTGTAATAGGAACTGGCATAGAACTGGTTCACATGAATTAAGAATTGAAAGTAAATTTCTTTAAGTTCTTCAGACACACCAAATCTTTTAAAAACTTGAATGTTAGTAATTATTTCCAAAGCATCTGAACCTTCATGAAATAGATAACTTTGAGTTCTGGAGGATCAGTTGAAGAAGACACCAGCGCATTTATTTACTGAAAAAGGAAGCCATCTTCAAATTCAGCTTGACTCCTGGTAACTTCATAGAGACTTTCATATAGGTTTTTGGTTAAACATTTTATAGGTAGCTTGCTGTTGCTTTCTCCCACAATATTTTACAGACTTCCCATCTAGCTTACTGCTGTACTATTTCTCGGGGGATTCCCATCCAAGGACTAGCCAGAGTCAGTCCTTCTTAAGTTCAGAGCCCAAACAAAGCTACCTGGGGGATACCAACTCAGAGCTAAATCAATATTTTATTTAAGGTGCTCTCTTATACAAACCTCCCTGACAGCAAAGCATACTTCCCAGTAAATATGCCTAGTTTCTACTGCAATTGACTTACATGTACTTTTAAGAGAATCCTATAATTTATTTTAAAATGCAGTTTAATGACTTTGGACACATCCTTAGAGATGCTGAAAATATCTGCACCTAAGTGTCACTTAGGTGAGATGGAAGCATACAAATTTGATAAATGAAATAATAACTGAATGAATAAAAACAAATTGGAATTCAGTTCATGGGTCCATGAAAATCTAGGAACTAGATTTATACATATCTTCTTGCAAAGGATGGGAAGTCATTTGAATTCTTAAGGGATTGATCCTCAAGGGTCATTTGGGATCTTCCAAATATGATTCATTGCTGTTAATGGATAGGTTGGAACCATTGAATAATTTATTCAATGGAACATGAATAGGAGGATTAAGCATATAGAATACTGTGTTTGCATCATTCTTAAAAACACAAGGAGAAATACTAAATGTGGTTTATTGAATTTACGCCTTAGAAGTTTCATCAGCTCCCCTTATATTAGAGTCAGATATCCTAATAAATTCAAATAATTAATCTAGGGATAGTGACCAAGTTCATACAGTTTAATCTCCATTCTCTTTCTCATAACTCCTATATGGTGTCCTAGTAATTCAGCTGTGTGTTTTTTCCTGACATTTCTGTTAAATGGTGGATGATTAAGGCTAAAATTCCAGGAAACTTAATGATCCTATTATGAGAGGTAAATAGCTGACAATGATCAGACCAATAATAATATCATATGGCAGGCACCTAATGAATATGGCAAGTCTTTCTTTCTTTCTTTCTTTCTTTCTTTCTTTCTTTCTTTCTTTCTTTCTTTCTTTCTTTCTCTTTCTCTCTCTCTCTCTTTCTCTTTCTTTCTTTCTTTTTTAATATGACTCTTCTCCAACAATGTCTGACAAAAATAGCAAATCTCTCTCTCAACTAAGCACAGAGGAGAAGTTGTTTCCGTAGCATATCACTGCCAAACTTTCTGGAACAAAGATAGGCATTCAGTTGTGTTTAGATGAATGTTCTTTTCCTGTGATCTTGTTTTAATTTATTTTTAAAGTATTTTTAACATTGTTTAAATTGTTAATTGTACACTGCTCGGAGTCATGTTCAGTAAAATGGGTGGCCATATAGAGCTAAATGAGTTAAATAAATAAATAAATAGAATTCCTAGGTATAATTTCATAACCATATGGAAGGCAAGCTAAATTTCTGCTGATCAGACAAAGACACTGCTTGGTGCTACACACAACACCACAGCAAGAGGAAAGTGTGACCTGCCAAAATAGAAAGTATCCAACTATCCATCAACTGTTCAGAAAAGGAATCAATTTGTTTCCTATGCAGGTTTGGTCCTGGTCACATAGGAAACCAAACTTCACAATATAGTTCTACAATCCATGGTACATAGTTTTCGCAGTAAACACTCTGAGCTCAGTAAACACCCTGAGCGCTAGAGGAATTTTACAAAATATATTACAAAAAAGTATATATTTATGAAAGAATCATGCTATATTAAGGAAGTATTTCAAGAAAATTGATTGGTTTTTTTTTTCATTTAAATTATAGTGCAAAGGAGGAAGAGTAAGCTCTCTTTCCCTACTAGTTCAATGCACAGACAGTAGATGAATTGCAATGATGTATTTCTGGTTTCTATTGCCCTATTTCTATTGATGTATTTCTGGTTTCTTGCCCCAGAAGGCAAAGGTCTTTCAAAAATATACACATCAGCAGTTTTTTTTAAAATGTCATTTAAATACATAATCAGTGCTAACTAATGGATCTGCAGTTAACTTCTTCAGCCAAACCCTTATTGCAGAAAATTAATTTTCAATATGGTAAAAAACTAACATCTTCCTTCCTTCCTTCCTTCCTTCCTTCCTTCCTTCCTTCCTTCCTTCCTTCCTCCCTTCCTCCCTCCTTCCCTCCCCTCCCCTCCCCTCCCCTTCTTCTCATGTTTTCTTTCTTTTTCTCATTGACACAGAACTGGAGAAACAGCGGTTACTATTTCATGATTTTTTTGTAGCCCACACAAAAGTATAACAAAATAATAATTTGGTTTTTTCCTCATTAATAGAGCAAAATGGTTGCCTGTTTGAAAAAATCTGAGTTTAAAGAATTTCCCTTTCATAACTGTTGTGAAAAAGACTAAAGGAACGCACTTTTTATATAACTATATCCAACAGCCTTTAGGATTGCAGCAGGTGAAGTGTAAAAGAAAAGATAATGCCATCCATTGTTGTTAATACAATGTGACAACTGTCAAGTTGCATTGCCTACAATGAAGTCACTATAAAATGATATACCGTAAATCAACATCACTGCCACTAAGTATGAAAACTTTTTCTGCCATTCTCTTTTCAGTAAAACAACACTTCATGCTTCAATATATTTGTGGAAAAATTACTGCCATGATGTCACTGACATCAGCTGCATTTGTTTATAATTTAAGCTCAGGATTTCTCAAATTTGCAGGAAAACTTTTTTTTGGACCCCAGATATCTCCTGCAAGATCCCCAAGCATATAGCTTTAACCTATTGTGCAACACACAGATGATTCCACATCCTATTTTCACTTCTGTTGGATCTGCTACAAGACACTCAGCATTCCCAATGACTGCCCTACCATTGTGCATGAAATTATCAGAGCTGTTCCAAGCTTTTTTTTCTTTATGGAGAACTTTGTAGCATTTGCCAAAACATTTTGCTGTCTATCCTGGTCAGGAAAATGCTTTGGCCAATGCTGCAAAAGAAGAAGTGAAAATGGAGATCTCTGTCCTACAACTTCTGGTTGCTGTACTTTCTTTTCATTACCTGCTGCCAAAGTGGCTAGACTATAGTACAAGATCTGAGTAAGGGGAAAAAATGGACCATAGTAAAAAAAAAAAAAAAAAGCATTAACTCTGTGGCTAACTCATGGTTATCTAGACTTCTGCATTTGGGTTGTGGTAGTAGCCTGAATAACAGTTTGCCCTTGATTCAGAACTAGTAGTAAGCAATCAAGAATAAGTCATACTTTGATGTGTGATTAACTAAGCAAAGTGAGAACTTACTTCATTAATCACAAATCCTCCATTCTCAATCCTTGAGATTCAATGGAGTTTAAATATAGCAATAGCAAGGCTTCCCTTGATAGGTTTATGTAGTTTTCCTGACAGATTGTGGAAATAGTTTGTCACTGCTTCCTTTGGCAATATTTTGGGACATTCCTTATGTTCCCTGGAGTTCTCCCATCCATGTGCTAACCTGCTTAGCTTCTGAGCCCAGACAAGGGAACCAAGTGCAACCAACCAGTGGGGGCACTGCTGGCTTATCAGTCATCAAAAGAGAAGGGGGAAATTAAGATGAAATTTGCACCTTCTGATTTATATACACTGTGCTATGCCATAGAGCTGTCCTGAAGTTAATAGGATTTGATGAGTGATGCAGTGCCATAACAACGCCTCTCGGTTTCCCCTCCTGTTTATTAGAAAAATACATCAAGGAATGCAGTTTTTCTTAAATTCACCACATTCCTTACTAAGTATTAGTTAGCAAGGTATATTTACTATTGGAAAGTGCAATAAAATTATCATTGTTCCTCCTTTTTCCTGTCTGTCACCACTTTAGATTAAAAAAGCATTGCAGCAAATATATTTTCTGTAGTGCTTCAAAATTATAATGTTCCTCTAACACAAAAGTGCACATGACTGTTTCTCAGAAGAAACTCACACTGTTCCTTCAAGAATGTCTTTTTATGGTAAACTAAAGTAAGTTCTAATCTCCATTATCAAGTACCTAGTACCGTGTTTCTCATATATGGTAATTTTAGGACTACTGCTTTAAATATGTTTATTTTGTTCATATATGCAACAAAACATAACTAGACAAAAGTTTCTTGCTATGTATGACATGTACATAGGAGTGAAAAGGCACATTTATCTTCCATGATGTATAAAATACCCTTTAGTGGTATTCAATGTAAAATGAATTTCTATTCCACATTAAATATAGTCTATATTAACAGAAACAAATGGACTACACTTTTTGTATCCTTCCCAATTATTTCAATGTAGAAAACAGATATTTGAATTTAAGTGACCTAATAAAAAGTACAACATTCTGTCTCCGAATGCCTTCTAAAGTTTTATAAGAAGCTAAAACGTAATTTTCTGTGCAGATTTATTGATGCCGATATGGGGTGGAAGGCAAAGAGCACATCAAAGGGAAACTGTAACAGACTGTATTTCAAATATAGTGCCAGTTACAATGAATATTTCCCTGGAGCAAATCTGGCATAGAGATGTGCTCAAAAAATATGAAACCAGACATAAGGGGAAATGGAAATTCATAACAAAAAAAAAAAACCCTCTCCAACTGAAGATCTGTGATGCAATCTTTTAGCAAGATCTTTTCTTCATCTCCTTCTGGGAGTGCCAGAGAAGCAAAGCAAAATGCAACAATATGTTTCTAGTATTGCTTCCTTTTTTTTTTTCACAGAAAGCTGCCTCCCAATTCCTAGTCTCAGTTCTTGAAAGGATCAAGAAGGGGAAAAGAATACTTCATGCTTCATATGTCACACATCAGAATTGCCAAGGATTTAGAATGATGAAATTCAAGATTTCATAAATTATTTTGTTGCCAAGAATTAAGACAATGTGAACATAGGAAACTGCTCTCTACAGTGCTAAAGTTTGGGCTTAAGGAGTGCGTATGTCTATCTGTCTATCCAGGGTATTTCCAAATGGTGTGTGTGTGGAGATCTGTTAGGAATACCTACTTTCCACAGATAAAATGCCATCATAACTTGCAAAAGCTAGAAAGTGTGGACCATTCTGATGCTTCAGTCAAACAAGGCATGGTCTTGCCTTACAGTGAATGCCATTGTCCAAACAACTAAGTTTCCTTCCTTTGTGCTTGAAGATTTGGCCTGGCTTTTAACTGGAGTAGAATCCCAAATTAAATAAAGCATGCCAGCCTTTTAAAATAGGGTAGAGACATGGAAACACCATGGTGACTAGAATAAAACCAAGGTGTCCCCCCCCTCCTCATGTAAGATGTTTATTCTCTTTTCCATCATTGCAGCCCTTGGCATCAATAAAATTGTTTTATGTGGCCCCAAGCTGCTCCTTCAATAGAGTTTCAAGCAAGAACTACAGAGACATACCAATATATATTCCCTAGGGAATATATATATATATATATATATATATATATATATATCGCGGGTATTTGTATGTATATAAAATGGAATGGCGACGTTTCGACGAAGGTCATATATCATATATATATATTGTTATATATATATATATATATATATATATATATCATATATATATATTAGGTCTTTGGTTGTTCGGGTTTTCTCCCGCGTAAAATTGGAAGTGTCTTGGCGACGTTTCGACGAAGTCCCATTCGTCATCTTCAGGCTGGTGTTTTAGCTTCGTGCTTTGAGCAGCACTTAGCTGCTAAGGAAGAAACAGCTAAAACCACACATTGCTGCTCAAAGCAAGAAGCTAAAAACACCAGCCTGAAGATGACGAATGGGACTTCGTCGAAACGTTGCCAAGACACTTCCAATTTTACGCGGGAGAAAACCCGAACAACCAAAGACCTATATACAAATACCCGCGAAAACCTCAGAATATATATATATATATATATATATATATATATATATATTACAAGCCTAGGTTCTGACACATCCTTCCTTTGGATTTATCTGTTGGCTGCCACACTACTGGAAAGTGGCAATTTGAATAGGTTCTAGTTTGTTTCTTGATGGATGTATTTCACGTCTTCTGGCAATCTTATTCTATTTTTCAATACCAGGATTTCAGTATAAATATAATATTGTAACTAAATGCAGAATACCACTTCTAGAATTATGCCAACATTTCTCAGAATCTTCTGAAACGTTCTGTTCTTTTTCTTGCCCTAGAAATAGAAAACTATTTTCCTGAATTATCTTCAAACAGTTTTCATCATTTAGTTGTTGCAGCCATCATTTCACAACTCTTTTCTTTGCCACTTTGCTGAATTCCTTGGGACAGACAGTGTCAAATTGCAGTTAATCTGTCATGTGAAACTGTTGCAGAATTTATTCTTTTGAATATAAATGATAGAACAAAGTGAGAACTTGGTTTGGAGGCTATGCTATGTGGGTAAAAGCAGCAAAGAGTTTATATTTCTCCACTATTATTGCATCTGATATCCAGTAGGGGTTTTTTGGGGGGAGGTCATCAATTTTTTTTGTCCTTCCTGCCACCTTTGGAATACAGTTGGTGGTATGAGACTGGGAAGATGGTCTCCAGACCAAAGGCCGAGTTTTCTTGATGTTCATGCATGGTAGCTCTCAGTTTCACCATCTGAGAATCTCTCCAGCGGGACTCCCAGGTTAAGTTACGTCCATAATCGCTGCTGTGTATCAACTATTATTTTAAATAAAATAATTCAACCACATCTCTATTTTACAACAGCTTCAGGTGTCTTAAGAATGCAATACACTTCTATTGTTCATTTCTCTGGAACCAATATTCCTGTTTTAAAGACCCCTATAATTGAACATGAAATTTTATATCTTCACTACTGCTGCCAAACCCTTTTGATATTATGTAAAACAGAATGGCAAAACAAATTGTATAATTTTTAAACTAAACAAAATGGGAAAATTATATTCATAATCAGCCTGCTATTTCTTTATAGGCTGCATCAGTATTGCTTAAACAGCCCTGTAACATAATATATGGAAATTGGGAAAAAGAAAAAGATGAATTGGACGGGGAAAAGATTTTAAATTAATTTGTGTGCATTCTGCTAATTATTAAGCCAGAGGCAAAACAGTAACTTGCTTGGATTCTTTTTTTTTTTCTTTTTGCCATTGGCCTCCCTAAAGGATAAACTAAAAAAAAAAAAAGCATTAAATTATAATGATACAGTTTGAGTACCACTTTTCATAGGGGTCTGGGAAATGTCACAATTTTAAATCCAGCTACATTCAATAAAGCTGTCAAAATATATCCAAGGAAATAGGCTTGAGAACACAAGCCTAGGGGGAGGAATTGCTGAAGAGAGATACCAGAATAGGAAATAACCATATAAGGCAATTGAAACAAGAATCAGTTTATTAAGAATAAATTGCGCTTTGCACTTTCAGGGCCCTGAAAACAAAATTCCTTTAAACAGAGAAAGTCAACAATGACCATTGAGATGCTGCTGAACTACAGTTCTTAAAACCACCAACCACTGTCCATGCTAATGGAATAGATGAGAGCTGATAGTGTCTCTTCCTTGCTTGCAAAGTGAAAGTCAGAGTGTGAGGCTTTTGTGGGGTCAAAGATAGTTGAAATGCATGAACTGTTTACAATTAAAGTCTTCCCACATGATAAAAATCAATGGTAGAGCCTGTAGCACTTACACAATGTCCACATTTCATCCATAAAGCAGTTGTAGTTCATTAACATGATTCCACTGTTGTCAACCTCACACTTCCAGGAACTTCTTTTAGGTGCGTCATCTGAAACAGTTCCCTTTGTTGGTTCCTGCTAAGCAAATTGTGTTACCATTTTAATTCTACATTAACTATAAAGTATGACTCACAGCATTATTCAGATAATAATGCTCAGTTTTCACTAAGTTTTTATTCTAAAGTCATTCCCTGCCATGAACCCAGAATGCATAAAGCCTGGGAGAATGAGGCCACGTGTTCTGCCAGAGAATAATTTAGAAACTTTTTAAGGCAAGGATAACTGGCTGTTGCTGCTCAGTTACAAGAATTTAGTTATCAAGCACAGGAAATCAGGAACTGTTCAAAAGAATACAGGTTTATTGCATGTTAACACTCTCTACAATAATCTCAACTACTAATGGTCAAATTAATTTGCCAGTAAATAAGAGCCAGTGGAATTCAAGGTCAGCTGGAGTTAGATCTCTTGTGGGCACATAGGGACTCAAGACTGATGACACGCTTGACCCCTCCCTTGCGCTCAGACTGGTCATCTCTTACATCAGTTACTTTTACATAACAAGATATCCCAAGAAAATACATTCCTTTCTTGCAGTGCAATACCATTATGGGGAAAGGAACATTCTTCTCCATCTGAGCTTCATTGGCTGTACAGATAAAGCATTAGAGGGCATTGGAGGTCTGGGGTTTTACATGCTTGGGTTGCTAGTGGCATTTCCTACCCATTCAGTGATTTTTCAGTCTAAGCAAGTGTTGTTTGTCTAACTAAGCATTTCTGATCTTTTGCAATGGTTAATTAAATCTATCACAGTATACTGAAAATGCTCAATTATTCTCATCCTAATATAATGCATCACAATTAGGAATATTTCATTGCGTGACTTCGCTATGATCTGGGCCCCTGAATAGACTGTGAAAAATTACACCAAAACATTAACAGTAATTATTTTAAGTGCTTGACTAAATATGCGTTGTACGAGGAATTGGAATTCATTTTTTTTTTATAAAGCTCACATTCACTATGGTAAGATAACAAAACTTTCTTCAAGCGGAAGGTCTCACTTGGCTTCTGAAAAGCATGCCAGGAGCTGCATCCAAGAAGGAAGCAGAATCAAGCAAAGAAATGGACAGCAACAAGGCAACAGTTAATTGAACTATCCTCTATGATATATACTTGTTTTTCCTTTCTGTTTCCATAAACATTACAATTTGATGGAAACTTTTGGAGAGGAGCTAAAGTTTTACCTAAAAGTCTTTGACTATCCAGATTCAGCTGAGTTTTGCATCATGGTCCTTTGGGATGACTTGCTAACATGGACACAGCCAAAGGCAAAACTAGTCATTTTTTTTCTTTTTTACTTTCCCTGAATTATTTTGCTCTCTTACTTCTTCTTCTTCTTTCCCCCTATCCCTAGCAGCCAACCAGAGCAGAAGCATCTATGAGAGTCACAGGTTCTTTAAGGCACTTTTATTGTGTTGTAAAAGCAAGTCATATATAAACCTGTATTTCTGCACTTGAGCATTTCCCAATTCAATGCCTTCAGACATGTTAGACCAACTTCTATACTTCTAATGTCTAGAACAACATTCCCAAAAAATAGTGAATATTAAACCCGAAGGGTTAATGGGACTATCCATTGTTGTTATTTGTACTACTTAATACAGTAGCATTTATGAAAATATTTTAATATAATAAATGTTTTGGGGTTGATTACAATATGAAACTTCATGAAGGGCTCAATTTGTTGAAGAGTCAATGAGCTCTAGAGATTATGATAGTTGATGTCCAATACATCCGAGGGATATCAGGTTGAAGAAAAATCTGCTATTTATACCAACCTGGATATATTATCTCATTGAAGCTAACAAGATTCATTTCAAAATAGATGTATACAAGGTTGGCTACTTTATCCTTTTAGCCAAATGCAATCAACATGACATTTCTGGTGTATATTTTTACTCCGAAAAATCATATTTCAGATTAACATGAACTATAATTTTCCCTTTTCATTACAGGTGGTCCTTGAATTACAACTATTTCTTCAGTGACTGTTCAAAGTTACAACAACACTGACTTAGGATCATTTTTCACAATTACAACCATTGCAGCATCTGATCAGAATTTGGATGCTTGGCAACTTGCATGTATTTATAACAGCTGCAATGTCTTGAGGTCATGCGATCACATTTGGACAAGCAAAATCGATGGGGAAGCCAGATTCACTTAACAATCGCATTATTAACTTAACAACTGCAGTAATTCACTTAACAAGTATGATAAGAAAGGTGTTAAAATAGGGCAAAACTCTCTTAATAACTGTCTTGCTTAGGAACAGGAATTTTGGGCTCCATTGTGGTCGTAAGTCGACAACTACCTGTGGGCTTCCAACTTCTCTTATTTTTAGTTTTAATTTTTTTTGAGCTGATTCATTTGAGACATTTTCTTGATTAACATCACTGAATTCAAATCAGCGATATCATATATGAATTTAATTCTTAAATTATCTGTCTTCTTTGGATAAATAAGCAAACAAGTTTCAAAATGTGAATTTTGAATAAACTAATAATATTGAATGTTTAGGTGCAATCAAAATAAACTAAGAACTTTTCTATTAATTGAATATGCCCTGGCTGTCAATCAGCTAATATAGGAGCAGATTTCTACTTCCATTTAGAAATACTTGAGCAATACACTACAATTTCCTATGTGAATGAACATAGTCACAACCTATCAGAATAAATGTGCTGACTGAAACAGAGCTACCAGACCACGCTGGATAACTATCCTTTTCCTTCTTTTTGCCACATTTTTATTTTATTTTATTCAAAACGATTAAAATACAAAAAAAAAAAAATCAAAGTTGAACAAGAAAATTAAAAATATGAATTGGAAGGACAAAAAACAAAAACACATTTATCCTTCCTAGTTGAAAACTGACAAATATATTGCAACAATTATTATTTTTTTTTGCCCCCATGCAAAACGGGTCTAAAATTTATAAACTTTTATATCTATTTGCAACAACTTGACCTGTTCAATAGGTATTGAACATTTAGTTTGAGAAGGAGAATGTGCACTTTTGGACAGGATTTCTCAAATGCAAAATTAAAATTCATGTAGAAATAAAAATCCGACATCGACTTATCTTCCCAGTAGACCTCACATTTTAAAGACTAGTCCAGGGGTAGGCAATCTTGGCTCTTTTATGACTCGTGGACTTCAACTCCCAGAATTCCTGAGCCAGCCATGCTGAGGGGAAAGGGAGAGGTTTCCAAGCTGAGCCATGCTGGCTCAGGAATTCTGGGAGCTGAAGTCCACGAGTCATAAAAGAGCCAAGTTTGCCTACCCCTGGACTAGCCCAAGAGACACAAAAATAAACTCTTGCAGGAGATGGGCAGCAAATAAATTAAAAACAAACAAACAGAGAAAGAAAGAAAGAAAGAAAGAAAGAAAGAAAGAAAGAAAGAAAGAAAGAAAGAAAGAAAGAAAGAAAGAAAGAAAAAGAGAAAGAAAGAAAGAAAGAAAGACAATGAATAAGAAGTAATTTTTAATTATTTCACAGATAAACAAAACAATGACATGCTCTTCTAAAAGAGTTTCGTTTAAGTTCTTTGCACCTTGGTTGGAATCTAATGTTGTGGGCCATAAGGGTACCTTGCTTGACATACAAAGGAAATACAAAGTTCCAAAATCTCAGATGCTTCTCATCCCTCAGCAAGATGCCCTCCAAAAAAAAAAAAAAAAAGGATTTTGCCAAGAAATGTATTACCTTTAGAGGTTTTTTTTCCTCTCTTGGTCTTTCCCTAATGCTGACATTATAGACAAATGTCTGAATCCTAATCAAAGACAGAATTATAAACAGATCTATCTGAGTTCTCTTGATTCCAATGGTTTTACTTCTGAATAAATATGTATAGGACTATACAGTACTGTAAGCACACTCATGCATGTAGTATTCAAAGGACCCTTGAAATTGTGTTAAATTACAGCCTGGGAATGTAAACTCTGAGCAGCCTACACTTGATTCAACAAGGCAATACAAAGCCACAAACAAAGTAGACACATACTGTATTATAAATCTGCTTTCAGGTTTTCTTTTTATATTTCCAGAGAAAAAGTGTTGCCCATTTTGAAGTATCAACTGGGAATGCATGTGTGGGTGGAAACATCCTTAGAGCAAACAGCCACAGTATTACTGCTAAATTAAAGAAACATCTGAACAGTAATCCTACATCAATGGAAAAATTGGAAACTTCCAAGCACTTTACTGTTTTTTTCCCACAGAGAAACTATGACAACTGAAAGTAGTCAGTCTTACTGTGGTAATAAAACTGTATTTTTATCCATATGAGCTGTAATTATTCTTTTAATTATAACATTCCCATATGAATGAAATACAACATACCTGGTTATTTCCATAAAATAATACACCAGTGCAAATATTGTAATAATAGCAACAAGGCTACCTAATTTAACTTTCAGTTTCTTCTATAGAAATGGTTTTCTACCCTCAACATACCTTTTCTCAAACCTTAAGCTATTGCTTCTGGAATGGAAATTTTCTGAATACTGTACTCAGTGGTTTTCTGGCAAGCATGGACACAGACTCAGTTTATACACTACTAAGAGAATGTCCCAAAGATGCTTTTTCAAAAAGCAACCGGACTTTGTTTTTCCTTGAAGACATTTTGTTTCTCATTCAAGAAGCTTCTTCAGTTCTGAAGAATGAACTGATGAACTGAAGAAGCTTCTTGGATGAGAAGTGAAAGATCTTCAAAGTAAAACAAAATCCACTTGCCTTTTAAAAAACACTTTTGGGACAATCATGATCTGGATGACTGAGAATCTCTATTGACATTTGCTAAGTGAATGGTTGCAAAACAAAAACAAAAAAATAACGGGGTGGGTGGGTGGACTTAAATGAGTAATCCCCACATCATTCTCCATATGAGCTTCATTGGCTGTACAAATAAAGCATTGGAAGGCATTGAAAGGTTGGGGCTTTGCATCTTGGGTTGCAAAAAGCTATGCAAAAGTGACAAAATGTATGAAGAAGTGTTTTGAACTGCAAATAGCCCTATTCTCCCAGATTTGAAAATACTGGAGGCTGTGCAGGTTTGGATAAGGAGGAGCTATCTCTGAGTTAATCCTACCAAGACCAAGTTTGGATGAGGCAAAACTGTCTCTTTGCCATCCTACCAAGACCGAATGGCTATGGGTGTGGGTGTTTGAAAATATTTCATCTTTGACTTGGATGGTGTAGCCCTTTCCATTTCAAAGTTGCTATGGAATCTGTGTCTTTCTAGACTCACAGTTCCTATTGAAAGCAGGTATTCACTGTGGCTAAGAGGGCCTTTGGAAAACTACATCTGATATGCCAGTTATGCCATTTCCTAGATGGGGATGAGGTGGGGGGGGGTTCAACATGATCTAGTCACTTCACTAGTGTTGTCTCTATGGGGCTGCCCTTGAAGATCACCTGGAAGCCTCAAATGGTTCAGAATGTGGAAGCACAAGCAGTAATGGGCATGCTGCAGTATATCCATGTGATACCTGAACTTCAGGAACTGCACTAGTTGCCGGTTTACTTCTGGGTGCAATTTAGTGCTGGTTGTTACCTATAAAGCCCTACATGACATGGAGTCTGGTTAAGGTTGGCTCCTCCTTGGGTTCCTTCAATTGAACAATATAATTTATTGTGCCTGCTCTGCAACAGAACATGCTCTCTAGAATGAAGTTCTCCCTGAATTATGGGTGGCCCCTCATTTTTCTGTTCTATAGAAGAGCCATGAAGACAGGTCTTCAGCAAGGAAGAATGAGACACCTTGCTTTGTGCTTGCCATCTTTTATCTTTATGTTGTATTGATTTTATTGTAATGTCTATGGAGATTCTCAGTCATCCAGGTCATCCAGTTGCCTCTTGAAAAAGCACCTTTGGGATTTTATTGTAATGTTTTTTGTTTGAAAAAAAGTTGCATGCAATTAAGGAACTTGAGAGGGCATTTCAGAATGGTTGAAAGTCAAGCAAGTTCAAAGTTTAATCAACATCATTATCCTTCCTACCTTCTACATTGTATGCATAAATTTGCCCTATATATTGGGAAAAAGCAAAAACTATGTCTCTATGTGGGTGTGGGTGTGTATACACACATGATCTTCAGTGTTCATTTTTGTTTTGGAATTTGGAAAGGCAAAAACAGATTCCAAGAATGGATTAGTCTAGTCTGAAAAGAAAAAGAAATCCGCTTCCACCTTCTGTGTCCAAAATTCCCAGTCAAATCATAACTGACTTAGAAAAGAACTTAGTGTACCACATCTTAGCAACTTTATACTTCACATCATTTCATAAATTTCTTAATGTTAAAATGTATTCAGGCAACAATATGGCTGGGAAGGAAATATATTTATCACTATTTTTTTTAAAGCTACATATGGCACCAGCTAGGAAGTTCCCTGCTTCCCGACTGACAGGGATTATATTTCCAAAAGTTTACAGAATTTGGCAAACTAATCTGGGGAATCTGTGTCTGCTTTGCTTTGTCCCACACCTCTGGCCATTTTAGTTGGGGATTCTGGAAGTGCAGTTGAGCAATATCTGAAATGCTACAATTTCTCTGCCTATGTTCTGTTTGGCTATTCTGTGAAAGGAGTTACACTACATATAAAGTAGCAGGCATCCTCAATAAATAACTTGATTGTATTTGGTCTGAAAGTACAAACTCTCAAAACCATAGGGTAAACATACAACGGTTTATTCATTCAACACTTCTCTAATTTCAAACATTTTGAACTCAAGCTGTCAATATATTCCTGTGTGTTTATTTAATAGTCTACATACATAGCCTTTGAAGAGTTTCTAGAAATGTCAGATGGTCCAAAATACAATACCAAATGTGTTAGTGTATTAGTTCTCTTCTGCTCATGGAATCACGTGACTGCGGATACTGAAGAAGTTTCTTGGATAAGAAGTGAAACATCTTCAAACAAAACAAAGGAAGTCCAGTTGCCTTTTGAAAAAGCATCTTTGGGACAACCATGTCCTGGATGACTGAGAATCTCCATAGACAGTTACTGCAGATAGTTGAACTAGTTCCCAATTTTTTCCCCAGACATGAGAAGTTCTGCCTTAAATGGCTGGGTTCGGCAATGCCTTAAGCCTAGGGAGTATGTCTTCCTGTGTCATCCTGCCCATTTTCTGTCACGGAAGAATGATTCAGAAAATTTCTCAGTAGCAACATCAATGCCAGCCCACATAAAAAATGCCTGGCCATCACTCTAGTTAAAATTTCCTAATTGTCAAAATGCATTTTATTCTGGCAGGCTTTTGCATGTCACAGATTATCTTTTATTAATTTGTTTTTAACAACTGAGCCCATTATCTTGGTTTTATACTGTTGGTTTTACAAAACTTAATATTATTAATGTTATGTATTCCCTAGCTGGTATGTTAGATGATGATGATGATACTAACAACAACAACATAAAATATCTACACAGACCTATAGATGTATCAGCCTGGATGAGATTATAACTAATGAATAATTTTCAATTATAATAGTTGAAGAATGAATATATGTCTTGAGATTATAGAGCAAATGTTTTGCAGTGTTTGATTCTCAGAACTGGGGTTTATTCTACTTCTAGTTAGCTAGTGGTAGTTATTCTAATTGAAGTTAGCTTAAAGCCCAAAATGTTATGTTGTGTTCATTGGAATGTATGTGTATATGTATTGGAGACTGGCAATGTAGTGCTTAAAAGCATCATTAGCAGTCCCTCCAGTTGTATAACAGGAAGCACTTTGAAGCAAAAATGGGAAGTAAAAATGATGTAGTGCTAATGCAAGTCTAGGAATAAATAGAGAGTCTTGGAAAATGTAAGAGAAATTCCCCACTTATAAAGGTAAAGTCTATTTCAGTGTTTTTCAAACTTGATGACTTTAAAATAGTCTCTGGGAGTTGAAGTCCACCCACTTTAAAGTTGCCAAGTTTGAAAACGCAGTTCAATTTGAGGTCTTCGAAATGTTTCTTCCCATGTTTCTGCCACCTGTGCTGAGATGCATTTATCAAATAAATTATCCATGGATTCACTTTCTGTCTATTGAGTACTGATGGCCACTGTCCCTTCCATTCTTTTTGCAGTCTCTCACAATCTCTCACTTGCAAGCTTTATTCCAAAATTCTAAAATAATCATCTGGAATCTTGTGAGAATTTAATAATCTCATGCCCAATTTCTTAAATGGGAATGTCACACATATGGCTCCTTTTTAATTAGAAAAATATTTAAAAAGCATACTCTGTCACCTGTGAGCATTTATATTCTAAAAGGTGGTTAGAAATCATACAGTCGACATACATTCATGTTGACTTTCACAATGGAAAATATTTTGATAAAGTTTCCCTGCTTGATAGTTGAAATATGACATAAATAACCATACTAAGTGGGTTTCTTCATATATAAGGCTGTGAATTATAGTCAGATAAATTTAATGCATATCAGTTTTACTTATGAAGTTATATCATGTTAAGGAAAATTCTCTTATTATGAAAATGGCAAATTACACAGCAAATCAGCTTGTATCACTGTGCTGGCAGTTTAAACTTGAAGTGGCCTAGTAGTGAAGACACTAGCCTCCCACTCAGAAGGTTGAGAGTTCAATCCTAGATAGCAGCAGATGTTTCTCTCTAAGGACACAAAGAAAAAATATCTGCTGTGAACTCCATATAGGCATCAGGAAGGGCATCCATCCAGTTGCCCTGATTCTATCCTGAATCAGGGACTACAGCAGGGGTGTCAAACTGCTGGTCTGCAGGCCAGATGCGTCAGGAGGAAATCACGCCCACCCCATTGCTGGCAATGGAGAAAAAGTTTCGATATGACGTCATGTGATGTCACGAGTTTGACATGTCTGGACTACAGGGTCATAATAAGAAAAAAAATGGTAGCCTAGATCTCTCTCTCTTTTTCTCTCTCTTTCTTTCGCTTCCCCTCTCCCCATATATTTTGGGAAAAGTTCAAAGGCCATTGCTGATCTAGTACAAACAGGGCTCCAGATGTGACTCAGTGCTTCCTAGCTGAGTCCAGCAATCCCAGGGAAAGAAGAGCTAGGAACTCATGACTAAACCCTGGCTTGGTTTTTAGAAAATCCCAAAGCTTCCATGTACACATTCTTGCCATTTTTAACATGTATTTTTCAACATTTACAACAACAGCGTTTCAACAATCTAAATCATACAGTATATATGGCAACAGAAAAAGGATAAAGAAATGGGATGAGGTTTTTCTGGTGAGTTCATTACATGGAGTGGTTCCTTTTGGCTGCATAAGTTTTAAATGGGAATGATGTCATCTCAGAAGTGGCTGAAATACTGCTAAAATGTTTCATTTAAAAAAAACAAATAAGGGAGTGAAAATATACACGGAACTTACATTTCAAGGAGATTTTAAATCATAGTACTGAACTTGAAAGCCATGCTCTAAATAGTTTCAGTGGTTTGATCTGTTCCTGCCTGAAGCAGGAATGCTAGCAAATAGTCTGAGTGAAATCTGTCCTCCTTTACGAGAAGCAGAAGTCTAGACAGTCTGGATTTCTGTGAGAACAAGACACAAATCTTCTTGTACTGCTACACATTCCACCTTTTTACGATGTGTATTTTTTCATTACAACATGGACTCTGTTTACGAAATCAAGCTGTAAAAGATTCAAGATATTACGTGCCCTGACCCTAAATAAATCTGGATCCTGAAATTGTTGTTGGAGGAGGTAACTCTAATCATGGATTTTTGGTAATATAATATATAAAATACTACATCTTTCCCTATTTTCTAACCATGGATTGTTTTTCTAGGCTAATGTCCTACTCTGCCTTCAGATGATGGGGAAAAAGAAAGCTAATGACTCTGGACTGCTAGAAATAAAATCCTTGCATCCAAAGGTAGTTTGTAAAACACATTGAGAAATAGGGTAATAAAAAAAAAACACCAAGAGACACTTGATTTACACTAAGCCATATCATGGTCTGTTTGGTTTTGGTTTAATGTCATGTGAAGTCATTTGCTGTGGTTTCTAAATTATGATTTATGGCTTTATCCCTGCTAACTGTAGGTTCCCCTCAAGATTCAAATGACCCCCTCCATCCAACTGAGATTTCAGGGGATCTTGAAAATGTGGGTTTTTACCCAAGCCTTTGGTGAAGACAATTGATACCCCTTTTCTTCCTTTCCCTTATTCCCAGTTTTGCTTTCTCTGCCATCTTTGTTTCCTTGTTTTGTGTTTCTTGAATGGTGCTTTTAAATGGTTTTAACAATTTACAACCCACCCAGACTTTCTGGGAGTCAGGTGGCATATACATTTAATAAATAATGGCCATCAAATCATCCAGATGGTTAGACTGGATTTTCCATTTTTATCCACTTATTGAGGCCTTCCCAAGGATCTGTCAGAGATGGTTGTTTGTTGGGGTTAAAGATATCGCTGCAGGATGTACACTGTTCCAATCACAGCTGCCTTTATTAACATTCAATAAAGTGTGGTATTTATAAATGTTATACAGTTCTTTTAATAAGGAAAAATGTAAAAGAAGGGAAAATTATAAGGACAAGGAAAAAAAGTTGAAATAATAAAAACATCATGTAACATATAGGAAATCACTACCACAAGAATAGTTTTCATCAATCTTTTGCGTTACATTAGTGCAGTGTCAGTTCAGAAACAAAAAGAGAACTCATATTGGGAGTCCAAGATTTTAATTCCACAGTTGCACCTTCTTTCCAAATTGAAATCTTTCCGCTGCTCCCAATCCCTGCTAAAGTTGGTTTATTCATTGAGCCATGTTTATGCAAGGCATAGCTTAGTATATTGTGTGAAGGCATTGAACAGAGCAGGGATCTTCAAACTTGGCCCTTTTATGATTTGTGGACTTCAATGCCCAGAATTTCTCAGCCAGCATGCCAAGTTTGAAGACCACTGGAACAGAGTAATTCTTTCTGCATCAGAGTTTGCTTCTCACCAGTGATGTTATGGTTAATTAGTGTCCTATGGTTGAGGGAGTGAAAAAGAGAATGCCACCATCAACCTTCTTATGGAGCTAATTCCACCAGGTTTAATTTCTCCTGAACTGGTCATCTTGCTCTTTTAGTTTGCTCGAAGGAAAGCTTAAAATCCTTTCTGGAATCTATTGTTATTTTCATTTCCTTATAATATTTTTTGTACTGTGTATTCTTAGATTCAAAACCTGAAGACAAAGATTGCTTCTCCTTATTGACCTGAAAACTACACTAGGAGTATTTCAAGATGAAAGACAGATTATAATTGCCCTAAATCCAATTTCCAGGCCACATGCAGCCTCAAATATGTATTTGACATCTCAGTACCTGCATTAGAATTTTTAATGCAGCAGAAGAAAATTATTAAATACAGTATATTATTAGCTCCATTTAATTAAATTAATTCAAACTGAATTTGTTTGTGGTCCATCCAACTTGTTGGCCTTGCCTGGCTTATTTTCTGGAGCGACACACCATTTAAAAGCCAAATGCTTTTCTCATTCTGAAACGAATTGTACAGCCCTGATGATCTATATTTCAGAGCTGAATCATCCCATGCATGCCAGATATTCAACTTGTGCAGTCTTTACTGTAATAAAATGATTACAAATATAAAAGTTCTTTTTCAAAGCAATGAAACCTAACTAAAAAATCATGAATAAAGTAATTGCCAATCTAAATCTTTGAAGATAAATCCAAAACAACTGGCATATCAATTAATACCTCTTAAACTATGTTGACTAAGTTAATGGTCTTCTTCAAATGCAGCTCTTCTAATGACTTCACAGACAAATCTTGGCAATAATACAGAAGGGCTTTCCCACTGTCTGCTTCTAGGATATTTATTGACATGTAACCTAGATTCTCAGGATGGGTCTCCTCCAAGAACTAGCCAGACCTAGCTCTGCTTAGCTTCCAAGATTAGATAAGATCAGGCACATGTTGCCACTGCTATGTTGAAGTACAGCAATATGAAGAACCAGATGGCCCTTGAGAGAATACTTACTGTTTAGTATCATGTGGCTTTATTAATTATTAATGACATTTGGAAAATCTACCCTTTCCTGGGTTTAAAAAGATTCACTAAAGTTCAATATTTAGGTAGTTAAAAAGTAACAAAGTTATTGCTAGGTAAAATTAAAAGAAGATAGGAGTAGTCTAATAGGCTTAGCTATTGTTGCAAAATTCAAATTAGCTGGAAGCTAATTTTAGAAAGATTTTAAAGCAACTGTAGTTAACTTCCCAGTTTCTGTAATGAAACAAAAATGCATGAAATTTTTGCAAGACTGAGAATATGTGACATGTCCCATATTTTAAACTAAATCATAACAATCATTTTTGTTGGTACATATGCATAATCATATATGGCAATATGACTCTTTCTTTGTGATAAAAAGGTAAAACACCAAGTTTATGAATCTTCTCTCAAATATTTAACATACAGATCCAGTCCAGTTGGACTATAATTCCCAACTTGAACTGATTACTAGTAATTCCAATGGTTACATTCCACTAACATGTGTAGAGTGCTTATATTGCAAAATAACAGAACAGAATAACAAAACTGAATGGGACCTTGGAGATATTCTAGTCCAACCCGTGGCTCAGGCAGGAAACCTTATATACCATTTCAGACAAATGGTTGTCCAATTTCTTCTTAAAAGCTTCCAATGTTGGAGCATCCACAACTTCTGGAGGCAAATCATTCCACTCATTAACTGTTCTGTCAGGAAATTTCCTCTTAGTTCTAGGTTGCTTCTCTCCTTGATTAGTTTCCATCCATTGCTTCTTGTCCTGCCTTCAGGTGTTTTGGAGAATAGGTGGACTCCCTCTTCTTTGTGGCAACCCCTGAGATATTGGAACAGTGCTATCATGTCACCCTAATCTTTCTTCTCACTAAACTATACATATCCAATTCCTGAAATTGTTCTTTATGTTTTTGCCTCCTGTCCCCCTAATCAACTTTATTGCTCTTGTCTATACTCTTTCTAGAGGTCTCCAAAAATGGATGTTCCTCTTATTTTCTTTTTCTTCTCTTAAATGGTCTAGTCTAGTCTAGAGATCTACTGATTGTTAGATCTGAGGATGAAGACACTGAAGGAAAAAAATCACTCTATGGAATTAACTTGCCACGGCAAAGCAATTTTGTTTTTCTAATTTTTAACACCAGACTTCAGTTCATTCCAATGATTTTGAAAGCAGAAGGATGATCATTCTCAGAGAATTTTCAGTTTGTTCCCCAAGCATGAAATTTACAAAATGTCACTCACCTGTTCAGGGTATTTACTGCCTGTTATTTCAGCAACTGTGTTAAAGGAATCAGCATCAGCATATGTTTTGGCTCCCATTTTCAGAGTTACAACTATCTTAGTACCCCGGGAGAACAATCGGGCCATCAGTTCTGCATCTTCAATGGAAATACAGGCGGTAGGAATCTTAGGCACATCTGAGTCATATGCTTGCATTCCAGTATGTGGACTGTTAAAAAACAAACAGTAAGCATGTTACCTTTGGGTTCATATTTTGAAGGAAGATCATCTGAAGTTTTTAGACCAATGTGACACCTGATGCATGACAATCTTGGTTTACTTTTTGTGGGATACATTGTTGCGCAAATCCAACCATGTATTAATTTATTCAATATATTTTATAAAGGCAACAATGAATTAATTTGGTACCCAAATTAGGTGTGTTTTGTCAACATAACCTTATGGTTTGTTGGTTTATTAATATTTGAGTTTGTTGAAAGAGTATTTGCGGTGCACCGATTAAAACTAAATGCATTTAAAGTTGAATAGATTGATCCTTTGATAGCAAATGTGAATGAATAGACCCCTTAACTGTTGCTACCAATTAAAATGAATCAGTATTCTTGGGAACAGTTTTACCATTACAAGGTCATCAGGTTCCTTAAAGAAAGCATTAATATCACCATACAAGCTGCCCATCCAGAGTTTAATTTCTGGATGCCTTTCAGAATAGGCTCAATTAGCAGCAGAAATCAATGTACAATGAAGCCAGCAGCAGAAGCTGTGATCCCCTATAAGGACCTTGTGATGTCTTGCCAACAAGGACAGATAGAGAAACAGGAAACTCCTGGCCCCTGGACAGCTAGTAGTTGCACTACACCCATAGAGTAATGCAGATTTCTCAATCTACTGATCTCCAGATATATTGAGTCTATAACTTTGAAAACCTGATTTTGGAAACCTCATAGTATGCTACCCAACCCAGTCCATCCAAAACTGTTTCTGATTGCTTTTAATTAGAACATGGGTTTAGGCATATATTTCTATAGTGAACGGGACAGCAGATGCAGAGCTATAATCTTTCCTGAAAAAAATATATTAAAAAATTGGGTCCACCACTAGTTGTTCTCAAGGGGAAAACTCTAACTCTATTGCAGTCCAGGTCTGGCAGCCCTCATTTAAAACATTTTAAAAGTATTATTTAAAGATGGAAATAATAAATAAATAACTTTATGGAAATTGAAATTCATTATAACTTGGGGAAATCACAGGCTGGCAGAAAACTACTAGCAAAATACCAGAATATAGATAAGTATCTTAACTAAAGTTAAAATTAGAGAGGTAGGACATCTGTATGTGCCCGAGTTATATGTGAAGTTGGTCTAAATACTGAAATATGGAAACTTTTTCATAAGAGGTTAACCATAGCAAATAATATTTGGTTTCTCTTCCCTGAGGAAAATTGGCTCCCAATATTTTATATAATTATGTTGCTTCAGTAAATGAAAACAATTTAAAATACTCAGTAGCGTAAAAGTTATAATTTGGCTTATGCATATTTGTGGTTTCAGAACATTTGCACCCTTTCCTTGATCAGGACACCCTTCAGACAGTCACTCATGCCCTGGTCACCTCACAATTGGATTTTTGCAATGCACTCTATAGGAGGCTTCTCTTGAAGACCACAAGCTACAAATGGTTGAAAATTCAATTGTATAAGCAGTAATGGGGAACTCTCAGTGTGCCCCTGTGTCATCACTGCTATGCGCACTTTATTGGCTGCCAGTTGGGTTCTGAGTACAATTCAATGTGATCCTTGTTACCTATAAAGCCTGATATTGCATAGGACCTGAATATCTGAGAGACTACTTGTCACCTATAGTTTATGCCAGCCCAGTATGTTCCAGCAGATTGGGTGTGCTCCATGTCCCCTCCATTAATTGCTGTCTTTTTGTGGGACCTAGGAAGTGTGCCTTCTTTATTGCATCCCCAACCCTCTGGAATAACATCCTCCTAAAAATAAGGATGGCACCATCTCTCCTGGGTTGAAAACCTGGTTTTGGTCCTAGGACTGGGCTTGATCTTTGCTATTTGTTTAATAGCTTCTGTTTTGTTTTGTGGGTTTAGTTATTAGGCATTTCAATATCTTTAGCTGTTTGTTTTTTTTAACTCTGGTGCCACTCTGAGTGCATTAGAGTTGGGCAACCAATAAATTTAAATAATTTAATAAATTTGTAGCAAGCTGTTCCAATGTGTAGCATGTGTAAATGTGTAGCAAGCCATTCCAAGATGTAATTAGAATTCCACTTCATTTAAATATGTTAAATTGATACAGCTAATATAATAATTTTCTAACTCTACTGGTTTAATAACTTTTCTCTGTCACATTAGAAATTACAGTTTGGTGACAGCATTAGGAGAAATTCTGAATTAAATGCAGAGATTTCATGTGCACATGAAATGGATAACACAAATTCTTCATATGCAAAGTCAAATGATGATGTGTATATGGTATCCTAGGGATGTGTCTGTATGTCAAAATGTCATGCTAGTCATGACTATGAGATCTAAATGCAACTATTGTATATATGTTGTCGACACACATGCAAAAAAGGCTTCAGTCACATAGCTATGATTGCCATCGTGATTTTACTGATACCCCCAACAATAACTTACATGATGGCCTTCCTAGTAACTTTGAAACAAGATGGCAATCACCAGTTACTCAGAACAAAGTTTATTAGCAGCTATCTGAATCTAAATGCTTCTTTTTTAATATGTTCTATTATTGAATCAGTCCTATTGACAACAACAAATCACAACAGAGTGGAAGATTATTTTTGGATTCCTCCTCCATTCCACCTCCTTTTTTTACCCTGGGATAGAACTTTCATATTTGAAATGCATCAGATACCAGATTAGCAATAAATCATTTTTTACATTTTCATCATATGAGATTTAAGCAGGATATCTCTTTAAACTTCAGAAGAAAAATCCTGATATATTAAATATATCTTCATTCAAAAAAGGGAAATAAGTTTACTTTTTTCTAGACTGTATTACTGAAATATTAATTCTCCACATTCTACACCCACTGAAATTTCATCTACAACAACCAAATACAGAACTCTCTACCTCAAGAGAGTTTATCTTGTGACTATCAAAGCTTTGTGCCCTTAACATACTTTGAAGTACTGGGGAAAAAGCATACCGTATTTATAATTAGTAACACAAAACAGAAAGTGAAAAGTTTACATATATAATCTTATTTTCTCAGAATCATGGAATTTGAACATAATAAATTTATATGAATCAAAAAGGGCAAACTCTTTTGGTTCTTCCAGTATATATTTTAGAACTGCCTTTCATAGAGAAACATAACTAAGATTGTTTTTTAAATCCCTTGGAAAACAGAAACCTTTAGTTACACATTATCTTCAGAGAAGGAGGTATTTATACATTTGAAAAGTAGCTCTGCAATTAGAGAGCCCAAACCTGTCCAATTACAAGGTTTGTAATTCGACTTTTTGTTCAAAATTACTCTGCAAATTTGCAGTTATACAGACCAGTGATCTCAACCTCAGTAACTTTAAAGTGTGTGGACTTCAATTCCCAGCCAACATCTTAAAATTGCTGAAGATGAGAAATACTGATATATAGTAGATGTAATGTTCATTTATGCTTTCTCCCATGCCAATGTATCTGTGAGCCTTACCTCTAAAAAAACAATCCTCCCGTAGTTGGGCCACAGAAATTTGGACAGTCAATAGATGGCAACAAGAGTTAGACTTTTTTTTTGGTAGTTGCCCTGATTCTTAAGAGTCCAGATACGGTTTACTGATACAAAGGATTTATAACTTTCGTTGGATAGAACAACATCCACTTTCTTTGTCATTATATGCTGTAAGTAACCCAAGGGCACAGTAACTTTTAACCCGATGAAGATTTTTGGACAAACCAAAAGCTTTCTTACTTTTGTTGTGCCTTTCAGTTTCTTCTGATAAAAGAATTGGCAATAATGGCTTTTGGATCCAGTCTCTACAATCATAGGACGTCCTCTAAATGTTCTGGATTATAATTCTCACCGCTATTTGCCATATATACATTGTCTCTAGAATCTTCTCCAAATATAAGAACATTGCACAGTAAGAGATGATGATGGTGGGGTCCTTGATGTTCTCTGAGCTTGGTGGTTTTCTTGAAGATGTTTTATTGCCAATCTAGGTAACATCATCATGACTTCCAGTATTTCATGATGATGTTACCTAGTTTGGGTAATGAAACGTCTGCAAGAAAACTATCAAGCTCAGACAGCACCCAATACCCCACAGTTCAACCCCTGAGCTACAAATATCTTCTTCTATCAAATGCTGACAGTGTTTCAGAATTAAATCATTGATATTGCTCTTATTACAATTCAAAATGGAATTATCTAACCTGTGATAGACCCACACTGAACCTTAGCCTCCCAATCTAGTACTTCAGAAAAAAAGCCAAAAATATATATTTCATATAGCCCCCCAAAATTGCTACTGCATGAGTTTCCATTTTCAACCCCCTGTAGTCAGTGCTAATACAGTGCATTTCTATAATTTCTGCCAACTCCTTTAAATATTTTAGTGGAGTCTGAAATCCCCAGCATGTATAGACCACATGGGCTGAACACAGCACTGCTGAGTTAATGGAAGCTCAGTAAATTAATAAACCCTATTCTTTAATAAAGCAGCAAAAAGTTACTGCTTGGGAACAAGTGCAATCAATAGAAACAAAGAACCAGATCTTGTAGAAGCTGGCAGCTTACAGACTTCCTGTTCAAACATGGAACAATATAACTCTCGGTCCTTCATTACTTTAGGGTTCTCATTTGGAGACACCTTTGAAGATCTGGCAAGATATTTGAGTTACAAACATTTGGAGAAAAAAAAGCTATCGGGAGAAAAAGCATACTGAGTGTATTAATTAGAAAGTGGCTTAAGCTTTGCTTATTATGTCTGATTATGGGGATTGCAACTGATGTTTCAAGGACTGAGTGGCATGTTGATATGATTAGCCTTATGACTTCAGTATCGTCAGATTTCCACTGTTGCCATGTGAACAAAACAAGAGCAAAACCAAGCAAAACAAAGGAGATTAATCATAAAAATGGCAACAGCAGAAACAGGTGTACTTCCATGAAGAATCATTTATTTGTAAGTGGACCAAATATCATCTGTACTATTGTGTATACTTTATAACTTTCACTTAAAAGATATGCATCACCTGTCCCTAAAATGTTCAGCAATCACATGAGGATGAATTAAAACCTGGGAATTAGATAAGTTTATAACATCTTCCAAAAATGTTTTTGTTTTTCATTTTTTCTTGGAAGGTTTGTATTGATCTTTAAAAAAGAAACACAATAAAAATGTAGTCAAATATATGCAATAGAACGTAATTTATATACTCTGAGGAGCTTAAGAAATATTAAATAAAGATCCCTACCTTGGAATTAGTATTTCTAAATTGACATCTCAACTTTTTTTATGTTTGACATTTTCAGTGTTTATCTTCAATCTAAATCATAAAATTCCTCTTATAGTATAAAGAGCATTTATTAATACTAAACAGTCAATAGAAAGGTTTGGAAAAAAGAATTTGCTCTAGGTTTAAACTTATTTTTTTCCCAGTCTTTCCAACAGGTGTCAGCTAAACAGTAAACTCTTGGTTAAATTTAAATGCCCTGGGAAAACTGTGATTCAGTGGAACAACAGCTTGGATGACAAATGGTACAATACAACAGATGGCAGTTGCTGAAACAAATGACAGCATCCAAGTCCCACTCTGGCTTTCTACGTTCAGGTTTATTTACCTCTTCAATAATTATTACAAATCTAAATGCATTTGCAATCAACTAATGTCTGAATTGTGTATACCAGAGAGTTTATTGGTAATAGAGCTAATTTGGTCTTCTGAATAGAGATAACGCATTCTATACAAAACATTTATCAGAAATTGGGTAATTTTTCTGAATCCTTCCTAAGAGGCATTCTTGCTGAATCAGGATAGCATAAGAAGGTCCCTGGTGTCCAGTGTGTCCTGATGTACATTATCAGATTAATATAGTGATTAATATACAGATATTTTCTGTGCTAAGACTTCTCAGGTCAAAATACTATATAAATGACATTATTTACTTATGTAAAGCATTGATACCATGCTCTTCTCAGGGGTTGCCACAAAGAAGAGGGAGTCAAGCTATTCTCCAAAGCGCCTGAAGGCAGGACAAGAAGCAATGAATGGAAACTAATCAACCTAGAACTAAGGAGAAATTTCCTGACAGTTAGAACAACTAATCAGTAGAATCATTTGTCTCCAGAAGTTGTGAATGTTCCAACACTGGAAGTTTTTAAGAAGAGACTGGACAGCCATTTGTCTGAAATGGTGTAGGGTTTCCTGCTGAGCAAGGAGTTGGACTAGAAGACCTCCAAGGTCCCTTCCAACATCATCATTAGATGATGATGATGATGATGATGATGATGTTGTTGTTGTTGTTGGTGGTGGTGGTGGTGTTGGTGGTGTTGGTGTTGTGTTATTTTCATCCAGAAAGAAGCTCCTGGAACAGGTAAATAGTAAAAGCAAGCCTTCTGATTCACAATTTAAAAAGAAGTGAAAGGTGAAGGACATTTCTTCACTAATACTTCATTTTTCAAAATCTATATCATCAGAAATTTGGATTTTGTCAACAAAATGGCTGGAAGCTTTTGATCTCACAGTTATTGTTGTTGGTTGGGACCGAGATGCTGATTGGATGATTATGGGCACCGAAGCTCAACATAACAAGCTAGCACTAAACTGGAAAAGATTGTAACATCAGTCTAAGTTGTTGTGTTTTAGTGGCTGCATGAGATGAACCATAAAATGGCTCTGTTGACTACCAAATACAAATGCATGGAAAAGTTTCAGAGTAATTTCATTTTAGTTTGCAGACTATCAACTCAGATCAACTGTCTTGAGCAAAAGACATTTTAAAAGCAAATGAGATTGAAGTAGCCAGTTTTACATGAAAAAGAAGTTACAAAATACACTGAGGGCAATTCAAGCATATATAAGTTTTGCCAAATAGAAAGGATCAAGTACACTGAAAGACATGGTACAAATAGGAAGTGATAATTAAGCCATGAATGCAGGTGCTAGCAACAGTTCCCATAAACTCAACAGCTGTGATACATTGTGGGTTGGCTACGTATTAGGACTTAATGTGCTTTGAAAATGTTTAGGAAAAGTGCTTTGGACCTCACATGTTCTTCTAATTATTTATTAAAGCAACATCCCTTACCAAATTCTTATAGTAGGCTGACACAAGATCTGAAGTTCTATCAAATCATTTCTGAGCCCTCCTTATTAGTCCTTCCAATGTTACGGAAGTGGGATTCATGAACATTTCTTCACTTAGCTAACACAAACATCTTTAAGTTTTCAATTAAATGTCTAATATTAGAATTCTCTTTGTTAAGCTACTCACTCTGGATATGTGCCAATGTGTTGACTTCAGGATTTTTAATTCTTAGAATGTGTGGCAAAACAGCTAAAGAATATGGGGACTGAAATCAAACTCATTTGGGAAAGACCACTCAATGAATCCATTTTCCATTTTGTTCTTTAGTTATTATTAAAACACATATGACACTGTAGTCCTATATAGTCTCACACTCAGTAATGTCTATAGGACTGCCTTCTACTTATAAAGCAGTAGCTTACTTTGAATTTTTTTTTCTGTTTAATCTTAATAGTTTCAAGTTTATTTCAATGATTATCTTCTGGCTCCAGAATGGGCCAAGCACATTAATACCACACATTTCCTAAAAACTAAATATTTTAATGTTTGTTTTTTAAGGTGTATTTCTGCTAAGGTTTTATTGCTCTTGGCCCAGCATCACTAGGAGTCTCCTGTAATGTTGACAAGTCAGTGCCAAAAATTGCCCCTAGAAGAAAATGTGCATTGCTCAACAAAGAGATCCAGTATCTTTTAATTTCCTATAATATATGGCACTTCCTGGAAGAACTAAGCAAACCCCTTTTCAATATCAGCTGCAGAATTATTTGTAAATCAGGAAGACTGAGATTTAGCTATAAAAAAAAAAATAACGTGGGCAGAAAATGTCAGTTCCTAAAGAAGATCCAGTTATACTGAACTAAAGGCATTTTGCAGAGTAGGCAGGGACAGTGAACGATACTCTCCTGGCTATCCATCCACAGTTTACCAAATTCTGTAAAGAGGTTTGTTAATAAAAATGCATTGTGCCTGTATGAAAATGCAGGACTCATGAAAATTATAAACAAACATGTATATTTCCATGAGATGGGTGACCATGTCATCGGTTTTCTAGTCTGGTCTACCTTGAAGGGTTGATAAAGAGTCTGAGCTAAATGGATGACTGGCTGCATTGTTCATATTCTCACAGAATCCCAAATGTGTCCTTGGCTTAAAAGGCTAATATTTATGCCTCCTAAAATTTATGCCTCCTCTTAGCACTTAGCAGGGATAGCGCTACAGCATGGCTAAGAAAATGACTAAGAGGGTGGGGCTTTTTCCTTGGAAACATTCAAGATTCAGGCTCCACTGTACCCCATTATTTAGAAATCAGCTGCTAACTTTCCCTTCCTCTGAGCCAGTAAGCCTCTGGATAGCCTAGGTATCAATGAAGTGGTCAGATGGAATCAGCACTTCCAATCAATCGGTCTAAAATAAAAACGTTCCAAAAGGAATGCAATGGAAGCTGACAATGCCTCCTGATGCTGGTTGACAAAAGGCGCTGTGTCCAGCTGGGCTGATTCAATGCCATTTGTCAGCAGGACAGACAAGAAAAGACACCACAGGTGGTGAAGTGGAAGACTGCAGAGGCAGAAAAAATCTCTGCAGACTTGCCCATTGTCTCTTGTCACTTGCAGGCACAAAGAGTAGGTTGTGTCATGTGGAGTGGCAGCAGTGATATTAGTCCCAGGTGAGCGTGCATGGATGAGAAAGAGACAGAAAGCGACAGACCAGCAGAATATTGCTGAAAGAACAATGAAAAGCAACTTTTTTTCACAGACTCTAATATTGCAATATCCTTTACAGTGACGAATAATACTTTCCATTCAAGAATGCAGATCCATTGATCTAAAACATTTCACTATTCCACCTCTTCATTTAACTGAACTGTAGTTTAAAAGAAGTACAGACTGTCACATATATTTAAACTTCTGAATAAATCACAGATGGGAAAGTTTATCTAACACACTGTGGTATACATATACCATATTATAGTATGATATATTGTATAAATTAGACCTCTTTTTTACCTGGTCTTAAAAATTACATTTGTCTATGCAATCATGTGATTTGGGAAAAATGCTGTTGAACGTAATATTTAAAAATCTGCATCATAGCAGGCACTTTTAGGGAGTATTGTGTGACAGCAAAAGCCAGAGAAATGAATTTCAGACATCAGTACATTACCTACTGGATGCAGAAGTCAATTTAAAAAAAAAATAACTCAAGACTAAATATTAAGCATGCAATTTAGTCAATCTTTGCATAGATGTTTAGGACTAAAGCTGTAAGTAAAAGCAATCTAAGGTACTGTAAAATAGCTAGTCTAAAAATGAAGCCAAGATACTTTAAACCAGCATACTGGCTGGGGAATTCTGAGAATTGAAAATCACACATCTTAAAATTGCCAAAACACTGTTTTAAGTGTTCTCATTTCCTTGTGTCCTTCGTAAACTTTTTTTTAGGTGCTAGATTATATATCAGTACTTTAATTAATTCGTGTTTGTCTTCTTTATCAATATTTTCTATAATAAATATTTGGATAAACTTTAACTTTTTTTCAATAATGATTTTAAAAAATCTAGTTGCACTGAGTTAATGACTTAGTCACCACTGGACAACAGCTTTTGCCTTTTAACATTTTTTCTTTGTTTTTTGGAAATAAGATATAGCTATTGTTCTTATTGCAGTTCTTTATGGAATCACTTGACTACAGCTGAAGCAGTTTTTTTCATACAGCATAACCAAATGACTTCAAACTGGGCTTGAAAATATTGTACAGGTAGTCTTTGACTTACAACAGTTCATTTAGTGACCATTCAAAGTTACAACAGCACTGAAAAAAAGTGACCTATGACCATTTTTCACACTTACAACTCTGGCAGAATCCCCACAATCATGTGATTTACATTTGGATGCTTGACAATTGGTTCATATTTATGACAATTGTAGGTCCTGGGGTCATCTGATCACCTTTTGCAACCTTATGACAAGCAAAGTCAGTGGGGAAGCCAGATTTATTTAACAACCATGTTACTAATTTAACAACTGCAATGATTCATTTAACAAATGTGCCAAGAAAAGCCATAAAATGGTGAAAAACTCACTTAACAAGTTTCTCACTTAATTTGGGGCTCAGTTGTCGAGACTATCTGTACCTGTACGTCAAAAGTATCAGCAATACAGAGGAAACAGAACCCTTACAAATAGTTGAACAATATTCTAGGATTGGCCTAATATATGTTTTGTAAGCCACATAATAAACTAATCTTCCTTAACCTTCTTTTTCACATATATTTTAAATGAAATTCTATCTGGAGGCACCAATGTAGAAGAGCATTCTGAAGTTGTAGAGCAGTGATGACGAACCTTTTAGAGACTGAGTGCCCAAACTGTAACCCAAAACCCACTTATGCATTGTCAAGTGCCGGGTAGGTGTGGCCCATTGGGTGGGCGTGGCTGTGGTGATAATGGCAGACTGGGTGGGACTAAACAGTTCAATCAATCAATTCCAACTTTGCGAGATCTGTTTTTTCCAGCGAGAAGTTGAAATTGACTGATTGAACCTCTTTTTTTTTTGCACACGGCGGCGGAGGCCTAAAGTGAAAAGGTTTTATAAAACCATCTGAAGGCCTAGGACTGGGGCGACGGTGCACGTGCCCACAGAGAGGGCTCTGAGTGCTGCCTATGGCACCCGTGCCGTAGGTTCGCCACCACTGTTGTAGAGCCACATATTTAAAGTACCAGGTTGGGAAAATGTTAAAAAGCAGAGTGAGATAGATTGGACTTTTCAGTTGGGTTCATTATATTTTCACTGCCAAGGCAATGTTTGAGTGATTTTTTTTTCTTATGTGCCAAAATAACTTACTTTCATTTAATGGTAAGATGGGCACCTATTCTACTTCGTCCGAAGTCACAAAATGTCTTGGGACAATATGTAACTGAACATGAAAAGGGTAGGTAGGGTGACTGTTCCTTTCTATTTAAATTTGAAATGTACTGTTTTCCTTTTTAGTAATGATAATTTTCAGTCAACATGTAGAAGCCTTTCATGATTGTATGAAATGCAACATTTTTTATTTTTTCAAAAAAAAGCAAGGCTATTATTCCGACTAACAAAAGCATGAATGGCTCAAATAATTGTGACTCTCCAGTTAGAAAACAGTTTGAGATGTCAGGTTGTCTACTTCAATTACCACTTAGACATGAAAAACAAATAGAAAATGGTTTCAACAAAAGTGCTTCCTGTTCTATAGATAGGCCCCTGAAAAAAGAGGTGAAGCATGATTCTTTTTTTAGCAATAGGCTCCTACCTATTGATAGAAAATGGAGCAATGCTCCTGATAAGAGAAGCTTTTGCGCCCAATTTAGCAGCTTCCACTGCTCCATGAAGTCGGTAGAGCACTGTTTTACCGTAATTGGTATAACGCTGGTTGTAAACAATAATCTTTCCATGGGCTTCATGAGCTTTCTTGTGTAGGTCATCAAAAGAACCTACTACCAACACTTCTGCTGTAATACCTGGAAATGAAAAATCAGCTGTTAGAAATACAGGACCAGTTTTGTTTTATTTATTTATTAAATTTATATGCCACCCATCTTACCAATATAGCAACTTTGGGCAGCTTATAAACAATAAAAATAAAATAAAATAAAAACAATCAAAATTAAAAAGAGTTACATAAGAACTAAAACAAAGGGGACAGTTGGCATAGGGGTGAGATCTTCTTATCCCATCAGCCATCTTCTGCCAGGAGATGTTAGCAACATTTTGGAGTGAAACAGCCAAATAAATCTGGAAATGTCTTTAGTCTGTTTAAAAGGGATTCCAAGACTCCAAGTCAGAATATGAGAAGGGGGCAATGGCAAACCACTTCCAAAAGTTTGCTAAGAAAACTGCAAGGACTTGTCCAGGCAGTTGCCAGGAGTCAACAAATCAATGGTTTGCCATTGACTACTTGTTAAGGCTGAAAAAGAGTGACTGGCTCAAAGTTCCCTGCAGTCTCTCATTTTCTAGTCTGATACCTTAACCACCACACCAAAGTGGCTCCAATTCTGACTTGGAGGCTTCTAATCCATTTTAGATGCCAAAAAGTTTTTTTTCTAAATTAGCTATGCAATATATAATATTCCTTATGACATTCTATGGAAGCACAAGTTGGACTTTAAAGAAGCAGGATAGGAAGAGTATTGATACCTTTGAACTTTATATATTATATTTTGATGATTCCTTTGAACTTTGATGTAGGAGAAGACTCTTGAAAATTGCATGGATAGCTAAGAAAACAAACTGATTGGATCACTGAACAAATCAACTCACCGAAGGCATAAATTAACCTACTTTGGACAATGTGCAAAGACCCAGCTCTCTGGAAAAGGTTCTAATGTTGGGAAAGGTGGAAGGAAAGAGAAGAAGAGGTCAACCAGCAGAAAGATGGGTGGACTCAGTTACAGTGGAAATGAATGCACTGTTGGGAGACTTGAAAGAATAGATTAGAGATGGATTGTAATGGAGAAGTCCTATTTATGCAGGCAGTAGGCATCAAAAATGACTTGATGGTACATAATTAATCGATCGATCAAATGGTACACAACTACTGTCTATAACAAAATACATCTCCTTATTCTCAAGCTAGAACAGCAACAGAGCAGTTGTTCTGATTTCTGACTGAAGCCAGATAATCTCTATCCTCCCATGTGCATGTATGGTATACCACAGTAGTGCACATCACTACAGGTTTGCAAAAAGGTGAACACTAGGGTGAAACAATACTTATACTGTGTGAGCATACTTAATTATTTGAACATATCTTTCTATTGTTCAAATGTAAAAACAACTTCATGAACATGAGCACTTTTTATACACATACAGTATGTAAGCGAGTGACTACCTGAAGAGAACAGTGAAATAAGGAGAACAAATATTTTTCATCTTCTCTGCAACCACTTCTAAAGGCTTGTAGTTATTTTGCTAGAGTGGGATTGCAGGTCTGCAAACAGCGTATTGGGATAAACAATTCAAAAACAATTTGCACTAGCACTGATGATGTTGCCTAGTTTGGGCAATGCATGTCTGCAAGAAAACCACCAAGCTCAGGTCCAGAACAGACTTCCGGAAGCAGCATCCACACAGAGAATCGGTTGTTCACATATCTGAATCCCACCACCGCAAGGATCCCATATCAAATTATCCGTCACTAATCCATTTTCTTATCTCTTCCATCATGTACAGTTTGGCTTTAAGAACCATTGTTCTTAATGAAGAAATAGTTGGTGAAAAGGGGCAATAGAAGTAAATGTCTAAAAATATATAAACCAAAAAGGTTTATAGGATAAATTGTATGCTTGGAAAAAAAATTAGGACTGCTCTAGGACTTGCAAAATGTCTGCAAGAGGCTTCATACAGCCCATGAACTGCTTTCCCCTGAACCAGGAGAGCAAAAATTAATCAAGTTGAAGGAAATGAGGTCTTGACTTTTGCATCCAGAAGCAGGTAAGAAAAGTGTGAAAATTCAAATGGGCTCAGTTTTCTGGCTCTCAATCTACTCTTTTTTTGACAGTGCTATATTTGAGTACTCAGGTCAAAATCTACTGCTGCTATTATTGGCATGTAAGTGAAGTAAACTGATAGGATTCAGCAACTCTTAAAGAGTACTTTTTAGCTGCATGCCTCAAAAACATCTTCGTGACAGGAGCATGCAAAGCTGGAATTAGGCCAGTGGAGAGGAAGCCAAAGATCTGGAAATTTTCATTTTCCACTAGAAAAATCAAGGTCTCTGCAGGCTGGCACTGCAATCTATATGACATATCAGCTTTCAAAACTAATGAGTAGAATTGACATCAGGTAATTCATCTCAGCACTCCATTTATATCCACATCAAGTGATAAAACATAATAACATGGGTTCATGATTACTCATCAAGGAAGAAAGAATAGTAGCAATTCTTGACAGATCCTTGTAATAATGAAAGATGCTTCCTACAAATAAGATCTTGATATCCTGATTCTCTTTCACAGCTTATGCAACAAACTTCCTCATTTGGCGTCTTCTAGAGCTGTGGGGATTGCAGTTCACAGAATTCCCAGTTAACATAACAGAAGTAACAAAAATAATAGAGCTTCTGCTTTGCAGCTGACTGCCCCTAGCAACCCGATGGCAAGGATTCCTGTCCAAAACTCTGAAAAGCTACTACAGGTCACGGCAAACAATACTGAGCTACATGAAACAGCTTCCTGTGAGTCACATTTCCAATATTTTTGAAGGGCAACAGAGCTACTTTAAAAATTATTCCAAATTTGGTTTTCCAGTTATATGCCTAGTTTATAATGAAGAAAACATGTGTTCTAAATACACATGCAACAATAGAGAAAGAAATTAAACAGAGCTGTGACTCAGTCAATGATTCATACGATTTTAAAGGATGTAGGACTGAAAGCATCTCCAAGCATCTACTGATGGATCATAGCAACACTTTGGAATTGTTGCTGTTGGACTGTCTACAGTTGCTGCCCTGGTTAAGCTGGTTGAGACAAACTCAGGGGTGGTTCTGGGGAGCCTCAAGATCAAGGTTCAATATAAACCTCTGGGTCATTACTGGATCAGTTCTGGATTTTATTGAGACGTTTGGAGAATAGGGTCCCAAGGAGAAAAGAGAGGTTAGCCATCACTAATGAATAATGAAGAGCGTGTATGATCAGTGTGATCAGAAGAAATGCATATAGACTTTTAAAAGGTTTTTAATAAAAATGCAGGAAGTATCAACCTTCCGCAGGCATTAAGCTATTGATTTAGCTGTCTCTTAGAGGGCTTAAGCTAGGCATTCCTCTATCCTCAACTTGTACATTATAAAAATATGAGTAAAGCCAGTAGAATAGACTCTCTTGAATAGAGTCTAATTCTATTGGCTTTCAAAAGCCAATAGGAATTGTCCAGGCTGTCTCTGCCCTGCTGAGCCCGCCAAAAGTCCCATTCTGCAAACAGTGCTACAAGTTGTCTGCAGCGAAGGCGAGCTGTCTGGAAGCTTCCACCCCTCCCTGCTGAGCAACTACTAAAAATGTAAGTAAAAGAGGGCCAGGGGTGGGAAGTGGGAGGCCGGCGGGCGCAGGGAGGGTTGCTGGTGTGCGTGGGGCCCGGCGGGTGCCTTAACTCCCTTGGGCTCGGCCAGCTGGTGGCCCAGCGGGTGGTCGGCCTGCACCGTCTCTGCCACTTGCCAGCTACGCCTTGGCCGGCGCAGGGGGCGGCACCACACATGTGCGGCACTCCCGGGCAGGGAAAGTCCTTGACTTACGACCGGTTGGGTAGTCCTTGACTTACGACTGGTTGGGTAGTCCTTGACTTACGACCGGTTGGGGGTCGCGGCATTAAAAAGGTTGAGAACCACTGACTTAGCAGAACCAGCCCTCCTATTATGCAGAGTGGGGAAATGGAGGTGGGCTGGGGGATAACTGAATAATGCCACTATCCATGTGCTTCAGCAGTGGAAAATGCAGTCTCAATTTCAGCATGGAAGAAAGTTTCAACAGCCAGTTCAGGCAGCCAGATATACATGGGAAGGGCAAATCTTGATTTTTGCCATAGGAAGCAACTATCTTGGGTTTTTCATATTTCGTGAATACATAAGGTGCAGGTCAGAGACCAGATCCATCTTCCTGACATCTTTTTTTATGATCCTTTAGAACTGACCCCCAAAAGGTGGCCTGTTTTTTTGTTTTTTGCATTTTTAAGGTTTTAAGGGGCAAACTGGATCCCTTAAATCAGCATTCCCAAGCCTTTCTAGTTTTGTGGACCAATGAGTGGGGGGAGAGGGGATGGTTCCGTGGAAGCAGCAGGCAAGTTTGTGCAGCTCCATTTGCGCAAGAAGTGGGCATGCATACCTGCTGCTCACACAAATCTGCATGTGTGTATGCTTGCCTGCCACTTTGGAGGCCCGGTTCCAAATGGGCCAAAGCCTAGTACTGGGCTGCAGCCTGAGGCTTGGGTACCCCTGCCTTAAACCATGCAGAACACGTGGGCTTCAATTCTTACAATTCCATAGCAAGCATAAAGCTACTAAGGTTGAGAACTGTTAAATAATAATAAAAAACTATAGGCCACATTTAGAAAAACATATTCAGATTCCAAATAAAAAGTAATAGTAAAGGTAGCAAGAGCAAAAGTTAAAAATCAGGCAGTTATTACCTTCGGAAGGAGTTGCAACGCTCCCACCAAGGCCCAACATGGCAATGGTATGATTGTATGGTTCAATCATCATTGCACCCTCTTCACCCCTTTCCCAGTGGGGTATTTTTACTGGCTCCAGGTGGACATTTTCTAAGCCATCTTTCCTCAAAGCTTTCTCCATGTACTGGATAGCCAGCTCTAGATTTCTAGAACCACTCAATCGTGGTCCAAAAGTGTCCACAAACAGTGCAAGTCTTTCATAAGATCTGTTCTGGGCCTTGCCATAAACCGCAAGTTGGATAATCTTTTCAGCAACATCCGAATAATTGGCCATTTCTCTCTCAATATCCTCAAATGTTCTTTGGTGGCCGTAACTGGTGTTGCTTAATAAACAAGTCATGCTTTCCGAAAATAGGCAGATGGAGATCATTAAAAACAGAAGCTTCATTTTTCTCTATTATTTGTGAACCTGTAGGAGGAAAAAAACAATATTACATTACAAATCAGTTCAGCAAGTTTTAAGTTATGAAGCGTGACAGCCTGAAAACTAATCCAGTTAAGTAATGTCATATGAAAGACCAGTGACAGAAATTAAGAAGTAAGGTTTTGTAAGAAGGGGGGAGAGCACAAAATTTCTCCAATCATTGTCCACTACTTAAAGAAGCACAGGCAGATGCCTTCTTTTTGAAACTGAGAACTAGAATCCCTAGGGAAAGCAGCACATGAATGCATTGCTTTTTTATGTTTCCCCTTTTCTAAGAGCTTCAGAGTTAGAAATAGTTTGGCAACATCAACCCTCCCAACCTGGTACTCTTTAGTTTTGTACTATAATTTCCCATCTTCAATATATTTACAGCAGTATTTATCAACCTTGGCCCCTTTCAGATGTGTGGAAATCAGAATTCTGATAGTTAAAAGTCCCCACATTTGAAAGTGGTCAAGGCTGGAAAACATTGTTCTAAGCCTAAAGGGATACTGTACAAACAGGTTAAATCTTATTTCCAGTCTTTTAGTTAGCATTTTAGTTAGCTTATGCTTTAGCTTAGTATTTTGCACTTTCTTAAGGTTTTAAATTTTAATGTGTCCAAACATTTTTAAAATAAAACTAAGAAGCAGGATTTTGTTGTAATAAAAATGTTTTTAAAAGAAGAATGTTTTTCTAACAGAAACCATTTAAAAAATTAAAATGCAAAATGAAAATCAAATACTTATTGTTAAATCTAAAAAAGGTCAGAACTGTTAGTCATGCATTTTAATATTAGTCAGACTTCAAGTGGAATGTCAAAAAATTTGACAGGTAGTCCTTGAATCATGACCAGTGCTTAAAGACTGTTTGAAGTTATGAGGGACCTCCCCCAATGCACTTATTTATTTCCTGTTCCGAAGTTCTCACAGCTGGGTTGTTCTTCCCATGATTACATGACCATATTTCAGGTATTTGGCAACTGGCCTGCATTTATGGCCATTTGCAGCAACCCGCAGTTACGTGACCGCAACGTATGATGTTTTTGCTGAAAATCATTTACTTCTGGTTTTTGGCAAAAATGCCCCATAGTGAACAATGGTTTCACCTAATGATTGCAGCAGTTGCTTAATGGCCAGTGTAAGCAGTTGCTTAATGACCCCAGAGGTTGCTTTACAACTGACAAAAAATCATCAAAACAGGCTGTTCATGTAGTGACCTGGTTTACGACCATCACAATTTACAACCTTACTGGGCAGGCTCCAGTCCTTTTAAGTCGAGGACTACCTGTTCACTTATATATTAAATGGTGAGGGGAAATAAATCTATAGATATATCTAAATCTATATTTAAGAGGTGTTTCAATAATATGATCTCACATTGAAACTCAATTTTTAACCAAAACGAAGCAGTCCTTAGTTTCTTGGAGTCTCAAAAATTCTTATTAAAAGCTAATTATAATTGTCATAAGAATAAAGTAGGCTTATCTTTAAAGAACTAATCCCAGATGCAAAATTGAATTTTGTTCTACGAAGAATATTGTTCAAGTTATTCCATGAACTGCTAATTAGTTCATTTTTAAAAGTGCTTTGAAATGGCTGTTTCATTTTTTTTCTTTTCTTGTCTTTTTTGAAACTCTCCTTTATGTTTCAAGATACGTTTCATGGACTACAGGGTACATTCTGCTGGGAATATCTCTAACTCCAAAGCAATTTCTGTTGACACAAGTAATAACACAGGAAATTTTGTCATCACAAATGGATAACCCTTGAATCTAGAACTGAAGCAAGGTAATTCAAATACCTAGGTAAATTTAGTCATACCGTATAGCTTCAGACTGGTGATGGATCTCTACAAATTTCTGATCACAATTTGTACATCTAGAGTCTAGAATAGAAGGTGCTCATAGAAAAGCCACTTTCCTGATGTCAGGATAGAAGCAGGGGCGATGGAAATAATGCTTTCTGTCCCAGTAAACAGTCAAATGTGTCTTGTTCTACTAGGGCTGAGAAAGTGGGTCTTCACAAGAGAAGAACTTTTTTAGGTTATGAACCATTTTGCATGGCTGCGTTCATTTTAGCATGTCACAAGTGGTGCCATCTGCCCATGGATGGATTTTAATTTTAAAAATCAACCCCCCAAAAGCTATTTTTTCTGGCTTCTTTTGCCTTTCTGCAGTTGGTAGCACTTGGAAATGCTTTAGAGAGTGTCACATCATAAAAAGTTTTGTCATAAAAAAGACAAATACAGTTTAATGTTTTTTTTTTTGTTAAACACTATTTTTAATACCCTGGGGGGGAAACTTTGCCAAATCACAACATATTCTTTTTTATCAATGAAAGATGAAGAGGGGAAGGTGGAGTAACATGCTGATTCATAGATGTAGTATTTCACAGGTAAGCTAGGGACTGGACTTTGATAGGGAGAACATATGAAAAATATTAACTCCTTTTGGATGGCAATTAACAGATCATCTCCAATCATGTTTCTCAATATTGGAAGAAACTGTCTTTGCTTATCAAGCCCAAATATTTGTGGAACTCTGATTATGAAATATCCAGAATCAAGAAACATATTTATTAGATGTTTATCCTGCCTTTATTTTACAAGTAATTCAAGGTAGTCATTATATATAATACTCCTTCCTCCTCTTATTTCCTCCACAATAACCCTATGAGGTGAATTGGACTGTGAGAGTGACTAGCCCAAAGTCATCTAGTTGGTTTTTGTTCCTAAGGTGGGACTAGAAATTACCATCACCTGGTTTCTAAGTTATTACTTTAACTACTACACCAAACTGGATCTACATTAATTACAGTGGACCCTTTGTTTTTTACTGAGAACCATTTAGTAGGCAAGATAAGGGTTTGTGGGTGTTGTGAATGAAGCCCTAATGCAAAGTGGAGAGGACCATGATACAGATGTGTATTTATTCTTTCTTTACTGTTACATCTACTTCAAAGCTTTCATTATAGTTTTTGTGAGATTCCCACTTCAAAATATTATCAGTTTTCAATAGCTATGGGAAGCTGTTAGACAGGATACTAGGAGAATATATGTACAGTAGTTCAGGATTGAACTGTGATGTTACCTAGTTGGGTCATGAAACATCTGCAAGCAAACAACCAAGTTTAAAGACCTCCAAGGATGCTACAGGACACCAAGGACCACAAAGATGGGTTTCAGGGAGCAAGCACAGCTGTAGAGCAGCAGATTGTTCATCTATAATCCATAGCACAGCAGCTCAGATCAGGAGCCCCATAGAGTGTTTCAACATCTTTTCAGATGATGATTTTCCAAAATTGATTCTCACCAAAGCCCACTTTTCGTCTCCTCCTCCCTCCCCAAATACAGGCAGAGAATTTCCTCTGTCCACATGCTGTGTTACTTATCTGATTCAATGGTTCACTGGCTTTAGAATATAAAATAGAGAATTGATTACACAGTGCATATTCAATTGAATATATAATTTGACTCATCCTTAGGTATTAGAGCAATAAGATTCATGTAAAATGTGACATTACAAGTCCCTAAGGCAGTTAAAGGTGCTATTCTTGATGTCCTACACTTTAAAGAAATCACCCTGATATTAATCTGATTGTTTTTAGAAAGCTGTGTCTTAAGCCTTAAATTGCCTGTGTACTGTAGGACAGTAGTTCAATGTGCAAAGATGATTGTTTACATTTAAAAGAGTAAAAATCATATAACACTAGTGTGTCAATTATCAATGTTAGAAGGCATAAATGATAGTAAAAAGACAACAAAAATAAATACATTAATAATAAATATAACATTCCCTAGTGAGGCACTACCTTAACATGGTTATGGGGCTTGTGTGCTCTGAAGAAGGTGAGAGTTATGCCAGAGGTTCTGGATTGGAGGAGGAATCAGACAAAGAGTGTCTCTCTCATAAAAAATATGATGAGACATAAATTGCAGAAACCCATATCAGCTTGGTTGTCATCTGAGTAAACAAGAATTATGCTATGGAGTTCCTGGTGAAAACTGTGCTACAAGGTTGAACAAACAGGGCTAGGAACTACAAAGCTACTGAGGGAAAAAAAGTGTTTACCCATTGCAAATATTCTGAGATAGAAAACAAAGAAATAATTATCTGTTATTACAAATTAAGTCCAACAAGAAGAGGATGTTTGAAATGAATGCACCAATTCTGGAAAGAACAATATCCAGAATAAGAAACAAGAGAACAGAGGTTAGCAGATCAACATCAATTTATAATAAAAATAAAAAATAAAGTATTTGCAGAAGCAGCATTGCAAAGGTCTACCCACGGCAAAAAAAAATAAAAGCCTTGCCAGAAGTAGCTCAGACTGTAGAGGCAAACCAGGAGAACTCAGCCGTAGAGGAAGTCAGCATAGCTATTGAATTGTTTACATTAGGAAACCAAACATCCTCTCTTGTGACTCTTTAGGAAGAACAAAGCTGTCTCATAATTAAAGAAGTAGTAGAATGAAATAAAGAATAATTAAGCATCTAGACCAGGAGTGAAACTCGCAATGTCATGTGACGTGTTGCAATGTATCATGATTTTTTTTCCATTGCATTGGAGTGGGCGCAGTTTCGGCATGACACATCCAACCCATGGGCCGGCAGTTTGACACCCCTGATCTAGACCAATATAAAATAACAGAAAAGGTTGCCTGCATCGAAGCTTGTTCCAGCTAGCACAAGCATTAAAAGATGCCAATATTGTAATATCAGATAAAAGCACCAGCTCACTACAAGAAACAAGCCAACTAAAGTACAGCACAGCTGCAGTTATAACTGACTACATGGGAAGCAGAATCAATCAAGAAGAAAAGAAAAGGCCAGACAGTACATCAAAATGGAAGATCAGGTTGGAAAATAAGATCAACAAGCTAAGATCAGATGCAAGCAAGCTAGAACAAATGAAAGAAAAAAGCTTAAGAACAAGAAAAATCAAAGAATGTCTTCTCAAGAAATCACCTAGAAACAAGGAAGAGCAAGGAAGCACTGGAAATAATACAACATAAATAACAGCCACATACAAGACAATTAGCACATAAGAAGCTTGAACAGCAAATTATATGCAGAATCTCCAATTTCAATCCAGTCAGAAGCATTTTGAACAATCCATCTATGAAGAGATTGCAATGAATCAGTCAACTCCTGACAAGGAAGAAACAGTGCAGTTCTGGGCACAGATATGGGCTAACCCAAAGAAATACAACAAGAACACAGCTTGGTTAAAGGAGGTGAAAATAATAGGTCATTACCAGGTGAAGATGAACTGTATAGTTTTTGGTTTGAAACATCTGAATGGTCTATATCCACTCCTTGCCAAGCAGTTTAACAACATACTGCAAGGAGGTGACTAATATCTGGCAAAACCTACCTGAAAATGAAAGATCCAGCAAAAGGGGCAGCACTAATAATTATAGGCCAATTACCTACTTACCAACAATTTTCAAATTATTAACTATTGTGGCTCATGCAGTCCAATAGCATCTAGTTGAAAATAAGCTCCTTCCATCTGAGCAAAAAGGAAACCACCCAAACAAATGCAAACAAAGCCAGAATTAAGAAGACAGTAACAGACAGCAAATGCTGCCTCTGCAAATAAGCTGAAGAAACAGTGGATCGCCTGGTTAGCTGCTGCAAAAAGACCACACAAATTTTCTTTCCCCAGATAAAACAGGATGCAAAATTCTGGACAACCACAAGATAGCTGCATAATGTATTCTCCATACAATATGTTTATTTATTCATCGAATTTGTACCGCCACTAAAAGTCTCACTAAGGGCAGCATACAACAATCAAATGAAACAAGATATAAAAATAACAGATATAAAAACTGTTATGTCCCGAGCCTTGCAAACGGCTCGGGCGTTTGCAGGCAGTCCCGGGCAGGTGCAAAGCTGCCCGGGACCAGACAGGCTGTCGCCAGCGCCGTGCGCATGCGCGGGTGCTGGCGCGGGAAAAGTAACCCATTTACCCGGGAGTTGCCTATATAAGAGGCTGCGAGGCGTTTGGGCGAGGCTGAAGCCATCTTCCTGTAAGCTGAACGCTGAATAAATGAAACTGAGAACTCCAGCTGCTTCTCGTGTCTGTTTTCCCGCCACGGACTCAACACTGGCGACGAGGATGGGATGCCTTGCACTACCTGGAAAGGAAGAAGTATAAGCTTACCCAAGGAGTCCTGAGCGGCGAAAGAGGAACGGCGTCGACTCGACAGCTGCCCGCCAATCCGGTGCGCATTCGGGGGTAGGCTGGCTGATAGACCCGTCTCCTGAAGATCTGAAGATGGCGAAAATCGGAAGGCTTTCGGAATTCGACGTCTCACATCCAGAGCGGTGGGAGTCCTACGTATCCAGAATGGAGAACTACTTCAAGGCAAACCAAGTGAGGGAAGATAGCTTGAAGGCGGCCACCCTGCTTTGCGTTTGCGGCCAAGACGCCTTCGAAATCGCAGAAAACCTTGCAGCACCTGTCCCAGTAGAGTCTGTAAGCTACGCAGACCTGAAGAAGCTGCTGAAGGAGCACTTCCATCCCAAGGTGTCCGTTATCTCATGGCGCCACACCTTCGAACAAAGGGATCAACGGTCCGGTGAGTCAGCCAAGGAATACATCGCCGCGTTACGGAAGGCCGCCAAGCCCTGCGAGTTCAAGGACCTCGAGGAACGACTGAGGGACCGATTCGTGTGCGGGTTAAGGCATCGCGAGCTACAACAGAGACTTTTCGCAAAGGAAGAATTATCCTTCCAAGACGCCTTAAGGGAAGTCACCGCAGAAGAAGCAGCAAGGCGGCGCCGTCAAAAACATGCGGCCGATCAGAAACAGTGCAGAGGGTGCGTCCGTGCACCAGGAAGACGTCCGACGAAACTCCGAGGAGGATCCGGACGAGGAAGTCGACCGTCTACACCCCGCGAAGGAAGAGAACCAGAAGGGAAGCTCTTCGGCTCCGCTCAAGTGCATCGGCTGTGGAGGTCGCCACAGGAGAACGACTGCAAGTTCCGCTCCGCTACCTGCCGGGCATGCGGTAAACAAGGGCACATTGCAGCTGTGTGCCTGGGCCGACGAAAGGCACAACCCCAAGAAGAACGCCTGAAGGGTACCAGATTCCCCAGCCAGAATAGGGTAGGTTTTGCGCTTCGCGAAGAAGCATCTGTAGAACAGGCACACACAAGCCCATGAAGAAAAAGCTGTCACTCAACGTGAAGCTACAAGGGGTTCCATTATCTATGGAACTAGACACAGGGTCTGCCCTGTCCATCATTTCATTGCATACATTTAGGAAGATTTGTTCCAGAAGTGGGTCTAAGGCCAAGTTAAGGCCTTCTGATATTGTATTAACAGATTTTCAGAACTCAAGAGTGTGTGTTAAGGGGGAGGCCACCCTTAACGTGCAATACAAGAGTTTTGAAGGTCCACTAGACTTATTAGTAGTAGGGGGTGAACGAACGAGTCTCATAGGACTCGATTGGTTTGAGGCCCTGGGGATACACGTCACAGGACTCAATAGCTTACAAACACTCGACCTACAGGAAGTCTGCACAGAATTTGCAGATGTTTTCAGCCCCCAGCTGGGCACATTCAAAGGACCACCTGTGTCCTTAAAGCTAGACCCCACTGTCACTCCCATTAGGATTAAAGCAAGAAGGGTCCCTTTTGCTTTAAAAAGTAAGATTGACACTGAATTAGACAAACTAATCCAACAGGGAATCCTAGAACCTGTTGATTCCAGCCCATGGGAGACCCCCATTGTCACGCCTCTAAAGGCAAATGGGGACATTCGCATTTGTGCTGATTACAAATGCACACTCAATAAGGCATTGCAGCAACATGCCTATCCTGTTCCTGTGGTCAGTCACATCCTGGCCTCTCTCAAGGGGGGGCGTGTTTTTGCAAAGCTTGACCTAGCTCAAGCATATCAACAGCTGCCTGTTGATGATGATGCTGCTATAGCTCAGACCATTGTGACCCACAGGGGAGCCTTTAAGGTAAAAAGGCTACAGTTTGGAGTGAATGTCGCTCCTGGGATTTTCCAAAGCGTATGGAAAACACACTACGACGAGTATACCAGGGGTCTGCCCCTACTTTGACGATGTCTTGATTGCAGGAGACTCCACACACATTCTAGCTGAAAGGCTTAGGGCTGTCCTGTTAAGATTCAGGAAATCAGGCCTCAAGCTCAGAAAAGACAAATGCCAGATTGGGGTGCCTTCTACTGAATTTCTGGGATTCAAAATTGATGCTGCTGGGATTCATCCTGCTGAATCAAAACTAACTGCTATTTTAGATGCACCCAGGCCAAAGTCTAAGGCCGAACTTCAGGCCTTCTAGGCCTCCTGAATTTCTACAATTCTTTTCTTCCACATAAAGCTAGTGTAGCTGAGCCTCTTCACATGCTACTAGACAAACAGGCTGTGTGGCTGTGGTCACAAGCGCATGAGGCTTGCTTTAAAGAAGTCAAGGCCTTGCTCACTTCTAACAGTGTTCTTGCACATTTCAACGAGTCTCTCCCTGTGTGCATCGCTTGTGATGCATCCCCCTACGGGGTTGGAGCTGTCCTGAGTCACCTCAGGTCTGATGGAACTCAGGTTCCTATTGCATACTACTCCAGAACATTGTCTTCTGCCGAGCGCAACTACGCTCAGATAGACAGGGAGGCTCTGGCTGTTGTTGCTGGAATTAAAAAATTCCACGATTTTCTATATGGCAGGCATTTCACGGTCTTCACTGACCATAAGCCTCTGCTGGGACTGTTTACCACACGTAAGCAGACTCCCCACATCATTTCCCCTAGAATGCTTAGGTGGTCTATTTTTTGTCTGCATATGATTTTTCATTACTCCACAAGCCTGGGAAAGAAATGGGCCATGCTGATGGCCCAGTAGATTTGCCTCTGCCAGTAGTAGAAGTGAACCCGCGCCAGCTGTCAACATTCTATCAATCCAAGCCTTGCCCGAGCTCCCTCTTAGTGCCAGGGATGTTACCGCTGAAACAGGTACAGATCACACACTTTCACGTGTCCGCTCCTGGGTCCTGTCCGGGTGGCCTGAGCACTGCCCTAGTCCTGAGTTTCAGAGTTTCTGGTCCAAAAGAAACGAACTGTCTCTTTCTCAGGGTTGTCTGCTTTGGGGAAACAGAGTTGTCATTCCCACCTCAATGAGGAATAGGGTCTTAGAATCCCTCCACGAGGGTCATCTGGCATTGTTCATATGAAGGCTCTTGCACGCAGCCACTTGTGGTGGCCTGCTTTAGATAAAGATATTGAGGCTAAGGTACACGCATGCCACCTGTGCCAACGATCTCGCCCAGAGATGCCCCAAGCTCCTGTGCATAGATGGGAGGAAACACAGTCCCATGGTCTAGGGTGCACATTGACTACGCTGGGCCCTTTCAGGGCCAGTTCTTCTTGGTCCTTGTTGACAGCCATTCAAAATGGCTTGAGGTTGTGCCTGTCTCATCCACCACCACTGCAAAGACTATTCAGGTACTGAGGGGGATTTTTGCTGCACACGGGCTGCCAGATGTCATTGTGTCCGACAACGGCCCTCAATTCACCTCCTCCGAATTCCAAGCTTTCTTACAGGCAAACCTGATTCGTCATGCCACGTCTGCGCCTTTTCACCCGTCCACCAACGGTAGCTGAACGCATGGTGCGCATCGCAAAGGACGCCTTGAAGAGACTCACCTACGGGGACTGGCATCACAGGTTGGCTGACTTTCTCCTTTCTTATCGCACCACACCGTCCACTTCTACAGGGAGAAGTCCAGCTGAACTTCGTTGGGGGCGCCAACTTACTACTAGACTTGACCGGTTGCATCCGGACAGACTGCCTTCATCTACCTCACATCCTAGGGCACCTAGACAACTACTTGTGGGTGCCCCGGTTTGGGCTCGCAATTACGGGCCTGGTCATACATGGGTCCCCGCTTCTGTGTCCAGGATCACAGGTCCTCTCTCCTACGAGGTTGCCCTGGACAACGGTCGTGTCCTGCGTCGGCACATCGACCAACTTCGCTCTAGGTGAGACTTTTCTGCTGAGACTCCTGGGTCTTTTCCAGGGGGGGAGGGGGACCCTTTGGAGCAAAGGGAAGGGCAAGAGCTATTGCCCATCTCCACTGAGGGAGCCACAAACGGCTCGTCCCAAGGTTCTGCAATTGCTCCGAAAAGAAAGTCATGGAGCTTATCCACACAACAGGCACTCACGCCTACTCCAGCCAGGGAGTCACCCCGGGGGCATCCCAACAAATCATTCCCCGCAAGAGAACTGGCACACAATTCCCAAGGTTGGCCTGACCTTACCCCAAATCCTACAGGGGTTCAAACATACACAGAGTTAGTCGAGGAACCAAGTCCCGACTACAACAACCCTAGCACAAATCAGGGAACACCTGAGTTTTGGGAAAGTACAGAAACCCACACGAGCCCGAACACAGAATGGGGTTCAGGGAATGGACAGCCTCCTGACAGGTCTTGGACTGACCTAGGAGGTTCTACAGAGACGCCCAGCAGCGGCTATCACTTCAAGGGGCCTGAGGGTCTACAGCTAGGTAGGTCAACCAGGTCACAAAGTAACAGAAGCCCTGGCCTGACGAGGCCGGTGGGCAAGCAAGCAGGCCAGGCATCGGGGCACAGTCCTTGGAAGACACCAGGGCACAATAGAGAGAACAGGCTCACGCCTCCCTCCAGTCAGGGGACTTATGCCAGTAACCCAGAGCTAAGAAGGTCACAGAGAGCAAAGAAATCTCCTAAGTATCTAGAAGATTACATAACATTGCTGGCAAGGCAAAAGCCAGTAATCAGTGGGAGCACTGGGGAGCAAAATGTCATATAAAATAAATGTTGTATGTTGGTAGTAGTTTTAGCCCGGGGGAAAGGGGTGTTATGTCCCGAGCCTTGCAAACGGCTCGGGCGTTTGCAGGCAGTCCCGGGCAGGTGCAAAGCTGCCCGGGACCAGACAGGCTGTCGCCAGCGCCGTGCGCATGCGCGGGTGCTGGCGCGGGAAAAGTAACCCATTTACCCGGGAGTTGCCTATATAAGAGGCTGCGAGGCGTTTGGGCGAGGCTGAAGCCATCTTCCTGTAAGCTGAACGCTGAATAAATGAAACTGAGAACTCCAGCTGCTTCTCGTGTCTGTTTTCCCGCCACGGACTCAACAAAAACTGATATTAAAAATAAATATTTAGAAAAACAAATGTACAAATATTATTCCTAATTGAAACTTCCACTCTTTCTTGCTTTAATGTGATGTAATGAGATAACATTCATTGTACAGCAGATTGAGACCCAAACAGTGAGGCAACAGGGTTGCTTATATAAGGAAAAGACATTGTATTTCTCATGTGTTCTTTCCATGCACGAAGAAGCTTATTTTCTGTGCACTACTGAAAATAAATATCAGCCTGTGGAAGAAGATGAGGGGAATTTTTTTAAAAAAAACATATGCTAGCTCTAAAGGATTTAACAATGACAATGAAGTTAATTAGTACTACTTATAAATAATGCAAAGTTGCAGAAACCTTTTAGGATACAGGGCTATTATTTTTATTAACTGTATTTACTTTTATCCTACTTTTGTTATTTTTATAAATAACTTAAGCTGGTAAACATATTGAATACTCCATCCACCCCCTATTTTTCCCACATCAATAATTCTGTTAGGTGGGTTGGGCTGACAGAAAGTGACTGGCTCAAAATCACCAAGCCTGCTTTTGTGTCTAAAGCAGGACTAGAACACATGGTCTCTTGGTTTTTATGTACCAATTTCTAGTCCCTTAGGTATGCATTCTCAGCCATACATACAGCTTGAAAGGTTTGACAAGTATCACATTTAATCATCTTTTGTTGTTGTTTACAACTTACAACAGTTCATCTAGTGACTTTCCAAGTTACAACAGCACTGAAAAAAGTGACTTATGACTTTTTTTTACACTTACGACCATTGCAGCATCCACTTGGTCATGTGATCAAAATTTGGATGCTAGGCAAGTGGTTCATATTTATGACAGATGCAGTGTCCCGGGGTCAGGTTTTGTGATCTTCTGACAAGCAAAATCAATGAGAAAGCCAGATTCATTTAACAACGTTATTAACTTAACACCTGCAATGATTCACTTAACAACTGTGGCAAGAAAGGTTGTAAAATGAGGCAAAACTCACTTAACAAATGTTTCATTTAGCAACATAAATTTTGGGCTCGATTGTAAGTCGAGGACTCCCTGTATATTATTTTTGCCCTGTCTTCTCTTTAGCTGGGAAATAATATCTCCTTATCCATGTCAAGTCCCTATGGCTCTTGCCATTTTCATGTGACCATAGATGTTATCCGAGTTTCTAACCTGTAGGCTGCTAAGCCTATCTTTCTTTGTGTCTTTCTCCTTCTTTGCCTTCAATCTCCTCAAATATTACTCTAACTTCTGCTTCTATTACAAACAATGAGAACAGCTGAAAAAAATTAGGAATTCTTGTGATCACAAGTATCATACCGGTTCTGCCAAATTGGCTGAATCCCAGCACTGGTTATGGCCCTGTTTTGTTTACATTATTTGGACTTAACACTGTACCACCATCCTGCCAAAGTACTTAATATTGGCAGTTACCATAAACGGGCAATCTTCTACAAGTTTTGCTGATGCAATCTTGGGGGACCCTGAAGGATGGAAAAAGGGACTGACAGGCTGACAGACTGACATGTGGCCCACCGATTGCCTATCTGTGCACTTGATAAAGAATTGCAACCACATTCCCTGAAGCATTAGTTGAGAATACTACTTTATCCCAGAAGATAACATTTAGTCTGGACATTAGATTAGCTGCTGCTGTTGTTTTTTGCAGTTCTCAGTTTGAGCTATTTCAGTATAGTTTTTCCACAGCATGACGTGATTTATTTATTTATATTATTTATTATATTGTCACATATTAAGGTATAGTGTGGTCTTATATTTTAAATTGCCACTAGATTGGAATGTATTCCATTTAGAGCTGATTTATGATTGTCATAACCTTGGGAAATAAATGAATAATGAAGAAAGGAGAATGCAATTATAAGTCCCATCTGGGAGCAATCTGTGGGAAATTTCTCTGGGCTGCAAGGATATACAATTCACACTGAATAATGAACACCTTCAAATTTCAAATTCTTATATTTCTCTCTTTAGTCCATGTGATGCAAAGGGATAGAAACAATCTTTTCTGGACCAGAAATAGAGAGTTTCCACCTTCTTTTGCTGAGAACAGACTATCACACATGATTCAATCAAAAAATGACTCTTGAACCCAAATTTACATCATATGTGCACACATTAATTGATATAGATGCATGCAGACTAGAAATTAGCTGTATTTATATTTTGCTGAAGGATGTCAATTAATCGCCTATCCAATTCAACAAATAAATTAGAAATTAATTTTCATTCATCCCTGTATTATTTGATTGTCAGTCTTCCCTATATTAGTATTTTCTTTAATTTATCCATTATCCACTCCCACTCAGATGATACAAATAAAAAAGCAATTTTTTCACTTAATCAACCTAAATATTTGAAATAAATAGAACATTGTGGTGTATAGATTTTCTCTTTCCACTCTGTAAATGTAAAAAATGAATTCTTTTTTTTTTTAGAAGTTAGTCTAGTTCAGTGTTTCTCAACCTTGACAATTTTAAGGCATGTGGACTTCAACTCCCAGAATTCCACAGCCACAGAATTCCACAACTCCCAGAATTCCACCAGTGAAACTGGTGTGAAAACAAAGCAGAGGCAATGCAATTTCTCTTCTTAGGAATATCCCAGGAATATTTTACAGACAGAAATTAGTTGGATGTGGTTGAACAGAGTGTACAATCTCCTTTCCTTTCTTCTAATCATCCAACTGTTTTCAGCTTCCCTGGCTTCCTATGTTTCAAATTCTGAAACTCTCCCTGTTGGACTTTTGCAAATCAAGAAATGTGGGTAGTCAGCCAACAGAGTGTTTCATATGATCAACATTTCCTTCAAAATATCCAAAGCAGTGTTGCTCTGTTGTCATTCAGACTCACTCCTTTTGTGAATGCAATGATGATGCAATGCACAAGAGGATGTATATGCTGCTTTTCATCCTTTGAGGTCACACTGCCCTGTTGCCTGCAGATGGCTTCTGGTAGCCAAGAAGAAAGCGATGGAGAAATTTGCAGTAGAAAAAAAGGAATATTGTTTGCCATAATATATGTTCAAAAAGCTTTATCAAAACTGAAGTGAAACACATTCTTAAACACTATGATGGTGAAATTGAAAAAGAGAAGCCAGTTTCAAAGGGGATGAGGAAAATATTGTTGAGAAGATGAACAGATAATCCTAAATCCCAAAGATGGACTTTCTTTGTTTTTCCTTGAAGACTGAACTAAACAAGCTTCTTGGATGAGAAATGAAATGTGTTCAAAGAAAAACAAGAAAGTGCAGTTGCCTTTGATAAAGCACTTTTGGGACAACCATGACCTAAGAATCTCCATAGATAGATAGTCCTAAGGCAGTGGTGGCAGACCTATGGCATGCGGGCCAGAGGCGGCACTCAGAGCCTTCTCTGTGGACATGCATGCCATTGCTCCATCCCCACCTCCCCCCACGGCCCCCTCCTCACCAGAAGTCCCCCCCCGGAGAGTTGCCCCCAGGTGCGGCCTGCACAGAGCAGCGCAGCCAAAGACATGGCAGCTGAGCAGCAGGGACAAGACTCTGCCCTTGCGCCCTGTCGCATGCAGATGATGCTGTGGGGCACAGGCCACTGGGCTGCTAGGCCACCTGGGCGAACTGCTGCAGTGGGCCATGCAGGTGGGTGGGTGGGGCGGAGGTGGAATGGGGGGGCAAGGGGGATGGGGGCAGGGTGGGGGTGGGGCAGGTGACGCAGGAGTGGGGTGGGGTGGCTGGGCGGGTTTTGGGCACTCAGTCTCTAAAAGGTTCGCCATCACTGTCCTAAGATATGACTAATACAGGGCCTTTCTCTGCTACAAAATTAAAATAATTTAATCTTTCAGTCAGCAGAAAACAATACTAGCATGAAATTGCTGCTTCTACTCCTAATCCTTATCCTGCATCAACTGTATTACTTTTGTTCCAAATGCTGCCAAATACTTGCTGCCAAATGCTGAAGTCCTAACTTCATGTATGCAGGATGAGTATTACACAAAGCAATTGCTTTCTGGCTTTGCTACACGCCTTCTTTCAAAGTATCATTACTGGCAGGAAATCCTTCTCTAATCATGGTAATCATGGATGCAGTAAGGCTGAGGCTTGGGAATGATGGCGTGATCCATGCTGTCCTCCATTATGGTGCCTAGCAAAACATGTGACAGTGAATCCATTACAACTCCAATGAATAACTGAATAGTTTGGGAGTTATACAGAGTTTTGAAATAATTCTAAAATCACACACAAATGCTTTCATAATGAGCTTTTCTTGAAAGGCCAGAATATTTAAAGACCAAAAGTCTCCTGCTTTCAGAAGACTGCTTTCAAAACTGGTACTTCCCAGTTCCTTCTGTGACACAAAGAAAAAAGAATAGTGGAGACTCAATTGAGAGGTTTCCTCTGGATGTGGAAAGTAGCTGATTTATACCTTTGGCCATAAGACATGGCACAGTAGAGATGATAACAGAGGATGTTCATACTGTGTAAGATGCAAGAATTGAGCATTGTATTCTTATTCTATTTCCAACAGAAAACTTGATGGAAACAAATTTAGAACTACCATCATAGCCTAAAACCAGGCACATAGTGTACCAAATGCACCGAAGATTACCTTATTGATAATTAAAAGTTTATTTATGATCGAGAACTCAATACTTAAATATTAAATATAAACTCTTTGATGTTGAGATTGTATTTATTTACATGCCAGTCTTGCAACTAATGAGATATCCATCCAATACATGTATTCATCAACAAAACCATGCCAAAACCCCAATCAATTTCATCAGTACAGCTTATCTTTATTTACATAGTATACAGTACAGTTCATAGGAAAAGCCCATAAACAATAAAATACAACAAAACTAAGCATAGTCAAGAAACAGTTCAAATAGATAGTCAACTGCACAATAATCATGTCAGGCAGTATTAGAAAAAGCACCATAAATGTCTGAGAGTGCATGCTTTTTGCTGGTAATTTCAATGAACTACAGAGTCTAATAGAAAATATCAATCATTTCTTACTCAAGCTGCCAAATAAACATTTGTTTGCTTCCTGTGGCCTTAACTCAGGATGCTTAGATTGTATAACACACAGGTTGCTAACGCTGCTTGAAAGCCATAATCTTTGAGGGTGATTTAGTTTTTAAGCAGTAATATCTGACTGCGTGCGTCATGCTGGCAGAGAAAGATACATAACAGTAGCGTCATCTTCATTTATCTATATATTACTAAAACTCTTGTGTGTAACCTTTAACTGGATAAAACAGTACATCATAGGGCAAAACATTTTGAACCAAGATACCTCAAATGGGCTAATTTACAGAGTACATCAAAAATTCAGGACCCATGATTCCCATGGAATTGTAATTTGGCAAATTTTATAAAACATTTTATGACATAAAAATTATCATAAAGCACTTTATGACATGATACAAACTGTTATAAAACATTTCCTGTGGTCAATTCCTGATGTCCAACTGTGTTATACTGTTCAATATGGCTCCTTTCAAGGGAGGTACATCTCTGAATATTTTTCCTGAATTTTTAAGAACTTTTCAAGTACATTAGAAGCTTTGCCATTGTTGAAGGGATTGAAAACAATGACCCAAGGCCCATGGTTATCTAGTGTAGCCTACATGTATGTCAAATGTGTCCCTATTATTATTATAATTTAAAGACGTATTGCAAGAAAATTGCAAGGCAACTAAACAATCACAAGGAAACTAGATTCTTTCTCATTGCATTATTCCTAGGCCACCATACAAATAGGGTTAATTGGCATATCAATTTGTACAGATACAGATTCAGGTTATCACAATGTTACAAGACATGGACAACTGAAAAATAAAGTTGTGTTTAACTTTAGTAAAAGCAAGCAGGTCCAGGGAGTCCTGAGGGATGAAATGTACAGAGATAGCTGCACTCCACAAGCAAATTTTAAGAACCATGGCAATATCAAAACTCAGATGGAGCCATTGTGTTTAAAATTCTGAACTGGGCAAAGGGAGACTTAGATTCAAGTAATAATCTTTACCTTCTCTGCCATTTATGCCACATATTAATTTAAGACCCCAGTTAAACAAGACAGAAAGGAAAATAAATCATTGGGCATCATTGGCCTACAGAAATATTGATACTAAAGAATTATCTGCTTACTTAAGGTTTCCCTAAGATCAATACAACCTCAGAAACCAATGGTCCATTTGCCACTGGATGAAAAATCCACATTGCAGTGTTGTTTCATGCCAATGATGCTGAATGAAGTTTTACAAAGAAAGTTTCATAGAACTGTAGATTATTCAGAATGGTAGATGCATATAGCATGGTAAAACCAAGATTAGCTTTTACCTATTATTAGGGTTTAGCAGAATGGATGAACACAGCCATAAATAGGATTCATAAATCAAATTATGTCATGATTTGCATAATTATGATGTGTTGAATTAGTTACAGTGGGCTAGTGGCACTAAGCAATAACCCATGACTGATAAACAATGTCTTGATTTAGGTTATAATCACATTATGGTTAGTATGATGTTGGGACTTACTTTACTTTTTTCCTCTTTCTCTCACCTCTCATTTGTCCTCTGTAGTCTTCTCCCTGCCTTACATTGACTACATGAATTGGCATGAAATGCATCAGTAATCAGATGCTTAATACTTGTGAGCCATGTTGCCTACAGCCTGATGTGTAACATTTTTAGGAGGTGAAATTTCTAAGAAGGCTTCCTATGTGGTTTTAAATATGTTAAATATAAAAAACCATGACTGCCCATAAATTATAGTCTTACCATCCCTTCCTTTAGTACAGGTATAGGTGAATATTCAATTCTGCTTAGAATCCTTATGCACAGTAATATGATCATGCCTTCAATAATGGCTCAAGGATATTAAAATAACTACCCACAAAATATAGTAATTATTTGGAATATTTATGTCGAGTTTAATATTCAGCTTTTTGCTGTATGGCAGTTAGCAATTGGGAGACAATAATGGGATTTGTAGAGACAAAAGAACTTAGGCCACTTCTTAAAATATTGATCAGAAGCTGGCTGTTTTTTAATAATTAAAAACAAATTATATTAATTTATTAAACTTATATGCCACCTGACTCTTGGCAACTCTTGCAGTTTGCAACAAACACCCTGCTTCTTGTCTTGTTCCATTTTCATATCTATAATTTATTGCAACATTTTTCTATAACTCTCACTATATTATTTTCTTTTTTAGCTACTGGCTTCAGATAAGATACTGATTTCAAATAAGATTGGGAAGCAAACAACTTCAATTTCCTTTGTTTCTAATATAAATTGCAAGGTTGGGTGTACCCATCTTTTGGTACAGGTAATTTAAAACTGAGAATGACAAAAAGAGAAAAAAATAATCTCATTTATACATGTATCTTTTCTAAGAATTTCTAGATGAACTATCCGAAGTTGTTGCAATCTCTTTGTCAAGAAAAATAATTTTTAGAATAAACATATTGTTTGAAATGCACTAATCATGTTAGAAAAATTAAGTTTATGAATGTGACCTACAGAAGTAAAAACCAACTGTTAAAAAGTGTGATTCCTTTGGAATATTACAATATTCATGTGAAAATTGAAATATGAGAGTCTTGTAGAATTTGAGCACAAGTCTGTCCAGTCCAGTTCTCTTTTCAGTGGATAGATGCATATTGCTTGAAAGCTCGCATGAACATCTTGTGATTTTTTTCTATTTGTTCCCAACAATTATTATCCAAACTATAGAAGCTATAACTCACTCTTTGTAAGATTGTCTAAGTCTATTTAGGACTGTCCATGTCATGACCACCACATCTTCTGGCAGCAAATTGTATAATAATAATAATAGTAGTAGTAGTAGTTAGTAGTAGTAGTAGTAGTAGTAGTAGTAGTAGTAAAGTTGGAAGGGATCTTGGAGGTCATCTAGTCCAACCCTCTGCTCAGGCAGGAAACCCTACACCATTTTGGACAAATGGCTGTCCAGTCTCTTCTTAAAAACTTCCAGTGTTGGAGCATTTACGCTTCTGGAAGCAGGTTGTTCCACTGATTAATTGTTCTCACTGTCAGGAAGTTTCTCCATAGTTCTAGGTTGCTTCTCTCCTTGATTAGTTTCCACCCATTGCTTCTTATCCTGCCTTCAGGTGCTTTGGAAAACAGCTTGATTCCCTCTTCTTTATGGCAGCCCCTGAGATATTGGAATACTGCTATCATGTCCCCCCTTGTCCTTCTCTTCGTTAAACTAGACATACCCAATTCTAGCAACCGTTCCTTATATGTTTTAGCCTCCAGTCCCCTAATCATCTTTGTTGCTCTTCTCTGTACTCTTTCTAGAGTCTCAACATCTTTTTTACATCGTGGTGACCAAAACTGGATGCAGTATTCCAAGTGTGGCCTTACCAAGGCATTGTAGAAGTGGTATTAATACTTCACGTGATCTTGATTCTATCCCTCTGTTAATGCAGCCTAGCACTGTGTTGCCCTTTTTGGCAGCTGCAGCACACTGCTGGCTCATATTTAGGTGATTGTCTACTAGGACTCCGAGGTCCCTCTCACAGTTACTACTATTGAGCATGGTGCCACCTATGCTGTACTTGTGCATTTGGTTTTTCTTGCCTAAATGTAGAACCTTGCTTTTTTCACCATTGAATTTCATTTTGTTAGTTAGTGCCCAGTGTTCAAGTCTGTCCAGATCCTTCTGTATCTTAAGCCTGTCTTCTGGAGTGTTGGCTATTCCTGCCAGCTTGGTGTCGTCTGCAAATTTGATGAGTTCCCCATCTATCCCTTCGTCCAAATCATTGATGAAGATGTTGAAGAGCACTGGGCCCAGAACAGAGCCCTGGGGCACCCCACTACACACTTCCCTCCATGTAGATGCAGTTCCATTGAGAACCACACCCTGAGTACTGCCGGTCAGCCAGCTACGGATCCATCTGGTGGTGATTCTGTCTATCCCACATTTTTCTATCTTATCAAGTAGTAGGTTGTGATCTACTTTATCAAATGCCTTACTGAAGTCCAAGTAAATTATGTCTACAGCATTCCTCTGATCCACTAATTTTGTCACTTGGTCAAAGAATGCAATAAGATTTGTCTGGCATGATCTATTTTTGACAAACCCATGTTGGCTTTTAGTAATAACTTTGTTTGCCTCTAGGTGTTCGTTGATTCGTTGTTTGATTATCTTTTCCAGGATCTTCCCAGGTATTGGGGTCAGGTTGATAGGTCTGTAATTTCCTGGATCCATTTTTTTTTCCTTTTTTGAGGATGGGAACTACATCAGCTCTTTTCCAGTCCTCTGGTAGTTCCCCTGTGTTTCAGGATCTTTGAAAAATATAGTTCAGTGGTTCCGATATCACATCTGCCAGTTCCTTGAGAACCTTGGGGTGTAATCCATCTGGTCCTGGCGATTTGAACTCATCTAGGCTGGACAGGTGTTCACTTACCATTTTCTTGCCTATCTTAACTTGTGTTTCTATTTTGTTTTTTATGGCACTATTTTTGATAGGTTGGTCTGTTTTTTCCCTTTGTGTAAAGACAGATGCAAAAACTGAATTAAATAGTTCTGCTTTGTCCCTGTTGCTTGTCACCTTCTTGCCACTTCCACCCATTAATGGACCAATCATTTCCTTCACTTTTTTCTTGTTTTTTACATGTTGAAAGAAGCTTTTTTTGTTATTTTTGACTTTGGTCGCAAGCCTTAGTTCATTTTGAGCCTTGGCTTTCCTCACTTCATCTTTGCAGGCTCGGGCTATTTGCTGATATTCTGACTTAGTTATATTCCCCTCTTTCCACTTTCTATACTTGTCCTTTTTATCTTTCAATTTGTCAGAGAGTTCTTTATGCAGCCATGCTGGTTTCTTTTGAGAGCTGTTGTTTTTCCTCTTTGTTGGTATTGTGCTAGACTGTGCTTTTATTATCTCATTTTTCAAAATTTCCCAAGCTTCTTGAGTTGTTTTCCCCTTGAGGATTCTCATCCATGGAATCCTTCCCAAGCCCTCTCTAAGTTTATTGAAATTAGCTCTCTTGAAGTCCAAGACTCTAGTTTGACTGTGTTCTATTGCTTGTGCTTCTATAATGTTGAATTCTAATATTGCATGATCACTTCCTCCCAGGGTTCCTATGGCTTCAACACTTCTATCATTTCATCTCTGTTAGTGAGAATTAGATCCAAAATGGCTAATCCCCTAGTTCCCTTCTCTACTTTTTGGGATACAAAGTTGTCTGCTAGGTTTGCCAGTAACCTGTTTGATCTTCCACTTGGTGCGGAGTTTGTCTCCCAGTTGATGTCAGGGTAGTTAAAGTCCCCCATTACTATTATGATGTGCTTCCTACATACCTTAGTTAGCTGACTAGCAAAAAGTTCATCTATTTCCTCTGTTTGGTTGGGTGGGTATAAATTAACAATTAATAACCAGACCATAGGATATATTATAGCACCACTAAACTGGCCTTGACTGGTTTTGGAAATGAAACAGCCTTTCTAAAAATTGTAGGTGTTGAGTCCATCGCGAAATGGTAAGACACGAGAAGCAGTTGTAGTTCTCAGGAAACCTTTATTCTTCAGTTCAGCTTACATTGGAATATGGCGGCAACGCCCAAACTCTCGCTCCCTTTATAGACCTTCCCCGGGTCAATCTGCTACTTTTGGCGCGCCAGCACCCGCGCATGCGCACACGTACTGGCGACAGCCTGTCTGGTCCTGGGCAGCTTGCACCTGCCCGGGACCGCCTGCAATGCCCCGAGCCAGCTTGCAAGGCTCAGGACATAACAGTAGGCCTGTTCAATAAATTTGAGAGTAAAACATAATCCACTACAAACTAATATTAAAGTTCAGAGCCATCACAATGACAACTACGATTCATACTGTTAGAACCATGGTCTTTCTAGGCTTAACATACGGCTGTGAAACTTGTACTATCCGAAAAGTCCTATAAAGAAATATCAATATCGTTAAATTGTAGTGCTGGAGATTACTGAATATACTTTGGGCTAGAGGACCAGACTACTCATTGACAGATGAAGTACAAACAAAATGTTCACTTAAAGCACATCTTAAGAAGTATTTGGATATATGAGATGGCAAAAATCAAGATCCTGAGCTTGAGGAAAAATCAATATCTACAATATTTTGTTTATATATAAAACAAAAGCATAAAATAATCTCTTTTTTGTTATGGACAGCAATGACTTTCACAATTTAGTCAAAGTTAAGTGGGGTCAATATTGTTCTGTCTAGCTCTTTCAATCTTCCTCAAACTCAGCCTTCTTAAAAACATAGATTATAAGTAGCATCCAGGTGGATTGGATCCATCCATCCCCTAACTAGTCCAGCAGTCTCTTCTCACAACAGCCAACTAAGTGCACAAAGAAGCCCCCTAGTCTCTCAGAAGATGGCCCCCAGAGACAGTCACATTTCCATTAAGACTAATAGCCATTGATTCCCATGGCTTCCACGAACTAGTCCCACTTTTTTTTGAACCAGCCAAGTACCCAGCACATTACATGATAGCAAATTTCAAATTTAATTACACATTATGTAAAAAATACAATCCTTTTATCGATCCTGATTATTCCAGGATTCAACTTCATACCACAACCGTTCTTAATAGGGAAACTGCTCCAGCTTCTTGATCATCTTAGATGTCCTCCTCAAAATCTTCTATCATTCTCTTACATCCCCTTCAAGGTGCGGTGACCATAACTGCACACAATATTTCAAATGCAATCACATAACTGGTTTACATAAGAGTACTTTAATATTAATACTCTATTTTCAATACTATTTTTATTATCCCTAATAATTATCCCAATTCTACGTAGGTGAAGAAGACTGAAGCAGAACATTTTCAGGCATCTGATGAAAGGAGTTTGGGACATGAAAGTTGGTTGCACAGTTCGATTGTCTTTAAATTGCTACTGTAGCCTTTTCCTATTTATTTATTTAATTTATATGCTGCTCATCTCACGATTGAAGCAACTGTGGATGGTTTGTATAATCTCATTACAAAATCGTTTCTTGTACTGAACTAGAACCATTCATTCATATAGGCAAATTATTGCTTGTTGTTATCAAGTACTCAATGTGTAAATTAGCCACGTAAATCTAATTTGTATGCAGTCTACATTGCTTAACGAGCTTCTTTCATTCAGATATCGCTATATTTGTTATGCAGATAAATATGTCCATTTCTTCTTATGCCATTATGGGACCAACAGATAAAGTTGGGCTAACATGCAAATTTTCTGCATGTCAAGTAAAGACGGAAGGGCGTCAGTAGCTGCATTGGTCCAGGATACACAGAAAGACCAAATCCAGGGTAACCTATAAAAGACCCTTATTTTCGGATCAACAGCCTTACCAAATGCTCATTTTCCCTTCTAGTTTCTGTGCCAACGCCTAACCCAAAAGTTCTGCTCCCGAGACTAAATGCTTCCATTGCACGTCAGAATGAAGAATACAGCTAACTCTCATTGTAACTTCCGAATGGTTTTTCTCTCTCTCCCATTTCACTAATTCTCTTTAAGTAATATATATGCAGTAATGCATTAGCAAGTCAAACGGGCTGTGACAAGAGCGACCACCACACAGACACATAAGAAGAAAAAAGAAAGCGTAAAACGTAAAGCTAGATTCCTCCCTTTTCCTGTTTCTCGACATTTTTGGGGCTGCAGGTACGGGAAGGTGGCGGTGGTGGTGGTGGTGGTGGAAGGGAAGAGATCGTAAATTCTTGCCTTCCATTTCGACCGCCCTGAACAGCCGCAACCGCGCTCTGCGCCCGCGCGCTACAGAAACGGCGCCGGGAGACGCGCGCGCGCGCTGGAAGCAACTTTAACTTACCCGTTCGTAGTTCTTTCGCTGCGGCGCTTCGTTTGTCTTCAGCCTCCGACTCCTCTGAGAAAGAAGTGGAAGAAAGGAGCCTCTCCAGAGCCCTCCAGAGCATAAGAAGGCTTATGAGGGAGTGGGGCGGCTCCACCGACGCTCAGGCCTTAAAGGAGGAGCGTTCCGGTGTGGGCTTGCGTAGGAGTATGTTGTAGCCAACACGGAGTCCATCTCCCCCTCCTATTCTCCGCGGGCAAGGGGCTCTTTGGGTTGCATCGCCGTGGGCCTCCTGAGCCCACCAGGTACTTAGAAGAGAGGAGAGGCGCCGTTCATATTTTGAGTTACCTTTAAAATGTTGGTTTTACATTACTTTGAGGTGTGCCCCCCCACACACACCTTCACCTCACTTTTGGCAGGCCATCGTTTGTTGGCAGGAACAAACTTCATTCTCCTTTAGTAGAGCCCTCTTAGCTACAGCCTGGTGAGAAGGGATGTGGTCTGCTGCAAAGAGAGGGCTCTCGAGGGAGAAGAAAGAAATGCAATATAAACAATGTTCCGAGTTTAAAAGTTCTGAATTCATGTAGTGGGGAAACTTGGTGTGTTTATCTTGGGGGCTGAATTGAAGTGCACTTCATCTATCTTGGAATCAGCAGAAAAGTAGAACAAGAAGTTTGGTGCCTGTTTAAAAGGCAATGCCAAAGAATGTTCAAACTATCGCACTATTGCACTCATTTTACATGCTAGTAAAATTATGATTAAAATCCTCCAGCAGTATGTGGATCGAGAACTACCAGAAGTACAGGTAGGATTTTGAAGAGGCAGAGGAACTAGAGATCAAATTGCCAACATATGCTGGATCATGGAGAAAGCTAGTGAGTTCCAGAAAAGCATCTACTTCTGTTTCGTTGATTATGCTAAAACCTTTGATTGTGTGGATCACAATAAATTGTGGCAAGTTCTTAAAGAGATGGGAGTACTAGACCAACTTATTTGTCTCTTGAGAAACCTATATGCGGGTCAAGAAGCAACAGTGAAAACTGGACACGGAACCATTGATTGGTTCAAAATTGGGAAAGGAGGGCAGCAAGGCTGTATACTGTCGCCCTGCCTATTTAACTTATATGCAGAGCACATCATGAGAAAGACAGGGCTTGATGAATCAAAAGTTGGAATTAAGATTGCCAGGAGAAATATCAACAACGTAGGATATGCAGATGATACCACTCTTAATGGCAGAAAATGAAGAAGAACTAAAGAGCCTCTTGATGCAGGTGAAGAAGGAGAGTGCAAAAGTTGGCTTGAAACTCAACATTAAGAAAACCAAAATCATGGCATCCGGTCCTCTCAATTCCTGGGAAATAGATGGGGAAGAAATAGAGGTAGTGACAGATTTTATTTTCCTGGGCTCCAAGATTACCTCAGATGGGGACTGCAGCCAAGAAATTAAAAGACGCTTGCTCCTGGGGAGGAAAGTTATGGCAAATCTAGACAGCATACTAAAAAGCAGAGACATCACCCTGCCAACAAAAGTGCGTATAGTCAAGGTCATGATTTTCCCAGTTGCAATGTATGGCTGTGAAAGTTGGACCATAAGAAAGGCTGAACGCCAAAGAATTGAGGTCTTTGAACTATGGTGCTGGAGAAGACTCCTGCGAGTCCCTTGGACTGCAAGGCGTTCAAACCGGTCAGTCCTAGAAGAGATCAACCCTGACTGCTCTTTAGAAGGCCAGATTCTGAAGTTGAAACTCAACTTTGGCCACCTAATGAGAAGGAAGGACTCACGGGAGAAGGACCTAATGCTGGGAAAGATTGAGGGCAATAGAAGAACGGGACGACAGAGAATGAGGTGGCTGGATGGAGTCACTGTAGCAGTAGGCGTGAACTTAAATGGACTCCAGAAGATGTAGAGGACAGGAAGACCTGGAGGAACCTTGTCCATGTGGTTGCAATGGGTTGGACACGACTTCGCAATTAACAAAAACAACAATACTGCCTTGGGTGCCTCTGCTCAGCAACTTGAGTGGCTTGATTTTTCTCTATGGCAGTGTTTCTCAACCTTGGCAATTTTAAGATGTATGGACTTCAACTTTCATTAAGTCCCCATCCAGCATGGGAGTTGAAGTCCACACATTTTAAAGTTGCCAAAGTTGACAGCCACTGCTATATGATAATGAGCACCTAAATGAACAGATTTTTGTACACTCGGGGCTGCCTTTCAGCAAGGTCAAGTTCAGTAAAAATGCCTTCATACTGAGATGCTATGGGAAATGTGTTGAAGGCTTTGCGCTTATGAACTGAGAGGTGGGAGGAAGGCGATATTATGGGAATATGGCAGAAAAGAATTTTGCCAGGGTGTGCCTTTGCCATTGTTAAGTGCAAGTCTGCACCTTCATCTGGATTTCTTTATAGAACAAAAATTATTCTTGGAAGATGCTCCTATTTTCTGCCAGGACAAAAAAACTTCTCTGCTTGGCATTTAAGCAGAGAAAAATGACAAACTGTTTTTCTCATAGTTTATTTCCTATGGAGTGTTAACGGTGCTTTCATTCATTAGTATCATTTTTCTCAGATTTTTTTTTCTCCTTCCTGACCTCTGAATTTGTTAGGATACATGTAGTCCTCAATTTTCAAGACTAATTAAGCCTGAAGTTATGGTCATAAATCATGGTAGTTGTTAAATGGGCCACTATATGATTGTGCCCTGTTTTACGACCTTTTTTGCAGTGGTCATTAAATGAATGCCTTGTCCGCAAAGGCCATTTTTTGTTGGAAACTGGAAGTAAATGCCACATGACTGTGGGAACTGCAAAAGAATGAAATTGCCAGCTGGTTGCCGAGATCCCCAAATGTAGTCACATGACCATGGAGGGGGCTTGACCATTGCAACTTCAAATCAGGCCCTGAGACGAGTCCATCTTAACTTTGAATAATTGCTGAATGACTGGCCCTAAGTCAAGGACTACCTGTACATAAATTTCCAATTACTATAGTAGAATTTCAAGTCCTTTGGGGTTACAGTACAAAACTGTCAGGACTGTAATGTTCTTCTGTTTTAGCAATATATATTAATTGTGCGATTTCATTGTACAACTGAGTACTTCTTTCTACAACAGAATCAGTATTGCAGAAATAGTATATTGGTTGCTAGGACACCTGGGAAATTTAGATTTTCTATATCCTAGGAAATTACTTTTTGCGAGATCCATGGCACCTGGGACACCGCCTTTAAGCACACAAGGCATGTGGGATGCTTCTCTGTGGCTGCTGTTTCTCCTTATTATCAATAGGAAAACAAAGGTTGGAGGGCAAGGATTTACAGCAAAGTTTGAGGAACAATTGTACTTGACATTTGGAATTCAAATATGAGTATAAACTCAACAATCTTGAGTTCCTTATTTTTTTCTGAAAAATAATTTATTCTGTTGTTCTGCATTCCAAATAAAGATGTCCTACATTTGCTGTCAGGCCTTCAGGCATTGCCTAAACTAAAAGTAATTTTTGGAAAATAATTTTTGCCCTGAAGCATGAACTCGGCATTCTTTTTAACAAGATTTATTAAAATGAAAGAGTAGTTTTTCAAGAATTTCAGTGGGTGAAATAACGTTCACTCAGCATATCCCAGGATGCATTAGGGTAGAAAGTTTGTGAATCTTTTTCTCACAGTTTCATACTACATGAGAGGAGAAGCAGCTCTCTCCACTGTTAATTGAGAAGTCTGCAGCTGGTTGTTTATATAATGACCAATTAAATCTTGAAAAGTTTGAGAACCAACTCTTGCATTTCCTCTGCACTAATTTATCTGGTTAATTTAATACTGGGAAAAGTGAAATCAGCTTTTATCTTCAGACAACTTTGTTTCCCTCATATTTTATATTTGAGGAGGAGGTGAGATAGGTGGGGAAATGCCACTTTTTCCCTCAATGAATTGAAAGTGATGGAGTGAAAAAATTCACATTGCATTTTTTTTAGAATTTTTTTCCCTACAAAAAAAAAAGGCCTTGATTTTTCTGATTTATTATTTGGGTTGTATTTCTGAAGTATTGTTGGAATGGTAGAAGCTCATGCCTCTATACTATGATACTTCCTAATATGAATAAAATATTGAATGGGAAAATGTGTGAAATGGCTGAAACTCACTGGAGAGACAATTGTACAAAAATTACAGTGTATTAAGATGTACATTCCTAAGCCACATCTTGTTGAAGTTTGTCACATTTTGCCCATGGGAATTCGTCTGAAATTACGTTCTCCTATGACAAAAATATTGAGAATAAATTCTTATCGTGTTGAAAAAGAATTGATAAGGAAAAGGCAGAAAGGTGGGTGTTGTTTGTTTTGAGGCTTTTCTTTTGGAAGGCATTAATTAGAATATTCTAAAGCACGGGTGTCAAACTCGCTGCATCATGTGACGTGTTGCGATGTATTGTGATTTTTTTCGCATTGCTGGAGCTGGGGTGGGTGCAGCCTTCGCATGATGCAACTGGCCCATGGGCCGGCAGTTTGACATCCCTGTTCTAAAGCAAGACAGTTCTGAACACTTTATGATGCTGAATTATGAAGTGAATCTCTCTTGGAGGCAGCTAAATTCTGGGAATACTATGGTACACATATTTTGCAGTGTTGAATTACGCTTAAGGAATTTGGCACTTAACAGTAGAAATAAGTAACCAAATTTTTATATCTCTAGCACAATGAATTGCTGGTCAATTATTCACCATCTTCAGATTAGAGAAGAAAGGAGAAGGAGAGGATAAGGATGTGGGAATCCATATAAAATGCCAGATTTGAGGTCTGCAATTAATGCTTAAGCAAAAAAACAGCACATGACTGGGGAGGGTTTTTTTGTCCAGCTATCAATAGGGTTTTTCCTTTTATAGGAAGATCTCTCCCTTTACTCCAGGGGTAGACAACTTTGGCTCTTTTATAATTCATGGACTTCCTCCCAGAATTCCTGAGCCAGCCATGCTGAGGGGAAAGGGAGAGATTTCCAAGCTGAGCCATGCTGGCTCAGGAATTCTGGGAGTTGAAGTCCACGAGTCATAAAAGAGCCGAGGTTGCCTACTCCTGCTTTATTCCTTCCTAACTTTGCATCTTTATAATATCCTCTATTCGTTCTTACAAACAGAGGAAATAAGATCTTTTCTTTCTCGTGGTGAAAAGTTCCTAAATTTATTTTTTCCTCATGAACTTTCCAACAAAAACTTTTTAAGACTGATACTGAATTTAACTTGAAATTTTGAATGCCGCTATTCCCAGAACTATTGCAGCCTCTTAGTACAATATATTTCAGTGGCATTTAATGCAAACACTGATTTTCATTGCTACTGGTAAGAGTACTTTTATACAGTGATCTTCCATGCAGTCTAAATCCTTCTGATTTGTTGATACAATTTTAGTTTCAGTTAACTAAATAGAAAGCAATAATAAGGTATCAAGAGCTGCTGACTTTGTGTATCTGTTTCTAGAGTTCTGTTTTTCCTAATAAATAAATAAAAATACTGTAAGACTTAGATATCTTTGCCAGGATTTGAAACAATTCAGACATTCCACGTCCCACCAGTCTTTTCTCTCTCTTTTCCCAACACAGTCGTTAAGAAGTTGGGGAAGCAATTACATTTCCTTCTTTCAATAACCCCGTTACAGATTGCTGGTTAACCATGGCCAACAGTAAGGGCAAAGTCAAAGTTTGTTTCGTGTTGATCAGCTGCAAGCTAGAAAAGTAGTTTGGCCTCTGAGTTGGTTTTGCAAGCTGCAAACAAATACATGGGACTTAGGTCAGTAGGTTACCTACTCCTGCATCAAACTGTAATAACACTTGAGAGAAGAGGTTACGGTAATAATTCAGTGAATATTTAATGTGTGTGCATCTGCATTGAAAATGGCAGATTCCATTTTGGAGGTTAACAGAAATTTAAATAGACTATCACAAAGCCTTTATATATTAAATGATAAAGTAAAATATAATGATGATGGTGATAATGATTTTGTTGAGTTCAGCTATGGACACCGGTATACTTTTTTTGGCAGCTATATGGATCGGTTTGCCATTGCCTTCTTCCATGATATAGAACTCTGTTATTCTAGTAAGGTCTGCTATCTAAAAACCAACAAAGTTCTTGCCTATTTTCTGATTCTAAGCAAGATCAGCCAAGTCTAGGCTCCATAAATCAGCCACATTCAAAAACAAGACAGGGCAAGCAAATTACTAAGTTTGGCATCGTAGCTAGAGGCACTAGGTTAGAAATGGAAGGATTGTGGATTCCAATCCTGCCTTAGGCACAAAGTCAGTTGGTCAAAGCCAGAAAATCATAATCATTGTCAACTGCAGGGCTTTTTTTGTCATAGAACGCCCAGAACGGAGTTCCGGCACCTTTTTTGGATGGAACTTTGTAGAGTAGGCAAGGTGGGTTGTATGACGCGTGGGAGTTCTGGCACCTTTTTTTTTTTTTTTTTTTACAAAAAAAAGCACTGCTCAATTGGCACTCAAAAAACTCTCTCTCTCTCTCTCTCTCTCTCTCTCTCTCTCTCTCTCTCTCATATCTTGTTTCTTCTATAATGTTGGTAGCAGCTAACCATCTGGCATCATAGCTATTGATATCCCGGTATTCCATGAATTTTTATTTCTTGTTTTGTTGTTCTTTGATTTGATTTGAATGGCTGCCCATTTCATTTAAATTACACTGGGTGGCTTACAACAGGTAAAACAGTCCAATAAAAACAAGTTGAAAACCAATATACAAACATCAAAACTGTCCATAATCATTTTTTAAAAATTACAGTTAGCAGCAGAATTCTGGTATGGTAGAAAGGAGGATAATATCAGGTGCTGGGAGAGGGCATAGCTTCTTAAGTGCCACTTTGCCTTGGATGGGAATTGAACTTGATCTCAATGAACATTTCAAAACTTACATTATAAGATTCTATCCAATTTGTAGGCTTCACTGCATCTGATACCAATGAATATCTGCTCCCTATCCTGAAATACAGAAATTAAAACATGGGAGATCCAGGGAGATTCATTGCCACAAGATGCCCAGGTGAATAACTTGGAAGGACAGCTGGACAATTTATGAAGGATACAATTGTCAATGGCCATTAGTCATGATAATTATTTATTTCTATTAATAAAGACTTGGAATCCTAATTTCAGGAAGCATAAATTGGAGGATGCAATTGTCCTCTTGTTCTGTGGTGTTCACTGGCCACTGAGGAAACAGAATATTAGATTTGACAGATTTTTGGATGAATTAGCACAGACCTGCTTATATTCTTATATTCTATTTTAATGAAACGAAAGACTGGGGGTGACATGATAGCAGTGTTTCAATATCTAAAGGGCTGCCACAAAAGAAGCAGAGGTCAACCTATTCTCCAAAGCACTTGAAGGCAGGACAAGAAGCAATGGATGGAAATTAATCAAGGAGAGAAGCAACCTAGAACTAAGGAAAAATTTCCTGACAATTGGAACAGTTGCCTGCAGAAGTTGTGAATGGGAAAACATTGGAAGTTTTAAAGAAGAGATTGGACAACCATTTGTCTGAAATGTGGTGGGGCAGTGTTTCTCAACCTTGGCAACTTGAAGAGGTATGGACTTCAACTCCCAGAATTCCCCAGCCAGTACAAGGTTGAGAAACACTGGTGTAGGGTTTCCTGCCTGAGCAGGGGGTTGGACTAGAAGAACTCCAAGTTCCTTTCCAACTCTGTTATTCTATTATTCTGTTATGTTATTCTGTTATGTTAAAAACTTCAGATTTTTAAAAATATTCTTCAGAACAAATTTGTATTTATGTAGCTGTTATTTGCAACCTATCCTAATCTTCTGCAAGTCCACGAGTTTTCTGCTTTGCAGATGGAAGAACACAGACATCATTTAATGGTCCATTCCTTCTGCCCTGCCCAATGGCATTAGCTCACAGTCATTGTCCATTACTTAATTTTTCCCAAAGGTAATGAATGACAAAATCTAAAGTTTGTCTGTATTTCAAGGCTGCATTTGGATGGTAGGAAGGAAATAAGAAGGAAATATTGTTTTAATATTAATACAATTATAGATCCCTTTAAATGTGCCTCACTCGTGGCTGTAGACAAAATGAAGGCAGTAATGTTTGTGCTGTGGTTAGCTAATTCAGAGCTAAAGGTCTTTCTTTACTAAGTAGCATTTAAACCAGTGGTTCTCAACCTGTGGGTCAGGACCCCATTTGGGGTCGAATGACCATTTCACGGGGGTCACCAAACAAGGCTGTCTGCCATTTTTTCCCCTTTTCTTTGGCCACGCCCCTGGCACCTGGTGATGTATAAGTGGTTGGGAGTCACCACAACATGGGGAACTGTATTATGGGGTCGCGGCATTAGAAAGGTTGAGCATCACTGATTTAAACAATTGGTCATAATAATGTTGCACCCATAAGACGTGATTTTACATTGTACTTGTATAATCCTGCCATAAATATGAACTTTGGAGATAGGGTTATTTCTTTCATTGTGTTGTTGATTCCATTTACCATCAATTTCATATTAAAATCTTTTCAGAGACAGGAAGGAAGAAGAGTTTCAGAAGCATGAGCTAGCTTAAACCATTTAATGTTTTCTGGTTTTTAGGGCAAGAGAGTGATGAGAAAGAATCACCAGATGTTCTGAGATCCTACTGTTAGGGACTGGGAATAAGTTTCACAGCTGCAAGCCAGCTGCCAAAAAATGCTTATACCCAGTGCTTTTTTTGTAAGAAAAAAAGATGCTGGAACTCACATCTTGTTAATCTTTTATTTTAAAAAATTATATATTCAGTTCTTGGCAGGACTGGTGGTTGAGAAGTAATTAGTATTTTTTTTTCATTTTTAAATTTAGGGTCACACTTTTACACTAAAAATTAAAAAAAGATTTTCAGTTCGCCAATTTTTTAAAATAAAGAAATTATTTACCTTTCGCACATAGTCAATCACTATACACACACCCATACATGTGAGTTGTGTAACGAAACATAACGGTCACCGCCCGCAGTAAACACTCAGCACATGACCACACAACCAATCACAACTGAGCAGCACCATCACAACCAGTGTGGACAAAATATGCATGCATCGGACTTGACACACAAGCAGCCCGCATGCATCATTTTAATGATTTTGCCACCAACCTGCTATGCTTGACAGGGCGATTTAAGTCCATGTGGACCAAACATCAAAATTTTAAAAGTTACTTTTAAAACTTGGAAAATCCATCGAAAAAAGGTGCCGGAACTCCATTCCGGTTCATTCTATGACGAAAAAAGCACTGCTTATACCATTCAGTAGTTTGGCTCCGTCTTGTGCTCGGCAGTTTCATGATTCTTTGGAGTATTGGTTTAGTAGCAGGCCATGAAACACTTAAGAAGGTATTTTTGCATGAAGTATACTTAGTCTAGGTTCAGAATTCCAGTTGGGAAATAGACCATTTATTGCAATTAATGAGGCTTTATGCAGCTCACAGCTGAAGATAAACAAGCTTTTGGCCAGTGATTGATGTTCTTCCAAGAGAAAGAGGAGGGGCACATAGCTCCTTCTCATGGGCAAATTAAAGTGCTATTAACCAGGCATCAAGCTGACAGAAAACTTATACCAGCATATCATTATTTACTTATTTATTTATCAGTATTATATATTGCCTTAGTCACAGAATGAAGCCCCATGGTTAACAATATAAAACTGATTGCATGAGAGAGTTGAATGATCATTGCATATTAAATAAAACATTATACTCAATTAAAATAGCATAAAAACTCATCAGAACAGTAATATACTAACCCAGACTGGTGAGGAATTCTGGGAGTTGCAGTCCATTAGTCTTAAAGTTACCAATGATAGCTCTGATCTAACACATTGAATTAAGAACAATTTGCCCTCATTCCTTGAAAATTCCTTAGAAAAGTTCCATCTATGCGAGCTTTTGTAAAACCAGACATCTTCCCTACACATCTAGGGAAGTGTAATGGTGTGTGGGAAAGACAGTATTCATAATCAATATCACATAATAAATCCTTGCATAAGTAGTGAATTGGTTGATTCCATTTTGAAGTGGCAACCCAGAATGTTATGTAGGAACCATGCATATAGGGCTTTACAGTTTAAAACCAGGGCTATATGTTGAATCTGTAGACTTAACTGAAAACAATTCAAAATTCACATCATAAGCAGTTCATACCCATCAAAAACGGACTATTACATTTTTCACTGATTTTCCAATTGGTTTTAAAGACATTCCCATGGCACTGGTTCAGAGGATGAATCATCATCACTGAAAATGGCAGTTGTTGCCCTACCTGGAACAAGGTCTCTTGTTTCAGGTAGCGCAACAACTGGCATATCACCCAAAGTTGGGCAAATGAGTCCCCTGACCACATCTTCTACCTGCCTTCCAGCAAGCACATTGATTCCATGTGTCATAAATATGCTTGTTGATGAATGTGCAACTAATTCAGATTTAAAACCTGAACTGACAGGAAACCATGCTAAATAGCTCCATCCTGCTATGATTCACTTTAGCCTGTTTTGTCTTATTCAAACCACAATAGGTTAAGACTTTCAGACCACCTAGAAGCTTAGCCACAATGCTAAAGGTTGACAATACTGATGATTCCTCATTCCAAGCCAATTGTCTTACCTTCTCATGCTTTCATATAGATGCTATGCCATCATAGGCCTAGTTCTATTAATTATACTATACAGGACATACTAAGGACAGAGATTATGGATTGCCTTGGTTTTATTTCCCTCCTTTCCTCCCACCAAATGTCATCCGATTGCCCTACTCTAACCCATATTCTGCTAATGCAGAAACCTCCACCCTACTTAACGTAGGCCAGAGATGGCAGGGGAGATGGAAAGGGGGATAAATTTTATCATATGGCTTGATTGGCAATTTTCTTTTGGCCCACTTTCTTCTGGCCCAGAACGTTTGTGCAGAAGTGTCAGAGTTCAACTATCAACCAATATCATCTGATCATCTGGCTCTTCCTGGACTCATGTTCAACACCATTTGAGAAGAGCAATTTGTATGTACTGACAGACAAATGGAGAGTTGCTCTATAAACTCTATTTCCACTGTCACTGATTTTCATCTCAGAGACTGGTAAGTAAAAGGGAAGAACCCAAACAAAAAGAACCAAATGCTCCTGATGCGCAAAACAGATTAGTTGGAAAAAATGAATAAGAGGGGGGCGTAGTGTAACTGTATTCCCTTAAAATAGTCAATGGGTTCCTGAAGGATCATGTGACTAGTGGAAGTACATCATGTTGTATCTATGGCTAAACCTGTGGTGAGATAAGGGGGAAAACTACTTGAACACCTGGATACCTAGGGACAATTTAAGGCAGCCTCCAATCCAGACTAGGGATCTGATGAAGGCAACAGCATGAGGACACCATTGAAAAAGGTTATTTATGCTGTAGCTATAGTATATACAAGTAAAGAAAGGCTCACAATGTGCTAAAATTTCAAAGGATAAGTTCCAAAGCTCAGTAAATAAATTTTGGTGCAATGTAGTAGCTCTTTTTTTTTCTAAAAGTGTCATAACACCTCATTTGTATTATTTTATATATAGTTATTATGCATTTATGTATAGAAGTACTTATAGAAGTAGCCAAATGCTGAATTCATGAGTAGAGGACTCTCTTCATAAGTAGAATAGACTGCTCAATTTGGGCTGGAAAAATAGTTGGATACGAAATGGGCAGCAAATAAATTATGAATGGATGAATGAATGAATGTCCAGATGACTACTACAATGGATAACTAGGGGATAAGACTTCTATGTCTTTTTGCTACCATCTGGTGATCACCCAGGTTTTTGCAACCAGTATATGATACCACTAAAACATAACACTCTGAGTGCCTTTCCTCACTTGCATCTAATCAGGTCACAAACACACCCTTTCAACATCTTTTCTCTCTCTGGTATTTGTGACATTGCCTTCATCTTATTCTCAGGACATACATGAAACAGGCTTTAAGTTCTCCTTAATTGTTAATTATAATTTTTGTATAATTGTATATATATTTTTTTTGTATTCTACTGGGACATTCAAGGAAACATACAATACAATCTTAAGATATGTTATTTTCAACCCAAGAGTGGATAGGTAATAACAGTTAGGATAGACAGGGCTTTAACAATTCTTTAAAAATGTTCATTTTCTGGAACGTTGGTTTATTTACATTGCAGACTATCTTACCCTATCGTGCTAGCCATTTCTCTATCAGATCCTATGTGCTGGTTCTTGTACTTTGCTTGGACTTTATTTCTGGTAAATATTATGTTAGCTTTGTATTAGTCCATTAGTCCTGTGACCCAACTTGCAGCCAATAAAGAGTAAAAGTCATGCAATTGTGCTCAAAAGCAGAATTCTTTGGGCAACAGTAGTGAAATTGTAAGCTTGACATTAGTATCAAAAAGACTGCATCACTGATGTTATAATCTGAAAACTGAATGCAGACGATTTTCCATTTATGGATGAATATCTATAATAGCCAGCTGAACAAGTATTATTTGCATGTGTAAGATGTAACTGAACTTAATCTATGTATTTAATGTCGATTAGAAACGCAAATTAGTTGCACTCAACAGATATGAGAAAAGCTAGAACGAAGCTTAAATATATTAGGACTAGGTAAGAGGCAGGACTATCTATTTTCTAAATAATAATAACATTGCTTATTTTCATTAACAACGCATAAAGAAATATCTTCTTGCAATCGAGAGAGTGCTAATAGGTATGTAGCCTTAATATTTTCTCATGTAATGCATTTTTCTCTGATAGGGAAACTATTACTGCAGCTGGGTTCCCAAGGAAATGTGGAAATGATGTATAGAATGGATTTGTGTATCAGTTCAGGGTTTGTGTACCTGATCCTGTTCCAACAGAACAGATGCTAATGTTTTGCTGTAGATTTTTACTCATCATAAAGTTAATTTTCCGGAATCGGATGTCATGGGAATCCTGTCAAGTGACAGTGGGAATAATCCGCATGAGCAGAAAGGAAGTGCAGTACAATAACTTTATTTATTTGCCAGTTTCAAAATACAATTTTCAGATATTCTTCTTGAGATAAAATTATGTGAAAATATGCATAAGTGCATCAAAAAGTATAAAATGACCAATTTCTCAAGAGGCTGGAGCTATCTTGAAAAAGATGCCTCTTTAGAACAGAGTTGGTTTTGAATGATAAAAAAGAAGTAGCTCCTCTAAATTTTACTTCTCGCTCCAAAAAATGTTGGGATAATATGAAGTTGACTAATTTGAGCAACTGTTATGTACTGGGAGATTGTTGTGCAGTGAAGCCTTGAGATTTTGAGTTCTAGTCCCATCTTATGCCTGATGTCAGTTGACTGTCTTTGGACCATTCGTTCTTTCTCAGCCCTAGGAAGCAGGCAATGGCAAACCACTCCTGCAACCTTGCCAAGAAAACTGCAGGGACCAGTCCAGGCAGTCACCAGGAGTCAACATTGACTCTAAAGCACATACACAAACAAAAAAATACTGTGAACCTAGACGTCAGTTATCTTGGTAAACCAGTTATAGTTTGAATCAATATTGATTAGATGTAGCATGCTGTGTGCTTTAGCAATGAAGTCTGTCAAAAACTCTTCTAAAGATGAGAGATCTGGAAAGGATGAACTCATTGCCAGAATAAGTGGGTGTTTCTCTGTTCTCTGCAGATTTTCAAACCTGCTTGGGGCAGCATCAACTTGAAAATGCCTCAAAAAATAGACCAGGGAGTTGAAGTCCACACATCTTCAAGTTGCTGAGATTGAGAAACACTGTGTTAGAAATATATAAACTTTGAAGCAAATGAATATTTTGTATCCTCTCAAGCATTTCTGGAGGATGATTATTTAGATGCTTTTGATCACACCAAGAATGTATCATTTGTTTCCATGTAATATATGACCACTGTTAAGGAATTTATTGCAGTGGTTCTCAGCTGTGGTCTGTGGACCCCTGGGGACTGCAATGTTATCACAGGGGGTCCGTGAAGGCTTGAAGAAATGTTATGATTTGAATCTTGAGTTAAATCATGGTGTTCTGTGGCTATGATCCATGGCTACAAAACATATATTTAAAAGGAGTCTGTGGTGAAGAAAAGGTTGAGAACACTGATCTGTTGTATCTATTCTATTGTATGAGAAATAAGCATCAAGCCCTACAAATAAAACTTTGTTTGAGCACAATACTTTTCATCTTAAAACTTTAAATTCATGGTATACTTCACAACAGTAGTTAGAGTTTTATTTTGCTTTGTCGAGGGGGATAATTGTCAGAATATTACATTCTGCTATTTTTATCTTACTAATTTCTGAACTTAGCTTTGCCACATATTGTGCAACAAAGGAACATTTGCTGAACACAATTTTAAAATTACTCAACTTGTGACAATCCAAAGTGTAGCATTTCATTAATTTTTAAGTGTTATTCAATAAATTTGCATAGCAGAAAAATAGCGGTTTAACTTCTTATAAGTAATAAAAAAGGAATTAGCTGAACCAAATACTGAGATTTTAAAAAAATATAAATTATATAAATAAAGATTGCATTCAGACAGTCGTAATTCATCTGGATTGCTGTGAGATTAAACATTAATTACAGTGGATCTACATGAGCATAACCGAGTTTGTTTCCATAACAGATTTCTAAAATGTTTGGTTAATTTTACAGCTTTCTGTGCCCTGAAAACATAATATCAATCTAAATGTCATTCCACATTGGTTTCTGAATTAAGAAAAGGTGCAGTTGCCTAGAAAACAAAACCATTTATTTAATGTGCAGTTCTAAAGAAATGTGCAATTAAATCTCTCTTGCTCAGATTAGCTGGCTTCCATCCTTCTTTTTTCTATTTTTGATGACTACATTATTTTCCATTAGCACCACCATGATCCCCTCCCCTTTCATTCTTTTTGTATATCCTTGTATCATTCTAATGATGAACAAGTACTAGAAAAATACAGTTAAAATATCTATGGTACCCAAATGACAACATCTTGCTAATAGCTGGCAAATTAAAACTCAGTTAAAATGAATTAGCTAAAATAATAATTGAAGCCATCACAGAAAAAAAAAATCAAAACACAGATAAATCCAATGAACCATCAGAAATTTTCAAGATCCATTTTTTACCTGCCACCAGAAAACAATCACTGAGAGAACAAATCTAATTTCTTAGGGATAGCTGTTCCATAAGACTGAGACATTACAGAAAAGCAACATCTGCTGGCTTCAGCCACTTCATGAAAACGGTAAACTAACAATAGTTTCTCTCAGGTTGAACATATTAAATAGAGATTTAAGTGGGAAATGGTTCTCTAGGTACCATCTAGGACTTTATAGATTAAAACTATTGCTTTGAATTTCACCATAATCAACGTTCCTGGTAAATAGCAGACGCTAATAAGCAGCCTTTTGCAGTTTCTAAGTGATTTTTAAAGGCAGCCCTATGTAGAATTCCTTGCTATTGTCATAATAAGTCGGAATAAATTATAACTCAAGATCCATTCATTTTAGATAGAGCTGTTACCTGAATATCAGTTGAAGCCGGACAAAAGTCCTCCTGGTCAGTGACTCTATCTACCCATCGAGCAGTAGTCATAAATCCACGAGGATGTGCTGCTTCAGGTAAAATATATTCATCCAAGGCAAGTCTGTAGAGAATGCTTGTTGAAAACCCTACCCCTTATGAGGTGTAACAAGAGGGGACTTGGGAGCAAGCACTGTCTACAGCAGCTCTTCCAACTAAGCAGAATTACAGAATAACAGAGTTGGAGGGGACTTTGGAGATCTTCTAGTCCAACCCCCTACTCGAGCAAGAGACCTTATTCCTTTCCGGACACATGGCTGTCCAATCTTTTCTTAATAATTTCCAGTGACTTCTGGAGGCAAGCCAATCCACTGTTTATTCTCACTGACAGGCAAGATTTCACCTTCATTTATTATTAAAAAGCAAGTTTTTTTAAAAAAATGTACTGTATATCCATCGATCCATCCCTCCCTCCACCCATCCAACTTATATCATCACCAGACTATCCAAGGAACTCTCTGGATAGCAAACAAAACAAAAACAGAAAATTATATTAAAATAGTAAAATTGCATTAAGGTTCAATAAGAAAAGACCACTAGACAAATACACCCTGATAGGTTTTCAATGCACAATCAAGACAAAAATTTAATATAGATTTAAAAAAACTGAGTGGAATTGAACAATATAAGACAGCATTTGAAAATGAATTATGTACAAATGATGAACTTGGAATTGCAAACATTAGATTATTAGATTTTTTAATTAGATTTTTTTTACCTCACTTTTATTACTTTTGTTAAGTAACTCAAGGAGGCAAAACATGCTTTGGTTAAGATTTGACACTGAAGATGAACAAGTTAAGGACTGCATGATGAAATGGTGCTATGAGTTTTGGTAATAATATACAAATGGATAAATAAGAAAGAATGTAGATAAATAGACTGAAATTCACATTGTGTCTTATTTAAGAGAGAACATATAAAAAGTATGTACTGCTGGTATATTACACAACAAAAATATGTATATACTGTAGGTACTTCAAATCAATGTTGGAAATGCATGGTAGACTTATGAAACACCTAAAAATTATGAATCTAAATATGTAGTGATACAAAAAAAATTAAAGACCAACATTGAAAAAAAACAGAACTATTTTTATTGGGATTTATGGATTTAACGGCTTAGGAAAAGTTCATGGAAGATTGGTTTTATATATGGTAACTACTGCAAGACTTATAAGCACAGTGATGGAGAAGTATTGAAATTCTCACAATGGAGGAAAGGACTATGACAGTATTAGAATGAGGAGAAATGGCAAAATAACCCTGTTTAGTCAGGGATAAAATGATAAGTGCTTTTCTGGAAGACTGGAAAACCTTTATGGATTTTTTGTTGAAATCAAAGAAAAATAAAGTGACAGTTTTTAGATTTGATGACTGAAAAATAATATGCAGGTTTTTTGTAATATTAGGGAGAGAGGATGTCTAGTGAATTTGTTAATTTCTGTTGCAAAGAAAATCAGAAGTCATTTATTTTTGTTTCTTTAGATATTTTTCTTTTTTCTGTTTTTCTTCACACCTTTTATTTTTTTATTTTATTCTTTCCTTTTTCATTTAGATTTGTCTTTTATTGTTTGAAAACTTGTCAGTAATTTTTTTTAAAAAAATATATCCATGCCAGGGAGAACTTTTGGGAGAACTTTTCAAAATGACTAATTTTTACATCTAAGAATGAATTCTAATCTTCCTACTAGATTTGTTCATTCATCCCATTAAGCACTGTTCTTAATATAAAGTGAAAAAAATGTGGTTCCCCCATCACATCCAAAATAATATCTGTAGCTTAAAAGTCAAAAGTGGCCCATCTATCATTGATTTATAAGACTACAAACCTTTAAACCATATATGTGTTTTCCTGATGCACTTTCCTGATGCACTCTCAGCTCCTCCTAAGAACCTTTCTGGAATGTAGACAATCAAAACATGTCTTAGACATATGGACAGGAATTGTATTAGTTATGTGTTTTACTTGTTTGTTAACATGGCACAAATTGTAACATCAAAATGTTTGAATTAAGAATCAAATTAATGAAATCCTTGATTTATAATTGAGCCCGGAATTATGGTCATAGGTTATTCTGGTCATTAAATGGCTCACCATGTGACTGGGCCCGATTTTTGTGGCAGTCAGTAAGTGAATCCATTGCTAGAAACCAGAAGTAAACACCAGTTTTCAGCAAAAACCATCATAAATGGTGGTTGTGTGACCACAGGACATAGGAAACAACTATAAATATGGATTGGCTGCTGAGCATCCAAAATGTGATCACTTGATGGGAGGGGCAGCTGTTGGAAGATTGAATCCGGGTTATAAGTAATCCTGGGAGGTCTGTTGTAACTTCAAATGGTCGCTAAGTGACCGGTTATAAATCAAGGATTACCTGGATGAAAAATTCTGAGGGATATTTGACCTGGCTGTGGTTGAACTTTGAATGCACAGGAGGGTCTGGGTTTTTTTTGTGTGCAGAGACCTCTGCTTGTAATTTCCTCTGTTCTATAACCTATAAGACACTGGAATGACTATACTTCAATAACCTCTTTTCTTCTTGTAATCTCAGCCTGGGAATATGATTTAATGCAGAATAACTATTTGCTTATATGAATTGATTAAATGCATTTCATTGTCATATACTTGTTTGGTTGGCAAGAATGAACATATAATTTCTCAGTCAGGCACTGGGGCTTCTGGCCAAAGGCCATCGATCAAAGAAAACTTGTAAGAGCTGGAAATGGAAGGGGAGATTTTCAAAGAAGCATCAGTGGGCCAAAATTGGGTTTCTTAGTATATACTATTACTTCAAATTAGTTTTCAATACATCTTAGCAACAATGGCAGGATTGCTTAATTTGTCGCATTCTCTGTTTCAGACTTCTCCCATGTGCATCCACCACACTTCGTGTCTATCAGAACAATTGTTTTGGTCAAGCTGCAGCTATTTTAAATCCTCACTGCTTATTGTTATAGAATAACTGTGCCTCTTCTTCTTAAACTACTTAACATCAAGTTACTAGTTTCAAAAGCCAAGTGAGGGGGAAAAAAACCATATAAATATAAGCTGCACAGAAATGGCACCTATTAATTACTACTTAAAATCTGTCCAGTGTTAAAGAGAATTAGAAACTTTAAGTGCTGACAAGGCAACATTGATTTTCTACTGCAAAATGTTTACTAATGGTCTTCTTAAATCCTTATTTTCACACAAATCCCTTTGTCACATAAAGGTGCTATTTGTAATATGCAGGATGATGAAAATAAAAACCCCAAATAATATCTTTCAGTATTAGGCCACATGATTTATTCAGTAGTGTTTATGCTTCCAAATTACAATTTATGTCTATCCATTTAAGACTACAAAAGTTACCATTAGAATTGTCTGTGCTTATAAAATATCAACATTTCTTTGTTTTAATGTTATATATTCATTACACCAGTCTGCAACAAATTACATAGAATCATAGGCACTTCAAAGGCTTTAAAAGACATTTACTTTAAATGCTTAAAAAAAGGAACAAAGGATTCAGATTCATTTTGAATTTTATCTCGTACCTTCAAATTGCAATTAATAAAATAAAAAAAACAAGTGGCCAAAGAAATTTTGCAGCAACCCCTTGCAATACTGTTAAGAGTCTTTGGGTTTATGTAGGCTTGTCAGTAGCTTACTGAAAATATCTCCTATAAAGATTTGTTTTGTAAAGGGAAGTAACTATATAGTTTGCAGTAGTAGTCCAATTTTACACTTTAAATTTCAATCAAGCTACACAAACCACTGAAAAAAACAGGGGTAAAATGTAGTTTCTGACAGTAAAATTTATACAAAATGGAGGTTAAGGTTTACATAGCTGAAAAAATACATTTACACTAAGAGTTACCATTATTTGAATTATATGAACACAAATTGCACTAGGACAACTACAAAAAGGCATTTTATTTTTAATTTTGGAGAACAGATAAATTAATGAAATAAAAACTAACTTGTGAGAATCATCAGACATGCTGACAAAATTAAACAATTTCCATTGAACCATCAGATAAAACAATCATTTCCACGTATGCATAAATTTTTGTAAATAATTCGGTGAACATCAACGGCTATATAAAATCATATGTTGCCACTGCTATTCACAGAATACTGCAAAATGTTAAGATTTTATTTTACATTTTTTTTAAAAGGAATACATGAAAGTTTTAAATACAATGGGATCTCTCTTTTTTTATCATAAAGGTGCCATAAAGGCTCTTTAATGGAAAAAAAAGTTCTTCATTATTCTAGCAAAAAAAAAGAGCTTTATTTAAAAAGTTCAGTGATCTCTGAAATAGAGACACTACGTTTAGAGTTTTATGCATAAAACTCTTTAGTGGGTGCCTTCTGGTAGGCAGCACTGGAGGGTTTACGCTCCCCGAGGTCATAACTCCCTTCGTCCTTCTTTCTCATGCGGTACACCAAAAGCAGGATAAGGAAGATTGCAAATAGAAAGCCAATGATTCCACCAGCAATAACGGCTGTAAACAAGAAGAAAAAAAGCTCCACTGAATTCCATTTGCAAAGTCTATTCGTGAGAGAAAACAGGAATTTGACTTTTCGCAAGTGCTTTATTGTAACAAGAACATGATGGACTGCAACAACTTAAAATTAGTATGTCCTTGGATTCAGTAGCTCAGATCATAAATTAATGGGGACACGGGGATGGGAGGGAGATCACAGTATTTTCTGGGGAGAAAAGTATCCAATGTTTCTTGACAACTCAGTGCTAATCATCATTACATTTAAGTCCTGCCAAGTTCAAAATGATTTATTTTTTGGTGGGTATGTTTAGCATTGCAGCCTAAGAAGCAACATTAAAACATGTGTTTGAATCTCATTCTTGAGATTCTCCTTCTCTTGGCTACAGCCCTGCACAGGTAGAGAATATTTAGTTTTTCCTCAGGTTGTCATTCAAGAAGTCATCTTGGTGTTTTGGTACTACAAATGTAAGAAAAGGTAGCTTCACTCTGAAAAGAGGAAATAAAGTAGCAGCCTTATGTCTATGGAGATTCTCTATCATCCAGATCATGGTTGTCCCAAAGGTGTGTGTGGTTTTTTTTTTTTTAAAAGGCAACTGGACTTTCTCGTTTTCCTTTGAAAACATTTCGCTTCTCATCTAAGAAACTTCTTCAGTTCTAAATAACTGGTGGAGAATGGAGCTATTTATATTGTATGACTGGATGACTACAAAGAAAGTTCAGTTGCCTTTTGAAAAAAAAAGCAGTTTGGGGGAAGCAGCCTTATCTGTTCAAGTGAGGAACCTATGATGGAGAACCTTTTAGAGAATGAGTGCCCAAACTGCAACCTAAAACCTACTTATGCATCATCGGGTGCCAGGTGGGTGTGGCCCATTGGCTGGGTGTGGCGAATTGGGTGGGCATGGCTGCAGTGGTAATACCAGAGTGGGTGGGACTAAAAAGTTCAATCAATCAATTCCAACTTTGCAAGAACTTTTTTTTTCCCCATGAGAAGTTGAAATTGACTGATTGAACCTTTTTTTTTTTTTTTTTGCACATGGCGGCGGAGGCCTAAAGCGAAAAGATTTTATAAAATCCAACTGAAGGCCTAGGACTGGGGCGATGACGTGGGTGCCCACAGAGAGGGTTCTGAGTGCCGCCTCTGGCACCCGTGCCATAGGTTCGCCACCACTGACCTACAGCAATGGGTTGCAAGAACCCATCAGGAACTGCAGACTTTTATGCTTTTTCTCAAACTAAAAAAATATTGACAGATGGCCCTTACCTGCCAGAACCTCTGTTCTCTGAAAAAGGTTCTCTGAATGTTTCCGAGTAAATACATCAGTATCTTCAATTGGCTCATTCTGAGCATTTCTGTTTTCTGCATCAGGCTTAAGTATTTTTTTATCAATCTCCTCAGGTGACTATGAGAAAAACAAGAATACCAAATCAATACAGACAAATATATTTTCTGGATTTACATTTCCACAGTACTGTTTCAGGGCTTGCTACTTGGCACAGGAAAATACATTCCTTTCCTGGAAGCTTCAACTACTGTCTCAAAACTGCTCTTGCAATTCGTTTTTTTTAATAGACTATATAAAATGGTTCAAATATGTTATCATACAGTTCAATAATATTTCATCTGGTAATCTGAATATGGAGATTTATTCAATTTCTTTTAAAATGTTCAGCATCAGATAGAGTTCTAAGGATTGTACTGAGTCAAGGACCATTTGGTTCCTCAGGATACCTGCAATTCCAATTAACCTTGGTCAGATATTGTACTTCCACAGATTCAAAGGTTAATTGTATTTCTATTTTATCAATGGAGCTACAGCTTGTTTGCTCTCCTCCCATCAATCCCAATACTATCTCCAGGCACCATTTAGCAAATTGTTGGAGGAAAGAAAAAGTAAAACTGCAGAGAATCTGCATATTGATCATACAGTACTATGATTGAGTTCTTGGCTTCAAGCATGAAAAATAAGGCAAGACTCAATTTAATGGGCAACAGCTATGAGGCAGAACAAGAGTTCACATCATTATCTGCTGAATAGTTTCCTTCAGCAAGGAATGAAGCTGCTATAATAGTAAATCCCTCACACTTACTGTCTTGGCTGTTTCTTAGACAATATACAAGCACCTGATTGGACATTTGCTGATAACCAGGGGATGAGGGGGTGGAGGGAACTTTTCTTTGTGTTGTTTGCATAGGAAAACGTCTGTAACCATTTAAGCTTCAGTAAGTATACTCTTGGCAAAACACATGACCAGGAGGTGTTGTTGTTTTTGCTAGATGACTAAGTGGGATGGCTGACACTCCTGCCAATAATAGGATATCATATTTGGTATATCTGAAAGCAACTTAGAAGTAAAGGAAGACTAACTGATTTGTACTGCTTCTGCTCATTCCCTAGCTTAAGTCATCTTCCTGGGGAAGCAACCTTTTTTGTCACTGATAAGTCCAGCAGCCAGATGTGAATGTATTCCTTTTGCATAATCTCAAAAATGAAAAGCAATAAATTTTCTAGTTTCTTATTCAAAACTATGCTTTGCCATAAGCTCATTATCCGTTCATATACCGAAGGAATTTCCCAAATTCCTCCAGATGTCCAGATGAGTACAATCCTATCACAGAGCATATAATAAAAGTAGAAGTGGACAACCTGCGTTCTCAAAGCATGCAGCTTCTGAATTTCATTTCTATAGGCCTCAGAAATCTTTCTAATCATGACTGTTTAAAACTGACAGGTGGAAAACAAAAGAAGACTATAATGCTAGCTTCAAAAAAGTCACATCATAGTTTAAAAACAAAATAACATTTTCAAAACATCTCCCTGCCCCAATTTCATCTACATACATTATATGATTTCACTCACTCTAGAGGTATAAGTCCATCCTCGCCAAATAAAAAAAGCAGATCTTGGTTATTAAAAGATTATTCCTTTAACTCATCCCTGATTTAAAATAAACAATTTTGCAAAGCCAGAATTAAGTGCCTCTGCATTCTTTCTTAGTACTTGTTTTTGCAAAGTTATAAGACTGGAAACCGCACTTTCTATCTTTTTGCCTACAGGTATGTTGAATGTGCCCATGTAAATGATAACATAGCCAAACTTGGCTAATCTTGAAAAGTTAGGGATGGTCAGATCAAAACTGTGCTTTGTAGAGAAAACACCAAGGAATTCCAGGAACATAAATTAGATTGAGAGGTTGAAAAAAAAAATCCTGGAAAAGGGCAACGATAAATCACTTCTTTAGCAAAAAACAAAAACATGATATGCATGTTTCTTTAAAGACATCCAAAACTGAGCTTGACAAAGGAGACTTTACATGTATATTGAAGTGAACACAAGCATTTTGAAGCTTAGGAGTTAAAGTTTCTTAACTAGAACAATCTGATACTAGAAAAGAATCTGTCCAAACTAATGTGAGCTCCCTGTTCCTAAATGGAGAAAAATTAACAATTCCATATGTTCTTCTACTGCTTTCCATTAAAGCCTTTTTCCTCTTTGCAACTGAATTTTCAGCAACACAGATATAAATAATTGGAAACAACATTGTTTGCTTAATATGGAGTCTAATAAAGGTAAGAGGGCTATGCAAATTTTTAGAATTAAGTGTATTGGACTATCTGGGTATATTTCAAAATAACTCTTTTTATATTTTTATAGCAGCGACATCTTATCCCAGACTTGTAAGCTGCTTCAAAAGCTGCTCCCAGCTGTTTTTCTTCTTTGTGTGTGCGTGCATAGATACCGTATTTCTCTTCACTAGGGGAAAAAAAAAGTTTGTGCATGTACACAAAGTTTCTGAAATACAGTCATGTGAAAAAGTACACTCCATTGAAATTTTGACTTTTTCAACATATTTCAGCATGCAAATATTTGATATTCATTTCAACAATATTGACAAATAAAGGGGATATAAAAAGGATCACGGTTATTTACATTTTGTAGTCCATTGTTTAATTTAAATAAATATAGATACAAATTTCACATGTGGAAAAAGTAAATACATCCCTATATTTATGACATCTCAAATAACTAAACTTAGGATCAGGTGCAAATAATTAAAACATGGTGACAGACAATCTGGGAGAAACTTGTGTAATTTAAACATCTGACATTTCACTGAGTTTGTTCTTGTTGAAGTGTATGATATCACCATGCTTAGATGAAAAGAGCTGTCTAAGACCTTCCGAAAGAAGATTATAGATGCCTAAGAATCTGAGAAGAGATTTAAAAGGTTGCCAAAAAAACTAGACATAAATAATTCCACTGTCCAGAAAACAATCTACAAATGGAGATTTTATACAGCAGCCAATTTGGCTGTCCCAGAAAGTTCAGCCTTAGAATTTAATGCAAGATGTTGAAAGAAGTCTCTAAGCAATCCAACATTTCATCACATGACCTACAATTTTCTTTCCCCACTATTGATGTCGAAGTGCACAATTCTATCATTAGTAAGCAACTATACAAATTATATTTACATGGCAGATGTGCCAGGAGGAAGCCTTTGCTATCCAGAAAAAGTATCAGGGCAAGTCCTAAAGTTTGGTGGTAGAAATGTTATGGTTTGGGATTGCCTTGCTGCATGAGGCCTGGGCAGCTCCTCATAGAATTCACTATGGATTCTTCATTGTACCAAAAGGTTCTTGAGAATAATGTGAATCCATCGGTCAGAAGATTGATGCTCAGCTGAAAGTAGATCTTGCAACATGACAATGACAATTCACCAAGGAATGTCTGAAAAAAGGAAATGGAGGTTTGTGGAATGGTCAAGTCAAAGCCCACATCTAAATCCCATCCAGATATTGTGGGGTGATTTGACATAGGCTGTGCATGCAGGAAACTCCTCAAACATTACACAACTGAAAAAATTCTGCAATGGAGTAGTGGAAAAAATTATTTCTACTTTATCTCTGAGACTGGTAGACAATTGTGGTATAAGAAGTTCTGCTAAACGCAGTGTTTCTCAACCAATGTGGAATTCTGGGAGTTGAAGTCCACATACCTTAAAATTGTCAAGGTTGAGAAACACTATGCTAAAGAAAGCACTGCCCGGTATTAAAGGTAAGGTTAAGCTTGTTTTTTGTCACAGAAGGAAATGATGTAGCTTTTATTTCTTCATATGACTGTAGCTACATGAATCTGGAAAAAGATACCGCTGCTTTAATTTTTTAAAAACTGCTTTTTATGAGTTCACATGAGGATTTACCCTACTTTAATAGGTATGCAGTACTTTTAACAGAGAAGAGTAAAACCCAATAGTCCTCTTGACAGAGTGCACTGCTATAATATCAATTAGAGTCATCTTTACAACTGATCCACAGTTTTGCACTGAATCTAGTAAATCTTCTTAAAACATAACCAAGTGGTATCTTTAAAATTTATTACAGTATTTAAAACAACCAAATCAGCATCTCCTTCTCTTCTTCTTCTCTTGCACATACCTTTGTTTGTGTAGGTACCTTGGTCTTTATTTTTGGTGTAGTTTTCTCAATCGTAGGAGCATCACTTGTTGGCAGCAACTTTGGAAGCATTCTAGTGGTCATCACTATTGGGTTTTCTTCTTCCTCTTCTTCTCCATCTCCTAGAGAGTATGAAAAACAAGATGCAAATTTAGTTTTATACAGTTCTTTTTTATTGTTATGTGTGCTTCCCTTAGCACAGTTATAATAAAGTTGTTAAAAACATCATAGTTTTAAACATTTAGATGTCAAATCCAAGACATTCAGAGATGCATTTTTTCCCCAGAACAATCTGCAAGGTCACTTATGAAAAAAGGTAGAGATACATTTAGATCTCTGGCAGAATGAAGATTTCAATCCACATCTTTCAGACTCAACTGAAAGTAATCAAAACAAAACAAAAGTTTCATGATCTTAAAAAAAGTTACAAGCAAGTGAACTTAGCTAGTTTTTATAAGCAATAAATTCCAACAAATGGGCCTTGACACTAAAAGGTTCTTCTTATGCTGAGTATTTCTACCTATAGATAGCCTGACAACCACTTTCATCTGATGACACAGAAAGGTAGATATGGAAAAAGGCAGATGAGGCATTGCAGTAATTTAAGGAGTTGTGTTGTTATAAATAGGGCTGTTTAAACAATTTTATGCTAAATGTTAATTTTAGAGAATTCTGGATCACAGCACATTTGATTATGTATTGCAGACAAATCTTTAAAAAGGCCCTTGCAAGAGAAATCTAAGCATTATATGGACCAGATGTGGGGAACCTGCAGGCCTCTGGATATAAACAAAGATGATAGATGATAGAAAATGTTTAGCAACATCTGGAAAAGTACTGATTTCTCATACCTCATTTAAAGCAGCAAATAAAATGACACATGAAAGCCAGAGTTAAAACCACTTAAATAAAACAAAATATTTTTCTCTTTCATCAGCTCTGGAGGTCACAAGTGGAGCCACTTTTCTTAAAGCTGCTTAAAATATAGCTCTTCTTTTGCTTTTAGTGTTTCTTAAAGCATTAACTCCATTTAAAAAAATATTTTATTAATTTTTTATAATTACAAATCTTTAGTACTTAGTAAACAATGTGTTGTCTGGGTCTATATATTTAACTCCGTTTTGTTGCACTGGGTTATTAGACTTGTGCTTGACTTTCATACATGATTTTAGTAAGAGGAATTGTGTTATTGTAACCAACAGCTTTGCTGCATATGATGGGGTAATGGTGATAATCTGATTTGAGGTTTATAAAGAGAAGTGAAGTGTGCATTTTTAAATAATAAAAGCAGAAACAGCCTTCAGAACCAATCCATAATGCCTGTCATTTTCAAAAGAAAGATAGCTAATAGCTATCTTCAAAGTCTTGTTAGGCAAAGACTTTGATTTTATACAGTATAAGGCAGCTTTGAACTTCAATTTCTGAAAATACCGTATATGCCGGCGTATAAAATGACTTCTGGAAGCGCTAAACTCAGCGCCAAAGATGGGGGTCATCTTATACGCCAAGTGGTCTTATACGCCGGAAATACTGTAGTTTCCGGCGTATAAGACGACGTTCTAGGAATGCGGCTTGACGATAAAGACGGGGGTCGTCTTATACGCCAGGTCACCTAATACGCCGCCATATACGGTACCTTTGCCCAGTCAGAGGCTCCCAATATCTATTTATGGTAAAGGAACCTAAGAAATGAACAAACTGTTAGTGGGTTTAAAGAAACCTCATTGGTCGAACCCTTGAATTTTAAACCTCAGTATTGTTTTGCTTTCTCTTTGCCTTATTATGGCAATTCTTTGATATTGTACTGTTAGTTCCACTGAAATTTGAATTTTTCTCCCCAACATGAGAACTCTCCATATACAGGAATTTATTCTTATATAGTTGGATTGTTTCCATAAGCAATTCTTGTTTTGGTAGATTTGGGTTGCAAAACGGACATGACTACTAGATGACAGCCAATAGATAGAGAAGACATGTCATCTATTGGTCATTTGGATTTTGGCAGCCCAGATCTAACGTAGTAAAACCAATTTCAAGAATGCTGTGGTATTTTAAAAACTAACAGATATAATATTAGGTTTTGTAGCTTTTGATTCATTTCAAGATACACACAGAAGTGAGGGCCAAAGTGAGGGCCAAAGAAAAGGATTTGTGGTTTTTAAAAATACAATTATTTGAATATATGAGGGTCATCTGAATGAACATTATATAGGTGCTAGCTGTGAGCAACAACTTCTAAATTTTCAGTTTCTGTAGGTTGACTCTAAAATTAGTTTCTCTCTTCTGCCTCTATCCATCATCTGTCTGTCTATCTATATCCCACCATTATTATTTTTACAAATAACTCAAGACAGTGAACATATCCAACACCTTCCTACTCCTATTTTTCCCACAACAACGGACTCGGCTGAGAGTGAGTGATGGACCCAAAGTATCTAGCTGGCTTTGGGTCAGTCATAAATCCTTCTCTTTAGCCCTCACTTCTGTGCATTCATATTATTTGAACCAATGAACACAGCTTCTTTCCTCAAATCCATTCCATGGGCTACATATAATTTCATCCAATGTGCCTGTAAAACCATTCTTATGAATTTTTTTTAAATTGTGCATCTCATATAAACAGCATCACTACATAGCACTTTTGATATCAGATTAGAAGAATGGAATCAAACTTATTCAAAGAAGTTTTTGGGGTGACCTTCAGCCAATTACTATCTCTCAATTTAACTGAAGTCACAGGACTATTGTTGAGGGAAAAGAGATGTAGGGAAGAATATACGCTATCTTTGTTTCAGGTTGTACTTCTAATTCATAAATACACATATATACACACACAAACACTCCTACACACATATACGTTGTTTCCTGAATTTTCTACAGTTTATGAATTAGGTACATTATGTACATATTGACTAAATGTTGCCTCACACATTACAATCCGTTAAGAAGACATAAATACCAGCCATGATGATACATATAGGGAAAGTTGTGAATTACTGAGTCGGATTACTGTTCTGTCTAGTCACTACCATCTGCTTTGACAGCTAATACTTCATTCTTCTCTAGAGCTAACAGCTGGAAGAGAAAGTCAGACAAAGGTTGCTTTGCTGGCTATGTCTTGAAGTATCTATTGACTACACAGCAAACCCACACAGAAGTCTGTATCTCTTGTCTTCAAATCTGATTTGAAGAAGTAAAAACACATTGCAGGTAGTTCTCAACTTACGAGAAAATTTCTGTTGCTAAGCAAGGCAGCTGTTAAATGAGTTTTGCTCCAATTTACAACCTTTTATGCCACAGTTGTTAAGCAAATCACTGCAGTTGTTAAGTGAATCATGTGATCATTAAATGTGGCTTCCCACATTGATTGGGAAGATCATAAATGGTGATTATATGATTCCGGGACAGCGCAACTGTCATAACTACATGCCAGTTGCCAAGTGCCCAGATTTTGGTCACGAGACCACAGGATGCTGCAACGGTCATAAGTATGAAAACCAGTCATAAATCTTTTTTCAGTGCCATAATAACTTTGAATAATCACTAAACAAATGGTTGTAAGTGGACAGTTTGCTTTGGTTTTGAGTGCAACCAAAGTTTAGAGCAGCTTTCAGGTGCAAAATCGGAATACTGACTTGATTTCAATCTGTAGAGTGGTAGAATACTAGGGTTAAGGAAACATTCCCAGCTAACTTCAGACTCAAAAGAAACATGTGATTCTTTAGTTCTCCAAAAACTGGCTGTCCTAATGAAGACGGCGAGTGAGATGACCAAACTTTCCTACTGCCTATTACTTTTGGTGAAAAAACTCAAAACCCTAGCAATGCTAAGGACTGAATAAATTCTATCATGCAACATGTCATGTAATTCATAATTATTTTTTCTTATAGACTATTCTTACCAGAGCCTGATCCAGAAATATAATCATCATCATCAAATGGGTAGACTCCCGATGCTTCCTCAATAGAGCTGTTGTCAAGGTATAAGTCTTTATCAGAGGTCAGATCTGCTCTCTGGAAATGAATATAAAACAAATGCATCATTAATTCACTGCCACATTACAAAAACAACCAAAACAACTTCTAATTAGGAGATACCTTGATAAATCAATATTAGAATGGAGGAATCAATTGTGATAAAAAGATAGTGGCAAATTATTTTAAAATATCAACTTTTTAAATGGAATGGTGCCAGTCAGTGTTGGAACGGATTTACCTAACAGCTAGACAAGAAAAACGGAGGATTCATAAACTGTCATATTTGAGCTTAATGACTTTGTCGAAGCATAAAGTTTATATTTCTTTGGCTTTAAGAGGCCATTAAAAGTTACATTAAAAGCGAGAAAGACCCCAAACCCCTCCATCTCTTTGGATACCTATACATCATAACCTCCAGGAAAATATTTCCAAATGCTGCAAATTGATAGTTGCTGACATGATCCGTGTATTAGAAAAAGGAGATGAGAGATCTCTCATTTTCCTTTTATATGACAACTCACAGATAAATGAGTGAACACAGAATGGACAAGCAAAAATCAAGGGTTAGGGTTTCAATTTAGGGCTCCAGAAGAAGAATCATAGTCTATCAAGCTTCAGCTATATCAATGTGGGGGCAAGAAGGCAATGTTTGTTTCAAGATCAGGATAAACTAAGCTATTTTCCAGCTGCTCAAGAAAACAGGTGTTTGTTGATCCCAGTTACAGATAACTGGGGTGGATTATCTCTGGCTAATATTTTGTCTGCCATTTCAATCATGCGACTAACAAAATAAAAAGGTAAATGTGTATATGCACAAACACACAGATATGCAGCCCACCATTCATTACAATTAATGTAATTTTAGGAGTTCTACACAAGCTTTCCAAAACAGTCAAGCTCCTAATATCAATTCTCTTTGAACCATTTTAAAGGGGCAGAACATTTCCAAGACTGCCAGATGGTAATCATTGTTCTGTCTCTTTGATAAAAGACATGAAAAGCTGCTGCTCTTGAATGCAAATAATTGATGACTTAAGTGAAGTTTATTCGTATTACTTTCAAGTTCAATGTATAAAGGTGTACAAAAATATGATTTTAAAAATCTTAAATCAAGGCAAATATGCTTACTATACTTTATGATACATAACTTAGAAGGAAAAATATTCAAGAAATATGATTTTAAAAAGCTTAAATCAAGGCAAATATGCTTACTATATGATACGTAACTCAGAAGAAAAATCCAATCAAATTTAGCAGGATTTACTTCCAAAACAGTTTGTATAGGGTTCATTCTGGAGCATTTAGCATTAGACTCATAAAAAAGCTACAGAAACTCTGTTCAGCACACTTAATCAGGGATTGCATTCCCATCCAGCCGTTATTATCCCACTTATACTGATATTCTTAGAGTATAATGCTGAAAAATCCTCTGACCTAAATTCTTCACATATTATAAGTCAATGATCTTTGGTGCCCAGTTAAATATTGAATAAACAGGAATAAATCTAAATGGATGTGCAATACATTAGTGTCCACTAAACACTAAATACAGGTTGCTTCGTCTCAAATATCTGCTGAATGAAGAACATCTGGAAATAGCTACCCTATTACCAGACATCAACACATTTCAAAATGTATTTCTACTGAAACTATTTCCTGATAGACCTATATTCAATGATACTCTCTGGTGTTAAGTTTCCAGAAGAATAAACTCTATAGGATGTTATCTGAACTTTCCTTCCCTGTTCAGATAACATATTTAAGTAAATATAAATATGATAATCTTCATTTCATAATAACTAGAGAAGAAAATGATGTTTTATGTGCATTGATTTTTTGCTATAATTCTGAAGATACATTATATATACTGTATTATACAAATATAAAGTAAGGAGTAGTAGTGAAAATGAACAGAAATGGAAAACCATTTCAGGAAATACTTTATCTAAGTATTTCATATCAAAAAGCATCTCTATATTCTGAGAATTCTTCTATCTCTAAATCTTTTATTGAATTAGATATCACAGAAGGAAATAGCTATAAGTCTATTATATAGGTACATGAATACTGCTATGACAACTATAAAAGGGGCGTTGTCTTACCTGAACGCCTTTTCTCAGCAGGATGATGTAGAGTCCAAATGGATGGGTTCTATGACGGCCTTCCTGCCTGGCAGACTGGGTAAAAACTTCGGCCACACCCCTTCCTTTGGGCGTGACCCCAGTTTTGACTTAGGCGAGAAACTTTGTTGGAATTAACCTTGCAGCTCTTTATTATATCTTTATTATAACCCTGCCTAGACCTATCCTCTGGGTGGGCTTGGACTCTACATCATCCTGCTGAAAAAGGCGTTCAGGTAAGACAACGCCCCTTCTCCAGCAGGATGCTGTAGAGTCCAAATGGATGGGACATACCAAAGCCCTCATGTCCCCCTGGGAGGGAATGTCTAGGCTACCGAACTCTGAGCAGATACGACTTGTTGAAGAACTCTTCTGCCAAAAGCCGCGTCTGCTGCTGCTAGGGAGTCTAAACGGTAATGTCGAATGAAAACCGAAGGTGAGGACCAGGTTGCGGCCCTGCAAATCTCTTCCACCGGAGCTTGCGTTAGCCACGCCGCAGATGTGGCTGCGCTCCGAGTTGAGTGGGCAGTCACCTGAGTGGGTGCTGGCAAATCCTGTGAGACGTAGGCCTGCGCTATGCAGGCTCTGATCCACCTGCCTATGGTGGAAGGAGATACCTTCTTTCCCATAGTTGATGGTTGAAAGGACACAAATAATGCTTCAGTCTTTCGGAAAGCCGAGGTGCGTTTCACGTAGAAACACAGTGCTCTCCGTACGTCTAGCTTGTGCCATCTGTGTTCTAGCTTATGTTTGGGTCTTGGACAGAAATCAGGAAGCGTAAGTTCCTGAGATCTGTGAAAGGTGCTATTTACCTTCGGGATGAAGGTCGGGTCTGGTCTAAGAACGACCCTGTCTTTGAAAAAGGTACACAGATCCTTCCTTACTGACAGAGCTGCTAGTTCTGAAATTCTCCTTGCCGAAGTAATTGCCACAAGGAAAGCTACCTTCAGTGATAGGTGATGGAGTGAGCATGTTTCAAGAGGTTCGAAGGGTGCAGATGTCAAGGCTAGAAGGACCCTAGGCAGGTTCCAGGACGGGTACCTGTGTATGACTGGGGGCTTTGTGTTAGACGCCCCTTTTAAGAAGGCATTAATCGCTGGATGTTGTGCTAGGGAAGTTAAGTTGTCGCAGGAGAGTACGGTTGAGAGGGCCGAAATCTGTCTGCGGATGGTATTGACTGACAGGCCCCTATTAAGACCCTCCAATAGGTAGTCTAGGATATTGGGGATAGATACTGTGGTCGGGTCTAGGTGAAGCGAAGCGCACCACCTGCAGAATCCCTTCCATGTAGCGTCGTAAATCCTATTGGTGGACGCCCTTCGTGATGCCTGTATGATCGATATCACCCCTGCAGAATAAGATTGTTTAGTTAAGCTTTGCCGCTCAAATGCCAAGCGGCTAGTTGTAGCCACTGGGGATCTGGGTGTACAAGCTTGCCCTGACTGAGTTTTACCCTGTCCGGGGGAATCCTCCACGGAGGTGATATCGAAAGGTCCACGAGGTCGGCAAACCACGGGCGCCGTGGCCAGTGAGGGGCAATGCAGACCATTTCTGCGCCCTCCAGGATCATCTTGCGTATGGTTGCCGGTATTAGTGGCAGCGGTGGGAAGGCGTACAGGAGTTGCGCCGGCCACCGGCACCTGAGAGCATCCGTTCCCTCCGATCCCGGGGACGGGAATCTGGAGAAGAACCTGGGGAGTTGTGTATTCTTGTGGTTGGCAAATAGATCTAGGTGCGGTTGTCCGAACCTCCGGGAGATCTCCTCGAAGAGAGCCGGGTCCAGACGCCATTCCGACTGGTCCACCTTGGCTCTGCTCAGGGAGTCCGCCTGGGTGTTTGTTTCCCCTGAGATGTGTTCCGCTCTGATGGAACTCACATTGGCTTCTGCCCACCGAGCCAGAACCAATGCTTCTTTCATTAGTTCCACTGATCTCGTTCCTCCCTCCTTGTTTACATGTGCCTTGGCTGCTACATTGTCTGTAAGCACGAGGACGTGTCTCCTCGTTACTAGGTGTGAGAAATGACGGAGGGCCAGGTGTATGGCCCGGAGCTCTAGCCAGTTGATGCTGTGTGACAGGTCCTTTTGACCCCACTGGCCCTGTGCTATCTGGGTCCCCAGATGGGCTCCCCATCCGAACAGGCTCGCATCTGTCGTGAGCGTGACCCTGTTCGGTTCCCTGAATATGCTCCCCTTGAGTGTCATGGGGGATAGCCACCATTTTAGTGATTTCATCACCTGTGCTGGTACCAGCACACTCCTGTTGGAGGTGCTGAGGTTCCTCCTCTGGTAGGGTAGGAGGAACCACTGCAACTCCCTCGAGTGGAGCCTTGCCCATGGGATGATGCCCATGCAAGATATCATCTTTCCCAGGAGCTTCGAGAGTTGTAGCAAGGGCACTCTCCTGATCTTTTGAATTTGGTGGATTAGCTTGGATATGCTGATCAGTCGCTCCTGGGAAAGGAATACCCTGCACTGTGACGTGTCTATCACCGCGCCCAGGTGTTGCAGTCTCCTTGAGGGAATGAGGTGGCTCTTGTTTAGATTGACCGAAAATCCGTGCCCCTGTAGGGTTCGGATTGTGGTCTTGAGATCTGTCCTTGCTTGTTCCCGAGATCTGGACTGAATCAAGATGTCGTCCAGATAAAACTGGACGCGAACCGGAATCAACCTGAGATGGGCCGCTAGTACAGCTAAGATCTTTGTGAATACCCTTGGTGCTGACGACAGTCCGAAGGGTAATGCCCTGTATTGGTAATGTCGCCCCGCGTAGGTAAATCTGAGGAATTTCCGGTAGCTGGGGTGGATGGGGATGTGTAGGTACGCCTCTGTGAGATCTATTGAGGATAGTAGATCGTCTTCCCTGACGCTGGCTAGTATGGACTTTAAAGAGTGCATCTTGAACCTCCTGTACTTTATGAAATAGTTCAGGCCCTTCAGGTCCAAGATTGCTCTCCACCCTCCTGATGTCTTTGGGATGACGAAGAGGATAGAGTAAAATCCTCTTCCCTCCTCCTCCTTTGGTACCTTCTCTATGGCCTGAATTGACAGGAGGTGGACTATAGCCGAAGTTATCAGCCTCGTCTTGTGTGCTCTTCTGGAGATGGGACATCTGATGAACCGGTTTGGTGGGGGAGAGCAGAAGTCTAAGGTCAGGCCATGTCTGATCGTTTCCAGGACCCAGGAGTCGGTCGTGGTCAGCTCCCAGACCCTGATGAAATTTCCTAACCGACCCCCAATGGGAGTATCCTGTTTGGCGTCACTTGGTGCGTTTAAAGGATCTGCCTCCCGCTCCCCTATATGGGCGTCTGGACTGGAACTGGCCCCTGGCTCCCGGGCTCTGGCGATCCTGGGTTCGATCCTGTCTGGGGTAGAAGGATCGTGAGCCTCTGGGCCAGTCCCAGGATTGCCCTGATCGAAAGGGCTGCCTCCATTCCCAGGGGCTTCCTGGGCGGGAACCCTGTCTCCGGAAGTCCTGACTGCCTCTCCTGTCTAACTTCTTTGATGGGTGTACTAGGATTTTTTTCTTGTCTCTGCCTTCGCTGACATGTGGGTCCAGAATGGAACCAAATAGGTCTACTCCACTGTATTTGGACGTCGAAAGACGCCATTTGGACCTCAGGTCTGTCTTCCAATTTTTGAGCCATAGTAGCCTACGTGAGGCCACTGTGGCCGCAATGGATCTAGCCGCATACTTTGTTGCGTACAGTGAAGCGTCTGAGACAAATTGCGAGGCCGCGAGGAGCTTGGCCAATGTTTGGTGTATTCTGACCTGGTCTGGAGGCACCGTGCCTTGCAGTTCCCTCAGCCACATGATGCTGGCCCTCGCGAAGAAAGATGAGGAAGTGGCTGCTCTGGCCGCCCAGGCTGCAGCCATATGGGAACGCCGGAGTGAGTGTTCAAATTTCTTCTCCTCAGGCCTCAAGACCTCCGCCATGTCTCCTGGAATCGCGGAGGTAGAAAATAATGAGATTAATGGGTTATCGACAGTGGGAACCTCTAACATGTTAGAGAAGGAGGGAGATAGATTGAAAAGCTTTCTTTCCGCGCTGTTTGGTGCCGGTGGGCTTGCAAGTGAGGACCATTGTTCCTCCAGCGTGGTCATGAAGACCTCCGCACATGGGATGTACTTATCTTGTGGAACCTTTTTGGCAAACAGAGGATTGGCCTCCTTGCTTGTTGAGGGCTTCTCATCCTGTACTGATGTTAGGTTGACTGTGGAAACAGCCTTTACCAGGAGTGATTTTAGGAGCGCTGGGTTAAAGAGTCCAGAGCTCGTTGCCTGCTCAGGTGCCGTCTCCTCGTCCTCCGAGAGGGGCATGTCTGACATGTCGAGGTCCACTGAGTCACCCTCTCCCAGTTGAGAGGAAGTTTCAGAGGTGCTGGTAGGGGGTGGCCTAGCCCGACCCTTACGGGGTGTGTGAAAGGCCACTTGTCCCTTAGAAGCCATGAACTGGGAGAATGCATCCTGCATGAATGCATGGAATTGTGCCGACCAAATGCCCTCCTGCGCTTTGTCGTTAGAGTGAGGCGCTGGGGTGCGGTCGGGTGAAGAAGCTGGTGAGGAGGGGTTGGAGGAGTCTAACTGTTCAGTTTCCCCAGGAGGAGACCAAGTCTTAAGCACTTCCTCGGCAGTAGGGTCTGTGCTGGGTGCCACCGCTGGGACAGGGGAAACCGAATTTGTCCCATTGGCATTGGTTCTCTGTGCCCTGCTAATTTGTCTTTCTAAAGCCAAATGTCTCCTCAAAGCCTCTCGCTCAGCCGTTTTAGACTGTCCCTTCTGAGAAAGGTGTTTTGTTTTAGCTTTCTTCTTCCCCCCCACCTCAGATTCAGAAGATCTGCGTTTTTGTTGTTGCTGTGGGGGGGACAATTGAGGGACCTGTGTGACTGAATACGAGACATTGTCTGCCATTGTGCCAGACACCCCGAGTAGGTAGTGCCTGGAGTGGGGGACAGGATACGCAGATCAGATGCAGATGTTTGGGGCTGAGCCCTCCTCTGCCTATACAAACAATGGCCGGACAGACAGGAGTCTTTGGACAGAAGATCCTGCAAGGCAGTGACTAAAGGTCACTATAGGAACAGTCAGAGAAAAATACTCCTCCTCACCTCCTCACTTAGTCCAGAGAAAGTGCAGTTTATACCTCTCTCTCCCCCTGTCTGTGGCTGTGGCAGCAGACCACGATCAGAAAGGTTCTCTTCCTTTTCCCTCTTCCTTCCTCCTGTCTCAGTTTCTTGCGATAATCCCGGATTTTAGCTTAAGGGCTGCCCCTTTGTCTGCAAGGGAATGGAGTCCGGATGGCCCCGCCCCCAAGGGAAAACGGCGGGAAGGTCCGTTCGCTCAAAATGGCGAATGGGGAAGAAACCACGCCTCCTAATGTTAGCCCGGGAATCCACGAGGTTCAAACAATGGCGGATCTTTGACTCTGAGGCTCTCGCGCCGCTCCGCTGGTCTATGCCGAGCGGCGCCGCGGTTTAGCCGCTTTCCGCGCGGCTCAGCTGTTTCGCGCTGAGCGGCGCCTCGTTCTATCGGCCCCAATCACGCTTTCCGCGCGGCTCAGCTGTTTGGCGCTGAGCGGCGCCTCGTTCTATCGCCCGAACCGCTCAGCTGTTTGGCGGCCCCGGAGAGCGGCGAGCAATCCGGTAGTGAAACCCCCGCCCCAACAGCTGCTCGGTGGGCCGGTTATCGGCGGGCGAGCGATCCGGTCCGGCTCCAAGCCTCCCGTTAGTCCCTGACGCCCCACTCACGAATCCGCCGATCCCGGCTGCCTCTCTCGAGTCCTATCCGCTGCCAGACAAATTTTCGTTCAACTGGAGGAAGAGGGGATTCCCTTTTTTTTTTTTTTTTTTTTTTTAGGTTAAGTTAGTTTGTTCTGAGAGCTGCTTCTCGCACTTCTACCAGGCTTCGAGACTGAGTCAAAACTGGGGTCACGCCCAAAGGAAGGGGTGTGGCCGAAGTTTTTACCCAGTCTGCCAGGCAGGAAGGCCGTCATAGAACCCATCCATTTGGACTCTACAGTCATCCTGCTGGAGAAATGCTTATTCTGCCATAGCAATATTCATGTATCTACATAATAGACTTAGCTATTTCCTTCTTGATATTAATTCAATAAAAGATTTAGAGATAGAAGAATTTTCAGAATCTTTATAGAGATTAAAATTCTCAGGATGCTTTTTGATATGAAATACTTAGATAAAGTATTTCCTGAAATGGTTTTCCATTCCTGTTCACGTTCACTACTACTTCTTACTTGATATTTGTATAATATATACAATGTATCTTCAGAACTACAGCAAAAAATCAATACATATAAAACATCATTTTGCTAAAAATGTAAACAGTTTTGATAACATTTCATTTCTAAATAGATCTATTTAAAAGTCTGTGTAAATGTACAAATAATGGCACTGTAAGGCATATGCACTTTTCTGTCAGTAAGCAAGATTCTTCAGCGTCAGGGGAGTAACATTTAATAAAGGATTGGTCTTGGAAGAATCTGCCTCAGGACTCAATAAGTTTTATTAAGCATTCTTTCTACAATGAAGTCTTCAGTGACCAAGAATATCAGCCTGAAAAAGTCCATTCAGCACCAAAGGCTGAATAGTGCTCAAAAATAAAATTAAACTTCATTGTTTCCTTTCTCAGATCATTTTTCGTGAAACTGACTGACTGACTGAAAGAGATTGTGTCTTCCGACATTGGACATATCTTTACTTATGATTTATATGATGCCGAGTTCTTGTCCAGTCTTAGAAACATCTGCACTTTAAGGGATTAAGACTGTTGTCCTTTCTTTAACAATTCTTAACTGATATCATAGCTCTCATAAGTCATTTGCTGTCTTGACAAGGAAAAAAATAGATATACATTTTTTCAGAGTCTGTATTAGCAAAAAAACAGTGGAAAGTAATGAACTGTACGGATGCTTCAACATATTCTGGGCATACTCAGCACTTCATTTGTGCAGTTCATTAAAACATTTTTCTAGCCTATTAGCCCAGAAATTGGCAATGATGTGCCAATGAGCACCAAAGCACTCACAATCACTTCTCTATGCTCACCATCTTCTTTCACCATCTTACATTTTTTTTAAAGAAAAACTGGCCTTCTGCACAGTTCCAATCCACAGGATGTTTATTCATAATGTTCTTAGAAATGAAAACAATGTATTTTTTTTTTGTTTGAAAATGTGTCCACCTACTCATAAGGGTAAAGGTAAGCTGGGGAATCACAAGAAATAATAAGTAGAAGGAGGGAAAAAATCACCATTTGCTTTCTCTGGCTTTAAGGTTTCCATGACCACCGTTGCTGTTAGTCCATAAATATATAACATCATGGCAACCATTCTTCAAAAACATCCTCAAAAATCCCAAATATTCCTGTCAATGCACAAAAAAGGTTGCCTACTGATAAACACTATCACTCCCCATGATGGTACCCTATGGATTTCTAGCATTTCCAGCAATTGCCAGCTAAAGGAAGATAAATAGAATCCCACAAACCTGGGGGAATCATCAATTTGAGGAAACTGAATTTATTCATTGCTTCAGTAAAGGCTAGAAGGAATGCAGTACTTATTGGGAATGCAGCTCTATGCAATATATGTGCATCTATTTGTTTTCATCCAGTAAAAAAAGATAAAGATAAGTTGGTACCTAATGGCTACATGGGAAAGGTCCATGATTTTTTTCTTGGCAACATCAAAGAGTGGTTTGCCATTTGCTTTTACAATAACTGTGCTCCCTGTGAAACTGTCTAAAAGCTCTAAACACAATATCCATTAGGGCTGGTCTTTCTGTTATTATTTGATATAGTTACTGAAGCTTTATTGATTTACTGTCAAAACCAAGGAATGAACAAAATGACAGATTGTGTATGAAAAAAATGCATTGAAAATACAGGTCTATTTCTTACCATAGCATTAAACAGCCTGCATGGGCATCTTGGTCATCATAAACGTTGTGTTACAATAAACAGGAGTCATGATTGAAAAGAATTTAGCAAGCTTTCTTTGAATTTCAGATGACCAGGTAACTAAAATGAGAGTACTCTCAGTGACTATGCTATAGCTTAATAAAGGCATTAATAGAATCATCAAGGCATTTACAAAGACAGTGTTTCCTTTAACAAACAGGGGCAAATTTGGTCTTGCACAGGAATGCTGCTAAATCTTCTTTCCAGCAGCACAGAGAACAAAGCATTAAAATGAACAAGGGCAAGAGGTCTCTTGAGAGCTGATCAAAGATATTAGGTAGATATTTGGCATAGGAGAAGGGTCTTTCAAACAGGGAAAAGTTGAACCAATACTGAATATTATTGTCATGTGCCTATTGCTTCAGCTGTAACAAAGCTTTCTCAAAGTTAAATAAGATCCAAGTGTTGAGCTGACAACCTATAGAATTTTAGATGTAGGTCACCAACTACCTTCCATGATGACATCTTGCAAACTGCTAGCAAAACCAAATCTGAACCCAAATTTCAGCAAGGTTTCATTTGAATCTCTACAGCAGTCAGGTCAAACTCGCGACGTCACATGACGTCGCACGACGTATTGGAACTTTTTTGCCATTGCCGGCAATGGGGTGGGCACAGCTTTGGTATGATGAAACCGGCCCGCAGGCCGGCAGTTTGACACCCCTGCTCTACAGCATGGGTATCTGCAGGAGCTTGCTGCTTTCATCAGCAGCTGCTTTTCATCATGATCTGCCCCTTTTGAATGTACATGTAGCATGTCTTGCTTCACAATGTTATAATGCTATTTTCATCATTGGCTCCTCCTGCTCTGTAGATGCTGCTGCTTTACAGCAATAAAATCAATTTCCAATCTCAGAAACATATCAGAAATATGAATTTGGATTCTGTAGCTTCAAAACAACAGAGATAATAAAATATCAAATCTTCTCACCAGATAATAGATGCCCTTGCTCTAGATATTTTTGGCAATGACCGTTACCAAGTTTGGTGCACTGTAGGATAGCTTTTGAGAATTTGTGAGCCTTGGTAAAATGACAGCCTTTTGTTGTTCTTTCCAGATGTTTGAAAAGAAACATCTAGATATTTAAATACACTAGTCAGTACTAAAATTGCTGATGTTCCAGGTGAGAAGACAGATGATAGGTCTTTTGGGGAAAGCGATTATTTTAGTTTTATCATAGTTAACAATCAGTCTTTCCTCTCTTCAACAGAAACAAGCCTTGAAGACTCAATCTCAGCCCAACTTTGTGAGAACAATTACAGCTGCACCAACAGACAAGAGAACCAAAACAGGTCTATTGATCAGTTCAGGGTGATAAAACTCATGAACCATGACTTGCTTCACAGAATTAATTTAAAGCTGAAAAGAGAAGAGTGACAACATGTCCTGGCTTCACCCTCTGAATGGAGAGTAGCATGCCAGACAAATTTTATTGCATTCTTTGACAAAGTGTCAAAATTAGTGGACATAGTATACTTAGATTTCAGTAAGGTATTTGACAAAGTAGACCGCAAGCTACTATTTGATTTGATAGAAAAATGTGGGCTAGACAGCATCACCATGAGATGGATTTGTAACTGGCTGACCAACCACACTCAATGCATAATCCTTAATAGAACTGTATCTACACTGAGGGAAGTATGCAGTCAGGTACCCCAAGGTTTTTGCAGACGACATCAAGCTGACAGGAATATCCAATACTCAAGACAGCTCATGATACAGAAGGATTTTGACAGGCTTGAACACTTGCCCTTTCTAACAAAATGATGAGAAAAAATTCTACATTTAGGCAAGAAAAACCAAATGCACAGGTACAGGTATAGGTGGTACCTGGCTCAATAGTGGACAATCACTTAAATGTGAACCAGCAGGGTGCTGCAGCTGCCAAAAAAGCCAACATAGTCCTAGACTGCATTAACAGAAGAACAGAATTAAGATCATGTGAAGTGTTAATAACACTTTATAATGCCTTGGTAAGACCACACTTGGAATAGTGCATCCGGCTTTGATCAACACAATGTAAAAAAAATGTTGAGACTCTAGAAAAAATGCAGAGAAGAACAACAAAGATGATTATGGGACTGGAGGCTAAAACATACGAAGAATAATTGCAGGAATTGGGTATGTCTAGTTTAATGGGGAAAAAAAGGACTAGAGGTGACATGATAGCAGTGTTCCAATATCTAAGGGGCTGTCACAAAGAAGGGGTGGTCAACCTATTCTCCAAGGCACTTGAAGGCAGGATAAGAAGCAATGAATGGAAACTAATCAGGGAGAGAACCAACCTAGAACTAAGGAGAAATTTCCTGACAATTAAAACAATCAGTGGAATGACTTCCCTTTAGAAATGTGAGTGTGCCAATGTTGGAGGTTTTTTAGAAGAGATTGGACAACCAATTGTCTGAAATGGTATAGGGTTGTCACAAAAATTGTTCTATGTTGCCTGAAAATACTGAAGGATATTTGCATTGCCTTCCTTATGTAAATGCAAACCAATATTTACAATTCATACTTGTACTCACAAAAGCATTAGTTTAGGAATCTGGCGTTTGCCCATGGCAATAAAAACTCCAGATCTCAAGATCAAAATTATTCTATCATATTGTTTGGCTTGTTGTCACAGTTACTATTTAATGTGGAGGAAGTAACAGAAATATTATTCACCTATTGTGCATCTGATGATGGATATGTTCCTAGGGCTGAATAAATCGTGATATAGCAAGAGCTGTAAACTTTCATTCTACATCTTTTAAAAAGCCATTGTATAAAAAAGTTTCAAACATCTGAAATTACATTAAAATGCTGCACAGTGGGATGAAAGGGGTTCTTGAAAGTGAGGTCATCTATCAAACTATATAAACGTGATCTGAACTGTTAAACATATCTTTGACACATTCACATAGGGGGGGGGAGGAGGAATGACAGAATAGAAAACAGAATGTTTTTGAAGATGCTTAATTGCTTCCAGACATACAAGATTACAACATCCATTATCCCCCATAGCAAAATTGTTTGCTGTTACCATACCTGTGGACCAGCAAATATAATGGGACTCTAATCCCCATCATAAGCATGGCTGGTAGTCTTCAATGACTAGCTAAAGACAAAAAGTGTAGTCACCTAGTGTGTGTGCAACACTGCCATTGGCAATCCTGCAATTTTCTTCCTTTCTTTCTTCTTAGCATTCAACATATTAAATCTGGTTTCCCAGTCCTTAAAGATATTTACATTTCTGACTTCCACAGCATAGAATTCTTCCTCTTCCAAGTTGGTAATGATATTTTGACTTTTGTTGGACATATGAGGATGATGGCCAGTTAACTTGAATGCTTCATTCATCTCATTAAATTTGTTACTACCCATTTCAGTAGTCTCACTGCAGCTTATAAAATCCAGTACAGATAGTTCTTGCTGATTAACTGCCTTGTTTAGTGACATTCAAAGTTTCAACAAAGTTTTTTTAAAAACCTTTATGACCAGTTCTCACATTTTCAACTGTTGCAGTGTCCCAGGGTCACACGATCACTTCACAACTGGCTTTCAAATTGCAAATTGTAGTCATGGAATGTCTTGTTTAGCAACTGCAGTGTATAGCAACAGAGTTGCTGGCTCAAATTGTGGTTGGTAAGCGAGGAGTACTTGAATACAACTAAAATGGTTAAAAACATACAAAATAAGTATGCTTATTCGTTTACCTGTATACGTTTATACAGTAAAAAGTGTCTCTCAGGCTTTAGATTACTGCATTATGGAAATGTAATCCCCAGAGTCTTAAGATATCTAGAATTATGTAACACTTTCAAGGAAATGTTTTGTATTGTTCTTAGGTAGGTAAAGTCTATTACTCAATTATTCCTGGCTGTGCATACTCTCTAATTAACATGCCAGTGTGAATTGCACTGCTTCTCTCTCTTTCTCTGACCTCTTTAAAAGATTTTTTGACGTTTCTTTTTCGTTTTGTTTTAACTTTGTACTCTGCTGTATTTCTCTATTGGTTTTTTTAGGGGCTGAAAGCCTCTTTTTTTCCCAAAAAAATAACATTCAGTTTTATTTTAAAAAAATGTTTTGCTTCCGGATTTATTTAAAGTCTGGTGCTTTTAGCTGCCACCATATTTAAGCTCTTAACTTTCTCTCCGAAATGGTTGGTGTATGAACATCGCTCTGAAGAAATCTGAAAAAGGCACTTCTGAGAAAATCAACTATTTCAAGACTGGTAAGAGACACTACAAGTTGGAGTTACAAAGAAAATTTCTTCTTTAAATTGTAACAGCAGCAAGGCAGAAAGTTGGCTCATCAATGGATTTACTTCAATTAACAATTCTACATATCTTACTCTTCCTTATTAAAAAAGAAAAGTCTAAAGTCCCTGCTCAGCTGCGCAGCTGATCCGTCTGTTTTAGACGATTCAGCTAGCCGATTTGGATAGCGGAGGTTGGGGTTTAGGTGAGGGAAGAAATTAGGGACTTCACCCCTTTCTAACAAGGGTGGTGTTCCCTTTTGGGAATCTGAATCCCAGACTCCTGAAATTTAGAATTTGTATAGTTTAGAATAGCTCAATTAAATTGATTCCAATTACTTTCTGGCTAAGACTCTCAGCTACTGGAAAATAATCCACCAATGGGAGAGAGACTGTACCTGCCTAGGAGCCAAAATTGCACGGCTGGTCGCTGGGCGAGATCAGTCAAGACTGGGAATGTCGTGGTCCAGGACGGGCGTGGCAACTTTGGCTGACTGATCTGATTGGGCAGGAATACAGTCTCAACCCATTGGTGGATTATCCATCTCTAGTGCTGGAAAACAGCAAAATGCTTGCTGAGGCTGAAAACACACATTTTCCGGATTGCACTAGAGTCTATGTTATGCTCGCACACTTGGGAATCTATTTGTTAATGACTCAGATTTATTCCCTCAATTTATTAACAACCAGGAAGCTCAGGGAAAGGGGCATGTATTAATACACGTGTGTTTCCTCCCCCCCTTTTTTCCCCTTCCTCCTGGAAGGCCTCATTTCCAGGGCCAGCCTATTGTATGATTTAAATACTAGGGCAGGGCTTTTCAACCAATGGTACAGGTACCACCTGTGGTACATTGGCACCTGGCAGGTGGTATGTGACCATCTTAGAAAAGTGGTAGCGGGGGAGGGGAATGGGCTGAACCGGTGGCAGCACCGCACAAGCCTGAGCGAGAGATGGCTGGAGCTGCAGGGCTATCAGGGCTCAGCGGAAGCGCCAGGATCAGCGCCAGGCTCCAGCTGGAGCTCGGCGCTGATCCTGGTGCTTCTGCTAAGCCAGTGGTTCTCAACCTGTGGGTCGGGACCCCATTTGGGGTCGAATGACCATTTCACGGGGGTCGCCAAATCATGCTGTCCGCCATTTTTTTCCCTTTTCCCTAGCTGTCCTATTCCCTCTTATTGGTGGCCACACCCACTTGGGGGTCACCACAACATGGGGAACTGTATTATGGGGTCACGGCATTAGAAAGGTTGAGGATCACTGTGCTAAGCCCTGAAGAAGCACCAATCAGCTGGAAAGCAGCACTATTCCTAGTGCTTCTGCTGAGCCCAGAAAAAGCGCTGATCAGCTGGAATTGTGCGGCTTCTCCAGGGTCTTGTGATTTACATTCAGATGCTTGGCAACTGATTCATATTTATGATGGTCACAGTGTCCCAGGGTCATGCGAAGTGACCAAAACCTGCTGCAACCACCCAGCAGACAGGGGGAATAAAAACCAAACACCCCTCCACCCCACCCCTGCTGCCAATCCTCAACAGAAATGCTCACAACAATGAAAACCTCGGACAGGAGGAAGAGAGCTGCTGGGTGGGCAGCAGGTATCTTGCTCGGCTGTGGCACTTTTTTCAGTGCCATTGTAACTTCAAACAGTCACTAAGCGAACTGTTGTAAGTCGAGGACTACCTGTACTTTATCACTTTTTTCCTTTTTTTTGGTCATCAAGTTTTTGACACCTTGCTAGGCAACTGGTAGTACTCGGATGTTGCCATATCCTAAAAGTGGTACAATGGGTGAAAAGGTTGAAAAGCCCTGTACTAGGGTAACCTTGCTGGCATACATGCTGTTAATTCTAACCCTTAGCCTTTTCTTTGGTCCTGTTTGCTGGCAGTTTAGTGCTGAAATGGCAAGACATCCCTCTGGAAACCTGTTTAAAGATACAGCTTTCTTTCTTTCTTTCTTTCTTTCTTTCTTTCTTTCTTTCTTTCTTTCTTTCTTTCTTTCTTTCTTTCTTTCCATCCATCCTCATCTAAGCAACTCTGTTCTGCAACCTACCCCTCCCTACTGAAGTCTCTTTTTGATTATTTTTTTCCTGTGAGATGGGACAAAATATTTATTTCTGTTTTCAGGAAAATAGAAATAACAACTCCCCTACCCCAATTAAATACCACACCTGAAATAAAAGCCCCATTTCTAAAACTTGCTTTGTAATTTGGAGCAATAACTAGTGTCAACAATGAATACATTGTATCATTCCATAATATAGTAACACTGAAGTAGGCAATTAGACAAATATAACTGGAGAGTTTTTATTAATTTTGAAAAACATTACTATGACCATTATAAAAGCGACATGATGTTCCTAGTTTTATTTTTTATGGCTTATTTGCTCTTTTTCTTTTGTACAAAATGCTGCTTTCAGAATAATTGTAATCCACTTTGGAATCTTAGGAAAACAGATATAAATCTATAAAATGAACCAATTAAATTTATCAAAATGCTATAGGAATTTTAATATCTATGTTATGGCCAGACCTTCAGTTTTCAGCTCACTGATAAACATCCCAAATAAAATACTGTACATCTATTTTTTGCCATTACGTCAATTGCTAAAGGCAGCTTTATCTGGAGAAGCTTATATCCTGTGACAATATTTATAACACTATCAAACACCCACATCTGCCTATCCCAGGTCTTTGGGAAGGATTCCATAGGCAGACAAAAATGCCAAATCCAACCTGAACATCTGGCGGACTGTGTAACAAACCATAGCAACAACCAACAGTAAGATAAAGTAATAACAATGGTGCCTTGGAATATCTGCAAGAAAAAGCTCTTGACTGTAAGCAAGAACCAATAGGACCACAAAATAGACGAAATAAAACAAAGGCACTTAAGTGCCCAGGGATTTTAGAATTCATATAGACAAGCACCTGTGATGTAACATCCCAGACCAACAAACAGTTAATCCATAAAACACGCCTAATTGGGAGCAACAGGCTTTGACTCAACCTTAGTCAGACTGAATAGCTTTGGGTTTTAGGACCTTCTGGTTCTGGGAACCTTCTTTCTAACTCTGGTTCTAGATGGGGTTGCACTACCCCAGTCAGATCCTATGTGCAATTCTGGGGCCCTCATGAACTATGGCTCCTACTCAAGGAGAAGATGGAAGCTGTGGTTGGGAGGGCCTTTGCACAGCTTTGTGTCATGCACTGGTGGGGCCTGTTCATGGACTGGGAGGACCTGCTCATAGTTACTCATGTCCTATTGACCTCCTGATTGGATTATTGCAATGCACTCTACATGGGGCTACCCTTGAAAGTATTCAGATGCATCAACTAGTGCAAAATACAGCAATATAAGCAATTATGGGTGCTGATCGCTTAGCACATGTGATACTCTGTTCCATAAACTGCATTGACTGCTCATATACTTCTAGGTGGAACTCATAGGGTTGATGGTTATCTTTTAGGCTCTTCATGGCTTGGGGTCAGATTACTTATGGGACTGTTTCTCCCTATGGTGTCTACCTAGCTGGCAGGAGAGATGTGTTCCATGTCCCATCAACCAGAGGGCTTCATTTAGCAGCATCTACCGTAGGAAGTGAGACTTTTCTGCTATAGTGCTTATCCTTTGGAATATCATTCCCCGAGATTAAATTTGCCCCAAACTTGCTGGTCTTCCAGCAGCCATTAAAAACATGGCTTTGCAATCTAGTTTGGGGTTCTGGCAATACAAGGTGAGCCCATCTTACAGGTGAATTAAATGTGGAATGTTGTGAATGTTCTTGGTGTTCTTTTTTTAAAACTGTGGTTGTTTTATCCTGATTTTATTTTGCTTTTCATTGTTAACCAAGTCACGCTACAAGATGGGTGGCTTGTATATATTTATTAAACAAACAAACCAATACAATCTCTCAGAGCAACAGTAGTCATGGCCAAAGTTACAATTCAAGAATTTCCAATGTGTAGTATACTTTAAGTGCAATATTTATATAAAGGCATACTATGGCAACAAAATTCTAGTCCATTTTTCTCAGTTTTTTGATGCAAAAGGAAGGAAACCTATCTCCTTTATGAAGGCGGGACAGTCTGCATTTGTTGACTGTTTTGATAACTGACTGGATTGGACTAGACTAGACTAGACTAGACTAATAACTTTATTGTCACTTTTTATGTACACTAATCGGCATACATTAAAATGAAATTTTGTTGTATTCAGCTCTCAAAGGATCACCACCTCTGATATATACTACATAAATATAACAAAAATAAATACATACAGAATTATGCAAATACCCACATATATTATATGACACAGAAAAACAACAGTCTAGTTCAGGTTATATATACATTTGCATGATGAGAAAAACAAATCTTGCATGTTTCCCAGGCAGATGGCATAGGGAACAAAGGTATTACAGAATTGGGCAGTCCTGCTAGAAATACTTCGAAACCTCCTCCAAAAGGGGAGCAACAAAAACAGACTGTAAAATGGGTGTGCGAGGTCTCTAGCAATGCTTTGCGCTCTAACCACATAGAGCTTATAAGCAGCATCCTGAATACCAGCGAGTGAGCTTCCTATGATCTTCTTGGCTGTCCTTACCATTCTCTGTATGGAGTTTCTTATCAGTAAGAGAAATTACTCTCAAGGGGGAGTTACTCATGTATTATATAGAGAACCAATTCCTCCTGAAGATTCAAGACATCTTTTTTTTTTTCTTCTAAGAAGTGACTTTGGACTGCTGTTACTATCTTTCAATATATGGAATAGTGAAAACACTCTGATCAATAAAGTTACATTAAACATGGGTAGAAATCCCAAGCCAAGGTCTTCCAGATATGCTTGGATGTATGTTTCTCAGTCTAGTACCTTGAACATATGTTGTAATCCTTGTTTGGTAGACATTCAAGGATACATTTTTTTTGTCTCATAGTATCTGTAGAGGACAAATTGGAAAGACTGATGTGACATATGTGTAAAGGCAAGCGAGTCAAGAGTGACTGCTGGTGATTTCAAAAACATCCATGTTGTGTTCTTGGCAACCACTTCTTGTACTGGAGGAAGTCAGCCATCATTTTGCATAAAATTTGAACGTGATTCTGAATTTTTTGGAAATCATTTTGTGAAATCTTTATATTGACCCTTATTTACTATTTTTCAGATTTTATTTTCATATATTATTAAATAAGATGTTATCATTTTAATATTCAGAACATACAACATTCTGATTTACCAACGGAGAATAAGAACTACATCCTTGAGCATAGAAGAAAGCTGTACATCATAGCATATTTAAGATACAACCGAAATGGTATAGGGTTTCCGGCCTGAGCAGGGGGTTGGACTAGATGATCTCCAAGGTCCCTTCCAACATTATTATTATTATTATTATTATTATTATTATTATTATTATTATTATTATTACCCTTAATTCAACTCTTGTGTCCAAATTGAAATATAGATATTACACTGCAAAATACTCAACATATTACCTTTGCCAAATGTGTAGTGGTAGGGAACAAATGGCACATTTTGGTTCAAATTTAATCTTCATGAAATATATGGCAAAAATCTATTCTAGCAGCTGTATTTCAATATGAAAATCTTGAATACTGAAGCATTGCAATTTTAATATTTGTAGCAAAAATAAAGAAATCAGAGTCAGTTACTAATAAATGCCAGTAAAATTCTCTACTCATATTGTTGGCTATAATGAAAAAAATATATTAATCTTGCTGTGTTTCTGTAATTCAGATCATCTAAACTGTCTGTGTCTTCTCCCTAGCTAGCTCATAATGCCAGTAATTCAATTTTTTATTAGGACCTGAAAGAAACGACTTAAGTAGCATGTGTGTTGTAGCCAACAGGGCTTTTATATGTTTGCAGAAAATACAAGGGAGGGTCCCAATTTTTGCTATTACCCCCAAATCCTTCCTCCAAACACTGCTCTTAAATGTAGAAGAAAGTATGGAGAATGGAAGGAACGGTTTCAGCATGGAAGGAGCAGAAATGCTTTCTCTAAGGCAGTGTTTCCCAAACTTGACAATTTTAAGGCATGTGGACTTCAACTCGCAGAATTCTGGGAGTTGAAGTCCACATGCCTTAAAATTGTCAAGTTTGGGAAACACTGCTCTAAGGCAAAGGCACTACGAGATATAATTGCATTTGGCTAATTTCAAGAACAAGAAATGTGCAATAAGAAAGCAATAGTAAACAAAAGCAAACAGGAGTTCTAAACTAAGTGCATAATTCTTTTTTTTCCAAGAGATTAATTTCAAAAGCTGTTTTTAGCCAATAATGTGGATAATTTACAATCACTGTCATGAGAATCCAGCTTGTAAGAAAACCAACAGTATAAATATAGATAGAAGTTTGTTTTTTTTCTGGTTCTGAACATTAACTTTTAAACAAAAAATGAAAGTAAAGCCACCAGGGATGGTTACAGAGGAAACACAGTATGTTTAGTCTTGAAAAAAGATGCCTGAGGGGGCATAATAGCAACATATTTCAGGCATTGGAAGCATTATCACACAAAAGAAAGTCAAGCCCTGTACTTTATCACCAGAGGGCAAAATACTGGAAGACAGGAAGTTTTGTTCAGCTGAACTTAACAATAGTAGCAATCTTGAAGGAACGGTAGGTTTCCCTTGACTGGGAATGACAGAGAGGTCTTAATTTGGATTCCTATTCTGATTAGGGCATCGGATTCAACAATATCAAAGGCTTTTCCAACATATGGTCTGTTTCAGACTTCTTAGGAGATGCCTCTACAAAAATCTCTATACTTCCCAAAACCAAGTGAGATATTTTAAGCAGCACTTAAAGTTGATAACTACAAGCAGCACTTTTCTCTTGAAAATAACATACACCGTTCCAAAAGTGGCTTATAAAAAAGGTTTATTAAATCATTGGTGTACTTTTTGTTCTGAGGACATGAAGTCTGCACGTGCGCACACACACAATCGAAATACCATAAATCAACACCCAAACAGAATTTCATTTAAGCTCTTTGAGAACATCTATTATGAAGTAGGAAATGATTTAAAAAAGAAACGAATGATGTATGGCCACAATCAAATAAAAAAATATTTTAAAGAGAAAATAGCCATCTTGAAAGCTAACATTTCCCCCCCCTTCCTGCAATCCACAGGGAAAAATATTGTGGCTTTTACATATTCAAGGGCAGTGGGGTAAAGGTTAGGAATATCTTCACATTCTGCTGGAACCATCTGTCTTCCTGACATATAAAGTACTAAAATAGTTACTCTATGCTGTCATGTTAACTATGTATATTAAAGGAAACCTTACTAGCAACTTTGGAATTTGGACCACTGGAAAGTAATTGTGATGTGAAGTGTGGTTTGCAGAAAGAACAGGGATTCAAAGGGAAACAAAACAACTGAGACATATGCTATCCACCCAAAAATATACTCAGCTCTCTCTGCTACATCTGATTCTTTTTTTTCTCTTCTAATTGCACTTTTTATGATTTTATTCATAAAAGGGTTTGTTATAACTGTGCCTGACCAATTTTTTGCAATCTGATTAAAATAAACACTGATTATTTTCATTTGTTCTTCCCCTCCTACCCAATGTTAATGAAGCATTACTTTACAGCACGGGTGTCAAACTCTCCACGTCAAGTGATGTCACGCCATACGTGACTTTTTTTGCATTGCCCGAGCTGGAGTGGTGTGGCCTCCGTATGATGCAACTGGCCTGCGGGCAGGCAGTTTGACACCCCTGCTTTACAGCCTTCAACCTCCTGCAACTAGCCCAGTGTTTCTCAACCTTGACAATTTTAAGGCATGTGGACTTCAACTCCAGAATTCCACAGCCAGCAATGCTGACTGTGGAATTCTGGGAGTTGAAGTCCACATGCCTTAAAATTGTCAAGGTTGAGAAACACTGATTAGCCATTTAGCAACCAGATCTAATCAGTGACTGTACGCTGTAAATCATAGTCCTTGATTTACAACCATAATGAATCCTGTCCATCACAGTGATAAGACCTGATGGTTATAAATCATGTCAACCACGGCAGACGCAATTTTATGACCTTTTTTGCAGTGATAATTAAACAAACGAATGGTTTGCTATGGGATGGTTTTGCCAAAAAAACCCCCCAGCATTTACTTCCGTTTTTTGGCAAAATCATCATAAAATGCAGTCATATGACTGTGGAATGCTGAAAATAGCTGTAAATGCAGGCTTGTTGCCAAGTGTCTGAATTTTGGTCACATGACCGTGAGGGAAGTAGCTGTCAGAACTTTGGAATTGGATCGTAAGTACCCCCTGGGAAGGCCCACTGTAACTTCAAATGTCATAAGTTGAGGACTACCTGTTTGAAGGTTAAAAAAATCTAAAAGTTGAATTGATGTAATGGGCTATGTTGCTAAGCATGTTCATCTTTTGTGAGCCTGTATAGGGTTGGGAATAATTTTCCAGTCTTAAGTGAGGTCCAAACTGAATATGAGATTTAGAATTCAGATCTTATTTATGTGTTGCTGCTGCTAGGTCTTACTCTTCGGTGACTATTTTCTCAATTGTGGCTCATCCAGCTCTCTGAGGAACCATTTGGGAAGATCTCATCAATGTTTTGGCAGTGGTGTTGGGATTAGAGAGCGGGTCTGTGCTGTAGAAAACTTGGAAGCCAGGTAACAATTTCTTTGGATTGCAAACAACATTGTTCTTTTTATGTGTGAACGAAGACATATTTTTATAACATGCATCTAGTGGAACATTTTATCCTGTTAAATTTGAACAACATCCATGCAAAAGTAATATTGCTTGAATCTTGGCATTTCTGACATGAACATTGATTCTGAATGTTTAAATATAAATGCATACACCTTACTGGACAAAAAGGAACCCTTTCATCTTTTCAAAGTAGTAATCATGGCGGAATCATAGGCAACTGACAAAAACTGTCCATTTCCACTGCTGACATAAGTAGAATCTAAAAATACAAGCCCATCAGATTATAGATTTCTACTTTCCTAATTGATGGTTACATGATAACTAACTTGCTTCATATGTAATGCTATAGTTGAAAGTGATGTCAAACTAGGCAGTTCACTAGTAAAATGTATAGTATAAAATGTAAAATGAATATAGCAGTTCACTTGCTTACCAACTACTGTTATCTCTGAAGTGGAGAAAACACTATTCAATGCAGCAGCTCTATACTTCTGTAACTACAGCTGCTGCAAATTATTTAGTCAGTTTACACCAGTGTTTCTCAACCTTGACAATTTTAAGGCATGTGGACTTCAACTCCCAGAATTCCACAGCCAGCGTTGCTGGCTGTGGAATTCTGGGAGTTGAAGTCCACATGCCTTAAAATTATCAAGGTTGAGAAACACTGGTTTACACAAATGTCGGGACTATGAAAAGTCCTCAACATAAAATCATTCGTTTAGTAACCATAACAGCACTGAACAAAGTGACCTATGACCATTTTTCACATTGCAAGCATCCCCTTGCCCCTCTGATCAAAATTCGGGCACTTGGCAACTGGCATGTATTTATGGCAGTTGCTCTGTTCCAGGGTCATGTGATCGCCATTTATAGCCTTCCCAGCTGGCTTTGAACAAACAGAGTCAATGGGAGGGGGAGCCAGATTTGCTTAATGACCAGAGTTGTTATTCAATTAACCACTGCGGTGATTCACTTAACTATGTAAAATGGGGCAAAACTCATTTGCTTAGCAATGGAAATTTTGGTCTCAATTGTGGTCATAAGTTGAGGACTATGTATAATTCATTTATGGAACATAAAGATGTCCAAAAATATTGAAAAGAGGAGAGAGAATGCGTTAGTTAACAATTAGTGTTGGATCAGAGCATGGGAAAAGTGGAGCTCATCAGCCACATCTGGAATCACTTCCCAACCCACCTTTTAATGTTGTTGTTTTTTCCCTATGGACGGTTGCTATGAGCATCCCAGTTAGGAGCTCTGTTCCAAGCAAATATAGTACTTGCATTGTAGCAGGAGCTCCAGGCTCATTCATTCAAGTTCTTTTCAGAAAGTTATTCAGCAAGGAGGCTATCCAAAATAAATAATAATATCCACAAGCAGCTATTTACAGGAAATAACATACTTACCATAGTTCCTTTTCAAAAAATGAAACGGAAATTGTATTGCCAAGCAGTTAACGGTGATAATATTTTTTGCCATTATCAATAATATCTAGACTATACTTTTCTGTTGTTTTTCTAATCATTTATTATACACATTTACAATTAATTTTTCTTCAATTTATTTTATCTCCATTGCTCCATGAAGAATTTACTGAGTTTCCATGATGGCTTTGCTATCAAAATGTATCTATGTATTTATTTATTTAAAGAACATATATGGCTGCCTAGATCATATAATGACTATAGGCAACTTGCAACAATCATAAAAACATTACTAAAAACAAAAATACCCTTCCCCACCAGGGACCAAATCAATGTACTAGATCAAGCCCCATCCTAGCCTAATGCTTGGGGGAAGAACCAGGTCTTCAGTGTCTTCCAGAAGGCTAAAAGAATAATGATTCTTTGCATCTCAGGTGGGAGGTTATTCAAAGGGTTGAGGCAACCATCACCAAGACCCTACCAAAGAGGTAGCATTTAAGAGAGAAGACCTGGAGTGCACCAAATTTTGGAGAAATAACAATTATTATTTTTATTTAACATGAATTCTGATTATTTATTTAATGATATTGTGTAAAATATCATTGGCTTTGTAAAAATTATTTTTATTACCATCCTTCTTTTCCTGATTTTTTGTTTTGTATCAGTTTTGAATAACACTGTTTAAAATAAATAATTCATTAACGTTAGAAGAACATTCCTTCTTCATATTGATGATATGTGCAAAGCAAATACTTAGCAAGTTGTTATGAAGTTTCTGCTGAAGGTAATACTGTGACTCCAAAGCCTAAATGAAGAATCAAGCAGCAAGGTTGAGTCTGTCCTCCAATCATAGGAAAGATAGTCCGTCCATGATCCATGCATTTGGGGAAAATGAGATTGATGGAAGTTTAGGTAAGAAATTAAGGAAACCGTGCCTATGCTACAGATGGCTCAGAGGTTTGCTTGACATAAACTATAACAAAGAGGAAACTCTGCTAAAAATATCATGCTAGGAAAATATAATCAATGTGAAGATGAATGAATATATGTGACAGCATTGACATACATAGAAAAGAAAAAATCTTGTTAGCTAAGAACAGTTTTGCAGGCTTATTTACAAGGCTACATTAAACACAATTTAAAAACATTAAATTAACACTTTTGTAAACATACAGACACAACAAACCTGGATTTCTGAACAACATTCCTTGCTCATGCTTAAAATGAAGATTAAGGACAGCTTAGACTTCACTGTTCATCGTGGATCATACGATCACACATGATACTTGAGCCGAGTTCAACCCTTTCTACAAACAAACACTTGATGTTTTTCAGCATTCTGAAAAATCATACTACGGCTTATTTTCTGGTTGAGTCTTAGTTTTGGGGAAATAGGGTATCTCAAACTCTGATCTGAATCTCAATTGTATAGCCCATAGTTTTTGCAGACTATAGTTAGGTTTTGCATCCTAATAGACAAGTAAGTAATCATTTAACTAGCTACTAGAGCAGTGGCTCTCAACCTGTGGGTCGGACCCCATTTGGGGTCGAACGACCATTTCACGGGAGTCGCCAAACAACGCAGTCCGCCACTTTTTCCCCTTTTCCTTAGCTGTGCTACTCCCTTTTATTCTATTGGCTTTTGAAAGGAATTGTCCAGGCTGTCTCTGCCCTGCTGAGCCCACCAAAAGTCCCATTCTGCAAACGGTGCTGCACCAGTTGGGTAGTCCTCGACTTACGACCGGTTGGGGGTTGCGGCATTAAAAAGGTTGAGAACCACTGTACTAGAGTAAACTATGTTTTGATATCACAACCAACCTTCTTGTAATTTCAAAAAAGCAGGGAGGAAAAGTTTGATAATTAGTTTGATTTATATCCTGCTTGAGCAAAGAATGCAAATAAATTTTGGATGCAATTATAATATATCAGTAATTATTAAGGATTGGAATTCTTGCTCTTACTTTTTCTGTAATCTGTTTGAAAGTCTCAGGGCTCTGTGAGAAATATTAATATTTTCATATGAGCTTACCCAATTCACACTTTTCCATGAAATTTGTACTTCTTAAGTGGATACACATTTACAAAATAACCATGGAAGATTTTTTATATATATTTACTGTGAGACTATTATATGCAGAAAAATGGAAAGACACTGAAAATACCTACATCTGAGGACTGGTTGATAAAAACAACAGAACTAGGAGAAATGGCAAAATGTCTTGTTTGATTAGAGAAAGATCAATAATTGCATTTATTAGTGACTTTAAACCTTTTATGAACTTTCTGATGAAAACAGAGGGTTGTGGGTTTGAAAATTAAGGAAACTTAACAGAAATGAAGGAAATTATGATGTAACCTTAGAGAGAGAGGATAAAATATAAATGTATTTGGAAGCACTTCTTTAGAATCTATTCCTTTCCTATTTCTTTTTCACTTTCTTATTATTTTCCTTTATTCAGTAAAAAAAAAAAGAAATATGTACATTAGGCAAATTCAAAAGAGTATTATTAGTGCTTTTAAGTGATGTAATTTCAACAGTTGACCTGATATGATTTGACTGAATTGATAAATGCCAAAATGAAAAAAAGCAATGATTCTGTGTGCCTCAGCTATCTTTTTAAATTGCCTTATCCTCTCCTCTTTTCTCTAATGAAAATCCCAACCCTGTATATAGAAATATTGCTTTTAAATTATACTAAAATGGGAGGATCCAATTCTTACTGAAATAACCTGGGTTTGAGTGATTAATCATACTCTTAAAATGATTATCTTACAGATAGACTTGAGTCAAACTGGGCAATATGGATTCTTCTTAGCAACAGCAAAAGGTGGTTTAAGCTTGTTCTTTTGTAAGATTTGTTTCCCATTCTTTTTATTTTCAGCCAGACTTTGTCTAGTTTCAAAGCCCAGACAGAGCTGGTCAAGTGCTGTCATCTACAGAGGTATCATTAACTACACAATTAGTAACATTTTGCTCATTTTACAAAGGCAGATGTTAGTATTATCAAGCAGGCAAAGGAATGCAAGAAATATATAATCATTTGATGGAAACATAGTCATTCTTATAGTTTTGTACAAATTACACATCATACTATTAGGTAACATACAGTTGATCTTCTCAGAGTCTTTTATTTTTCTTGGGGGAAAAAAAGAACTTGAAAGGAAGTAGACGAAATCCTAATTTAAGTCAGGTCTATCATATACAAACAGGGGAGATTTTCCATTAATGTTTCTTTTCCAGAATTACATGGATCTTATTTTTCCACAAAAGGCCTCCAGTTTTGTTACTGTGGTTGTTTTCAACTTTGCATTAAGGACGTTCAGTTAATTTTGGAAAGAGAGAAACACTATGGGATGAAAATTCAAGCCAAGTGATACTCTGCCTATTTATCATAAATTAATCAAGCAAATTAGCTGCATTTTACAAAGTTAATAAAGCATACAATCTTATCGGAATCAAAATTAGTTCTCTAGATTTCAACAGGTGCTCTAAGCATAGGTAAATTTACAGCCAAATAATTGTTTTTAGTAAAAATGATGAACATCCTGTTTCCATTATTTTATGTGTTCTCATGCTCCTCAAATAATAATTACAATGATATGCACCATCATGAAAGCTCCATGAACTTTTATGTTTAAAGACACTGAACTTTCAATGAATCTGTATTCGGGGTTTTTTGGGGGGAGGGGGAGCAAGTGAAAATGGTATTTCTACCATTTCAACCTCTCAGTGAAGTCTATGCAAAGTTTGCAAAGGCAGAATATCAAATGTTAATCAAATGCAGGGAAGATTAAGGGCTCAGTATTGTAACTCGAAAAAATCAGATTACAAAGAAAACAAATCCCCTCCTTTTTAAGCCCCTTTATTATGAAATAGCTATTCATAGATTCCTGAAATACCAATAATTCTTTTCATTCACCATTAAAAAACTCTTATAAGTTTAATGAAAGGAAGAAATACTATCCTCAAACAAAGACAAGATGCTTCAAGAAACAGAAGGAATGTCCATTCAGTATTAAAAACCTGCACAGAAACCATTAAGGCAGAAAGTATGGGGAAAGGATATAGATAAAAGGAATCTATGCTTAGGAACTTTTAATAATAGTGAATCTGTTTGCTTTACTGATAAAAGATTTCTGAGATTTTTTATGCCTACCCTTACAGAGCAAACATATTTTACAAAATATTTGAAAATCAAATCAAAATCAAGTATTTTCAAGAATCAATAATAAGATAGAAAAATGAGGGTTAGACAGCATCACCACAAGATGGATTCGTGGCTAGCTGACTGGCTGTACTCAGTGTGTGGTCCTCAATGGAACTGCATCTACATGGAGGGAAGTGTGTAGGGGTCTGCTCTGGGCCCAGTGTTCTTCAACATCTTCATCAATAATTTGGATGAGGGGATAGATGGGGAACTCATCAAATTTGCAGACAACACCAAGGTGGCAGGAATAGCCAACACTCCAGAAGATAGGCTTAAGATACAGAAGAATTTTGACAGACTTGAATATTATCTAACAAAATGAAATTCAATGGTGAAAAAAGGTTCTACATTTAGGCAAGAAAAACCAAATGCACAGGTATAGAATAAGTGGTACCTTGCTCAATAGTAGTAACTGTGAGAGGGATCCCGGAGTCCTAGTGGACAATCACTTAAATATAAGCCAGCAGTGTGCTGCAGCTGCCAAAAAAGCCAACACAGTGCTAGGCTGCATTAACAGAGGGAAAGAATCAAGATCATGTGAAGTGTTAATACCACTTTACAATGCTTTGGTAAGGCCACACTTGGAATACTGCATCCAGTTTTGGTCACCACGATGTAAAAAAGATGTTGAGACTTTAGAAAGAGTACAGAGAAGAGCAACAAAGATGATTAGGGACTGGAGGCTAAAACATATAAGGAACGGTTGCTGGAATTGTGATGACTAGTTTAACGAAGAGAAAGACGAGGGGGGACATGATAGCAGTGTTCCAATATCTCAGGGGCTGCCACAAAGAAGAGAGAGTCAAGCTATTCTCCAAATTGCCTGAAGGCAGGACAAGAAGCAATGGATGGAAACTAACCAAAGAGAGAAGCAACCTAGAACTAAGGAGAAATTTCCTGACCAAAGGGTAACCCTAGAGAAATCCAAAGGAACACCAGGACTGCAGATTAAATTGGGGATTTGGGGGGGGGGGAGAAAGACACCATTCCAGAACAAGGCAATTTCTATTAACCTTCTGAGTGCTAAGACTATAAAGAGCCAGAGATATCTTTTTTAAAAAAAAAAATCCTGTACAAATATCCAGTTGTTCTGTCACAAAAACCTGTGCAACCACTGTCCTTGTATAAGAGTTTTCTCATTTTGCAAAATCTTTCTAAATCAGCTTCCAGAATATTCAATGACCACTTATCCATAGAAGATTTAGCAGCAACCCACCGTTTACATTGCTTATGCACTTTAATAAATAAAATGCAACAAGGAGATGCCATACTTGCTATGCAGCTTAATCAAATATGTATTTATTTATTAGGTCTGTCAGTTGCACCGGGTTCAAATCTTGATAATGGGCATTTCTATTCAAAGTTAAGTATGGAAAATCAGTACAAACTATTGTCTGCCCTGTTGATTTATGTATGAATTTAAAACTCACCTTTCTGCTCAATAGAGTATATGCAAGCCTGCTGACAATAATTAAACAACAAAATATGGAAAAAAGTAAAACAAAAATAAAAAGCAACTGGATGACTAATTAAAAACCTTTTGTAAAGGGTTTTTACTGAACTGTTCTTTTAAAACAAAACAAATGTGCTCCACGTTTCAGAAACTTATAGAGGAAAGGTCTTTGCTACATGCTCCATAATACTATGACCAAACAAAACATTTTTCTTACATGGAAAAGAATGGAACAATTCATCATCTTCTTACTCTGCTATAAAAAGATTACTCATTAAAAAGTTTTTTTTATTACAATACTTATTATTATATCATCTGAATCAGGGAACATTAACAATAATGTGAAGATAAATGTAGGCAATGTGCAAGTGCAATTTAATTCGGGATTAATTATATCAAATGAACATGATCTTTAAATGAAACACCTTTTTGCATAAACTGATCTTATGAACAGATCATCTGATAGAAATGAGAACCCATAAATGAAAATGGGGTAAGGAAATAGTTTTATAAAAAGTAACTACGTTGACCTGCCCAATTTTGCAGAGCTAAGCTCAGAAATCTGTGGATGGCTATAATAAGGCTTTGCCAACATCTCAAAACCCAGGTCTTTCCTGAGAAAATGATCAAAGGCCACAGAATAGATGCAGATCTGTACTCAAAGTGTAATAGTACTTATTAGAATAAAAATGGTAATAGTATAAGAAGTGGCTAAAATTAATAAATATCTGTATCAAATCCTAGGTTAATACCTGTCATACTTGGTAGGCAAGTAAAAGAATAATAAAATACTTATTTTTCATCGTGGCAATGGGAAACTACATATTGCAAAATAGTGAATCAAATCATCACTATACTCCAGAATTAGCATGTAATTCCTCACAATGATTGTGAAAAATCATAATAAAAGGAGGAAAGCCTCGTTATTTAAACTATTCTGATTCACTGTCTGGGGACTTACAATTACCTACCCATCTGGAAAGGCTTATTCCACATAGACTGTGCTATGTTATACCATGCCTCATTGGATTTAGTAAAGTGCAATGTTTCAGCACAGACACCGTGATTTTTAGAGTAAGCTGTAAAGCCTAGATAATTGTGGCTCATTCAACACAACTAAATAACCACTATGATGGTTACATAAACCATACATATTGTACAGGTCCAGCCACAAATTAAATTCCCACAGTTCCTGAAGCTGTTGAAAATGGTTTTGGTTTGGATTTGGATCTTCAGCTTCATTTTAAAAGATTTAGAATGACTGCTTTTTCCATATCAAGCGATGGCACTCAGTGTCACAATAGTCAAACCTTTCACGAACAATATTCTTTTAGAGCTACGGCAGATAAACTAATGCCTCAGGGTTGACTATGGACTACCCATTCCTTGTCTTCTATAACCTATGCTTCCCTACCCCATGCTTCTATTGTAATGATGCCAGATTAGTCACCACATGGTGGCAGAATAGGGCTATTAAGACCAAGGCAAAATGTTATGGAGTCACAAAAACTAAAAATGTCACCTTGGTGGCAACAAATGACATATGAGTCATATTTCTAATTGCTTTTATTTGGCTCCATGATGGGTTTCATAATAATAATGATGATATGGAACTTAGAATTAAGGTAAAGTCTCCCTTGAGCTCAACTCAATTTCTAGTGAATACATAACAATGGTATGTTCTTTTGTTGACTTTTCCATTGCTATTTTCTAGATTTTTTTTCTATTCTTTTTTTTTTGTTGTTGTTGTTAAATCTACAGTCCTGGTATTTCCTGCTGGTGTGCCATCCAGGTATTGACCTGGCGTGATCTTGCTTATTATTTATTAAATTTGTTTGCTGCCCATCTTTCTGTGATCCGCAACGTCGGCTGGGTACTGTATGGCACTTGTTTAAAATTAGAATTTACTGTTTTAAATAAAATTATTTTTATTAAAAAGCTTCAATTCTGTAGATATTTTCAGCTAGCTGTATTCCAGGCAACATTTCTTTCAGCTGTCTAAAACAAAATTCAACAATGAGTAGGCATTGGCCTCTTTCTATTCCATGATCCTACATTCAACTTTGATTTATTGTTTCAATGCAAACAGTGTCTTAAAAGTGTTTAGAACTCCAAGTGTTTCTAAGGAAATGTGCAGTAAAGCCAGTAAAATGTCTCCCTAACAAATGCTTTGAGAAGGGGACTATGGCCATCTGCATGATCCCCAGAAAGCTTGAGAACTGAGAGGCAGTTTGAAAAAAAAAGGATGGATTTGAAATACCAAAATCACATTGCTCCAAGTTAGGAATCAAGCAACACATTTTGTGCAAGGTGAATACATTTAAGAAATGGAAGTCAGAAGGCCGACTGTCATTCTTTAATACAAAATGAAAAAATATTCTCCTGTCTTCTAATATCATTTTAAATAATGCAAAGGACATTTTGCATGGTAAAAATTAACCATTGCAATTTTGATGTTAACACTCTAATACCGAATCATTAGTCCATTTAGCTCAGTATTGTATGCTACTAGCACTTTACAAACTTCACAAAGTCAATGTGTCTCACTGTTGTCCCAAAATTGGTCTTAAAGAAGGAGGTGTGTGGTTATCACTCTGAAATGGCCATAAAAAAGATGTTGCTTGGATAGGCTTGTAGTGTGCTCAAATACAAAGAGGAAAAGTTTTCGGTCTAATAGATTTTATAGATAAGCAATTAGAATGCTGCAAAGCTCATCTGCTATACTATTCCCCCAACATCACTCCTAGAATTATTGGAGAAGAGATAAAAGTGGATCATGATATGCTTGTTTCTCTTCTTCAGGTTAAACATTCCCATGCCACCAGTCCCATTATCCTCTTGGTTGCTCTCTGATGGACATGCTCCAATTTGTCAGCATTCTTTCTCTGGTAGGAAGTCATCATAGGTGCAATCTAATCAAAGCAGATCATAAGGAAAGCATAACTCCTCTTGATCCTGACATTATACCTTCTATTGCTGTAACCTAGGATGGCATTTTTTTTTTTTTTGCAGCTGCATCACACTTTTGTCCATGTTTGGTTTGTTATCCAATAAGATATCTATATTGATTTACCTAAGTTATTATGGGTCCATATGACAATACACATCCATAGGCTGCTGAATAAGAATAAATTTACCAAGAATAAATGAGATTGTTGACTGATGAGCATCTGTTAGAGTATATTCTCTCTGTGCGTTTGTTTGTGTGTATGTGTGTAAATGTTTTCTGTGCAAGTCTATTCACACATGACAAATGAGTGAATCTAAGAGTATAATTATCTGTTTATGATAAAAAGTTAAGAGAATTAGGAAAGAATAGAGTTATAGTAAAAGCCTGAATGTGGGATAGACAATCTGTAATGTCAAAAGTGGATATTTGATTAATAAATAAAATTAAAAATGAGGAATGGAATGGAAGAATGGAATGGAATGGAATGGAATGGAATGGAATGGAATGGAATAGAATAGAATAGAATAGAATAGAATAGAATAGAATAGAATAGAATAGAATAGAATAGAATAGAATAGAATAGAAATAGATGTAAGGAAAGAGGATGCAGAAGTTGTTTCAGAGTGAATGGAACTAAATCACGTTCCTCATAAAGGTGTAAAGTTATGCTAATGGAAACTATGAAAAGAGATGCTTGGAGGAATGACAAGGTAAAAAGGCTGTGAATATTAGAGAATGATTGCTGGAAAAATGATGAAAGATATTGTGTGTATTAAGAAAAAGATACTGGCAAAGAATACAATCAAAGAGAGAAAAACTGGTGAAGCTTCAGCTTATACACAAATGGTCCTTGTAGATGAATTTGCATACCTTGATAGAATGCTTACAAAAGATGGGGAAATGGATGGAAAACATTTAAGACACAAAAAGCTAGTACTGCAGAATAGAAGTGGCTAGCATGTGGTCTGCTGCAAGGATTTTTGTCAAAATAAGCAAAATATAGAAAATGTTTTTAGAAATGTGCTTCTGCTCATTTTATTATGGAGGTGAGAGTTGCATGTATCAAGAGAAAAAAATCAAGTAAACTGAATGCAGGAGAAATGGCCTACTTACGAAACACATGCTAAAGCAAGAAAAGGATACAGTCAAGAATGAATGGTTGTTAAGTGAATGTGGATTGAACACAAAAGTGTATGAAGAAGTATATTGAAATAGCTCAGCCAAGAGGAAGGGGAAGGCTGAAAGTTTTGTGACTGGATAGAGTTGGAGACCCTCCAAAAGGGGGAGATGAGAAGGTTAAGCAATAAAGACATTGCATGAAACAGTGTTTAGATGGGAAAGAGGCAAGACTGGTTTGAAAGGATGGAAAGGAACATGCCTACCTCAGAATCATAAAACCAGTTTGTGAATATTATCACAAAATAAGATAACTGCATGCTCTGTATAAATTCAATGAATATATAAAATGAATAAATGCATCATGTAGAAGTTTAAACCTTAATTCCTTTTTATATTAGTTTATAATACACATACAAAATAATAATAATAATAATAATAATAATAATAGTAAAGTTGGAAGGGACCTTGGAGGTCATCTAGTCCAACCCCCTGCTCGGGCAGGAAACCCTACACCATTTCGGACAAATGGCTGTCCAGTCTCTTCTTAAAAACTTCCAGTGTTGGAGCATTTACTGCTTCTGGAGGCAAGCTGTTCCACTGATTAATTGTTCTCACTGTCAGGAAGTTTCTCCTTAATGGGACAGTAAGGGAGGAAGAAGGGAAGGGAAAAGTGTAGAGCAAAGGAAAAAGAAAAGAAAAGGCATTGATTTCCAAATCCCTTTGGTGCAGTAGAATAAGATAACAGCATCAAACCTCAACTTTTTACTTTTAGATAATAACATAAACTAGCCATTTCTATAACAACAAATTTATCTAATCAGTTTAAACAGTGGCTCTCAACCTGTGGGTCGGGACCCCATTTGGGGTCGAAAAACCATTTCACAGGGGTCGCCAAACAACGCAGTCCACCATTTTTTTCCCATTTTCCTTAGCTGTGCTACTCCCTTTTATTCTATTGGCTTTTGAAAGCCAATAGAATAGACTCTCTTGAATAGAGTCTAATTCTATTGGCTTTCAAAAGCCAATAGGAATTGTCCAGGCTGTCTCTGCCCTGCTGAGCCCGCCAAAAGTCCCATTCTGCAAATGATGCTGCACCAGTTGAGTAGTCCTCAACTTATGACCGGTTGAGTAGTCCTTGACTTACGACTGGTTGGGAGTTGCGGCATTAAAAAGGTTGAGAACCACTGGTTTAAACCTTAATTCCTGAACAAAGTAAAAAGATGAAATGTGAAAACATTTTAACAGATAAGTTTTTGGAAAAAATAACCAATGGGAAATTATTTGGCTTATTGGAATATTTATTTTTATTTTTTTTCCTCGTTTTTTGCTATTTTTTCCCCTACCTTACTGAAAAAAAATCTTTCCCTCTAACATAGGTTTATCTTTCCAAGTTTACCTATTTGAAACAAAACAATCTCTTCCCACACAATCTCACTTTAGCTTGCCTAAATTCTCATCTTGTAAGTTTTTGAGAAGGAAAAGGTAGAATGCGAATTCGTCTTTATGCAGGCACAGGAAAAAAAGAAGACAAATTCTCTATTGTCTACCTCCCCAAAAAGATTAAAAATAACTTATTAAAAAAACAAGAAATACATTCTATTTCTCCACAAATACCTGTTCTCCTTTTGCTATAATATATATATATTATGGCTTCCTGAATAGAAACCATGCATGTGGATATATTTTCTATTGTTGTCTTCTTTGATTTTGTTGTTCTTTCTTCCTTTCCACTGAGAAAGAGGTTAATTTCTCCCAGAAGAACTAGATTCCCAGTATGCAAGTACAACAAAGCTTTTGAAAGCAATGACCTATTGTAGGTAAACAGTATTAATAAGATTTACACAGTCTTTCTTCTCCCCAGCTTCAAGAGCTTGAGATAAACCTTTGCAACCATTACAAAGCTCTTGTGCTGTATTCATTGCCTTAAGGCTGATTTACTGATAATATTGGGCATCTAAAATACACACGGTTGGGTAACTACATTCTAAAACAGTAGAAATCTTACACAATAACAGAAGCAGTAATAAAGCTACAGCATGTGTATTGGAGATTTTTCATTTTCACAGCATGCAAGCTAATAAATAAATTGAAAAATGCAAACTTTTACAACCTGCTTTTCCCTCTCTCGGGTTCAACTGCCTATGTGGGCCTTTAGTATTTTACTGAAGAAGGAAAGAGAATAAATTATATTCTAAGAGCGCAGGTAGAAATAGGTACCGATTTGCTTCCGGATCCAATTCAAGGTGTTGATTATCACCTTTAAACACTTTCATGGGGACAGGTTACCTAGGGAATCATCATGTCCCAATTATATCTTCCCATCCAACCCTGTGAGACAGAGAGGGTATGCTGCAGATCCCATTATTTAAAGAATTTCTGCTGACAGGATCCAGGAAGAGAGCTTTCTCTGCCATTGCCCCAACACTTTGGAACACCTTAACTCTCAGAGTCCTGTGGGACCCACTTCTCTGGCCTTCAGAGACTGCTAAGACCTGGCCCTGCCAAAGAATGATATGCAACCCTGGAGTTGGTTGATGTTGTGAGGCTGTTCTCTCCAGCAAGTTAACTTTTTAACTTTTAATACTGTAACTCTACTTTTTAAATTTTGTTTTTAACTTTGTTCTTGTTTGTGCTTTTATACTATGATAACTGTATGCTTTTTATTGTACTGTCATTTAGATGAGATGGATGGTTTAGAAATATGGCAAATAAATACATAAAAATTATCTGCTAAACAATTATGGATTTAATCAATGCAGAGAGAAAATAAAATTATCCCTAGCCCCATAAGGGAATATGTTTTGTCTTATGTTTATTAGCAATATGATTCTTCGTCGATGAGCACCCTTCAACATTCTTCCAGCAAACATTGCTTCCTGTCTGTGGTCTACCTAAGTTGCATAGTTTGGAGAAAAATAACAATACTTTTGAATCCAAGATACAAAAACTGCTGAATAACTTCCAAATTACCTGGGGAAACTGACAAGGAAAGAAATCCAGATGAAATGCATTATTTATATTTGGGATTTTAAATAATGGTTTGTTAAAGTAGCTATAGTAACCAGGTTAACAAATAAAGTAGCTATAGTAGCCAGGTTAACAACAAACAAGCATGATAGAAGGGTTCTTATCAGGGAAAAAATAACAAATCATATTGAACCTTAGGGCAGTTTTCCTCAACTGATTAGCTTTAGATTAATTCAGACTCCAGGTCCCAGAATTCCCCAGTCAAACTCATATTTATCATTGAAATTCGGGAAGATTAGCTTAGCGTTAGGTATGAAGTAAGTCAATGTGTTTCTAGTGCTACAATGAGGAACTTAATACTCTCCAGATATTTGGACTATATGTCTAATAGTCTCTTGTCCTCAACTATAATAACTAGTTCAAATATCTTTAGGGGGTCAAGTTATATACTTAGAGATATACTTAACAAAAAGTCAGTACCATTTCAATATATCAATATTTATTTTTTTATAGATAGGTTTTGAGCTGAAATAGTTCACAATATTAGTTTATAATCAGCTAATTCTGGGTAGAAATGCATTCATGTGGAAAAATAAAAGAATATCTTCAGAAACAAAGCTCAGAAATGACATGGATTGTTGTTGTTAATTGCGAAGTCATGTCTGACCCATCGCGACCCCATGGACAACGTTCCTCCAGGTCTTCCTGTCCTCTACCATCTTCTGGAATCCATTTAAGTTCACACCTACTGCTTCAGTGACTCCATCCAGCCATCTCATTCTCTGTCGTCCCCTTCTTCTACTGCCCTCAATCTTTCCCAGCATTAGGCCCTTCTCCAATGAGTCCTTCCCTTCTCATTAGGTGGCTAAAGTATTTCAGTTTCAACTTCAGGATTTGGCCTTCTAAAGAGCAGTCGGGGTTGATCTCTTCTAGGACTGACCGGTTTGAACGCCTTACAGTCCAAGGGACTCGCAGGAGTCTTCTCCAGCACCATAGTTCAAAGGCCTCAATTCTTTGGTGCTCAGCCTTTCTTATGGTGCAACTTTCACAGCCATACATGGATAGACTATTATAATTCCAGAGTTGTACAAATACGTAAAGTGACACAAACAAGCAATTTCCGAAAGTGATTAAAAAGTATACAAATCCAGTGTCCTGACTACAGTTTGAACAAAAAGATGGCTATTCCTTCATCTCCCAGAGTTCTAAATCCACAGTCTACTCCGGAGGAACAACTGTATGGAGCAAAAATTACAAAGAGCTCTTCATTCTGCCAAGTTAGACAATTCTGCTTTTAGTTAGCCATGTTCATTCCAATATTTCTTCAAATTTTACAGCACAAGTTAAAGGTTTTGCTTTTAGGGAAGAGATGGAATATGCAAAGAGATCAGTTGTATTTTAAGAAAATGTTATAAATTTTAAATCTTAAACCGAGAATTCCCAGTACTATTGAAAAATCCAACTCTAGTCTAACTTCTCAAGAGAAAACAAGACAGACAAACCTACTTAGCATCTATTTATATTTGCAATGTAGGCTGCACCCTTTGGGTAACTATCTCAATTCTTTGTGTGTGGAAAAACAAATCAGAAAAAGAGAAACCTAAAAGCAGAGATTAATACAGATCCCAAACAGAAAAAAAAAATTCCTGGAAGAGATTCCCAAAGGTCTTGGGAACTTTCCTTCTTAGTTCAGAAGATAATATTCAAAATAATATTTTAAAGCTACTTAGATACATTTGTCCCTCTCTTCCCAGGCCATGTTTTTATCTACTTCCCTGCCTTCTGTACTTTACCCATATATTCTTTTTTTATAAAAATCTGCATGCCAACCACTTATGGGGAGATTTCACACAGATTTCACTCAGCATCAGAAACATATCTCCTTCTGGGAAGGGGTGGAATCCACCAAGAAATACACATGTAGCTCATCCCTTTATGTGGTTTTTGTAATTTTTGTGCACAGTTAATGTCCAAGATCTACCAGCTTTGGGTTAACTTGACACATTCTATTTCAGAATTCCCTTTGGTATCCTTACTCTGAATGTTTTAAGAAGATTTAGGAAGTTGCTGAATTTCTGCTAAAGATATTCACTTCTAAGTAATCTATCTTTTGTTAGCTTTCAGTAGACAGATTGAATATATTCAAGACAAGATTTTCTCACCAATGTTTAAGCAATTTCCTACTCTCAACCTGGTACCTTCCGGATTTGCTACACTGTCTCTCGGTGGCCTGCTTTAATTGAAGTCTGATGCATTTGGCAGGTACCAGGTTGGAAGAAGATGGTCCTCTGAATTAATACGTTGTTCAAAGTGCAGAATGTTCATAAGCAAGTTCTCAAACAGCAGCTGCTGAACTGGAGATAATCCATCAAGAGTTGTGTTATGAAGTCTCTGTTCTCTCTTGCTGAGCAAGACAGTTTGGCAGTTGGCCTGAGACTGTTAGACCGTATGTTCCAGACACATTATATGCTTCTGACTGATGTCTCTGACTCAGCGAAAGCTATGAATTTTGAGCCTTTTCTACTGCAAATATAGCATCCTTTTATGGTTTTCCAGGAAAGGAAAGGAAAGGAAAGGAAAGGAAAGGAAAGGAAAGGAAAGGAAAGGAAAGGAAAGGAAAGGAAAGGGAAGGGAAGGGAAGGGAAGGGAAGGGAAGGGAAAAAAGGGGAGAGCTCAGTACTATTAGTATGACCTCAGCATTTTTATATGATCTAAATGTGCCCTGACATGAGATACTTAAAAGATACATACTAGATAGGATGCCAATTAAATGGAAAATATGAAAATCATAGCTTATGCTAGGCCAGTGGTTCTCAACCTTTTTAATGCCGCGACCCCCAACCGGTCGTAAGTTGAGGACTACTCAACCGGTCGTTAAGTCGAGGACTATTCAACTGGTGCAGCACCGTTTGCAGAATGGGACATTTGGCAGGCTCAGCAGGGCAGAGACAGCCTGGACAATTCCTATTGGCTTTTGAAAGCCAATAGAATTAGACTCTATTCAAGATAGTCTATTCTATTGGCTTTCAAAAGCCAATAGAATAAAAGGGAGTAGCACAGCTAAGGAAAAGGGGAAAGAAATGGTGGACTGCGTTGTTTGGTGACCCCCGTGAAAAGATCGTTTGAACCCAAATGGGGTCCCGACCCACAGGTTGAGAACCACTGTGCTAGGCTTACTTGACCAAGTTCTCTCCAGTTGGGGTGGCAAATGTGAATTGATTCATGCTACATGACCACCACAGAAATGTCTTCAGACAATGCTGGCTGACAGAGATGATATCGCCCCCTAGAGCAGTGATGGCAAACCTTTTACAGACCGAGTGCCCGAACTGCAACTCAAAATCCACTTATGTATTGTTGGGTGCCAGGTGGGCGTGGCTTATTGGGTGGGTGTGGCTAATTGGGTAGGCACAGCCCATTAGGTGGGCGTGGCTGCAGTGGTAACGGCAGACTGGGTGGCACTAAAAAGTTCAATCAATGAGTTCCAACTTTGCAAAATCCTTTTTTTCCCGCGAGAAGTTGAAATTGATTGAATCTTTTTTTTTTTTGCACATGGCGGCAGCGGCCTAAAGCAAAAAGGTTTTATAAAACCCAGCTGAAGGCCTAGGACTGGGGCGACGGTGCGCGTGCCCACAGAGGGGGCTCTGCCTGCTGCCTCTGGCACCCGTGCCATAGGTTCGCCACCACAGCCCTGGAGTCATGGACAGGGGAAACCTTTACCTTTATATGCAGCCCCCCCCCAACCAAAGAAGGCTGACTGAAGCCATCTGTAGTGATACTATATTTTGCAAAATCTTAGGTGTTCTTGAAAACTTTGTCTTAAAAACTTCAGATTTTCTTAGAACCACACTTGAAATTCTTTTGAAGTTTTAGTTGATATTTTCTGCTGCAATACTTCCTATTTGGATCTAGCATGAAGGAGTATTCTGCAGCAACTGCAATGATTCTGAATAAGTTATTGGACGCTAAAATATTGGTTTAACACATAAACACTTATGCAGCTTGAGTCCATTCATACAGGCCACAAACACAAACCGTTGGATAACAATAATACCTCCCATTCTTTGGTATCTCTTGTGTGATGATCTAGTGAAGACCAACACCTTTCATTACTTAGGATCCCATCTACAGAGTGCTGACAGAATTAATGGCAAAGTGCATGCTATAGTGAACAAAGCATGGCTATGATGGAAGGAGATCACTGGAATGCTCTGGAATCAACACATACTAATCTATTTAAAATCAAAGGTGTATAAGACAATGGTACACTCAGTAGCTTTATATAGCGCACTGTATGTTGGCCAACCACCAAATGCTTAAGCGCTCTTATACACCCCATGCCCTATGAATAGCACCTCCACATCACTGTTTGCATTGCCTTCCATTTTAACACAGATAGCAAGCACCTGCGCAGAAGGCTGAAGCAAAGATGGCAAGGCACAATAAATGCAGACATGAAATTTGCCTAGTTGGACCCGGATCCTGTGTTTCATTGTGAAAGATTGGCATTCACGAATCCAAAAAGCGAACACTGCGGGCATAACACAAGGATGATGAAGAAGATGATGATGATGATTCTTTGATATTTCTTGCTTTACTCTCCCTATGTCCATTTGATCTAATATTGCATGTGCTATGCCTAGGAAAAAAGATTAAATACATCATTCTGCAAATAAGGAACTGAAAATTCCTTTTAAATAAACACATTACTAGAAGTAAGGAAAACATCCCAGAGTTCACCTTTAAAATAGGCACCTGCAGAATGGCATACAAATTTACATTCTTGTTATTCAGGTAAGGAGCAAAATGTTTCAATTCAGCCTCCATTCACAAAAGCTTCAAACAAACAAATCTCTCATAATAAAGACTAATTGACAACTGCAGAACACCAAATGAGGGACTGCCACAACTTAATTGTAGGTCAGTTCTCTTAAGCTTCATGCTATATTTAACACTAGCCTAGCAAAGGCTGCTGTTGGCGCCAAAGGCTCTAAAGCAAAGTTTTCTATATACAGAATACATGAAAAATTTACCTCAACTTTCCCACAAATAAGAAAAAGCCAGATTGCACACTTTCTCACAAAAATAGGTCATGCCTTCTCTAAATGGCTCCATTTAAAAACATTGTTTAGAATATAGATAAAATGTTGTATGATAGATTCAAAATAGTTACCTAAGAAGTAAGTTTATATTACCGGAAAAATAGATAACTAATTTCTTATGGACAGTTTAATCACCTCTGTTACACAAAATAAGTGATGAAAAAGGGATCCACTGAAATATATACAAGCAATTTGCATTCTAATTGGGCTTTCAAAGAAAGCAAATACAAACTTTCCAGTTCCAAAAAGAGAGGTTTGAGGAACATGGTAAATTTAGCTTTGAAAAAGAAGGGGATTGGGTAATATAACATTCTTCCAAGCACCCTTTCCAAGGAGAACTCACTCCTGTACTTCACAAGGCTCAATCTCAGATTCCAGTTGGTAGCAAAAACTTCCTAGGGATAAGAACTATTCAACAGTTAATCAACTAGTGAGCGCTCATTTTCTAGAAATGCTCAAAGAGAGACAAGACAGCAATCTATCAAGATGCTTTAATTTGGATTCCTGCACCAAGCAGAGATCAGGACTCAGATGTCTAAAAGCCTTCTTTTAACTCTAAACAATCAACCTTGTTTTTTATCTCTTTCCTGACAAAGCCAAAAGGGAGGCTGCAAAACCATTATTCTCCTAGCCAACGATTACCTCAGCAACTGCTTCATAGGGTGGGGTGTGAGAGAAGATAATGATGGAGATAGGAGCCAATATTTATTTCCAAGTTATTGGAAGCAAAATTTACTTCAAAAAAGACTGGAAATAGTATCTTATATTGTCTTCTTTATTTATACCTTTGTCTGGGAGCCCAAGAGGTCACGCAAAGTATTCTATCTTTCCCAAAACAACACTGAGAAATAAATTGGGCTGAGAGTATATCTGCCCCAAAGTCACCTAGTAAGTTTCCAAGACTGGGAAGAGACTCAAAGCTGTGTCTCCTCTGTGCCAGTCCAACATTTCAACTAATACACCGCATTAATAGATCTCTTTACCATTATAAATCATCCTTCCATCAATTTATTCCATTCCAGTTTAACTGACAGTGTAATGTCTCCAGAGGATAAGTGACTAAACCTGAGTCATAACATAGTCCATGACTTACATATTTGCATCAAATACTGTAACACAAATAAGGGTAGTATTTGCATTATGAAATTACTGCATCCATGTCATCATTTCATATAATCTTGATTTCCTGAAGATGCCTCTAGATTATGACCCCCTGGGAGCTGTAAAACCAGCATTTGGAGTGTCCCGGGCAAAGAAAGCTATCATACATTAATTACAAAAGTTACAATATTGGCTATTTCTGAGTGCTCTGTCATATTAATGACATAAAATTCAAATCTCTGCTTCTCTGTGTTTTATTTTACTCCCATTTTGTCTTCGGAGATTGTTGATTATGCTATTTATCTATTTTTCAAGAAATAGTTTAATCATCATAATATCCATCATCACCAGAGGGATATTTGTGGTGATTAAAATATCCCTATATTTTAATTATCGTATTTTTATAGACATGCTTTGGTTGGGGATACTGCATGAAATGTTGTGCAGTATTCAGATCTAGAGTATATCCTATACCAAATACAAAGTACTAAAAGAAAATAATAATACCAAGCAGCACAAAGAATACTGCTCTGGAAAAAAAACATTGTATTATTTTTGTGAGCTAGAAACTTTGATTTAATCACAACTCAGCTTCTTCTAACATAAAAGGCACTGATTCAACTGTTAAGCGCAACATTACCAATGAAAACTATGCAGTAAAGATACAAAGGGAGAAAACCATGTTTAAAGCAAGTCCAGAATCTGTCTTCTGTATTTTCAAAAAGACTGAAAAATCTTCTTTTCAAAAAGATGTAGTTGACTTTTGTTTGTTTTAATCTTTCTTATTCCACCCACTGACCCAATCTTCTCCTTCAAGCAATGAATTGGACAGAATCCCCCAAGCAAAGCACATTTTAAATAAGCTATTTTTGTTAAAATGCTAAAGAAAGGCCCTTTCTCCAGTTCTTAAGGCAGCTCAAAAGTACTCTAACATACTTTGCTCTGCCCTCACTTCCACCTAAGTATTGTTCTGCCTCAGCACTGAGGCTAACGGGATCTTTCCTGCTTCACTGTGCTGATACATATACTAAGCTCCTGTCAGATTTGGAGAGCAATTAAAGGAGGTATAGAGATCCTTGACTGTATTTTCACCATGATAATGCTGTAGATTGTGTTTAAGACAAAGCTTATTCTGGGAGAGGAAGAAAAAACACTACTTTCATATTGAATCAGGAAAATAATTAACAATTACTTGTGGATGAGACATAGATACCGCGATGAGGATATAATCTACAAAAACTATTACTGGCGAATCTTTTTGTCATGGTTAGGACAATGTTCTAGATCGCCAAAAATGTCAAGTGGTATCCTCAGCCATAAGATTGCCCATTCATACAATATTCTTGACATTCTATAGCAGTTCTCAACCTTTCTAATGCAGTTCCCCATGTTGTGGTGATCCCCAACCACTTATACATCACTGGGTGCCAGGGGCGTGGACAAAGAAAAGGGGGAAAAAATGGCGGACAGCCTTGTTTGGCGACCCCCGTGAAATGGTCGTTCGACCCCAAATGGGGTCCCGACCCACAGGTTGAGAACCACTGTTCTACAGTCTTTCCTATATGTTATTGGTAATTGATAATGCCTTCAAGTCAACCTACACGTCCCTAATTTATTATAAAAATCTATTATTTTTACAAATAACTCATGGGGCAAACATATCAATACATCTTCCTCTTCCTATTTTCCCTACAACAACCAGTCTGTGAGATGAGTTGGGGTAAGTGATGATCATCACTCATTATGTCATTATGATATTCAATCTGAACTTTTTCAGAGAATTTTTTTACAAAACAAACACAGCATTCTTTAAGATACTATGAAACACTATTAATATTAGTAAGCAATAGTAATATATCATTCATACTACTGTATAATATCACTCATGCTACTATAATCTGAAAACTATTTAAATAAGTGCTGTAACAACAATTTACTTAGTCTGCACTCATGAATGCAAACAAAATGAGTGGTGTGAAAAAAACCAAGCAATCTGAACAAATATCTCTGCACATGGGAGAACAGAGCTGTGCAATAATATCTTCTGTGGGAGAGAGATATATAAGCTCCAGTGGGCATTTATTTAACAAACTTGGCACTCTGACAAATATAAATAGTAAAGCAAAAACTGCTCCGGCAGAGAGCTAATTATAGCATATTTGTATTTTTCAGCCTCTCATTGCAGAAAATAATATAAGATTACTTTGATGTTTTTGCAGAAAAAAAACCCTTGGATGAGGTTGCTGAATCTTGCAATATTCAATACAATATTAAGGGTAGCCCAAAAGAGAGTATGCAACAATTCAGTATTTAGAAAAGAATACTAAACCTAGATCTCACATCTTAGCTAGCCTTCCAATCATCCTGCAAAATAGATCAGTATTAGTAGCTTGTCTAAAGCCCGCTAGAGACTTACCCAGGGAAGACCCATGGTGGCACATTGGTTAGAATGTAGTATTGCAGGCTAATTCTGCTGACTGCCAGCCATTAAATTCTCACCGGCTCAAGGTTGACTCAGTCTTCCATCCTTCCGAGATCAATAAAATGAGGACAGATTGTTGGGGACAATCTCTAACCCACTTAGACAGGGCTGTAAAGCCCTGTGAAACAGTATATAAGTCTAAATGCTATTGCTATTACTACGCTACTGTAGACAGCAAGTCTAGTTCAGTGATGGCGAACCTTTTAGAGACCGAGTGCCCAAACTGCACCCCAAAACCCACTTATGCATGCCGGATGGGTGTGTCCCATTGGCTAGTGTGGCCAATTGGGGATGTGTGGCCCATTGGATGGGCATAGCCGCAGTGGTAATGGCAGACTGGGTGGGACTAAAAAGTTCAATCAATTCCAACTTTGCAAGATCTTTTTTTCCCCGTGAGAAGTTGAAATTGACTGATTGATTGAATCTTTTTTTTTTTTTGCACATGGCAGCGGAGGCCTAAAGCAAAAAGGTTTTATAAAACCCAGCTGAAGGCCTAGGACTGGGGCGATGGTGCGCATGCCCATAGAGAGGGCTCTGAGTGCCGCCTCTGGCACCCGTGCCATAGGTTCGCCACCACTGGTCTAGTTCAAAGTTTCTTTGCAGATAAACCTTCTCATATTGCCAAAAATTACATGAAAGGCTCTGTTACATTTATACAGCCGAAAAGTTAGCTAAGCTTTCCCAATGGAACATAATGTGGGACATACTACACAAAAAAATTAAGAAATGATGCAAATATCATGAATTGGGTGACCAAAAGAAAAGGTCCTATTGAATGTCTGCATTGATTCAGAGGTACAGTTTTCAAATAAGCAAGCACAGAGGTGGGCTGTTACTCAGCTGAAATCTGCACTTGGAGGTAGATCCAACTGTAGAACAGGCTGCTAGATACACAAGCCACACTATAAACGTAAAGCTAATGCCAAACTCAGCAAATATGTAAAAAAAAATCACAAGGGCTTGATATCCCTTTAGTCTCAGGCATGATTCATGCCATTTCTTTATTTTGAACTGCACGTTACAATTGAAATATCAAGCCTGATAGGCTAGGCTAAAGAAATAATGTGCAAATCCACGAAAAACTGGAAGTATGTTGAATATAAAAATTTCTCGGAGAAATAAAAACAACAGTAATGTTAGTTCAAAGATCTACCCTGGGGTGGCAATTCTGTCTCCATGAGTGAAACACCATTTAATATAAAAGCTTTAAAACAATTTTTATATCCCTATTTTTATCACTTCATCCAGATTCATTTGGAATAAATCAAATTTATTTATGGGAAATTTCAAATTGGGAGAATAACCTGACAAGAATGTTTGTTAGCTATCATGACTGTTTTTTTTATCCAAGAGCAATACCTATGTACTATAGATTGGAGGCACTATGACAGAAGTAAATAAATTGCATCTCAGCAATAACAGGAACATCGATGGGTCTATGATGCAACTTTTGACCTACCAGACCAAATACAGCATTTCTGCTACTTAATATAATTGGATTATTATTTGACAAACTTCAACTTTAAATGTCAAACAGGCATCAAAATAGGATGAGATACCACATGTCCATGGCTAGTGGGCTATGTTCAACTTGTATAATTGAGCGTATTAGTGTCAGCTCGACTGTCATGATTGGAAAATCGCCTGAGGCAATAATGCAAGCTACTGGCAATAGAAGTGTGAATCTTTAGTTCTGCTTAAATTACAGATATGTAGTGAGAGCTTCATCTCAAAGTGTATTTTTTCTGTTTGCTTTAAACCAGTGGGGATATTATTAGTTACAAAATAATACACATGAGTAAGTTATTGTAATGTAAAAAAAATATAGACTTGTATCAAGGTTTAAAAAAGACTTATTAACATAGTTCAGTGGTTCTCAACCTTTTTAATGCCGCGACCCCCAACTGGTTGTAAGTCGAGAACTACTCAACCGGTCGTAAGTCAAGGACTACTCAACTGGTGCAGCACCGTTTGCACAATGGGACTTTTGGCAGGCTCAGCAGGGCAGAGACAGCATGGACAATTCCTATTGGCTTTTGAAAGCCAATAGAATTAGACTCTATTCAAGAGAGTTTATTCTATTGGCTTTCAAAAGCCAATAGAATAAAAGGGAGTAGCACAGCTAAGGAAAAGGGGAAAAATAGTGGACTGTGTTGTTTGGCAACCCCCGTGAAATGGTCGTTCGACCCCAAATGGGGTCCCGACCCACAGGTTGAGAACCACTGATATAGTTCTTCAGTGAATTTCACCCAATATATATTTTGTTTACATAACCAAATCTTGGGTTTGTTCAGATACAAAGATAGCTTATTAGTATATGAAACTAAGCTGATTGTCCATATTGTTGTCATACAGAGGGTGGAACTAAAGTAGATAGAATCAAGGCAGTGGTGGGATTCAAAAATGTGAACAACAGGTTCTCTGTGTGGATGCCACTTCCAGAAGTCCATTCTGGGCTGGGCAACAAAAAAATTAGCTACCGGTTCTGCCAAAGTGGTGCGAACCAGCTGAATCCCACCACTGAATCAAGGAGACTCACCACATCCAAGGCACATTTGTGAAAATCAGCCCCCTGTGCATTTTATTCTCACTGTAAATTATTTAGCATCTAGACTATGAGTTAACATGGTATTAGTCACATTCTTTGGTCCTACACAGTTGCTTTTTCTTTATTAAATAGCTAACAAAGGAGTGAGAACAATGTAGCTTAAGCAGAGCATTAAACCTTGCTTTTCCATTGTCTTCCTTAGAATTCCATTCCTGATTAAATTTTTGGTTTAAAAAAATGGAGGTATATACAACCAAATCACGTGAAAAACATAACTGAGAGTTGAACTCAGGCTGAAATAACTTTCTACTGCAACTGTTATATTAATCAGAACCTCATTTCCATTAAAACATCTGTGAGTCCTCACCTATTTTAATGGGAACAAATTCCCATTAATTATGTAATCTTATATCCGTTTACTCTGGCCAGGTTCATTGAATTCAGCATGAAGTAGCTTTAATGGTAACTTAGTAAAATGGGGATAATGATCTATGGATATAGTTATTCCCAAAAAAGGAAGTATTGGTAATGGTATTTCTTGAAGAAACATTACAATATTCAGAAGAAGAAGAGTGCAAAGTGGGTCCAACTTATATAACTCAAACACAAGTTTTAGAAATTATAGCAAAGCTACCAAAATACATTTACCTTTGGTCTAAAGCTACTTGCACTGGGCTAATGTTTGTGCATTAATGTTTTTTTTTTAAAAAATACCAGCCTTATATATCTTTTGTTCTTTTTAGATATTTATGAGTAATACGAATGCATATAGTTTTTATGTATTTCTTAATAGCTCACATAAAGCAAACTAAGAACCGGATAAAAATAGTTCTCATTGCTTGTTGGAAATAGGTCCCTGAAGGTTTAACTCTGTGCATATGATTTTCCCTTAAGAAAATGCTTGGCACTTAAAGATAGTTACATTCTTTTTATATTGTTCCTCAACTAATACAGAATTAAAAACAACAAGCCGCTACTTTTCTTTTTCCATTCAATCATGTCCAATTCTTGGAGTCCCTGCATTTTTCTTGCCAAGGTTTTTCGGAAGTGGTTTGCCATTGCCTCCATCCCAGGGCTGAGTAGAAGGTGGCTAGCCCAAGATCACCCAACAGACATTGTACCTAAGGCAGACTAGAATTCACAGTATCCTGATTTCTAGCCTGATACCTTAAGTGCTACAGGTAGTCCTCAGCTTATGACCAAAATTGGGACCAGAACTTCCCTTGCTAAGTTAGGTGGTTGTTAAGCGACTTGTGACCAATTTTACAACTTTTTTTGCCACGGCCATTAAGCGAACCACAATTGTTAAGTAAAACATGCAATCATAAAGTGAATCCAGCTTCCTTCATAAACTCATAAGCCAGCTGGTCAGGTCACATGACCCTGGGATGCTATAATCATCATAAATCCATGCCAGTTAATAAAGGCCTAAATTTTAATCACGTAACTGCAAGCATTGTGATGACTTAAAGTGTGAGAACCAATCATAAGTTCCTTTTTTCAGCACTGTCATACCTTAGAACAGTTGCTAAATGAATTGTTGTAAGTTGTGGACCAGGTATGCGCCGAACTGGATCTCTATTACACATTAAATGATTAAGCTGTTTTTGTTCAAGAGGACTGCAAATTTATTTATTTATTTATGAGACTTATATACTGCTTTAAGTGCAAGCACTCTCTAAGCGGTGTATACCAGTAAGCAATGTATATATATATTTACATTGCCCCCAACAATCTGGGTCCTCATTTTACCTACCTCAGAAGGATGGAAGGCTGAGTCAACCTTGAGCCGGTGAGATCTGAACCGCTGACCTGCTGAACACAGTCAGCTAAAGTGGCCTGCAGTACTGCACTCTAACTGCTGCGCCACCTCGGCACTTATTATGCTTTACTGTGAACAAGAATGATGTTGTCTTTGGAAAACTGTTGATACATGGGAGGTCTTACAATAAATTATTGGGGCAGCGGATCACCAAGCTCTCATTTGCTTTGTGAACAGACACAAAGGTCAACAAAACAAAATATCGTTCAGAGAATAATACCCTGAAGTCATTCTCCAGTCCCAGTTACAACAGGAAGTCATGTCACAGCACTTCATTGAATTGAACCCAAATTGCTCACTCAACTAAGATGAGAGACAAACATAAAAAAGGGGATTTGTATTATTTTACAGAAGTGGTGTCTCCTGAGGGACTAAATGCAATCTCTCCATCTTCAAAAAACAGCATAGCTTAAAAGAAATAGTGATGTTCAGTAAGATGACAAGGCTGCTTTTGAATAACAGGCCAAGTCCCCTTTTATATCTTCTATAACAGAAATAATTATTTCTCCTACGTAGAACATTGGAAATGGTATATGGAAAAAGTTAAATAATTTATCATGGCAATGTTACCCTGTGGTGAGATTGGTAGCCAATAAATTTAATAAAATAAAATAAAAAATAACATAACATAAAATAGTTTAAGAATAATTGAGTGAAGAACTAAAAATTCAGTATGCTATACACAATTGTCCAACAATTATCAGCATGTGACTTTTTCTTGTGGCAAACTCTCATAAAAAATAGAAAATTGCAAGGAATCCTATTTATTTATATGTTTATATTCAATCCTTCCTCTATTTGGAGCAAATAATTATTCAGACTCATTACCATTAATTTCCTGGTTTTCTCCATGGCTTGCTGCCAATATACAAATCAACTTACAATCACAATAATAGTCATAATTATTATAGGTGACATGCTCTCATTAATCTTTCTAAAGACCACCAAAGCATTTCATCTTAATTAGGAAGAAGAAATAGTTGAAATTGCCCTGGTTCAAATCCCTACTTGAGACTTAAAGCATCCTTATATTATTCTGTTCAAAACAGGCGGCTTGTATATCTTACCATATTCAATGGTCCTGTTCAGTGATGGTACTTCATATTCCAGGATATCCCATATCTTTACTTAACAATACAATATTTGATACTGCACTTCTCCGCTTTAAATGAGTTGCTCCAAGCAGTTAGCAAAACAAAAAAGCAAACATACAATAAAACAGTAATTATTTTACGAAATTACACCCCCCCCCCATAAAATAGCCTGAGAGGACTACTGAAAGAAGCGGAGTTGTTGACAAATAAGATAAGCCTCTCTAGAATCAAACATTCATTTAATTATAAAGTTCTTCAGATGGTGGCAGAAGACATATACCAAAGAAATATTTAAATAAAAGCTTCCACATGTGGGACCTTTTCACAAGAAATTTTCTTGTGATTTTCTATTTATTTTGTCTCCGAAGGCAAGGGCATGTGTTTTCTCCCAAACACTAGCTCTAATGCCCCTATAATTAGTTGGCCAGCTTTTCCTGATCAATGACATTATTAGGAGCCTCTAAACCCCAAATTTTTTCCCCTAAAAAATCTTAATATTTCTACAAATCTCAGGACTGCTTCAAGCCTTTCTAATATCTCAACGTTGGGTTTGGCCAGTGTCATTTTGGATGCATATAAACGGCATTCCACTTATTAGTATAAGAAATCAATTCCATCTGGCTCTTTGAAATATTTCAGCAGAACTTAAAAGGTCTTTTTTTCAAAACTTCTACCTATTTGACAAATCTAAGCAAAAATACAGTGGATCTCTCAGATTCATTTTGAATGTACAGTATTAAGTAAAATCTACAAATGAAATCTGCAAGTGACATATGCAGCAAGAGTGGAGACAGGGTCAACGTAAACCATGGTGTTGCCCCCCCCCCATAGTCCCCAAGAAGAAGTTAACCAAAGTGATAGCTGAACTTTACTTCAAAGTAACTATAGGATATATAACAAGAATGCTCATAGCTCTGCTTTCCAGCACAGTAATATCTGCTCCCTGAGGCACCTGCCTCATTTTGTCTATGGAGTCTCCAATGCTTTCTGAGCTTGGTTATTTGCTTGCAGATGTTTCATTACCCAACTGGAACTACAACTACAACCAAACAACCCTCAGAGAGCCTCAAGGATTTCACAGTTTAACCCTGAGCTACCTATATGTAGTCCTTGACTTATGACCATAGTTCAAAAACCCATCGTTTAAAAATTTGAAGTTACAATAGTGCTGAAACAAGTGACTTACCACCTGTCCTCAAAGTTACAACTGTCGCACCATCCCTATAGACACATGATCACAATTTTCTATCTTCCCAACCAGCTTCTGACAAGCAAAATCAACCAGAAAGCCAGCAGGGAAGGTTGTAAACTATGATCATGTGATGTCTCTCTTAATGACCATGGTGATTCACATAATGACTGCAGCAACAAAGGTCATAAAGTAGAGTGCAGTTACATGATGCCTCACTTAATGACCACATCACTTAACAATGAATTTCCCAGACCCAATTGTGGTCATAAGCTGAGAACTATCTGTATATTCTCTTCTATTGGAATCACTTTGTCTAATATCAGGGCCACCCATAGGCAGAATCACACACTCTCTATGGATGTTTTTCCTCCCTCTCTCCTCCTCTCAGAGAGACAATCATTTTGCCTGTTTAAAAAAGCAAAACAACTACTAATAACAATGAAAGCTTTTTTTAAAAAAAATCTAATTGTAGTATAAAATCCAGAGAATTTTCAGAGGAATTCAATTGGGAAGGAAAGGGCACACATTTCTAGTCACAAACTGTAATAAATAAAAATTGCACTCATAAACTTTCATTTTACTGGGTTAACAAGCATCCCAATCTTTATTAGATTAACTCCCATAATTCCTTAGTTTTTGACTGATTATGGGTATTGATTCAACAATAAAATATTGTAGGTTTGGCAGACTGCAAAGACCATAGTTTAGCACTTAGTTTCTCATATATAGGAACTGCCAAAGCAGGGAGAATAGAATTTAAATTGTTATATTACTCTTGATTAAAAAATCAACTTAGTTGAAAATATTGGAATTAGATCTCCCAGCATAGCTGGTGGGCACCAGGTTAGCAAAGACTGAGCTCTGTCATCACAGTGTATAGCTGTGGCTGATGAAATCATATCCTCATAATTGCCTGCAGGAACAATTCTGCAGCTGGAACAAACACTCTGTGGTGGCAACGTGGATGTTTTCAAGACATCCAAATATAGTTGAAGGAGAAGATGCCAAGTACTTTACCACAGCTCTGCCACCGCAATTGATGGCTTTCTGTATTTACTGTAATCCTGATACAATTTTCTTTGCAACACATGCTCCCTCATTTAACATACCACAATGTCTGTAATTCCTTATTTCTCTTGTAACTGCAGCCAAAAAAACAACTCTCCTTCTGTTTTGCTATTTTTTTTTTAAAAAAAAGAATAACTGTGGACTAGAACTTACCTTTCCAAAGAAAAGGAAACAAAACAAAACAAAGCAGAAAGAAATAACTAGCTATCGAAAAATACAACTTTTTGGTTTAATATATCAAAGAATTTTGTTCATACATTTGGAAATAAGAATCGATACCACAGCTGTAGCATTACTGAGTCAAGACTATATGCTTCCAGCCAAACAGAGAAAATCCATATAAAATTATGCAGTTAATAGCAAGTGATAAAATAGAAATTGTACAGAATTGTGAGGATTTTTTGCATTTAATTCAGAAAGATCCAGAGAAAGCTAAACAGAAATACAGTTAGTAAAACACTCCTCCTCATATTCCCTTGAACTATAGTCCCCAATGATTCACAGAGACTTCAAAGCAAATATACATAAATATTTGCCGAATGAGATTCAAGCATTATCTGAATAGGTACTTCACGTCTCGGACAATAACCAGCTTGCTGCTTCAGGGTGATGCAACTTGTAGTTAAGATCATATAGAAGACACCAGATGGAGGAATTTCCTTGTTTATCAAAAAAAAAAAAAAATCCCAAAGGGCATTTCCACTCTTTCATTCAGAGTTTGAATACAACCAGATTTCACCTTAAAACTTTGAGACAATGCTATAGAACAGAGATGTCCAACCTTGGCAACTTTAGGACCTGTGGACTTCAATTCCCAGAATTCCCCAGCCATCCCTGCTATAGCAGCTGAAATTTGGAGAAAGGGGAGGAAACAAGAGCTACCATAAATTCCTAGCAGTGGGAGAATGGATGGCTTACATCACAAGTGTCAAACTCGCCACCTCATATGACGTGTTGCGACATATTGTGACTCTTTTTATATTGCTGGCAATGGGGTGGGCATGGCTTTGGTGTGACGAAACCAGCCCGTGGGCCGGCAGTTTGACAACCCTGGCTTACATGCTCTTTCTCAGATAAAATGACTTAAGTAAAAGGACCATATCTGCTTCAGGTACACCACACCTGAACCCACAGTACATGGACTCATCATTGATACTGTGAAGCTGAACTACTTTGAAGCTAATTTTGAAACAAACTCCGATAAAGAAGAGCTAAAATTCTCAGGAAGTTAAGACGATTGCTCCAAAATATTCTAATTTCTCCTTAACTCATCTATTCCTTTGCCTTTCCTTCAGTTCAGCTTAGCAAGGAACAGGCTCTTTGCACTCATCCCACCACATGAATGAAATCATGTTTAATATCACAATATGGATCAAACCCATAATTTTTATCACCTTAACTTTTATGGGTTTTATCACGATGGAGATTCATACTGTCCTTCCTCACTGTATTGTTCTATTCAAACAAAAATAGCTCAATCAAGTTAGCCAACCAGAACTTAATGCAACACACATACACACACACACACACATGGATACGCACATCATACCTTGCCTCTCTGATGGATCCTGGGCATCACTTAGTCAAGCCCTTGAAATTTTTCAAGTACTGCAATGTGCTATAAGTCGAATTATCTTTGAAAAATGATTCCTAATTCCAGTTGGATCATCTCAGAGCTGCTAACATTTTTAGTGGCATGGATTAAAGCAATCATATTTCAGTGCTTTAGCAGATATACAGGCAACCAGTCTACTTCTAGGAGAAACCTGAATTTCACCACATCATATTGGAGAAGTGGATCTAAAGATAGTTTTCTGCTCTGTTTGCCTGTCCAGATAATAGAACATCCTCAGAAGAAGGATGTTCCTCTTCTTTGCTTTACACAATTGATTTCACAAGTGAAATTAAATAGGGAGTTATCAGACAAAAGGCTTTCTCAGCTGCATGAGAATTATGGCGCATGGTCCCCTACAAAACTCACATAGAATTCTCACTACTATTGGTTCAACAACAGGTAATTTCAATTCAATTCAATGTATCTGTTATCTACTGTTCTGTTTCTATATATGCATTATTTTTAAAAGCTTAGTTTATAAATGCAGCATTAAATCTTAATCAGAGGTAGGCAATCTTGGCTCTTTTATGACTTGTGGACTTCAACTTCCAGAATTCCTGAGCCAGCCATGCTGAGGGAAAAGGGAGAGGTTTCCAAGCTGAGCCATGCTGGGTCAGGAATTCTGGGAGTTGAAGTCCACGAGTCATAAAAGAACCAAGGTTGCCTACCCCTGATCTTAATCATGCAAAATTATGTTGATCAGTTTTTCTATTACATCAATAAAAACCCAGTTCATTATATATCTCATCAATCCTGGTCTGTAAATCTATAGGATAGTTGATAGTGTCTTTCCATCATAAAACTTTTTTTTTGCTATCCTTCATGTTCAATAGATCTACAACTTTTTCTATAATTTATATCCCAATTTGGGATATACAATTCAAATCACTTTCACATCTATAAACTAGATCACTGTTCACAAAAATGTACAGATATTAATCCAAAACAGGGCCAGAGCAGATATGTACTATTTCATTTAACATTTTTCACTTTCAACATGATGAAATTGACAAGTATCTTTTCCAATGCTCAATTTTTCATAATTAAAACTGAAAATCTTCTAATATATTCCTTTTATTTGTTTATTTAAAATATGCAGTAGCTGAAACACTCTAAGCAGCTTACAATATAGTAAAACACTCTAAAATATAATGTGAGTAAAAACATACAATATATAAAATGAAATATTTTTCATATAAAATAGATATATTTCTTATAGAATGAAATATTCATATAAAATGAAAAATGAAATACTTGATAGGTTTATATGAAATAAACATTTGACAAATTAGACCAGAACTTACATCTAGAAAAATGTGGGATAGACAGCATCACTGCCAGATGGATTTGTAACTGACTGACAAACCATATTCAATGAGTAATCCTTAATGATACTACAACTACATGGAAGGAAGGAAGCAGTGGGGTACCACAAAGTTCTTTCTTAGGCCAATACTCTTCAATATCTTCATAAATGGCTTAGATGAGGGAATACAGTAGAAGGGGAACTCATCAAATTTGCAGATGACATTAAGCTGGCAAGAAGACAAGCTCAGGAACCAAAAAGATATTGACAGATTTGAACAACAGGCCTTAACCAACAACATGAAATTTAATATGAAGAAAAGCAAGGTTTTACACATAGGCAGGAAAAACCAAAAGTACAAGATTAGGTGAAACCTGGCTCAAAAATATTAACTGTGATAGGGACCTTTGAGTCCTAGCTGATGATCACTTAAACATGAGTCAGCAGTGTGCGGCAGCAGCCAAAGCTAATACAATCCGTGGTTGTATAAACAGGGGCATAGAATCAAAATCACATGAAGTATTAGTACCGCTTTATAAAGCCTTAGTAAGACCACACCTGGAATACTGCATCCAGTTTAGTTACCACATTACAAAAAAAGATGTTTATACTTTGGAAAAAGTGCAAAGAAAAGCAAGTAAGATGATTAAGGGCCTGGAGACAAAAACATATGAAGAATGGTTGCAGGAATTGGGTATGGCCAGTCTAGAGAAAAGAAGAACTAGGGGTGACATGATAGCAGTATTTCAATATTTGAGGGGCTGCCACAAAGAAGAGAGGGCCAACTTATTTTTCAAAGCACCAGAAGGCAAGACAAGAATGGATACTAATCAAGGAGAGAAGCAACCTGGAATTAAGGAGAAACTTCCTAACAGTGAGGACAATTAACCAATGGAATAGCTTGCCTTCAGAAATTGTAGGTGCTTCATCACTGGAGGTTTTTAATAAAAGTCTGAACAACTACCTATCTGAAATGATATAGGAGGGGGTTGGACTGGAAGACCTTCAAGATCCTTCCAGCTCTATACTGATTGATAAAAACACCATATAAACTAAACAGCAGCATGGCAGTCCTTCAAAAGTCCATTAATTTAACTTAATCAAGTTAAAAGCAATTTAAAAACCTGGAATAGTCTTCATCTGGTAATAAAACAATGCCAATGTAGGTGCCAGTTGACTCTCTCTAGAGAGAAAAGTCCAAAAATGAGATAATACCAAAGAAAAATCTCCCTCTTTGGAAAGGCCCACCTCACCTCCTTTGATGAAGAGACCTGGAGAGGAGCTAATTAGATGATCTTATAGTCCAGGTAGATACATATGGGAGAAGGTGCTCCTTGAGGTAACCTGGTCCTAAGTCAAAAAACATACATGCAGTTCATTAAGTTTACTCAGAGATACATATCTGAGGTAAGCAGAGGACCATATGACTTCTGTGTAAACACAATTAATTCTCTCCACATTAGATCCAGCTGCCAGTCACCACTAGACTTGTGTTATATAAAATATTTAAAAATCTGGCTACCAGTTATAGTAACTCATTACAGCAAACTGCATATCTAAAACCAGCTTGAAAAACATATTTGATTAAGCTTTACTAAAGTAATTTTAACATGTAAAAAAAGAGGCTGTCTGCAATGATGATATTTTAAGCTATGCAAAGGAATTCTCCTCATTTCTTTGTGTGTGGGGGAGCATATCAACAATCAAACTATGAAAGAACAGAAAAGATAAAATTAAGGCCACTTCAAAACACAGAGAAGGAAAAGGAAAATCTGAAGCGTTCTCAGATTTCAGCTGGGCTTTCACTCTTGCTATTCAGCAATGTTGCCTGCATTACAAATGGAGAATCACAAATGCAAGCATTCTTCTCCAGAGAGTGAAATTCAGTATCTATTGCAAATTTCTCAGATTCAACATAAGATGAACTACATCTAACCTTGAACAAGGGGAAAGGAAGTGCTAGAAGAATAATGCAACAGTATTTTGATTATTCCACAAATATACTGGGACAAAGGCATGTTCAAGAGCTGCAGCTGAACCCATATTCTCAAAGGACACAAGCACTTGAACCAGCAGATATCATCAGGGATTTCACCCATCAAAGAGAGTTTCTCTCCAACAACTTCTCCACAGAAGAATTTGGGCAATGGAGGACAGAGTTTTTTCTGCAATAGATTCAGGGATTTTTTTAGCCACAACTTTATCCATTCTTGCCAGAAAATAAACCTTTTCACAAAGTCCATAGAATATTTGAAAAGATATGCAAAACATTGCCTTTCTTCCCTACATGTCCTTCCCCCCCCCCCTACAATAATACACACTGGGTATGCACAAGATGAAACCTACTGGTTTTGGAAATGAGCCAACTGCAAATGTAACCCTAATTATTTTAAAAATATTATTTCCTCAAAACCATGAAATATGACCCAGCCTTCTCATAAGTCCTAATTTACAAGAAAGACAATATGATTATTCATCTTCCTTTTTCCCTGGTGGTGGGAGGGGGGGAGGAGGGAAACAATTGAACCCACCTCTTCCCAACATAATCCAAAATTCTGTTTGGATCAATCAAACACAACTCAGTGATGCCAGACTGGATTTGCAAACAGATTCAAAACTGTCACATTCAGAATCACCATAGTATCATGTTCTTCTACAGCCCTCCATTGAATTCAACAGACTGAAGCAATGAAGGAGAGGTTTGAATGAAAAATACACTAGACAGTTTAACTGGAGTGTTAAATCACCACTCTAACACTCACGCGCGCCCCCCCTTTCAAAAGATTGTTTTTATGGTCCTGTCTTTCGGTGTTTTTCCCGTCTTATCCCATCTCTTTCCATCTGCAATTTTCGGACAGCTTTTTGTTTCAATAAAAACGTATCCCAAGTGTTATCGATAGTCTTTACAAAGAAACAAAGGCCCTTCCAGTTCAGAAGTCTGCTCCCCCCAAAAAAAAAATTCCAGGAGGAAAAAACATTTTCTATCCGTCAAATAAAAATATAATGGCTCTCTTCCCTTCCCCCGTTTCACATACCATTAAGCTGAGCTGAAAACCCCACGCCCCTCCTGTTTAAAAAGTTTTGATCTTTGCAAATGACCTTAGCAAAACTTCTGCGCAGCAGATGTGGGAACAGCGGGGGCGTCTCATCCTTCCTCCCGCTCCGGATTGATCCCCATCCCGCCGCCCCTCTTTCTCCAATTTGAGGCCGGAGCCAGTTTCTGAACCAAGAAACGGGATTTTCGTGCTGGTTTAAAAATATATATACTCCCTCCTCCCCCCCCCCCATTCTTCCAAGGCGCCCCAGTATCGAGCTAGATTGCCCGTTAACGCAGAACGACGAAGATAGGGAAAAGTTCCCCAAGAGTTAGAGCAGGAAAGGCGAGGCAACCACTGACCAAGGGGACGGAAATCGTCCGAATCCACACAAGCGCTCCTCGCAACTGCTTCTTGCCCTGCCTCACCCTCCCCAAATGAAATTAAAACAACCTCTTACCGTCTCGCCCGAGACGCAGGCCGATAAGGCGAAGGCAAGCACCATCCACACGTTCCACATTATTCCTGCGTTTGCAGCTCTCGCTGCGGGCCGCGACGAAAGGAGAGGCGAGAGAGGGCGCCCCGCAGATCCCCAAAGGAGCGATCTGCCACCCGGGCAGCGCCGACTACGATCCGGCCGGAGCAACGGCCCTCCCTCGCTGGCTGCCCCTCGCTCTCCTGCCTCCTTTCGGCTCCTTTTACCCGCCGCTCCTCAGTTGTCGGCGTGCTTCAGGGCGGAGTTGGCCAGCTGGCGGGGAGCGGAGGGAGTGGGTGGGTGGGCTGCTGCCCGCCGGTCCGCGAGCTCGCCTGCCAGGCTAGCCTGTCGCGCCTGCCCCTGCGCCGCTCTCGAGGCTGCGGGCGCAAAGAACAAAGTTTGCAGTCGGGGCAGCAGCGGAGAAGGCGACGCGCGCGCGCCCGCCCGAGTGTTTTCCTCTGTCCCCCTGGAGGATGGGAAGGAAAAGCCAAGCCTAGCCAGGCGAGCCGGTCCTCAGCTGCTTCCACTTCGCCTGGCCTCGCTTTTCTTTCGCCGTCTGCGAGGAAGCGACTCCTAGTTAAAGCCTGGAGAAATTCCTGCAGGATTACAACACAGATTGGCAGGTCCTTCAGCCACTGGGAGCCCGGGCTCGGTTTGTCCTCTTGCGAAGCCCAGCTAATCCCTCCCCGGGACCGCTACCCACCTCTCCTCCTCTGCTTCTTCGCCTCCCGCTTGCGCGCTCGACCGTCCGGCCTCCTCCGCTCTCGCGCGCTTGCTCCGCCTGCTCCACCTTGGATGCCCCCGGGAAAGCGCTCCCCCGGCGGTCCTGGCAGCGAGCGGGTCGCGCTGCCCGCTTGGATCGAGCGACGCTCTCCCGACATCGGCCCCGGCGCTTCGGCTTCTGCCTGCGAAAAAGGCAGAGTTTGAGAAAGAGAGGCAGAAGTGCCGCCAGATACTTGCCGAGGTGCAACTTAAGGTGGCCCTTTGCTGGTATTTGCTAATGAAAGAACATCTCCGTCCAACTGAACAAGCAAGTTGGCTTGCTTGGACTATTTAAATGCCCTATGCAGAGGCACCTACATGATTCAAACTGCCCTCCTAGGGGCATACATGCTCTGAAAAATCACTTTCCCGTTTTCCAGAGTCCATCTAATCTCTCTCTCTCTCTCTCTCTCTCTCTCTCTCTCTCTCTCTCTCTCTCTGTGTGTGTGTGTGTGTCTTCAAGTCAGTGTTGACTCCTGGTAATTGCTTGGACAAGTCTCTGCAGTGTCCTTGGTAATATTTTGAGAAGTGCTTTGCCATTGCTTCCTTCCTAGGACTGAGAGACCATGATTGGCCCAAGCTCACCCAGCTGAGTTTCTGACTAAGTCAAGACTAGAATTCGCAGTCTCCCAGTTTCTATTCTGGTGCCTTAATCATTACACCAAACAGGTAATGACTCTGTTTCCTGACCACAGACATCTCCTCTAGGTAGCTAACGAAATACAAACATTTTTCTGAGTGTATGGCCTTTTTTCTTGTGGTATTTCCACCTTTGACTATCAACCATGATGGGGTAAGTGTATAAGCCTGAATACCTTTCAGTATCAGTTGCTGGAGCAAAAACAAGCTGTCTTTGCTATTGTCGTCATTTCCTATTGAATGCATTGGGTACACAATGCCTATTGTGTACCTGATGTACTCAATATTGTGCCCTTTGAGTACATTAAACTGGGGCATCTTTTTTGCTTCTTCCAACAGGCATTTATATCCTTAATAATTTCCCTAAAAAGTTGGTCGGATTCCAAAGGAAGCTATTATTGTGCCATCGTCCTATTTATTGATCTAATTTCACAGAAAGGATGTGGAATCCAGGACAAAGCCTTTCACTGAAAATCTCTCATTTGGTCTTTTTTCCTACAAGACAAAAATACTGACATACTCTACTGCTCTATCAATACATGAATAGCATTTGTTTCTGGGATGAGTTTTTTCTTTCTTCATTTTTCATTCTTCAAGTAAAACTTGAGACATCAGCTATATTAAATTAAATATTGACAGTGAGAGCAGACATAAACACATTGAATCTAAGGACAACAAATTGATCAGAAATATTTATCTAGAGCAGGGAATCAAGATCACGTGAAGTATTAATACCACTTTACAATGCCTTAGTAAGGCCACACTTGGAATACTGCATCCAGTTTTGGTCACCACGATGTAAAAAAGATGCTGAGACTCTAGAAAGAGTACAGAGAAGAGCAGCAAAGATGATTAGGGGACTGGAGGTTAAAACATATAAGGAACAGTTGCTGGAATTGGGCATGTCTAGTTTAACAAAGAGAAGGACAAGGGGGGACATAATAGCAGTGTTCCAATATCTCAGGGGCTGCCACAAAGAAGAAGGAGTCAAGCTATTCTCCAAGGCACCTGAAGGCAGGACGAGAAGCAACAGATGGAAACTGATCAAGGAGAGAAGCAACTTAGAACTAAGGAGAAACTTCCTGACAGTTATAACAATTAACCAATGGAACAACCTGCCTCCAGAAGCGGTGAATGCTCCAACACTAGAAGTTTTTAAGAAGAGACTGACAGCCATTTGTCTGAAATGGTGTAGGGTTCCTGCCTGAGCAGGGGATTGGACTCGATGACCTCCAAGGTCTCTTCCAACTTTATTATTATTATTATTATTATTATTATTATTACATGGACTTCAACTCCCAGAATTCCCGAGTCAGCATGGCTGACTTGGGAATTCTGGGAGTTGGTCCATGAGTCATAAAAGAGCCGAGGTTGCCTACCCCTGACCTAGAGCAATAAATCATTTTCTACCTAGTGAGTTCCCCTGGTATTGTACTATAAAAAAAATCAAAACATATGACATCAAATAAATGTTGCTATTATGCAATCCAAGGAGGAAGCTCTATACCAGCATGTCCAACCCACAGCTTGTCGGCTGCATGAGGTCCTGAACAGCTAGTAATGTGGTCCCATAAGATCATAAAAAAATAAAAAATAAAGGAAGTTTGCTCTTTATATAAATTAACTATATATTTTAATTGCGGCCCAAGACAATTCCTCTTCATTCTATGCTGCCCAGGTAAACCAAAAGGTTGGGCATCCATGCTGTATAAAGGTACAAACTGATAACATTACAGAAGGAACAGATCAACTGAACTACTAAATGTCGAGCTAGGAAGACCCAATCTTGCAAGAGTAGGAATTCCATAATTGTGAAATATATTTAAGGTCACAAGATCCATAATAGCAAAAAAGAAAAAAGAAAAAAAAGGAAATTGTTAATGAAATTGGAACAAAGAAAGGGCTAAAATTAGAACGTTATAACTAAAATTTCAGTACAGTTAAAGCTGTATTTCAAATAGCTATTCTAATGTTCCTTCTTAATAGCATAGTTTGTTTAGCCATTATCATTTTTCACTTCCCAAATTTTAGTCACTGCCACCTCTTGTGCCCTTTTAGTCAGAATTTTCTGTTACATGCTGGTTTTTTAAATTATCTGTAGCCTTTTCCATTTCATCATTAATCCAAGCATTCTTTTTATATGCTTCCCATTAGTGTAATTTCACAACACTTCTATCACAGTCTTTATTAAAATACGTTTCAATCTGTACCACACAACTTCCATATCCTGTTTTCTTAAGTATACTTTCCACTTATTCTCTTGAGAGATTTTTGGAGTGAGACCACACTTGGACTATATGGTCCAGTTTCAGTCACCACAATACAAAAAAGATATTGAGACCCTGGAAAGTCTCCAAAGAAGAGCAACAAAGATAATAAAGAGTCTGGATGCTAAATTGTATGATAAATAGTTGAGGGAATTGAGTATGCCTAGCTTATTGAAGAGAAGGATTAGGTAGGACATGATAATTGCCTTCGAGTACTTGAACTTCTATCACAAAGAAGAGGGGGCTGACTTATTCTCTAAAGCACTATAGCGCAGGATAAGAAGTAATTGATGGAAAGTTGTAAAAGAGAGATCCAACCTAGAAATAAAGATAATTTTTCTGACAGTGAGAACAATTGATCAATGGAATAGCTTGCCTCTTGGGGTTACAGGTGCTCCATCACTGGAGATTTTCAAAAATAAACTGGACAACCATTTGGGATGTTATGAGGCTTTTGCCTTGACCAGGGCGTTGAACTAGATGTCCCTTCCAGCCGTCTGATTCTATGATTCATTTCCCAATAGGATCTTGTGACAAGAATGGGTCACCTATGGGCTTCCAAGTGTTTCAGAAATACAATTCATCACAGGTACAACCAGCATGGTCATCTCTGATTATTACTTCTACTTGTCATCTTGAAAAAGGAAGTTATATGTTAACTCCTTACCTACGGTATGTCCCCCTGAATTATTTGTGGTTTATTTCCAGAAATAATGACAGTTTTTATCTTCTCCTGGAGTGGCAGTTTAAATATATTTTTAAATAGTAGAATTATTAATAATACAGATTTACAGATTTTAAAATAGCTGAAATTCAGATTGCTGATTTCAACAATTGCTGTATTTGCCTTGGATTCACTCTTGCTTGCTTGAGAGAAACCCTAACTCACTGGATTCAGCAAGACTTGTGTACATGAAAATGTATTTATAACAGATGAGAAAGGGAACCAAGGCAGTTTCTTTTTCAACCCATGAACAAGCTTTGAGATTCCTTGGTCAGCAGCTTTTGGAGAACCATGAAGTATAGGACTCAATGCCTTGCAACTGCAGTAAAACCAGCATTACAAAAGTATTTGGCACCAGTGCACATTTGTTGTAGAAAGCATCAATGGTTTTCTTTTCTCTGGAAATGGAAGAGAGTTAGAACTGGAATCACATGAAAAGCATTAAGAAGTCATTAGTCCTCCTTCATACCTTCTTCAAAGAATCTCAAGAAAGAACAAAGTGGGGATTAACTGATTGATTTTTATCAATTAGGGAAATCATTATCTGAAAGTCAGAAATTCAGTTTCCTGTTGTGTGTTATATATGTGCATGCACACATGCATATACTAGTAAAATAGAATTACAAATATGCATTTCAAAAATGATTAAACAGTTCAAAATTATTAGAACAGATGCTTATAACTAATTGATCAATTACATGTCGTCAAGTCATTTTCAATTCCTAGCAAAAGCATTCAAATTGCAATAGTTATTTCTTCAAAAAAAATTTTTAAAAAACATTTATCTAGCTTATATAAGTACCCACACAACATGCTTCATAAAACACCTTCTCTCCATGAACTTTTAAAATTGAATTAGTAATTACAAAAAGGAAATATTAACAAGACGACTATATCATGGACGTTTTCTGAATAGTAGCTCTGTAGATTTATTTTGCTCTAGGCAAGTTGGAGTCAGAATACAATTAACTAATTGTTGATCCTGGAAAATGAAAGAAGTGTGCTTTTAAGTGACTGTCTATATTGCAGATTGGCTCAGAAAGTTATTTGTGATAGTGGGGAGCTTTGATTCGTTTTCTGTATTGCGTAGATATATATGTGACATAGCATGATGGATCTTGTTGCCAAGGCATTGACTCTTTAGGAATGGTACATCTAGAGATGAGATGTAGCTGGAATGGTGGTAAAAGATGTAACAGATCCAGCAATTCAGGCAACCCACATGCTCTTTGTATTGAACAGGACATTTTCATGTGTTGTACAATAACAAAATCTGCCCTGCTAGAGTTTATTTATATCTAGTGATTGATTCAGAAAAATATGTTTATGTCCTACCACATCTAAAATGCTGTCAGAACAGCTTATAATATAAATCAGAGGTCCCCAACCTTTTGGGCACCACAGACAGGTTACGTGGAGAGAGGTTTTTCTGCATACTGGAGGGTGCATGGTTTTGTGTGCTGCCTGCATCCCGCAGATGGGGCTTTGCTTGTTTGTGCGGCCCGGTTGCTGGCATGCTGTGGCCCAGTACCAGTCCACGGACCAGGGGTTGGGGACCCTTGATATAAATAATATAAGTGCAGAAAAACAACAAAATACCAACAAAGTGATAGATCGGACTCTTCAGCAAGGCTAAAATAAGTGATGGCCCAATAGCTAAAAAAAAAAATAAATCTGTATGCTGTATAATAACTTTTGATTAAATTCTGATCTGTCTCAGCTCTGCACTTTCCATACTTAAATAATACATTCACAGTAGAATTTTTGTAGCTGTATATTTCAGACATCTTGGGCCCACAACTATGGAACAATGTGGTACATCTGCTCAAGCGAGAGTTGTGCTAAGCACTCTAGTGCCCTCTGATGATACACTTTCAAATACTCATTGCTGTAATTCTTATCTGAATCCCACAGCTGTTGTAAAACCATAAGAACTTTCTTCAATGAAGCTATAATAGGCCCAGCTTCCCTTGTCCTCCATTTCTAAGGGGACTACTGCAACTGTCAGGAAGATATTGGCAGCTATACAACCTCAACAGACCACAGAGTAGATAACGTTTTTGGTCACACCAGCCAGCAGCATCTAGACTGTTTAGCTAATCTCAAAAAAATTAAGGAGGGTCAGAACTGATTAGTATTTAGATAGAAAACTGCCAGGAAAGACTATAGATTTAATGGAGGGAGGGCGATTGTTTGTGTGTGTATGTTTTAACATCCTGGAATGGAAGACAGCAATGGCATACCATTTGCATGGTGTTGCCAAGGAAATTACAGGGATGTATCCATATAATCAGCAGGAATCAAGCATAACTCAAACCAGGTTTTCCCTTTCTTGGGCGATATTTTTGGTGCCAAAGCTTGAGTTGCTTAATATCGTTAGGAGGGAGAGGGAAGCAATAAGATTTCATTCTTTCTTCCGGCAGCCTTGCTTGAAGGTTGCTTATTCTGTACCGTGGATCATCAGTAATTTTGAGTAGGTTCACTGAGAGACAGGTTTGCCTGTCTAGATTTGCTCTCAGTATCATAATATTGAAAGGATCATTGAGAAAGAATTCTTTCATACAAGCTAATTGATCTGCTTGATAAACTATACACTTGACAATAGGAAAAAAGATGTTCCCTAAGGAATGAATGTTTGCAACCAAAATGAAACCATAGGTCACCCATGTGTACAACCTATGTGCACTCATAGGTTGAAACCCATGTTTTCCCTTTATGAATTGGAGGTTCTCAAATATTTTGTCTGAGGGAACAGATTGTTATTTAATTGTAGCTTACAATTGCTGTCATCATCAACTGCCATTCAGTCATACCCGACCTCTGGCCATTCTATGGATCAGTACTCTCCACGCCCCTCTGTCTCGCACCACCTCCTTCAGATCCTCCGTGATCATCTGGTGTCATCCTTTATAGTGCCAACCAATGGGTACTAGGGCAGCTCCTTCTCCTTTTTCCACTGATCACTCCCAGCATAATTGATCTTTTGAATGACATGGCCAAACTATGATAGCCTTTGTTTGGTGATCTTGGCTTCAATTGCCCTGGCTTAACAAGTGTCATTAGATCAGAAAGGAACGACAAAGTCCCTCACTGCTTAACTGCATAATATATTATATATCTTTACTGGTTAGCTTCCATTGTAGCTGGAGCATCCACCAAAGCCCCCACAGCTTCTCTCCAAAAGCTACCAAGTTGTAATTTTTAATTGACTGACAAGGAATAAACATAATACCTTAAAAGTAACTTAATTGTACAATTTAGTTTTCTGTTGTCAATCTACATTATTTTGGTGTGCAGCCCTTGGCATCACATGGCCTTTGACTCTAAATGTCTACTTAGAAAAATCTCACCCAATATCTGCTGAGGGCATACTTTTCACATTTTGCTTTTTTTTTTTGCTTTTTTCTTTTCCTTTTTCACGCCCCAGTCTATGTAAGTTCTATTTGCATCTCAACAAAATTGTTATATATATAGAGTGAGGGGCATTCTTTCTTCATATTTTAATCCAATACCTTTTTTAGCCCAATCTATCCACTCTGAAAATGATATCTCTCAACTAGAGACCATACTCTCTTTCAAGCTTTTTGGCTTTTTATTTTTGTATCTATTTGCATTGTATCTGTCTCCTCAGTATGCATATCTATATAAATAAACATGTCAGCTATGGTGCTTTATGCATTTTTATGATTCTCAGATTGTGTTTTCTAAAGTAATCACAAAGTTTGAGGCATGGCTGCTGTTTTGAAATGTGTTGTCTTTTATTCAGCTCATTTCCTTTCTCTTTTTTTACATGTACATATGCAGTAAATTTGCCTACTGTTACAGGATAAAACTCATATGCTGAAGAAAAGGGTCTCAGATGATATCTTTTTGAGATAAGAGGCAGCTGCTGCTCCAACTAGTAGCTAAAAAGAATGGAACTCTCAACAAGATGTTAGATGAAGGTGGTGGTGATAATAATGATAGATAAATTAGACTGATAGATATTACAAATTGTGTGTTCTGCAAAAGAAGCTGTTTTATACTTAGGAAGCCAGAGGAAATAGACATGATGGACACAGTGATTGAAGCCCCATCCCTTTTTAACATTTGTTGCATATATCACATGGATGTAAAATATTGGTGTTGGCTGGGTTTTCAGGTTGTATCTTCCATTTTAACACTGTTTAACCCTGCTGACACCCACACTTATTTTCATACAGTATTTGTTTTGGAAATCAGATAAAATATTTTATTCTTTGCTCGTAATTTTTATGCTCATTGGACTGTTCCCTCATTTGATGAGCAAAACTGGCAGTTATTAGAATGACTTTGTGGAGAAAAGTAAATTATGAAGATACATTCAACTTTTAAAAATATTGTGTAAATGATGGAGGATTGCCATTTTATAGAGATGTTATGATGGTGGCTGGATTCAGTGAAGCAATGATTGGTATGTCAGGAATGATAGAGATAGATATGCAAATATATGCATGCAGATCTCTTGTATCAGCTTTCTATCTTAAGAATGAACTTTTTTGCTAGGATTATTGCATTATTCGTAACCATCCATCTTGTTTTCCTGGCAATAACAATACAATACAATAACAATAGCAAAACTGGTTGCTATTGCCTTCCTTCAGGACATTTTTTTAGCTTCCTAGATTGGATATATACTAATTTTATTAGCAATTCCAAGATAAGCCAAGGTCACCTAGTTGCTATGTTCTGTATGAAGGTAAGACAGGACTATCTAAATATATGAAGATTTCTGCTATTGTAAGGATAACCAACCAGATTTGTTGGGGGCCTTCCAATTAGTCTTAATTCCTGGCAATTGCCTGGACTGGTCCCTGCAGTTTTCTTGGCAAAAATTTTCAGAAGTGGATGACCATTGCCTTCTTTATAGCCCTGACATTCTTCCTTCAAATCGGAACTTTACTATTTCAGCCAGTCCCTAGAGATGGACCTGGAACAATTTAGCTCATGGCCAAAATTCAACTTTCTACTTCTGATGTAAAGAAATAGTAACATGAATACCTCCCTCAAAATGACTTATAAATCAATGTTTGAATAATAAATTATCAAAATGACTTATAAATCAATGTTTGAATAATAAATTATCATGTGGCTTCATTTAGGTTACTTCACAACTTAGTTACTTAGCCTGTATGTGATTCTAATAGGCACAAACCACATCAGCAAAGATCTACTGATGTGGTGACATAAAGACAAACGTCTGTGCACCAGATTTGGTGCCTGAGTTGGAAGCTGTCTGATTTTGGATGTGTCCAATACTGTGTGCCTACTAATACAAAGATGAAAGCTTTTTAAAATTACATTATTGATACAATTTATAATTTGGGGGATAGTTGCACATAGTTCCTGGTTGGTAGAATGTGGGTTATAGTATGCTGGCTTGCAAGATAGTTTCTAGATTAAAGAGCCTAAATTACATAAAATAGTTCGACATGCTTGAGATAAAATGTGGCTGTGATTGTGTTTGTGGCATGCTGATCCAAATGCCAAAACTGTCCTGTATCAATTTTACCTCATGAATATTAAATTCAAAGCAATGAAAAATAGTAAATAAGACTCAGTTAAAAACCTTGTAGATAGCTACAAACACATATGAAGTTTGTCATTAGCCATAATTAACAGGGAAGGAAGTCCACAACCAAGGCATCTATACTGAGACTGTCCTCTTTCAGCTTACTACAAGACACTTTCTTCATAAATGTGACACCATCAAGAGTACATTCCTTCCACCCTTCACTGGTACCTAAAGGAAAAGCAATCTTTTGTATACCTAGATCCTAAATTACATGGGGCTGGAAATATGAATATAAACACCAAGAATGCAAATGACCAGCTGTCTGAAAGGAATATAAATCTAGTCAGAGCTAAAGAAACTTCTTAGATGAGAAGTGAAACATCTTCAAGAAAGACAAGAAAGTCCAGTTGCCTCCTGAAAAAGCACCTTTGGGACAACCATGACTTGGATGACTGAGACTCCATAGTCACCTTGTATTAGTTTGGATCGAAATGGCAGTTGATTCAGCAAGTGGTGGGACAAACTGCTCTCTTTCCCAAGCTAGCCAAGATGTGACATTTGGTAATCAAGTGCTAATAAACTGAAAGGATCCTCAGTTCTGGATTGGTGATATTCTGAACCTTGAAAAAAAAAAGGTAAGTGAAGAAAGAAAAGTAAAACAATTGACATAGAAAGAATGAATCTGCCTAAGCAAAGTTCCATCATTGGGTATCAGCCAATCAGCACCAGGTTTATTCTGGTATTCTATTAACATTCTGAATTGCAACAGTAATGAAATGTGTTCTCATTACATTTTTCTTAATATGTTCCAGCTGGTCATCTTCCAGTGTGAAAACAAAAAGGCTGTGCAAGCTCACAGGGTCACAAGGACTTTGATCTTAGCAGGATTTTGTAGTTGTAGAAAGAAATGGGAGAATATCAATAAAGGAGGTGGGGCAGCAGGATGGAGAGTGGGAAAGGAAAATAACCTTTCTGGGAGCAGAAAAGAAGTATTTTATTAAACATAAGAGAAGAGATAGGTATACTTCTCCCTGTTTAATTTTTATGATGGTAATGATCATCATATTTTATTACAGTAGGAGTTGCCAAGCTGCTAATGAGGAAAGCCAGTATACCTCAAAGAAGAAGAAGAAAGACTTGTCTTGATGAACAAGAAAACTCAACCATTTCATTTATGCTTGTTAGTAAGGAAAATCAGAATGGAAGGGAAAAGCTGATGCCATAAAATAAAGACAAAAATTTCAACATCCTATCATGCCATAAGGTCATGTTAAAGTAGCAGGATCAACCAAAGAAAAGATGCAATAGAAAAAGGCAAAATAAGACTCCATTCTATTCAGAGCACTGAAATGACAGTTTAGGGCCCCAAATGAATTGATATTTAAAAAATAGATCTAGTAGCTCCAAAGGGGCAGAATAACTGATAGACCAGTTATGTCCTCTAGATCACTGACAACTTAGTTACAAATCCAAATCTAGAATTTCTGCCCTGTGCAGATATTTACCCGGTGCTGTTTGCACTTATTCAGAGAAATATTTAATAACTGTATCTGTAATGTGTGGTTCATACACTCTTGTGAGCTCTATTTAGCTTCAACTCTGATCTAATTATCAATATTTTTAATGACCAGGCATGCATGCATGAAAAACCTATTTGTAAGAAGTGACTCACCATATTAAAATCTGGGAAAGTGATGCCTTTTGGAAAGAGGGTAATAAACAAAAAAAATCAGTTTAGAAAGAGACTCATTTTAGACATATCTTTTTGAGATATCAATAATTACAAAAACATACCAGAAATATAATTAAAAGGGTGAGGTTTTTATTTTTGGTTTTGTTTTGTTTCAATCAAAGGCTAGGCTATATTTTTTAAAAAATCAGTGGCCGACAATTACAGAGGTCATAGAATGATGTAATCAGAGCAGGAAGTTGTAAAATATGAGTTTATTTTCTACCAAGTCAGGTACAGTTTCAACATTTAGGGAAAAGTTTGACAGGTGGTACATACTTACTTGATTTTCTCTCCTTAAAAAACAACAGAAAAATGCTGTTTGCTTCTAAATTTTGCCAATGCATACTTGGTAAGCACAGCGAGTTACAAAAATAGGTATCAAAGCTATATGTCTAATTTCAATAGTTCCATATATATAACTAATTTGGACCTTCAGAACAACCTCAGTATACCATTAGGGCAGAAAGGGGCAAATGAGAGCAAGAACACAATTTCACCCATCCACCCACTAATACTAGCTTTGGCTTCATTGACAGAGGAGGAAAGTGTGTTGCTTACGCTTATTGCCTTGAGTTATTTCTAAAAAAATAAACAAGGTGGGATACAAATAATGAAATTTTATTGGTGATCAGTTATACCAGCCTTCCCAACCTTCGTCTTCGAGATATATTGAATTATATTCCACTTCATCACAAGCCAGTATGACCAGATATACAGTAACTTTTGTAATGCATGGATGAGAGAAAATGAGTTACCTATTTGAGTCTTCAAGATCCAAATACCATTTCAGGCATACTTTAGCTATGGAACAGCCAATTCTCTCAAAGCACCATTTAATGTTATGACCAGAATGTCCATTTACCCTTTGCTGCTCAAAGGCCAGATTTTAGATCAGCCATGTACAATTGCCACAGCTAACTGTGGCAAGATCTAAGACGCAAGGACCTTTCTGTCCTGAAACATTGACATTTCCAAGCTCGTGTGATGAAATACAAATGTTAAACCTATTGATTTTGGCTCAAGGGATGGAAAACATAGCAGGACAGAAGCTACGGGATGACTCAGATAGCTTTGGCAGCTGTGATTTCTGATTTAAGAGTGTTACCCTCTGAAAACAGCATACTGGAATGTAATGGAAATATTGCTTTTTGTTTGTTTGTTTGCTTGCTCTAGGTTCAAACCTGACTTTGGTTGAAAAAGGAAATGTCTGCATGTGGCAACAGCTCTAAAAATCTGAGAAGCAAAGAGAAACATTTCATCATAAGAGTGTCTTCTTTGGCACCAAATGCTGCCTGGGCCTTTATTTAAACAAGATTGTCATTCACAAGAAATCAGCCACCAGGGTTGTTCAAATGAATACACATTCATTCCATACTGTTTCTCAACAAGAATCTGAACTACTAAATGGCCAAGGCAAATTATCAGTAGATAAGAATCAATGGACTCTTGAATAGAATTCAAGGAGTGCCGGATTTAGATCTCTTGTGGGCCCCAAGGAGTTCCAAACTGATGGTGTGCTTGATCCTTCCCTCAACTCAATCTGGTCGTTTCCTACAAAGATAAATACCAAAAAAAAAAAAAGATAGATTATAGGGAGAAGACTATTTCTTATTTATGTAATACATGTACTTAATGTATTTCTGTATTGCATCCATATGTTGAAACATTTTAAACTAGTACACAGAAAAAAAACTAAGAGGAAAAATCTATCATTCAAAATTAAAAAATTAACATTATGATCAATTTAAACCATTCAGTAAAATCTTCTCCCCATTCATGCATTACACTTGGATGAAAAAGTGAATTTAACATCTAAAATAACATTGACAGATGTGATCTCAAAACCACTGAACAAAATCTTTCAGGGCTTTTGGGCCACAAGGAACTACCAGGGAACTGGAAAAGAGCTGATGATGTTCCAATCTTCAAAAGGGGGTGGAGGGGGATGTATGCCCAGGAAACTACAGACCAATTAGCCTGACATCAATACCTGGGAAAATCCTGCAAAAGATAATCAAGCAGTGGATTTGGAAGCATCTAGAACTGAGCAAAGTGATCACTAGAAACCAGCATGGGTTTGTTAAACCACTCAAAGAGTGTTGTAAAGCACTATGGAGTGGTACATAAGAAGTGAAATTACTATTGCTATTAAAAACTGATTGTGTCAAACAAACCTTACTGTCTTCTTTGACAAAGTGGCTAAATTAGTGGATGGGGGAATTGCTGTGGACATTGTTTACTTAGACTTTAGAAAAGAATTTGATAAAGTAGACCATAGCCTACTTCTTGGTAAGATAGAAAAATGTGGGATAGACAGTACCACTACCAGATGGATTCATAACTCGCTAACCAACTGCAAACCAAATGAACAGGTATAGAATAGGTGGTACCTGGCTTAACTAGTAACTCTGAGAGGGATCTAGTGGATCACCACTTAAATATGAGCCAGCAATGAGCTGCAGCTTCTAAAAAAAAGCATTGGCCATTCTAGATGCCTTCAACAGAGGGATAGTATCAAGACCATTTGAAGTGATAGTATCACTTTATACTGCACTATTTAAAATATTGGAATATTGCGTCCTATTCTGATCACCATGATACAAAAAAGATGCTGAGAAGAGCGACAAAGATGATAAAGGGTCTGGAGACAAAACCATGTGGTGACTGGTTGAGGATACTAGGTATGTCTAGTCTAATGAAAAGAAGGATTAAAGGTGACATGATAGCAATCTTCCAGTACTTGAGGGGCTGTCAAAGAGAAGAGGAGGTCAACCAATTCTTCAAAGCACTTGAGGGCCGGGCAAGAAGTAATGGGTGGAAGAGCATTAAAGAGAGTTCCAACCTAGAACTAAGGAGAAATTTCCTGACAGTGAGAAAAATTATAACGACTTGCCTCCAGAAATTGTGGATGCTTCATCATTGGAAGTTCAAGAAAAGATTGTACAATCATTTGTCTGGAATGCTATGACATTTGATTGAGCAGGGGTTGGATTAGAAGACTTCCAAGATCCCTTCCAACTCTGTTATTCTGTCTTCTATCTTCTGTGTTCCATTTAATTTATTTATCCTATTTAACCAAAATCAGACTGAAACTCAGCTTTGTGAAATAGGCCCAAACCCATGCAAACATGAATTGCAGTAGGATTACAGCCTGATTTTTCCATATGAATCATGAACAGAGAACAGAAGGCAGCTGCATCTTCTGGCCATTTCCCAGATATTTGGGCAGAGAGTGCTTAGTGTTGGCAAAGTAATGTCTGCAGAGATGAGCAGCAGATTATGAATAGATTCTCTATGCAGTCAGAATACATCCCTCTATACACATCATCTTTTTCCCTTTTGTGCTTGTGATGATATGCAAAGTGGGGAAAACAATTAAGGAATAGTATGAGAAATTAAAGGCATTGTATATGGAAAGAAAAAAATACAACTATATCTCATTTACACTAACATCATACACTGTAATAGTGCCTATGCTTTCACTCTTATGAACCAGTGTTTCTCAGCTTCAGCAACAGATTTCAATTCCCAGAATTTCCCAATCCACATATCTTGAAAATTGATAAGGTTGAAAAACAGTATTGTAAACTATCTTTGCTTCCATCACATCCATAATTCATATACTATATTTTCTTTCAACTTAAATATTTCTTGTTGAAGGTCTCATCCACTTCATCCAGCCATGACTTTCTCACACTTCCCCTTTCTCTCAACTCATTCACTCATTCACTCTTTCATATTTTGTTTTATAATTTGTTCTCTTTCATAAATGAAACATCTTAATGCAGTGCTTCCCAAACTGCATTCCACAGAATCCTTGTATTTCTTCTATACTAGTTTCTTATTGGTGAGACATTATGGGTCCCTCAAGTGCAAACATTGCCGAATTTTATTCCAGTTGTTATGTTCTGAGCCTGCTGAAGCTTTCAGCAGGCTCAGAAATGTTGCAAAGGGTCCCGGGCAAACCACAAGGCTGCCCAGGACCAGACTGGCTGTCTCCAGCCTTGCACGCATGCGCAAGGCGTGAAAACAGCCTAGTTTTCATTGGCTGACGTTATCCGGAACATGGACACTATAAAAGGACTGCACGCCATTTTTTCTGTTCCTGAGTGTGTGGAGTGATCAATAAAGAAGCTGTGATGTTACACGAGTTGTCTCCTTGTAATGCCTTGGGCCCACGAATCTAACACCAGTCATGCTCATAGTTATATAGTGGAATCTCTAACATGGAGTCTATATTGAAAACCAACATATTTCTATCTGCATTTCACCAACTCAGAAGTACATGCAATATATAGTGATCCAGGCACTTTTCAGATCAAGTGACGTTGACTTTATTTCTGTTACTACTATACAGTAGTATTATCTCTGACTTCCAACCATTTGTTTAGTGACCATTTGATGTTACCACCTTGCTGAGGCGCGACTCATGACTGGTCCTTGCATGTATGACCATTGCTGCATCCCTGCACTCATAAGCTTACGACTCGGGTTCTTGGCAACTGGCATATATTTACAATGGTTGCAGCGTCCCAGGACATTCAATCACCATTTGTGACCTTCCCACCCAGCTTCCAACAAGCAAAGTCAATGGGAGAAGCCAGATTCAGTTAACTACCTTGGAATCCACTTAACAACCATGCCAAAATGACCACAAGTCACTTAATGACCACATTGCTTAGTGATGGAAATTCTAGTCCCAGTTGTGGTTCCAATTGTACTTGTATGGTGGTCCTATGTACACCTCATTATTTCTAAAATGCTGAGTTCTGTTGCATATTTGTAATTTATTCATTCATGCTTGACTGTCTAGAGCAGAAAGCTTTATACCCTCATATAAACATTATAGTCTTTTGTCTCTGAACAACAGGAACCAGATAGTTGTTAAGAAATAATGCATGTCTGCTACAATCTAGAGTTACCTGTTGTAAATGTGGATTCAGGAACCAACTTCTTATCATATATTTATTGATTAACTTTGTATGTTTTGTATTAAAAAGCAGAGGGAGTAGTAGGAAAAAGGACACTCAGAAGACAGAGGTAGATTTTTTCCCCAACTTAATGCATGATATATCTTACTTGGCTTGATCACATAGCATTTAAGGTTATCTCTTATCTCTAAGAGTAGTTTAGCTGACATTGAAAGATGAGATTTACTCATGCCAGAGTACCATTATTAGATAACAAATGCTAGTATATTTTCCATGAAAATTTGGATATCCAGCTAGTGTGATATTTTTTACTTTGCTGGAATGTTATTTTCATTCACATAAATAACAACAGATAGTTTTGGAGAGATTCCTAGTTGAAGCAAAACCTGTGAGGCGTACATGTATTTTCCTGGCATTCTCCCAACTCTTTCCAAAGATAAAGTACATGATGAACATCTGGTTCACACTATTAAAACCTTAATTAAAACTGAATTTCTTTTCCAGAATAACACCATCTGTCATAGCTCAATCTCTTGCTTTCTAAACAGAGAACCATCTCTTCCCTCATCCTCTTATTCCATAGAACAGTGTTTCCCAAACTTGACAATTTTAAGGCATGAGGACTTCAACTCCCAGAATTCCACAGCCAGCAACGCTGGCTGTGGAATTCTGGGAGTTGAAGTCCACATGCCTTAAAATTGTCAAGTTCGGGAAACACTGCCATAGAACAATTCTCTAATTGTTTCTATCTGCAAAATATCTTTTCTTGAAGACCAAAATAGCAAGATAAGTTCTTGCTGTTTTATTTTTTGCTCATTTCAAGGAATCGTTTGATTTGATTTAGGAAAGCCTAATTTTAGTCATATTTATTGGGTTCTGTTAGCAAATCCTTAGGCTATTGTGAATAGATTTCTATTTTTCATTAAAAATGGGGATTAGAAGCTAAGTTATATTGGTGACTATCCTTTTAAATACTAATGTTTGCATGTGTCTGTGGCAATGGTGGAATTTAAATGTGTGAACAACCGGTTCTCTGTGTGGATGCCGCTTCCGGAAGTCCTGGGCAACAAAGTGCTGGGCCTGGGCAACAAAAAATTAGTTCTGCTGAAGTGGTGCGAACTGGCTGAAACCCACTACTGGTCTATGGGCATATATAATCTGCATGTTTTTAAAAAGAGATATAAGAGATTTTAAAAGTGTGCATGCCTTGAAAAAGATATCTATGACCTTACGCAAACAACTTATTAAAATGAAAAGATTACCATCTCCAATAATAACAAGTAAACTAAGAGCACATTTTCTTGATTAGGTTAACAAAGCTGAAATATTGTTCCATCAGTCAACCTTTCTTTTTAGTGCTTCTGTTATTACCACAATACAATGAAAAGACAGTTGGAATTTGAAGCAAATAGTCTGAAGAAATAATGTTAGGCTTTGGATAAAGGTGTATATCTTTGTTGCTTTGTCAATTTAATTCTCTTTATAAATATTTTAGTTATTTTCTGCTTCTTTCTAATTTAATTTTTTATATATTAATAAAAATATTAATCACTGTATTTATTAATATATTATTATTCTTAATATTTTGTTATATTACCTTCCATTAAAAATTCCCAAATGTTCTCCCAAAGTGAACTCTGACTTTGACTGTTCCTAAAGTTTCTGCCCACTTGCATCAAGACTGATAAAGTCTTTGAGCCAAGAGAAGTTGGGCATTCCTACTATAACACAACAGGGCATCAAACATCAAATGACATATCTGTACATCCCTCTAAGATTGGCTTGAGTTGTCTTGCTAACCATTCATTAAGGGCACATATGCCTTGCATGATACATTCTTCTTCTCAATGCTACAACTAACTTCTGACTTATCTGGACCAATGTGGAAAGCGTTTACCATCTTCTCCACAAACAGGAGTTGCTATTCGCATGGTGTATGATGCTTTGGCAATGGCTGGGATCTGTTCTGTCCTCTCAGTGTACCTGATTTCCTCCCCACTGGATTCTGGACAGGAAGAAGCCACAGGAAGGAAGGTTAAGTAGAAAAGTCACCACAAGATTATCATCTATCATTCTGTGTCTCATTGCAATGTGTGAGGAAAGAGAGAAGAGGATCAGATGGAACACAATCACACCACTCGGAGACAGAGAATGCAGGAAAGAGGAAGAAGAGAAAGAGGGAAGGAGGCATCTTCAGCAACAACCTTGGCACTTCCACCCTTTCCGTGGTGCCTCTTAACAGTTGTCAGTTCTCTGATTTGGTTATCTACAGTACCTACTTCTCTTTGGCTACCTATCAGCAAGTGGCTAGGGAGGGCAGAGTCTCCATTCCAGGTTTCCCACAGGCTACTGGCAGGATATTGGAAGTCAATACAGAACAGTATGTGATGCAGGAGATCTGAGAGAGAAAACCAGCTCCTCTCAGATCATCTGCACAGTACGCTAGCAGATGAGTCAATAATTTCACAGGGTAGAGTTTCCCACTAAACCGAAAGATCTTCTGTGTTACTGAGGCACATACACACACATAGAGCACCTTGCCTGTGAGGATAGGCTGATGGAGGCTGCAACCAGTGTTCATGGATCAATAGGTGCTTCCTAGTGAAACAAGAATGGAAAGTCTTCCTTCCACCTTACTCCAGGGAGGTACAGATCAGATTCTATAGAAAGCTAAACCTATTGTTGAAACCCTGTTGAAACATACTTCCTTCAGTCCTGTTGAAACTCACTTCCTTGAGTCTCCTACCATAGACTTTAGGAAGAGCAATTGCTGTGTCCTCCCCATCCCCACTTCCCATCCCCAAGCAGAGAATCCCATCAATCACTACACCTGAACTTGCCTGTAATAAACTGTTAGTAGTGAACCTTTCATTGGCCTTGTCACCAAGGCAGAGTACAGGCAGATTATCCTGTGCAAGCATATTTAATGTTGCTTTCCAGACTGGAGGTCAGCATGTTAAAACTGGCTACCTCAATATGATGAAGGGATAACTTTCTGTAGGGCTAAACAAGGCAAGGCAACCATGATGAAAAGGCATTTGGTATTTTGGCACTAATAACTTTCCTTTTCATCTACATTAAGGGAAATTGTCAGAGTTTAAGATCAGCAGCTAAAAGCTGGTAGTGAATAGGAAAAGAGCAAACAAATCAAAGGTTAATCCAGACAAGAGAGAAATGTTCTCAATCCTGGAAAGGACATCAGCCTGTGCTTGATTAGATGATTATTCTTTGTTTAAATATTCATTATATATATATAAAATATATATATTGGTCCAAGATTGCATTGACAAAGCTGCACATTTCCAAAAGATTTGAAACCTGACACATGCTTATTTATATAGTATTTGCCATACTTTAAAAGCTTTGATGTTGCTTTATTTATATTTATTTTTGTTTGTTTGTTTAATTTTTCATAGTTGACTATCTCAAGTAATTCTAAATAGTTCTGAAAAAAAGTTCTCTGAAATCTAACCGACCCCAAAAGATTATATCCAGATTAGTGACCTAAGGTATATCTAAATCACAGGCATTTATTCCTAACTATGATACCAAAAGGCCAAAATGGACATTATAATGTCACATTCAATGATATAAAGGACATTGTGTTACAACAATATGATGTTTATTTGTCATTCTCCCCTTTCTTTTGTCATTTTCTACAGTCTACAATTTGATTCCCTTATTCAAACAGTTGTGACTGGATACATATCAAAATAAAACTCTACATCAGATGGAGAAAATGGCTGCCTATCATATGTTTAACTACAGGTCTGAGCATTCCTCATGATCCCAGTTAACATGGTCAATGGGAATGATGGAAGCTATAGTTCAGTCACATTTGGTAGGGTACAGTGGTAGGGTACAGTGGTACCAGGCTAAAAACTGAGACACTGTAAGTTCTAGTCCCACCTTTGACATGAAAGCCAGTTGGGTGACTTTAGACCAGTCACTCTCTCTCAGGCCAACCCCCCTCACAGAGTGTCATTGTGGGGAAAATAGGAGGAGGAAGGAATATTAGGTATGTTGACTTCTTTGCATTATTTACAAAAATAACAAAGGCAAGATGAAAATAAATAAATAAAATATGACCCAATAATCAGAAACATTTTCCCAAAGCAACCCACCCAGATTTTAAGACAATGGGACCATGTGAGATGCAGTTATTGGTGACTGCTTCCAAGTCTTGCCAAAGAAAAACTGTTATCATTTAACCATTCAGAAAAGGTTATAATATCTATGCTGATTTGCTATTAAATCTTTTGGATTCTGTTTCTCACCTATTCTTGTAAAAGTATAAAGAATTGGGAGATGAAGAAAAGAGATCATGACTAGGCAATAATCAGACAAGAAAGGGAGGAGCCAGAGGAGTCACTGAATGATCAGAGAAAGAAATTTGGGAAAGACCCACCCTAGTTAATCAGATAGTTAAAAATAGTAATGAGAAGTTTGTACCTTCAGACTTGTGAGATTCTATTAACGCAGCCTTACAATAAAGTAGGTTTAGCTCATCTAGTCATGCATTCTATGTGGCTTATCTGGGAGGGCTGACATTCTTATGATTTTGAGTTTCTGAGGTTTAGCATTTTAAGTATAATTTGATCTCATTGTAAGCCACTTTCAGCCCTCTTTTTTACACTAAGTCAGGATAAAGGCTTCCATTGTATCTGCAAAAGTGTGAATAGGAGAGCATCTTCAAATAAAAATATACAAAATCTATATTTATTCAGGACCTGTTCCTTAAGGGTTGTCATCTAGTGGGAACTAGGATATATGCATTTTCTGTAGGATATTAATAGTAGCATTTTTTAAATTTATGTAACATCTGATACCCAAACCATTTGTACAACTTCATGTACTGAGCAATTCCTAGTACAGCCAAATGTTATTTTCCCCATTTTACCAATGGAAGGAAATGAAGGCAAAGGAACCAGGGGCCTTATGACAATGCCAGGCTGTAATGCCACTAATTTTAAATCTTGTGATTAATATATTTTTCTTTTTTCAACACATTGGGGAGGGGGTTACTTAATGGCTAGCAGTTAAACATCATATGTCTTACTTGGTGATAAACACCATTTTGTTTCTGAAAATAGAAGAAAAATAATAGCAGCATCTGTAACTTTAAAAAAAACAAAAACAAAAAATTACATTCATACCTAGCTGCTCTCTGTTGATAAAATCTATATTTAAAAAAGAAGAAACAGTGAGAACAGTATTAGCTTCAGTGGGTTTCAACCAGCATGATCTGTCCGTCCAGTTATGTAACCCAGGAAGAATTTTCTGCTAACCCAGTCATTTCTATTCTTCAGATTAACTTTACGATCCAGGATATTTGACTCCAAATCCAGCTGTTATTGAACCACTGATGGTCAAACTCTACATGAGTTAAGCTTGATTCCACAAGCAAGGAAAGGAATAACTACATAATACTGTTATGTTCGCAGGTTGGAGGCATTAAGAGGAGACGCATATTGTAACAACAAGCCTTCTTTATTGTTCTCATCCACAACCAACAACAGCAAAAATGCTGCGCAGGCCTTTTATAGTGTCCTAGCCCCGGACAACGTCAACCAATGATTGCAGAGGCTGTTTCCCACCTTGCACATGTGCACAAGGCTGGAGACAGCCAGTCTGATCCCGGGCAGCTTTTGGTCTGCCCGGGATCCTTTGCAACATTTCTGAGCCTGCTGAATGCTTCAGCAGGCTCAGGACATAACAAATACCTTGCCTGGCAATAAACTGGAAACAATTTTGCTTACTTGGACTTGCCATTGGATTTTTGCATAGATAGGGCAGGAGAAATATCTATTAAAAATCAATCCTTGCTGAATAAACTTAAAGAAGTCATAAACAAATAAAGAAAACCTTACAACATTTCCAGCTTTTATTAGTTTTATCCATTAGTAATGTACCTCATTCTCTCCTGGCAAAACAAGTAAAGAACAATAAAAAGTCAGGTTAGAATAAGAAAGTTTGTAGAGTTTCACATGCCCTTTCTCCCTTGTTCATGTGATGATTGGTGAATCAATGATGGCTACATTAGCATTCCTTCAGGTACAAAAGGATATTTTCAAATAATAGGTCAAAAACCCAATCCCCTGATGAAATTTCGCAGTAAAGCAAAGACCTCTTTCCAACACCCAGGTTGTTTCTATCATTGCATTCAATTTTGCACAGGGTGTGAGGCAATACAGCCCATTGAAATCCAGACAGCACCAAATGCTTTTTTCAAAGGAGAAATTGCAATCCATGGAATTAGGGTCTGAGACACTTTTGAAACCTTCCTCCATCGATTTCCTGGTGGTGGACTTTTTCAAAACTTAGTCTGCTTGCTCTGTTAGACTGCACTGTTAAAATTCAGTGGAAATCATTGTACAACTGATTTCCAACATAACATATGCTTGAAACATAAAATAAAATAGTTATGTTAAATCTCAGGTAGATGTAACATATTTAGATTTTTAAAATGTCCCAGTTACTCAAATTGTTTAACAGTGTCACATTGTGGGACCTCACAGCTATCCCTTTTCCATTGTTATCCCTGTCTTCTGCCACAGCATTCCTTTTGACTGTCTCAGCTGAGGATACTTCATTGATAAGAAGCAAAACATCTTCAAGAAAGAAAAAACAAAGTTCAGTTGCCTTTTGAAAAAGCATCTTAGGGACAACCATGACTTGGATGACTCTCTCCATAGAGGTTTATTCCTCCTGACTCTGCACAGCCTGTCTTTTAGGAAAAACATGTCATGGATCAGGGCATTCTATGAGCCTGCTTAGTAATAGGATATTTTAATTTGGGTGCAGGACTAAGTTTGGCATTTCATAGCATGGGTTTTTTGTTTTATTTGTTCCCAAGTGATTGGGGTATTTTGCTTGTTTTAAAATATGTATTTAATAATGTAATTTTAATTTTTGGTGTGTCATCTTGATTCCTCCAGCCCTCCTCCATTTATTAATCAAATAATTTATTATTAATCAAATAAAATAAATAAACAGACTGAGAACTACAGGATTACATTAAATCATATCCCCATCCCTTTCAATGATGTCAATGACTGTCCTTTGTGTTATGTTTGGTGATCGGTGAGGCATTGACGAGGCAGAAGGTGCAACAACTGCTCCACCCCTATTTATAAACTCAGCAACAAGGCGGCGGCCAATAGGATTCAAGTATTAGTTCCCACTTTAAACACAAGTTAAGGAGCATGTAGAAAGAAAGTCTGGCACTTAACTGACATAGTCTTATGACCATTTTTTCAACAGTTTCAAGTAATTCACATCCATACATTACACTTTGTATTGCAACTTTAGGCTTTGGCTCTTCCTCCTGTCTCTCAAAGTTATTTTCATAGCCCATTAAATGAGACAAAATGGCATATAAATATAAAATATGCACATGCAACCCTTTGCCTCCATTTTCTCTCTTTGAAGATCACTGGTAGATTTAGCCACCAGGATACTTTCCATCCCATACCTAATTTATAAAAGCTCTCTTGTTAGGGAAATGAGCATGACAGTGTTCTCCATTGTAAAGAAGGCAAGAAAATTTGTGACAGAATAGAATATATGTAGAAATTGAATGTTCTTTTGAGGAAAGACTGGTAGAACTTGCAAACATCAAGTCATTAAGAAACTTAAGACTGTAAAAAAGGTGCCTTATTCCATTGGTTAAATAGAGGCCTACGAAAAGCTCAGGAGCAAGATATTAGTGTATGATCTTTTCCTTTCCAATAACTGGGAGAAATATAGAGCCATTGGTACCAACATTAATCAATATCCATCATAGCTATTATTCTCCATCAAGTTGTCAGGTCTCCTTTTGGAACAGCCAAATTGGTAGTCATTACTGACTCCTACTATAGTGAATTGCAGAATTCAACCATGTACTTTATATGGAAATACTTCACAAGGATTATTTTATAGTATCTCTTTTAAAGGTAGTTTAACCAATAAATCTCTCTAGACCTTATATGGAGTTTTATTCATGTAACAGTTTCCTTTATCTACATCTATTTCTCAAGTCTCTTTCTAGTTTTCTCCTTTTTGTCTTCCTTTATTCCTTAGAGAGAATGCTTTGAGGTATTGTACTGCAGAAATATCAACAAAGAGATTCCATCACTCATCACTTAGTTTTGTTGGATGATAAGGATTTTGCCTGGGAGAAAGAAAATTCCCTCTATCCACTTTTCAAAATCATGCCAGTCTTTCTTTCTCTTCTCCTCCCTTCCTCCTTCTAATCTTCTTCACCCATGGTGCTAATGCTCAACTACAATTACTCAATGGTGTGATTATCTTTTTCTCCTTCTCTATGCCTTTTCCTGGTGTTGTAAAATCTCAGCTGCTTAGAAAACCATCAAGCAATATTTTTCCCTGTGGTTGCAGAATGAAAATGGGTTGTGTTTTATTTTTTTGTCATTAAGGTAGTATAAGCTGCAGTTGAGATATTCTTACTATGATCATGCAATTAATATTATGACAGCTCACTGAGTATTCTTATCCTTGGTAATATGGAAAGACATTTCAAACTGGCTTTGTGCCATTTTATTTCTTGGTCTTTTATCAGCAGATATTTGGCATAGCCATAGATTAAATTGCTTGCAGGGGTCTCTGGTGCAAGTATCACCTTTATATAGGCACATTAAAAACTTTAAAGAAAAATACAAATAGTGAAAAGGATATTATGAAGGAAGAAAATGATGCAACTGTCTCACTAAAAGGAGCTAAAAATTACTTTATGCAAACTGTACTTGAATTGTCCTACATTTCTTAACTTAATAACTTTCCTTTGAACAATATTATTAAAATCCTGATAGGTTTCTGTACATTTTGGTGAGATTCTGATATTAATCCCTGGCAAATCAAAATCACTATGTATGTGGGAACAAAACACTGTGTGCTTTAATCAAAATGATTAATTTACAACCAGCAAGCCAACAGAAATCTAACTTTAACTGTCCTAATCAAAACAGAAAATTCACATATTGGTCTGGAAGATCTGATAAACTGGAAATGCATGTGTTCTCCACAGAGCTGTCGATTCCTGGAAATCCTTCCCCCATATTTTTTGATATATCTAACCAGGCTCTATCCTGTTTTTCTCCTGGTTTCCGGATATTGCCTTTCTGTCTGTCAACATTGTAATCTCAACTATGTAGTAAGACTAGAAGAAAATATTCTGGTAATGTTGCTACATTTTAATTACCTCTATTTGCCAGGGATATATTTATAGTTGGCAGGTACAAAAATGTGAAACATTAGAAACATCTAATGAAGAAGCATTATCTTGATCTCAATATATTGGATAATTTCTGACTCTTCTCCAATTTGTGATTTTGGGGCAAGGATGATGGAAAGTGTGATAGAGTTCCTGAATGAGACAGGCTAATTTGGGTCTTCCAGGTAAGATACTGGACAAGGCTCAAAGAGGCTGATCTGAAAGAGGATTTAAAAAAAAAAAAACAAACTCCAAGCTACAAGAATGATGCAGAAAAAGGTGCTACCCTGGATATATCAATGAAATTGGCTGATGTCTTAAATACTTAAAAGGGAAATATGAATAACAGACCAAGAGAGTTATCTGGATAATTTTCCTTTGTTGTATTTCCCTCCCCCAGACTGTGGAAGACAATTTTTTGTCTCCCTGGTGCCAGAAAGGTTGGAAACCACTGCTATAGGTGGATGTTGGGGCACCCTAGGAGATGACTAGGGTGCCATTTTTAAATACTTCTTGAATTTTATTGGTTTTATGGATTTATATATTTATGGTTTGCATTTTATTATTGTTGTGAATTATGTAAAATTGTGCTGTAACATGGGGAAGAGGGGAGCATACAAATCTTTTAAATGAATAAAATAAATGCAGAGGAGGAGGCTATGTGAGTAAAACAGATTGTGTGTAGTTTATTTCATTAAATGTAAAATTATTATAACTGAGGATTATTGTTGTCAATTTAAAGGGATCTATATAAATGTTGGCTTTGAAGGATTCATTTACTGTAAAGTTCTAGTTCTATCCTTTTGCAAAATGCTTCTGTAGAAAGATATGATGTTCAACAGAAAAAGCACTGTTCAAATATATATCATTTTCAAATTTATATTTCATGTTAAATGATTGCAGTCCAAATTTAAAAAAAAATATTTATTATATATGTTGGGAGGATTCTTCTTCCATGCTACAAATTTAAGTCAAGATATAACGGGGGTACCTTGAAATGTTGACTTTGTGGATTTTCAATAACATTCACAACACTGGATTCAATTGGTAACAGAATCAGCAGAGTTGTTTTAAATCACTGTTTGATAAGTAATATTTTGGTTTTGGTTTTGATTATATCCACATTAAGTTCTAAAGCTCTAGCACTTGTCAAGAAGTAATTTTTTTAATTAAAATGGATTATAACCATTCAAATGGGTGGAATACAAAAGAAAAAAAAGTCATGAAAACAGATAAAACATATACACAGACAGCCTACACTAAAACAATATAAAAACAATATAAAGCAAAACACCAGCCCCACCCTCAAAATACAATAGATTAACCACAGGGCTTGGACCAAAAGCAAGTATTTTTTTCATTCTTTACATACTTTACTACAGCCATCCGCAGTATAGACCACAATATTTAATATCACTCAGGGCCTCTGGCAATAGGTATTATACGTGTGCAAGTTTTCATAGGAGCTCTTTATTTTTATTTTTGGGGGAAACTTCCCTAAACTTTTTGGTGGATACACTTCCTTACCTGAGCAATATATTTTCCTGCTTCCCCCCCCCCCTTTACTTCGTAACAAGCATTGTCACTTTTTATCTCCTCCTCCTCAAATATCTCAGTGAGAATCTATCTCCACAGCAAACTCACATTACTTAATTTAGATTTGGTAAGCAGTTTCAAAGAAAAACCGTTAGCCTAATCGGAAAAGTAAATAATGTGCTTCTATTTTGAATCACAACTTCACCTCCCACATATAAAATGCTAAAATTATTATTTTTTTAAAATCATTCTTGTTTAAACAGAATATTTATTTTAGCTGACTTGGCAAAAGGAAATAACATTGCTGAATTCCCACTTCATTGGGGAAAGTGGAATATATATTATGTATAGATGCATCGTTTAATCTCCTGAAGGCAGTGAAGGTCACATCTATGTTATTTGTTCAGTGAAACCAGACATGCTTCCTTCCTTCTTTATTATTAGGTCTTTAATTCATCTGATGAATTAGATTTCATGCCTATATTAACTGATGCTAAAGGCAACTATTGCTGCCTGTGCATACAGCTGAATGTGTGAAAGGTGACCTTATTCATGCATTTCCATTGACAGGTGGACAGGAAAGGCAGTCCTTAGTGCAGTTCTCAGGCATAATAGTTCTGGCATCAGTTATAGTTGTCACCATGCTGGCTCAGGAATTCTGGGAGTTGAAGTCCACAAGTCATAAAGGGGCCATCGTTCCCCACCTCTGGTTTAGAGGATGGAGCTTCCATGTAATGCCATGGGATAACATTATGGATAGGAGAATAAAAGAAACAGGGAAGGTCAATAGCAAGTATCTATATTGACTTGGTATTTTCTTTCTGTCTTGACCCTGGGTTTCTGGAAGGATTGGAGAATTTTTAAGCAGTAAATGTTGCTTTCTTTTCTTTTTAATTAATGGTACATTGTTTATCTACCCACCTATTTCTATTAATAATCTGATAGCTGTATTTTGAATTTATTTTTAGTCTTCAAGGTTAAATGCATGCATTCATTAAATTCAAACTGGATCGCTCTAGGTACACTACTGTAGTCTAAACTATGCTTAATACTACAGAGCATCTAAAGTATTACAGATTTAATACTATCTCCAAGCTCTGAAGTTGAGCTTCCAAATCGAGCAAGATTTCATCCAGTAACAGTAGTATTACTAGCATTACAAGTAGCAGTAGAAAATATGAGGACCACAGTGGACATTATATACGCATATAATTATGTACCTTAGCTATCTAGAAAATCCTGAAGGTTACATTATTTAATACATGCTGTAGCAATTACTATATACCACCCTTACTGTGCTCCTATGATTCTGTTTTTCATGGTTCCCTTAATGTATATAGATTTCTCTCCAGGATTCCTCAACATTTCTATAAAAGTTGAAGAAATTTTGCATCTCTTGACATCTTTTTTCTTCTGCCAGGAATTAGTCAGCAAATGACTGGAGGTAAAACTGTCCAACCTTATTACACAATGTCTTAGGAGAAAACTCTAGTAATTTAATAAGGGGCTGGCTTGGCAGAAAGAAGAGAGCGCTAACTGACTGTGTTTTGTACCCTCATTTTGCAAAGAAACAACAGGATAATATAATAAATCACAAACTATAATTTACATTCCAAAATTATCATTTACACCAGTTGGATTCATACGACATGCTAAACTATAACAAAACAAATTATTTGGATGAACTATGCTGAAGAAACTTAATTATCAAAATCCAGAAGAGAAATTTTGTATGAAAAGTTAAAATGTTTGAAAGAAGATCTTTTCAAAATAAAATTAAAGAAAGGAAAAAGAACATCAGTAACATTTCCATGTCACACATTACAGAGCAGCTCAGTTAATGTCCATAATTACTAAAATCAGTGGAACAGCCTGCCTCCAGAAGCAGTAAATGCTCCAACACTGGAAGTTTTTAAGAAGAGACTGGACAGCCATTTGTCGAAATGGTGTAGGGTTTCCTGCCTGAGGAGGGGTTGGACTAGATGACCTCCAAGGTCCCTTCCAACTTTACTATTATTATTATTATTAGTATTAGTATTATTATTATTAGAAATGGGATGAGATATAGTGGGTCATTTTGAAGTAAAAAACTGAGTCCTATAAATATTAATAATACAACACTCTAATAATATAATCGACTTGTTCTAGAATTAGGAGTAAAATAGTTTCCAAAGCCTATTTAATAATAGGCAATCTACAGCATTAGAAAGAACTGTTTTCTTTACATATACACAGCATGGCAAGAATAGATTTAGAAACTGCAACAAAATATCCCCTTCCTATATTATGATTAAATATTGTTAAAATGGGAAGGGTGGGTATCATTTGGTTCAATATTCTTTCTTAATGATATAGCTAAAATGTTGTTGACCTAATATTATGACATTCTGCCAAAAAGAAAGGGGAGTTCTTCTGTCACATAAAAATCTGCAAAAAAAAGGAATAATTTGAATTATAACATCACACCACACATATATTTCTACAAGGAATATTTCACAGCAATTAATCAACAAGAACATCAATGATTTACAGACTTCCATAATATAAAAAAAATCAAATGTATTAATAAAAGTGCATCTTGCACCAAATGACACACTAGGCTAATGCCTATCATATTTGATAGACCTGTCCTAAAATTTTGTGTGGCAAAATTGTGTGGGAGAAAGCAGAACTATTCAACTCGTTTTTTGCATCTGTCTTTACACAAAGAGAAAAAACAGACCAATCTATCAAAAATAGTGCCATAAAAAAACAGAATAGAAACATGTTAAGATAGGCAAGAAAATGATAACTGAGCACCTGTCCAGCCTACACAAGTTCAAATCACCAGGACCAGATGGATTACACCCCAAGGTTCTCAAGGAACTGGCAGATGTGATCTCAGAACCACTGAACTATATTTTTCAAAGATCCTGGAGCACAGGGGGACTACCAGAGGACTGGAAAAGAGCTGATGTAGTTCCCATCTTCAAAAAAGGGAAAAATTACAGACCTATCAGCCTGACCTCAATACCTTGGAAGATTCCAGAAAAGATAATCAAACAACGAATCAGCGAATACCTAGAGGCAAACTAAATCATTACTAAAAGCCAACATGGGTTTGTCAAAAACAGATCATGCCAGACAAATCTTATTGCATTCTTTGACCAAGTGACAAAATTAGTGGATCAGAGGAATTTACTTGGACTTCAGTAAAGCATTTGATAAAGTAGATCACAACCCACTACTTGATAAGATAGAAAAATGTTGGGTGGACAGCATCACCACCAGATGGATCTGTAGCTGGCGAGTGGTCCTCAATGGAACTGCATCTACATGAGGGAAGTGTGTAGTGGGGTGCCCCAGGGCTCTGTTCTGGGCCCAGTACTCTTCAACATCTTCATTAACTATTTGGACGAGGGGATAGATGGGGAACTCATCAAATTTGCAGACGACACCAAGCTGGCAGGAATAGCCAACACTCCAGAAGACAGGCTTAGGATACAGGAGGATCTGGACAGACTTGAACACTGGGCGCTATCTAACAAAATGAAATTCAGTGGTGAAAAAAGCAAGGTTCTAAATTTAGGCAAGAAAAAACAAATGCATAGGTATAGTATAAGGGGTACCTTGCTCAATAGTAGTAACTGTGAGAGGGACCTCGGAGTCCTAATGGACAATCACCTAAATATGAGCCAGCAGTGTGCTGCAGCTGCCAAAAAGGGCAACACAGTGCTAGGCTGCATTAACAGAGGGATAGAATCGAGATCACATGAAATGTTAATACCACTTTACAATGCCTTGGTAAGGCCACACTTGGAATACTGCATCCAGTTTTGGTCACCGCGATGTAAAAAAGATGTTGAGACTCTAGAAAGAATACAGAGAAGAGCAACAAAGATGATTAGGGGACTGGAGGCTAAAACATATAAGGAATGGTTGCTGGAATTGGGTATGTCTAGTCTAATGAAGAGAAGGATGAGGGGGGACATGATAGCATGTTCCAATATCTCAGGGGCTGCCACAAAGAAGAGGGAGCCAAGCTATTTTCCAAAGAGCCTGAAGGTCAGACAGGAAGCAACAGATGGAAACTAATCAAGGAGAGAAGCAACCTAGAACTAAGGAGAAACTTCCTGACAGTTAGAACAATTAACCAGTAGAACAACCTGCCTCCAGAAGCGGTGAATGCGCCAACACTGGAAGTTTTTAAGAAGAGACTGGACAGCCATTTGTCTGAAATGGTATAGGGTTTCCTGCCTGAGCAGGGGGTTGGACTAGATGACTTCCAAGATCCCTTCCAACTTTTATTATTATTATTATTATTATTATTATTATTATTATTATTATTATTATTATTATTATTATTATTATTATTATTATTAAAATACAATTATTATCATCCAGTCATAGGCTAGAATCAACTGAGTAACTGTGGCACTCCAGTTTTGTTCAACTAGACATTCCACTGTCTTTCACCACCCCCAATACTTCCTAGATATAATGCAAGTTATAATCATGTGACTATTTGAATGCTACAGATTGGTTTTCCCTGGATTAGGACAGGTTTGTATAGCTTTTTGATATACTTCTGGTCTTTAACTTTCATGCAATTATGACCGTATTGTATGAATACTGATCACCGAAAGAAAACAAGTAGAGATGAGATTCTATGGAGATTCTTAATGATCCAGATCATGGTTGTCCCAAAGGTGCTTTTCAAAAAGCAACTGGATTTTCTTGTTTTTTCCCCCCTTCAAAACACTTCACTTCTCATCCGAGAAGTTTCTTCAGTTCTGACTGTATCGTGGCGAATGGAAGGATTTATATGAATCCTTCCATTCCTCACCATTCAGTTAGAATTGAAGAAGCTTTTCAGATGAGAAGTGAAACATTTTCAAAGAAAAAAAAGAAAGAAAGACAAACAATCAAGAAAGGCTATTTGCCTTTTGAAAAGCACCTTTGGGATAGAGATTAGATCAGCAGTCATGGGAGACAGTTGTTTGAGATCTCAGATGCAGTTGGGGAAGCCATCTCTTCCTTTGTTTAACAGCTCCAAAACCTAACCCTGAAGACACAACATGTTGTATATGGCATGTCTGAGAAAATGGTATCACCAGAGTGGTGGGCTAATGAAATCATAGTTCATATTCAGAAAGACAAACAAAGAGAACTCAGTGAATTCAAATGTAAGTGTTGAGTCCTTGGCGGGAAGCAGACACGAGAAGCAGTTGAAGTTCTCAGTTTCCTTTATTCAGCGTTCAGCTTACAAGTAGATGGCTTCAGCAGCTCCCCAACCCTCCCAGCTTCTTATATAGACGCTTCCCGGGTAAATGTGTTACTTTTCCCGCGCCAGCACCCGCGCATGCGCACGGCGCTGGCGACAGCCTGTCTGGTCCCGGACAGCTTTGCACCTGCCCGGGACTGCCTGCAAATGCCCGAGCCGTTTGCAAGGCTAGGGACATAACACCCCTTTCCCCCGGGCTAAAACTACTACCAACATATAAACATTTATTTTATGCAGTGTTCTGCTTCTCAGTGCTTCTATCGTTACCTGGCTTTTGTTTAGCCAGCAATGTTATGTAATCCTCTAAGTATTTAGGAGACTTCTTTGCTCTCTGTGACCTTCTCAGCTCTGGGTTACTAGCATGAGTTCCCTGACTGTAGGGAGATGTGAGCCTGTTCTCCTTATTTTGCCTTGGTGCCTTCCAAGGACTGTGCCCCGATGCCTGGCCTGCTTGCTTGCCCACCGGGCTCGTCAGGCCAGGGCTTCTGTCAGTTTGTGACCTGGTTGACCTGCCTAGCTGTAGACCCTCGGGCCCCTTGAAGTGATAGCCACTGCTGGGCGTCTCTGTTGAACCTCCTAGGTCCGTCCAAGACCTGTCAGGAGGCTGACCATTCCCTGAACCCCGTTCTGTGTCCGGGCTTGTGTGTGTTCCTGTACTTTCCCAAAACTCAGTTACTCCCTGATTTGGGCTAGAGGTGTTGTAGTCGGGACTTGGTTCCTCGACCACCTCCCTGTATGTTTGACCCCCTGTAGAATTTGGGGTAAGGTCAGGCCAATCTTGGGGATTGTGTGCCAGCTCTCTTGCGGGGAATGATTTGTTGGGATGCCCCCGGGTATCCTCCGTGACTGGAGTGCTGTGTGATGTGTGTGGAAGGTGAGTATGACCCCGGGGTGACTCCCTGGCTGGAGTAGGCGTGAGTGCCTGTTGTGTGGGTAAGCTCCATGAATTCCTTTTCGGAGCACTTGCGGAAGCTTGAAATGGGCCGTCAGTGGCTCCATCAGTGGAGATGGGCAGCAACTCGTGCCCTTCCCGTTGCTCCAAAGGGTCCCCCTCCCCCCCTGGAAAAGACCCAGGAGTCTCATCTGAAAAGTCCCGCCTAGGGCGGAGTTGGTCGATGTGCCGACGCAGGACACGACCGTTGTCCAGGGCAACCTCGTAGGAGAGAGGACCTGTGATCCTGGACATAGAAGCGGGGACCCATGTATGACCAGGCCCGTAATTGCGAGCCCAAACCGGGGCACCCACAAGTAGTTGTCTAGGTGCCCTAGGATGTGAGGTAGATGAAGGCAGTCTGTCCGGATGCAACCGGTCAAGTTTAGTAGTAAGTTGACGCCCCCAGCGAAGTTCAGCTGGGCTTCTCCCTGTAGAAGTGGACGGTGTGGTGCGATAAGAAAGGAGAAAGTCAGCCAACCTGTGATGCCAGTCCCCGTAGGTGAGTCTTTTCAAGGCGTCCTTTGTGATGCGCACCATACGTTCAGCCATACCGTTGGTGGACGGGTGGAAGGGTGCAGACGTGGCATGACGAATCATGTTAGCCTGTAAGAAAGCTTGGAATTCGGAGGAAGTGAATTGAGGGCCGTTGTCAGACACGATGACATCTGGAAGCCCGTGTGCAGCAAAAATCCCCCTCAGTACCTGAATAGTCTTTGCAGTGGTGGTGGAAGAGACAGGTACAACCTCAAGCCATTTTGAATGGCTGTCAACAAGGACCAAGAAGAACTGGCCCTGAAAGGGCCCAGCGTAGTCAATGTGCACCCTAGACCATGGGGACTGCGTTTCCTCCCATTTATGCACGGGAGCTTGGGGCATCTCTGGGCGAGATCGTTGGCACAGGTGGCATGCATGCACCTTAGCCTCAATATCCTTATCTAAAACAGGCCACCACAAGTGGCTGCGTGCAAGAGCCTTCATACGAACAATGCCAGGATGACCCTCGTGGAGGGATTCTAAGACCCTAGTCTCATTGAGGAGGGAATGACAACTCTGTTTCCCCAAAGCAGACAACCCTGAGAAAGGGACAACTCGTTTCTTTTGGACCAGAAACTCTGAAACTCAGGACTAGGGCAGTGCTCAGGCCAACCGGACAAAACCCAGGAACAGACACGTGAAAGTGTGTGATCTGTACCTGTTTCCGCGGCAACATCCCTGGCACAAAGAGGGAGCTCGGGCAAGGCTTGGATTGATAGAATGTTGACAGCTGGCGCAGGGTCAGCTTCTACTACTGGCAGAGGCAATCTACTGAGGCCATCAGCATGGCCCATTTCTTTCCCAGGCTTGTGGAGTAAAGAAAAATCATATGCAGACAGAAAAATAGACCACCTAAGCATTCTAGGGGAAATGATTTGGGGAGTCTGCTTACGTGTGGTAAACAGTCCCAGCAGAGGCTTATGGTCAGTAAAGACCGTGAAATGCCTGCCATAGAGAAAATCGTGGAATTTTTTAATTCCAGCGACAACAGCCAGAGCCTCCCTGTCTATCTGAGCGTAGTTGCGCTCAGCAGAAGACAATGTTCTGGAGTAATATGCAACAGGAACCTGAGTTCCATCAGACCTGAGGTGGCTCAGGACAGCTCCTACCCCGTAAGGGGACGCATCACATGCGATGCACACAGGAAGAGATTCGTTGAAATGTGCAAGTACACTGTTAGAAGTGAGCAAGGCCTTGACTTTGTTAAAGCAAGCCTCATGTGTATGTGACCACTGCCACACTGCTTGTTTGTCTAGTAGCCTATGAAGAGGCTCAGCTACACTAGCTTTATGTGGAAGAAAAGAATTGTAGAAATTCAGGAGGCCCAGGAAGGCCTGAAGTTCGGCCTTGGACTTTGGCCTAGGTGCTTCTAAAATAGCTGTCAGTTTGGATTCAGCAGGGTGAATCCCAGCAGCATCAATTTTGAACCCCAGAAATTCAGTAGAAGGCACCCCAATCTTGCATTTGTCTTTTTTGAGCTTGAGGCCTGACTTCCTGAATCTTAACAGAACAGCCCTTAGCCTTTCAGCTAGAATGTGTGTGGAGTCTCCTGCAATTAAGACATCATCAAAGTAGGGGCAAACCCCTGGTATACCCCGTAGTGTGTTTTCCATTACGCTTTGGAAAATCCCAGGAGCGACATTCACTCCAAACTGCAGCCTTTTTACCTTAAAGGCTCCCCTGTGGGTCACAATAGTCTGAGCTATAGCAGCAGCATCATCAACAGGCAGCTGTTGATATGCTTGAGCTAGGTCAAGCTTTGCAAAAACGCGCCCCCCCTTGAGGGAGGCCAGAATATGACTGACCACAGGAACAGGATAGGCATGTTGCTGCAATGCCTTATTCAGAGTGCATTTGTAGTCAGCACAAATGCGAATGTCCCCATTTGCCTTTAGAGGCGTGACAATGGGGGTCTCCCAAGGACTGGAATCAACAGGTTCTAGGATTCCCTGTTGAATCAGTTTGTCTAACTCAGTGTCAATTTTACTCTTTAAAGCAAAAGGGACCCTTCTTGCTTTAATTCTAATGGGAGTGACAGTGGGGTCTAGCTTTAAGGACACAGGGGGTCCTTTGAATGTGCCCAGCTGGGGGCTGAAAACATCTGCAAATTCTTTGCAGACTTCCTGTAGGTCGAGTGTTTGTAAACTGTTGAGTCCTGTGACGTGTATCCCCAGGGCCTCAAACCAATCGAGTCCTATGAGACTCGTTCGTTCACCCCCTACTACTAATAAGTCTAGTGGACCTTCAAAACTCTTGTATTGCACGTTAAGGGTGGCCTCCCCCTTAACACACACTCTTGAATTTTGAAAATCTGTTAACACAATGTCAGAAGGCCTTAACTTGGCCTGAGTTCCACTACCGGAACAAATCTTCCTAAATGTATGCAAGGAGATAATTGAAAAGGCAGACCCTGTGTCTAGTTCCATAGATAATGGAACCCCTTGTAGCTTCACCTTGAGTGACAGCTTTTTCTTAATGGGCTTGTGTGTGCCTGTCCTAAGGATGCTTCTTCGCGAAGCGCAAAACCCTACCCTATTCTGGCTGGGGAATCTGGTACCTTTCAGGCGCAGTTCTTCCTGAGGTTGTACCTTTCGTCGGCCCAGACACACAGCTGCAATGTGTCCTTGTTTGCCGCATGCCCGGCAGGTAGCGGAGCGGAACTTGCAGTCGGTTCTCCTGTGGCGACCTCCACAGCCGATGCACTTGAGCGGAGCTGAAGAGCTTCCCTTCTGTTTTTCTTCTGTCGTGGGGTGGAGACGGTCGACTTCCTCGTCCGGATCCTCCTCGGAGTTCCTTTGGGCGTCTTCCTGGTGCACGGATGCAACCTCTGGACTGTTTCTGATCGGCCGCATGTTCTTGATAGCGCCACCTGCTGCTTCTTCTGCGGTGACTTCCCTTAAGGCATCTTGGTAGGACAGTTCTTCTTTAGCGAAAAGTCTCTGTTGTAGATCTCGATGCCTTAACCCGCACACAAATCGGTCCCTCAGTCGTTCTTCGAGGTCTTTGAACTCGCAGTGCTTGGCGGCCTTCCGTAATGCGGCGATGAATTCTTTGGCCGACTCACCGGGCCGTTGATCCCTCTGCTCGAAGGTGTGGCGCCATGCGATGACGGACATCTTGGGGTGGAAGTGCTCTTTCAGTAACTTCTTCAGATCTGCGTAGCTGACAGACTCTACTGGAACAGGTGCTGCAAGGTTTTCTGCGATGTCGAAGGCGTCTTGACCGCAAACACAAAGCAGGGTGGCAGCCTTCAAGCTCTCTTCCCTCACTTGGTTTGCCTTGAAGTAGTTCTCCACCCTGGCTACGTATGACTCCCACCGCTCTGGATGTGAGACGTCGAATTCCGAAAGCCTTCCGATTTTTGCCATCTTTAGATCTTTAGGAGACGGGTCTATCAGCCAGCCTACCCCCGAATGCGCATCGGATTGGCGGGCAGCTGCCGAGTCGACGCCGTTCCTTTCCGCCGCTCAGGACTCCTTGGGTAAGCTTACACTTCTTCCTTTCCAGATAGTGCAAGGCATCCCACCTTCGTCGCCAGTGTTGAGTCCTTGGCGGGAAGCAGACACGAGAAGCAGTTGAAGTTCTCAGTTTCCTTTATTCAGCGTTCAGCTTACAAGTAGTTGGCTTCAGCAGCTCCCAAAACCTCCCAGCTTCTTATATAGACGCTTCCCGGGTAAATGTGTTACTTTTCCCGCGCCAGCACCCGCGCATGCGCACGGCGCTGGCGACAGCCTGTCTGGTCCTGGGCAGCTTTGCACCTGCCCGGGACTGCCTGCAAACGCCCGAGCCGTTTGCAAGGCTAGGGACATAACAGTAAGCATTTGAATAGTCTTGGATAGACAGTAAAATACTGGGAATAATGTCTATCAATGCCTCTATTTTTACTTACATTTCCTGGATTCTGACTTAGCTCTTTTATCTGGACTTGGCCTGTTCTTATACTATGCTCAACACCTGATCTAACAGACTTAAAAACTTCCTTCTAGTAGAGTTTGAAAATGTTTCTGGCCATAGAAGTGGCAGTGACTGCACTGTAAAACAAGAAATAAGAGGGGCCTGGATAAAACTAAAACTGGTTCCATTTCATTTACATTTAAATTTAATTACAAATACAATTAAATATTTATTCTTGTAAGTCATCTGTGCTGTTGTAAATCCTCATATATACAGAAAGGCATCATTAATATTATTGAATCATGTATTTAATACTTTTTCACATCTTTCATATGGAAAAATATCATTTTTAATTGCATTGGTAGTTGTAATTGCAATTGGAGGAGTATTTAAAACTATGGAAATTGCTTTACAAAAATACACATAACAATACAATTGAAGACAGATTTATTCAAAGGCGGTCATATCTTTTAATATAGCTAAAATAGAAATACTGAATATGGATGTTTAAAATATTGGAATTTGCCTTTAAAGTTATAAAATATGACTATTAAGATAGATACATACATACTTTTTTTTTAAAAAAAGCCAGTTTTCTTTTCTCTTTTTACATTTTTTGTATTTTATATATCTATAAGTAGACCATTATTTATTTTTCCTTTTTTGTTAAACAATTGGAGTAATGGCTTCCAGCCATAAATTTTTTGAAGACAACATGAAACTCCAGAGTTAAGGTTAATATAGCTCAAAAGCAGGAAGTATTTAAACATTTCATTGGGTTGTGTTGCAGTTGCAATATTCCAAGCTTTCATTTAGCTAATTATCCTCTCATTGATAGACACTTCCTGATTTCCTTGTTGTTATACAAGATATAATGCTTTGTGGCATGTTGAGATAAGCTAAGACATTTGAAGTGGCTTTTGTCCCTTTGGAGCCTAGGGAGCTTAACTACCCTTCTCTAGGATGAAAGCTTTGCTTTGCTTTCTTGCTTAAATTTATTTATTTAGTATCTTCAAGTCCATTTTGATTTCTGATGATTGCTTGGACAAGTCCCTGCAGTTTTCTTGGCAACATTTCTGAAGTGATTTGCCATTGCCTGTTCCCTAGGGCTGAGAGAGTATGACTGGCGCAAGGTCACCCCTAAGGCAGGACAGTCTTCTGGTTTCTAGCCTGGCGTCTTAACTACTATGCCAAACTGACTCTCTTCTTTGATTTATATGGCCACCTAATACAAAATGACTATCATGAGTTGATATTACAGGCCACTTGACTTACAAGATAGAAACAAGCAAACAATCTGAATAGGTTTTTTTCAGTGAATTCAGTTCATACAGTTCTTGCTTTGCCTTGCTGCTTTTAGCTATACCTTTACAAATTGATTCCACAACATCCTATGCTTCTACATCTCTAATCTTTCTCTTTTCCTTCCAGTAGTTGACTGCCCGCCTATTTTCAATCACATCAATTGCTTATGGACTTTTAGAGCATCATTCATATTGTACAAAACTACTAGACATGTGCCCTATTAGCTGATAATGTTAGCTGTAGCTGACATCTATTCCAAGGAAACACATAAAGCCAACGGAAATGCTACAGCAGTCTTTGTAAAATAGACACTGATTTAATACAGTCAGCCAAAACAAGTTGAAGAGCTGCTTTCTCTCGTTCCTACCAACAGCCAAGTAATATATTTAGCCTCCAAAACAGGATCTAATTAGACCTCTACTTTAATTCATGGCTCTAAGATGCCCTTGAGAGCTTGCATAATAAGTGGGATAAATATATATTCAGGTTTAAAGCAGAATATTACCATAATGTGCTGGAAGGAAATGAGAAATATTTATTCAAGTGATATGTCTGCTCTGAATGGTAATTCTCAGGACAACTGGATTATCAGAATGTATGCTGCCAAAATGAAACATGTTTTTTACCTGAATGGGACCTTGGGAACTTCCCTCCTAAACCTATGCCAAATATTTCTACTAATACTACATACATCATACATACATACATACATACATACATACATACATACATACATACATACTCACCTCACAGGATTGTTGTTGTGGGGAAATAGGATGAGGAAGGAGTATTAGGTATGTTTGCTGCCTTACGTTATTTCTAAAAATAATAAAGAGGGGATATAAATAAATAAAGAAGTAATTCGATCTATCAGGTGGTTATTAGATTGAGCAAAGCAGTTTTAATTCAGTCTTGTGCCCTTTAGATATGTTAGGCTTCAACTTCCATAATCTGGCCTTGCTGATTAGGATATAGTGACCATTGCTGGCTGGATACAAGCACTGCTGTCCAGCACATCTGGAAAAATATCAGGTCAGAACCACCTGGTGGATACAATACTTTTTTTCAAAACCATGGATCAATTTTTTTTAATCAGTTCCCTTTTAATGCCTACATTAAATACTATGAAGAAGGTTAACAATTTGCCACACACACTCTATCCTAGAATTAGTGTTTTTCTTTAACAAAGAGAACAAATAAATCCCTACCTAACAAGTCCCATTAGACCTTATTAAGCTTTAAAGATTTAAATGAGTGGAGGGAGACAAAAGAGATTAATATCCTGAAAAAAAATTATATGCACCACAAGAAAAATCTCAATGCAAATGAAACTGAAGCCTTTAATTATTACCTGCTCCACATTTGTTTGGCATCTATACTTATTTATACTGGATTAAAAAGGGAATTAATTTAATCACCATTAGAGTCAATGCAGCAGTTTCACAGTATTTGCTGCCAATAGATATTTTTTCAAGCCAGGCAGGTAGCTAATTCTGGGACTGATGTAGGTTAAAAACACTCAATTTATATTGCAATTGTTAATTATGTTGTTATTGGCATCAAAGGATTCACAAGCGGTGTTGAACATGGTCTGTTGAACAAACTATTGTAGCCTGGTTTATATACAATGTCAAGCTGTTTAAAGGAGTGATGATCTCTTGAAGTGCATTCACCATATTTAATGCTCTCACTTAGCTATTTTAAATCACATCAATGTTCTTAGTAATATTCTGTTTTAATATTGCTATTTTATGATTTTATTGTACATTGCCCAGAGTCACGTTCCTTGAGATAGGTGGCCATATAAATATAATTTATAGATACATACATGCATACCAGAATGGTTAGATTTACCTATAACACTAAGACAAAACCAACAACAGTTAAGTGCAATAAGAAGAATAAATAGGTTTACCTTTAGGTTAGAATATGAGTAAAACTGCAAATGAATATGAAAGATGAATATGTTAAAGACTGTATGACTATATGCCCCCCAAAATGCATATAATATAATGTGAGTAGGAGAATATGTAGAATAAGGAATTGAAATTCATTTTGAGCAATAATTTGAAATAGAATTTTTATAAGATGGTGCTATTTAATAGCTGATAAATTTCCTAAGATATAAAATGGTGTGTCAAAGATATGTTGAAAATATAACCACTCTGAAGTCATCTTTTGTCTCCTTTGATGGACATGTTGAAAGGCTAAGAATTATTTGTATCAAATAAGATATCAAGAATTCAGAGAATTCTTTTAAAAATGTACATTTTAAATTGGAGGTTTTTCTTTCAGGTTTGATGGATTAGCAGTTGGAGAAAAACATAGTACTTCGTTTTTATATATGATAACTGCAGCAAGACTTTTGTATGCACAGAGATGGACAACTTACAGATTCCCACAATGGAAGAATGTATGGTGAAATTAACAGAACTGGACGAGATGGCAAAATTAACTAAATTAATTAAAGAAAAAACTTTATTTCTATATGGAGACCACTTTCAGACTTTTGCTGGAAACCAAAAGAAATGCTATATTAATTTTAGGATTTGATTATTAGAATTGTTTATTATAGATATACTGTGTAATATTGAATTATAAATCAGAAGGTTAATGAATTTTATATTTATAACTGTACAGAAGAAAGTTGGAAGTTATCTCTTTTCTATTTCCCTTTTCCATATTTCTAGGCACTTTCCCTATTTTTGCCTTACATATATATATATATAAGCAAGGCTATGCTGTTCATCAACAAGCAAAGCTCAAATAAATGAGGAATGGGCACAGGATGATCAAGTCTCTCCAAATCAAAATATTGCAAACACAATCTCCAATATATATAATTGGAACCTTATTGCGCTATAAAGAAGGGCATTCTGCCCTTCCCAGAAGGCTTTTATATATTTTCCATAATGGTAGCCCATGCAGGAAGAAGTCTTACTGGCTAAGGTTTTCCAAGCACTAAGCTAGCATATTAAAAAAATGCACATTAGAAAGTAGTCAATTTAATCTTGCCTTAATCAATTAATCTACCATTTCCTTCTAAGTAGCAGTTCAATAAGGTCAGTACTATATCAATTCTAAAACAGATGGCTAAATACATAAGGAAACAAACAGGTTAAGCCGGGTAACCTGTTCTGATCTTACTCTCATGACAGCAGAAGTAAGAAAAGCAGCAAAAGCATTTGGAGAATGGGGAAAAAGAAAGTGGAAGTGAAAATTCAGGTGGAACTGCATTTGAAATTAGGGAGGTTATTATTATTATGTCTTCCCAGGTCTGCAAAGCAGGAAAATGCATCTTTGATGTCAATAATATTTTATTTCTATCACATAGTTCTCAGCATGCTCAAGACCCGCAAACTATCTTAGAAGGGCTTTCTCAGCACTGAATGTTTTTACAAAAAGAGAAAATAAGATGATAAAACACTCTGAACTCAGTACAGTACAGTACAGTACAGCTCCAATCTCTGGAGCAATTTAATTGCTAAATAAGCCCAGTTATTATAATATAGTGTATGTGACTAATTTTAATTGGATTGTAATTGAGGTCATTGTTGGTTTTTGTCTTAGGATAGTATAGCTTTTTTCCAGGAGAGAGAACAGGCGAGTTCAACTGAACATAAGAAACTGGGTGATGATTGAATGTATGAAATAGACATCTCACTTGAAAAACATTTCTATTTTGAAGTCACCCCAAAGGCAATGCTCTGTAAATAATGTAAAATAAATATAATAATAAAAAGTGAAATAAAAGGGCCATCAAGAAAATACATACAGACGGGGTCTAGGACAACTTACCATGGCCAACTCACCATGGCCAACTCGCCACAGGACAACAGTTACATAATATCTAAAAAATGGTGGGATAGAATCATTAAGGAAAGGATGCAAAATAAAATGTGAATAATGAAAGCTAAAATATTTTAAATAATTAAATAAAATTGTTGAATTGTCCCGCAGCAAGTTGTCCTGCCACAAGTTGGCTGTAGCAAGTTGTCCTATGGTGAGTTGACTGTGGTGAGCTAGCCACAGCAAGTTGGCCATGGCAAATTGGCAGAGGTTAGTGGGCCATGGCAAGTTGGTTGTGGTGAGTTGTCCCATTCTGATACACACATATATATTTCTTCACTGACATGCCAGTACACATCAGGAAAGCTGTATGAAATGCACAAAAGGGAGACTGGTCCAGTAAGAGCTTGTTCCTTGCCTTAGCTCCCACAAGGTGAAACAGGAGATTTGGACAAATCCTCAAAGAAAGGCTGTATTTCCTGTCTGGAGGATACAACTTTGCCATCAGATGGATCAGATGAAGTTGCAGCAAACCTTTCATCTTCCCAGCTTTGCAGAGGTCTAGAACAGCTTCTAAGTCTAGACTCTCTAATATTACAGAGAAGTATTCTACGACAAATGGGATTGACCATAGTATAGGTCTTAGTCACCTAGACAAGGCATTGCAGGATTATAAAGAGCATGTGTTCATTTTTGTTTATTAATTTTTATCCCACCTTTATTATTTTCATATAAATAACTTAAGGCAGTGAGCATGCATAATATTTCTTCCTTCTCCTATTTTCCCCACAACAAAAACCCTGTGTGGTGAATTGGGCTGAGAAAGAGAGAGTGACTGGCCCAAAGTCACCCAGCTGGCTTTCGTGCCTAAGATGGGACTAGAACTCATGGTCTCCTGGTCTCTAGTGTGGTGCCTTAACCATTAGATCAAACTGACAAAACATACTCTGTTCTTCAGTTGCAACTCTCAGTAATTTCAAGCTTCATGGCCGGTAAGAGGGATTTTGAGAGTTGTAGTTGAGCACTTTTTTTTAGCATTCCAGGTTATTTTGCCCTATTTTCATGCATCCCAGAAACAATACCCTTCTGCTATTTTAACCTATTGGATTCACTTGGGGCTATCTTGCTTTCTACTGCTTTCATCACCAGAATTCCTCCCTTGCCCTAGCTGTACTGTAATACTGGACTTCCCATATAGGCCGAGGTAGTCATAAAACACCACTAATTTGAAAGAAGGAACCCTTCCTAGGACACTCAAATAGCTGGCAGAAGGATGTTGCATCAGTGGTGGGTAGCATGTATGCCACCAGAGAAATACATACATACATACATACATACATACATACATACATACATACGTAGGTCTTTGGATATTTAGGTTTTCTCCTGCATAAAACTGAAAGTGTCTTGGCGACATTTCGATGAAGTCCCATTCGTCATCTTCAGGCTGGTGTTTTTGGCTTCGTGCTTCTAGGAGCAATGTCATTGCTCCTAGAAGCACGAAGCCGAAAACACCATGCTGAAGATGACGAATGGGACTTCATCGAAATGTCGCCAAGACACTTTCAATTTTATGCGGGAGAAAACCCAAATAACCAAAGACCTACATACAAACACCCGCGAAAACCTCAGAAAACACATACATACATACATACATAGTACATTCCCCTCAGAGTTTCTTTCAGTAAACATGGGGGGGAAGTTTAAGACTTTCCAATAAAGCATACAATCATCAAATATAAACTAATCCAATGAATGTGTCTCCTTGTGTAAACTACTTAGTGTGAGCTTAGGAAGAAAGTATTTTCTATACCAATTTTTCCACAGCCAAATTTTGGGGAAATTATGTATGACCTCAATTGTCAGATATCATTGTTTTATCTGTCAACCATATTGCTGTATAAATAAACTGTTAGTCAATATTAGATGGAGCTAGAGTAATATCAAGCAACTGTTCAGTCATCTTTCCTATTCCCTGACTGGTAGAAGCCCTCAAGTGGCTTTTTAGACTGTCAGTTTCTTCATGGGAAGAAAATATTGGAATTTAATCATATTTTTGTTACATCCTTTCTTTTACAAGTTCAGCCTGGGGGTGATAGACATTCTGTAATAGCATTGCTGTCTCCAAAGTAGCATTGCTGTCTCCAAAGCAGCAAGACTATTTGGGAACTTACTCTTAGGGTAGTGCACTTCTATTTATTTAGTTAGGAGGTAATTGAAGCATGTTTGTGTGAATCGCCTGTCTTTTGTGCCAGTGATCTGAGGTATCCCTGAAGCATCCCTGACTTTCCACACTTCAATTAAATCAATTTTTATGCTTACAAACTTGATGGAGAATTTTGAAAGGCAACCTAGTCTCAGCTGCATTTCAAATTATGTTTCCCTTTGCAGTATTATTTATGCTTAAGCAAAGATTCCGATTTCATGTTTGCCATCAAACCTTTGGTTTGGCCTTGACCCCTATTTGGGGTGCCATATTCCTGTGTTGTATTTGCGATCAAGGTCATTAAACAAGTGTCCTTCAAGTGAAACCATATGCAAAGAGCTTGTTTGCTGTAATCTGGAAAAATGTGGGTTTCTATGGAGTATAACCATGACTTTTCATATAAAATGGAGCAAATGAAGTGTTTGTTTAAACATTGTACAGTCCCAGGCTTTAAACATTATTATTGAAATACTAAAAGTCCGCTTTTTCTATCAAGAGAGAATGGCTGATCTTTTTCATGCTAATCCATAAAATTAAAGATAGCTCTATCATCTCTTCTTAGTTATCATTATTCATATCTCCTTGCTTAGGAAGGTGAAGTTTCTATTTTAAGCAACTAATGAATTAAGTACAAAAGATGAGCAAAAGCTGAAAAGGATTACTTTAAAATGTTCCCATTATTCAAAAAAGCTGCTGTTCATTTTAAACACTCCTAAGTGTTTGATGTAATTAGTGAATACTTTCAACAGCATTCTGAATGGTTTTGACTATGGACAGACAGAACATAATTCAAAAGAGTAATTTGCAAGACTCATGCCAAGAACAAAGGCTGTTTTTCATATTATACACAGTTATTAAGGCCAAGAATGCAGGTAAATGGCAAGTGCCCATATGCTTGTGATAATTATGTTTATATCCCAGCCTTCTTCCTGGAAGGGGACTAGCAGCAACTGTGTACTGCATTTTATTTAAAAATTAAATAAAGTTGCCAATATAAAAGTCCTATGACCCTCTCCTCAGGAGAACTTCCTAGACGAGAGGAAAGGGTTGGTTCCTCACATTATACTAACTAGACTCAGATTCTTCAATGCAGCCACAAGTTGTAAAAGTTCCTTCAAGGTAGGCTAATTAAGGTCTCTAAAATTCCTATTTAACTTTAATTTTGAATTCAGCAATTAAATATAATATTATTATATTATATACAATTAAATATAGCTCAGTAGTAACATCTAACAGAATGGCGCAGGTATTACTAGAAAAAGTGGTTGATTAATGACTATATGATTTTGGGGGACATTATAACAACAAGGAAAAAAAAACTATTCCCTCAGATTATAACAAAGATCTAAAACAAGTGTCTAATTCTAAAACTCAGAATTTTGGAAGTTCAAGTCCAAATTGCCTAAGTTGGACACCCCTGCTTTAAAGTAGCTAAAATGTAATATTACATTTGTTTTGCCTTTTTTATGCTTATCCTCTAACAAGTTTTTCTAACAAATATAGTTGAATAAATAACACCAAAATTTTCCATTTCAGTGTAACCAGAAAAAGCATCTCAAATAATATAGGTCAACTGCATGAGAACAGATGTTATCCCACATTCAGTTCCAAAAAGAATTGATTGTGCCTTGACAAAAATCCTAAGAGTCTACTTTGGAATTTCCACTTCTATTTGTATTCCTTTGGTCCAAAGTGTAGCCCAATCTAATCCTCTGATGCATACTCAATTCTTCCAAATAACAAAAATATAAATTTTTAATAATGGCATCTAAAACTGACAACTGCTTATTTGATGCAGTCAAAAGAGATTCCAAGATAATCTCTCATCCAAAATAAGTCAAATATATCGCAATATTGAATTTGTTCCAAATCTGATCATCATGTTGCCATTTAGGTTTCATTTTATTGGGTTCCTGCCAGGCATATTACAGCTTAAAACAAGAAAAAGAGTTTTCTGGTTCTGCTAGAAGTGTTTGATTGAAAATTATTGCCTTATTAGAAAGGGTTTATTACAGATCTGCTGCCTTAATATTGCGGTGAAGCTTTTGGTATTGTTTCAGATTACTTTTGGGGTTCTTTTTAAATAATTTCTTACAGTATCTGAAATATTCCTCTGACACTGTATGTTCTTAACATTTAACAATAAACAGTAAAAAATAATACAATTAACAGATTTATCTTCCATGGAGAAAGTTCACCTGGGAGATAAAAGCTTTTTTAAAATAACTTTTATTTCTATCTATCTTCCAGAAAAATATACTTGATAGATATAATAACTATCAAACAATTTTTCAAGTTCAATAAAATGTGACATTTGTTTACTCATTTATAGCTCAGTCGTGTGTAAATTCTTTATGGAGACATTAAGATTGTGATTGTATATACATACAATTTAATTAATGAAATAGCTAGCTAGCTAACTAGCTAGCTAGCTAGTTAGTTAGTTAGTTAGTTAGTTAGTTAGTTAGTTTATTGATTGCTTTGCATGGAAGATAGCAACATAACTTAGTAGAAGATGTGGCTCTCTTGTACGTATGCTTGTTTACATCATCATTTTTTAGAAAATGCCCCATTTTTTTAATTTAATGGAATAGAGGTATAAATAACAATGTAGCTGCTCTGCCTTAAATTTTAGCTTGTGGAGAAAAATTACTTTTTTGAAATTAATTGATTATGTTCCATCAAATCAATGATGCGTCTTAATGATTACATAGATCCTATTTAAGAGATCCTTTGATCCTGAGAATACTATTAATAACTTAATACCTAACTCATGTGCTCAGTAAATTTGAAGGCCATGCTATTGTTGGTTGACAGTAGCTCTCTGTCATAGGATCTTGTTCAGTAGCAAAATACAGTGCTAGCTTTAAATCATTATTTCAAGTGGATCCCTATGAAAGCATAATCTAGAGTCTAGACAACCTTTGTTCTTTAACTAATATGTTTTTTTGTTTTTTACACAGCACAAAATAAGCAAAAGTCATAGAGTAATAGAAGTCCTTATATATGATTTTATTAGTTTGCCAAACCACTCTCACATTTAGGGAAAATGTTCAGCCTGAAGGGTGGATGGAATGGATTATGTCCAGAATTTTGTCAAAAAATAAAATTGTAAACAAGGTAGATATTTACAAAACAGATATTGAATAAATGTTTGTTTAAGATCACAGTTATTAGTTAACATTTTTTTCCTTCCAACAGAGTGCTGTTAATTTTTATTGAGTCTGTTTTGCTAAAATATCCAACAACAAAATGATAAGAAAAGATTATTTTGACCCATGTTAAGCACTGATGTCAAAACCTATTAGCTGGATTCATGCAGGATGCTCCCCAAGGGATCCTGTATGGGTAGCATGTAGCTTTGGTACAGCTGGATAATTATTAGTAGTTTATATGGCTCTAATTTGCAGCACAGTAGCAAATGTATGATCAAACATAAATGGATAGCCATTAATGGAATCTAATTTACTGCAGTTTTGTAATCTGCATTTCAATTCTTAAAGAGGGTCTGAATTAAGTGTGAGAAAACCATGAAATTGTGTTCCAAAATATTAAATGCAGATGGTCTGATACTAAGACTTTGGCTAAGTATTCATTTCATGGCTACATCTCTGATGACAGTTCCCAGAAACAGCCCTGCCATGAAGGAAGATGGCATGGTCTCCTTAGGCAAGTTTAAGAGCAAGGGTGGGCAACCCTTTCAACGCCTTTCAGTTTGACTGAAAACAATTAACAACAATTGAACTACAATGTACAAAATGCAAAGCAAAGATTAAAGTACATCTTTAAAACTATAGTACTTGTTGTCTGGTAAAAGGGACATCTCCATGTAGGTGGTATCAAAGATTGCTTTAAAAAGAGCTGTAATAAAAAAAATAAATATTACTCCTGATCCTTCCTTTTCATCATCATGGGAACCAGTTTGGCATAGTGCAGTGTTTCTCAACCTTGACAATTTTAAGGCATGTGGACTTCAACTCCCAGAATTCCACAGCCAGCAATGCTGACTGTGGAATTCTGGGAGTTGAAGTCCACATGCCTTAAAATTGTCAAGGTTGAGAAACACTGGTGTAGTGGTTACAATGCCGGTCTAGAACCAGAAGATGTGTTCTAAACCTCCTTAAGACATGAGAGCCAGCTGAGTGACTTTGAGTCAGTCCCTCTCTCTCACCTCAATGCACATACATAGGATTGCTGTTGTGGGGAAAATAGTAGCAGGAGCATTAAGTGTGCTTGCTGCCTTGAATCATATATAAAAAGACGGGATAAAAATAGAATAAATAATAAATAACAGTTCCCCCATTGTAGCAACTTATGATCTTCTGCCCTCTTAAGGCATTGATATTCAGCTACTGGAGCTGCTGACCTCCAAGCCCTGCCTCTTAAGCCATCCCTGAACAGATTCCTTTGATGCACATGTTTTTTCCTATGAGCACATATCTTGATAAATTGAGCCAGTTTTGTCCATTGGCTTTGGTGTTGAATCAACTCTGCCCTTGGAATCAAAGCAAGTTTTAAACTAAATCCTCCCTTACATAAACCAGGCATGAAGCAAAATCAATTTATAAGCCATCTAACAAGGCTGGCATCTGGAAAACCAATTCCTTCATAAAACTGTCATGGTGATTTGAAAAGCCCTTTTTACAATAAAGGGGACAAATGTCTAATTCATTACACTGTGAAGGTTTTACTAAGCCAGCCAAAATTTGTGAGGAAGTTCCCTTTTAATTATAATAGACCACAGATGCCTTAAGCAGACTCTCTTACAAGTCTAACAGCTCTAATTCCTATGCAGAATCCTTCTCAGGGACTTTTGCTTTGTTGTAACAAGCAGACAGAGGCCACCCAATTTGAATTGTGTCTCAACACAGTGAAATGTACTTTGGGAATGAATGAAGTGCCAAGGGTTGGTTGAATACTACAAATAATATTGAGAAGGAACACTGGGAGGAGAACATCCACTATTCCCAAGATAGAGAAATGACAACACCACCAGGCTCCCTAGAGGGACATAGAATATTTTGACACTTTCTCAGTAGCCCGTGTATTTTTCCCCTTCTATTCTTTTTTCCTTCTTGAAAGGAAACAAAGAAGCAGAGTCCTGTGCTTAAAAATGTGCACATAGTAAATTTTTGCTAATTGAAAAATATGTACACTGCAAACAAGGAGAAAGGACCATGTGTCCCAGAGATTATTCCTAGATCATGGGTGCCCAAAGAAGAGATAAAAGGGGGCAAAGGATGACTCATGAAAGATGGCATTGTCACACAGATGCTGTGACACAGTTACATCAAATCTATTCATGCAATATTCATCTATTCAAAGTCACACCATTTAAGCAAAGACATCATCATACCTATGTCAATATTTTGGCTTCATTGTGGTTTAGCCCAGTTACTGCTGCACATGGCCATTAGCCGTATTCTACTCAGATAGTGAGTCCAGAAAGACAGAAAAGTAATAAATGGAATGAAGATCCAAAACAGATTAATGGAGAGAAATTGAAAAGGTTTTGCAAATATCAGTTTAGTTCTCTCTGATAATCTGTGTTTTTCCTTGATAATCTGCTGGGTAGGAAAAAAAGACAGACTGGATTAATATACAAGAGTAAGTCCTAAACTGTGATTAAGAACAGTTAGTTGCTCTATTCTCATGACATACTATTTCCCTCAAAAACATTTTATTATGGTTTAAATCATGGCATGGTTCATATAATAAGCTGTGACAAGGCCTGGTCCCCAAAAGCACTGAACCACAAAGAGCCCTACCATATTTAGCCTGTTTAATCCGCCATGTGAATCCATCCTGAGAAACAGAGCAGTGTGTACATTGGTGTGGTGATGGAATAACCTACCCACCTCGGGCCTTCTGATTTTACCCTTTTTGGCACATGGGTTCTAACTGATTACTTCTGAAGGAATGTGGCTTCATTGTCTCAAGAGACTGGCAATCTCTTGATCTACATCTGTCAGCCCTTCAAGGTAGTCCATGCAAATAGCATAAACCGTGGATATTAACACAGCCTTTATTGCTACAGAAACAGAATCTTGCAAGTCTGAAAGCAGTTCTTCCCTTCTTTATTTTTATTTTCCAGAAAACTAGGGGAGCTCCCATGTTTCCCATGCCCCTAATCGTCTATGAGCTGAGATACCTTTTGCATTATAGTTATCTAATATATGGGTCTTCCTTCTGTCTCTCAAAGCATTCCCAGACACCATTACCATATCACTGATTTTTCCATAATTAGGCAGCTAAATCCAATTCTACTGAACCATGCATTCCCTGGAGACGTGGACTGTGCCTCAGTGATCCAAACATAGTTCAAAAGCTCTTCCTGGATTTTTGACTTCTACTAAAAATTAATGTGGCTTTGGGAAATTTCTGTTTGACAGAGAGAATGCATTTTATGTAAATCTAAGATTTGTTTCATATCAATCTGGTTACAGCAGATGATCTTGCCTTTCCTCATGCTTAGTTAACTGCCTTTCATGGTGAATGGACTGTCCTACTTATTTATTATGACAATCATAAATTTGTGTTCTGCACATTACCAGTAGTTCAGTGAGGATTGTTGCTGTGATAGGATGAAGCTCATTTTGAGACAATCAGATTCATTTCTTTAAACCAACAAATGGCATTGAACCGTAATGCTACATCTCTCATTCCAGACTAAATTAGGGTCCCCCAACTGGGGGGGATAAACTGACACAATAATTGCAAGGATTATATCTAGATAGCATGTGGTAGAACACTTGAAAGCAACATATAAATGTTAAGTCTTATTTTGGATTGGTATGGAGAGCTTTTGCTCCAAACGCAGAATTCTGAAAACACGGAGAGTAATGAGCAGGCTGATAGCTCTCAAACAGCAGGGAAGCCAAGCAAAGTGGTGCCCTATGGATAAAAGAGGTTTTCAGTGCATTTGTCCCATTTTTACTTGTAATGAAATGCATGTGTTTAAGTTACTAAAACAAATGGTTCCTGGGAACTCTGAATACTTCGGTAGGCAGGATAACATTCTTAATTCCAAAATTGAACTCCTTTGTGGCGACAGAGGGCAATTTTGGAAAAGTTGCCACATCTGGACAACAGCTGATGATAGTATTGAAGAGTTCATCAAAATATAGAATAGAATTCTAGCAGTGGTGGGATTCAAATATGTGAACAACTGGTTCTCTGTGTGGATGCTGCTTCCGGAAGTCCATTCTGGGCCTGGGCAACAAAAAATTAGCTATCGGTTCTGCCGAAATGGTGCGAACCGGCTGAATCCCACCACTGAATTCTAGACAATATTTCTGAATCTTAAATAATAATGTCTCTTTTATGTGACTATAGAAAAAAAAAACTTCCGTCCACTTCTTTACAAAGTTTACCCTCTTCTTTCTCACTCTCTCCTTTCTCTCTGAAAATTCAGTGAACAAAGAAAAATCATGTTCTTCCCTTTTGGAAACAATGAAATGGACTTTTTCAAATATCTCTACATTTAAATCAAGCAGTACTTGTCATTCCAGGGAGAAAAATCCATATTTTTTTCTCCTGTTTTCAGAAACAATAATAAAGTGTTAAACCGAAAACCTACAATTCTTTGTATTCCTGTCTAAATGCCTTCCTCCAAGAAAAAGTGGGTAGACCTTTTCTCATTTTTCTCCACGTGTTTCACCAACAGAGGGGGAGAAAATGAAAACTGATTCTCTTTCAGATACTATGTTGTCTATGAATTAAAAACCAAGAACTCTCGGTTTCCATGGAAAGACTTTAAGAACTGACTTGTTAGTGGGCTAACCTCTAGATATTTTTATTTATTTATATGTTTATCAAATTTTAAAACCAACCATCTCCTCTTACAGAGGGACGCTTGTGGTGTACAAATAAAATATTAAAACATAAAAACAATATATAAAATTTTGAAAGGCAAGGATGGATTAAAAATCAATGTTAAAGTTAATTACAAGATAAGGAGAGCCTTTTACCATCCTTCAAACCTGTGCTATTACCGCTCTGCAGCCTACATGGCCTATTAAACACCTCTTGTGAACCGCCAGGTACCTTTTCCAACCTGCATTGCCCATCTGTCATATCCATATACTCTTCCCAACCCACATGGCACCTCTCATACACCACAATGTAACATATCTGATTTGTACCATGCAAACTCCTTTGCTCCCTCCCCCACCCAGCAGTGGTCACTTACCTTCCTGTTGCAACTTCCTGCTGGCTTCCCTACAGTTATGCTCTCTGCAAGCTTTCCAAAAAGTGAAGTAAATGGGAGGGAGAGAGGGAAGGAGGGAAGAAGGAAGGAAGGAAGGAAGGAAGGAAGGAAGGAAGGAAGGAAGGAAGGAAGGAAGGAAGGAAGGAAGGAAGGAAGGAAGGAAGGATTCCAATAGTCGCTGCCAGCTTCCCATAAGGAAACTAAATAGGGAACTGGCAGAAATCAGAAGTTTCTCTGGCTTCCCACTGCTATGTTGCACACCTGTGGTCATTCTGTTCCTCTGTTTAGGTAATGAATTATCTCTGAATAAACAAGACACAGGTTATCTAGTTGCATCCAGTTTTGAGGAGGGAAAGATGAATGGATAAGCAAACAAACAAATGGTCTGGATCACAAAACAAAATAAACCTCTTCCAAAGCAAAGAAAATCAAGAAATCCCAGCCCCAACAATTTTGCATTATTGCCACACCCATTATTGCCCTTCCGAAAAATAATTCAGTGTGTTCCTCGGCTACCAAAAACTTTCTCACTTTGTGATAAACTGTAATCACAGTTTTACTGAAGTTTATAGAGCTTGGCCCATGAGAGATACTTCCTTTTTGAAGAAAGCCAAGAATGTCAAGGAAGTGGGAGTGGGGATGGAGGGGGGGAAACGTCTCAGAAAACAGGTAATTCATCTTGTGAGGGTTTAGATTTTGATAATAACTCCATTTAATTCAGACCTAGCAATTTCCTGTGATCTCAAATACTTTTCTAAAGAGGATATCTGCACTTTGGGCTGATATCCTCTCCTTCAATTATTGCCCATCACCAATAAAAATTAAAACACACACACAAACGCACATGCCAGTTTCAATCACTTTAAGACTCCCCAGCAATCCAGCTTCATTATTCTGCTTGCCACTTATTATTCCAAGCGCACTGCATGACACAGCTGAGAGCATTTCGTGGTTAGCATAAATCATTCCTGTTGCAGAATTGTCCCCATTATACAAGGGGAAAAACTTTCTCTCTCTAGACCACATTCAAGATTATATTATATCTTTTTTTTAATGGAGAAAGTTAGAGCTAATTTTCATTTTCAACAGAGTGAGACAAAATACCAACTGAACTGTGCGTAAAAGGTGGGAGCTCAACCAGGGCTTTTAATACACCCATAACTTTTTGTCAGAATATGTGTAGGTTTTGCTTCCATGTTAATTTTATTTCATTTCTACATCAACCCCTGAAGAATTTAGAGCAGTTTTATAGCCTTCCCTAAAGATAGATGGGTCTTTAACAAAGCCAAGGCATTGGTTTTCCATGACTAGTTGGAATGATATTGCAATGATGGCTCTGCATGATAATATCACCTGTAGTAGGAGTAATGAGTAAGCTCCATGGCCAAGATTAGTAATTTTATTCCCATTCAGGTTCCATTCATTCATTCCTTTCCCTGATTACATCAGGTCTGGCAGAAGAGGCCAATGATAGCTCTGAGGCCAAAGAAGACATGTACTTTAAGTAAATGTCTCAGACTGAACCATTTCTAGTTCTCTTTCCTATAAGGATAGGGAAGGGAAAGGCACAAACACAAGATTTACCATAAATCTATGATAAAAGTAGTTTTGAGTAGTCATAAGTTTGATGTTCAAGTCTGGTCTACTTTGAAGGGCTGACACGATTGAGCCAGATTATTTGGAACAGACATGACTTAGAGGAAATAATTCCAGTAAAAAATCTTCCCAGGAAAACACAAAGATTCATTACTTAGCTTTTAATGGGGAAAATGATGCCTCAGCAATTGTGGGAGTTCCTTCTTATCAGAGAAGCAGGAAAGCAGAATGGCATGCAAGCTTGAGACACACTTTCCAACATCTGTTTTTGGCTCCCCAATATTTCTGGGAAGAAGTGTAATGTAAGGAATCTTCTAGGTTCTGACATACATAGAACAACTTGATCTTTTAAATAACTATGTTTATTATTTATTTTTATGCAGCAGAATAGAGAGAAGTGGAGGGAAAGAGCATTGTTCAAACAGGCTCCTATATTTACCCAATCCTTGGATTAGAAGAAGAAGTAAAAAAAAAATGACTATGCTTGTAGAAGGCCAACTGTAATAAAGAAAAGGTTAGAAAGTACAGGTAGTCCTCATTTAGTGACCATTCACAGTTTTGATGGCAATGAAAAAATAACTTTATGACCAATCTTCACATTTATGGCCTTTGCAGATCTGTAAAGCAAAGGAAAGCTGAAGTAAGGTCATAAGCCATGCTTTTATTTATAAATTGTTTAGAGACCACTTCATTTAATGACCAAGTTGCCAGACCCAACACATCTGCAACAACACATCCCAAACTGAATATGAGAAGCAACTATTATCTTCCCAAATATTCAGAAACATACAGGATCTAGAGAATATCCCCCTCTCTCCATTTCACCTTGGAAGTCAGAATAATTTTCCTACATGCAGATTAATAAAAGTATTTGCTCTCCTCATCTAAATCCACTGACTGGGCAAAACCTTGGTGACTATGAAGTGCTTCAATCTGCAAATACCTGGAGGGCAACATTGCCTATGGAAATATTGGCAGGCATGCTTTCTCTGGAAGGCAAGCAGGACACAAGTTGTCCTCTTGTTTCCTAGTACTACAAGATTGTTCCATGATAAGCAACTTCCTTTGATTAATTTGTCATCTGTTCTATTGGATGGGGATGCATATCAGTGTTCACTCTTTGCTACTTGCAAACTAAAGTCAAAGAAAAAGCACAAAGTTAGGGGAGAAAAAGAAAAAGTGTGTGCAGGGACTGAAAAATTAACAAGACACAGAGGTCATCTTGTCTACAAATATTTAATCCTCATACAGAAGAGAAGAGCAAGTCATTCAGCAGAAAAAGTCTCAAACAAAGGAAGCCAAATTCCCAGTTTTGCTATGAAATCATTGGGTGGGCTCCCTGTATTCATAGCAACTGTGTTTGTTTGTTTTACATGCACTGCACCATCTCATTAAGGAGAATGTAAACTGAAATTATGTAATTGTCAGCCACCTAAACAATTTGTTTTTAGTCTGTAGCCCTCTCTACTGAAAATTGTAGAACTAATAGGGAAAAGCTTTTTAAAAAATCAAAGGAACTATAAAACCAGCTTGCATGTGCAAACTATGACTGGATAGGACATATATCAGAGTTTAAGATTCACAAATTAAGCTGTTGCAAATCATTTAATAGAGTTATTGTCAGGTATTCTAGAAGACCCTGCATGGGAAGATTTTGAAGCAGCTGGCTTGAAATACTGAATAATTGCAGTTGTTTTGCAGTATTGAGGAGGCTCCAGAGGGATGCATAGCTTAAAAGTTACATCCTTCATCAGATGATTTGCCCAACTATTTTTCCCATCTCTGGAGTAAATATAACATTTTTGATCTTAGAATTAAAGCTTGGACCACTATCTATGTAAATTGTCAAAATTTCTCCAGATATTCCCTTGCAAATCCTATGTTTCTATTTTTATTGCACAACCACTAAGCAGCTTTGAACTGGAATTAATATTAAAATAATAGAAAAAACATTCCATTCTCATCTGACAAAGAGTTTAAGTAAAAGGTCAGGAAACAAGACTTACGTATTGCAAATCCAATAATTACGATAAATTTAATATATATAGGTTAAAGCAAGAGCCAGTGTAAACTCTTGGAAGAATTGGTTCAAGTTTTTGAGTCCAGGAAAAAGCAGGAATGGAAATATGCACCTAGAATCTAGTGTGATAAAAGAAACTAGATCAGTCTAAGCCAAATTATCCCTAAATTAATAAATAACAGTTAGGGAATGTATTTGTATTGGGAAATTTTAGTGGAAAGCCCCTAAAGAAATAAGTCAAAAGAGGCATCTGGATCAGACTGAATTAAATAAATAACTGAAGTAATCATAACAGAAACCATATTCTAAGCTGGGCTAAGGAAATAGATCTGATGAAGAATGAGAAGTCACCGGATGTGTGGTGAAGTGGTCCATAAAAGAGCTTTTCCCAACGCAGAACTCCACTGTCTCAAAATGTGTGGATCTAGAACAGGCATGTCAAACTGCCAGCCCACGGGCCGGATGCATCATACTAAAACCGCGCCCACCCCATTGCTGGCAATAGGAAAAAATTTGTGATACATCGTGTGACGTCATATAACATCACGCGTTTGACATGCCTGGTCTAGAATATCTGAACTGTGCTATGTGAGGGAGATGTTGATGGGAATTATCATCCTCCACATCTGGGAGGTGGTAGGTTGGAGAAACCCCAGTTAGGGCCTCAGATCTAGGAGCTAATCCTTAGTCTTTTATGAAGTTTACTGATTGCATCCTGAATGTATGATCTTGCTTGACTATTTTCATGATCTCAAGCAACATGGCAGTTCTTTCCTCCCCCAAATTACTAAATGATAGTATGGTGAAAGACTGTATGCAAGACTGTCAATATCTCACACAATCTCCCAAGCAGCCATTAAATTAATATGATATTTTTGTGTCAGTTTTGCAGTCCTGGGAGGTTTGGGTGACTTTAAACAATTATGTTATTTTACTTGGAAGGAACAAACCACTTGGGGGATTAGTAGTCTGGGATACCACACTGTTCTCGTTTACTTTGACTCTTTTCCTGTTATGGCTTCAATCTTCACCTCTGCATGACAATTAATTGCCAAAGACAATTAGTGTATTATTAGCTATGGGCAGGGAAATCATTGTGCTTAAGAAGTGGAAGTAAATACTGCAACTGATATTCTTTCTCTGATAAGGAACCATTTTTTTATTTATTCAGGAGAGCAACCCAAATAGTTTCCTTGGTCATTCAACTCCTGCCTGTTTCATCCGACAAACACAAATGCACTTATTACACCTGTTAATGAGAAGCTTTAAGTTTGTTTTTTTTAAAGCAGTTGAACACATAAAGAGAGCCAAACACAAGAAAACAGCTTCACATGGCCAGCTTTAGGAGCAGACAGAATGGTGTTGAAGTAAATGGGAAATAAGGGTAGTGTTCTTTTCTTTGGCACATCAAGTACCCCATTTTCTCTCAATTAGTCCTTTCACAAGTTACAGTTGGTTAACCTGAGATCACTGCCAAGCTATCTTGGATTTCAACTCCCTAATCAACGCTAAGCATGCATATTATAAGAGTTCAAATATAGCTAGGTAGACAGCTGGCCAACAAAGGCTATTGCAACAAGTTTATTGCTAAACCTAGATTTGAACTGGGCATTTCCTGAAAGATCAAAGGCATATAAAACAATGAATTTTCATCTTAATAGATTCTGGCCATTGTTTTGAAGAATTCAATCATTTGTGCTTCTAAGGTATTACAATTATTGTACCCTGTTGGTGTCTCTGGTCACTGATTTGTCTATTGTGCTTGAAAAAACAAAACAAATTTACCAAAAAGGCGGAAAGTGAACAATTACAACAATTATATAGTTAAGATTAGTTAATGATGAATCTAATAATAATAATAATAATGATAAAGTTGGAAGGGACCTTGGAGGTCATCTAGTCCAACCCCCTGCTCAGGCAGGAAACCCTATACCATTTCAGACAAATGGCTGTCCAGTCTCTTCTTAAAAACTTCCAGTGTTGGAGCATTCACCACTTCTGGAGGCAGGTTGTTCCACTGGTTAATTGTTCTAACTGTCAGGAAGTTTCTCCTTAGTTCTAGGTTGCTTCTCTCTTTATTAGTTTCCATCCATTGCTTCTTGTCCTGCCTTCAGGCACTTTGGAAAATAGCTTGACTCCCTCTTCTTTGTGGCAGCCCCTGAGATATTGGAACACTGCTATCATGTCCCCCCTCGTCCTTCTCTTCATTAAACTAGACATACCCAATTCCAGCAACCGTTCCTTATATGTTTTAGCCTCCAGTCCCCTAATCATCTTTGTTGCTCTTCTCTGTACTCTTTCTAGAGTCTCAACATCTTTTTTACATTGTGGTGACCAAACTGGATGCAGTATTCCAAGTGTGGCCTTATCAAGCATTGTAAAGTGGTATTAATACTTCACATGATCTTGATTCTATCCCTCTGTTAATGCAGCCTAGCACTGTGTTGGCCTTTTTGGCAGCTGCAGCACACTGCTGGCTCATATTTAGATGATTGTCCATTAGGACTCCGAGGTCCCTCTCACAGTCACTACTATTGAGCAAGGTACCACCTATACTATACCTGTACATTTGGTTTTTCTTGCCTAAATGTAGAACCTTACTTTTTTCACCATTGAATTTCATTTTGTTAGATAGCGCCCAGTGTTCAAGTCTGTCCAGATCCTCCTGTATCCTAAGCCTGTCTTCTGGAGTGTTGGCTATTCCTGCCAGCTTGGTGTCGTCTGCAAATTTGATGAGTTCCCCATCTATCCCCTCGTCCAGATTGTTGATGAAGATGTTGAAGAGCACTGGGCCTAGAACAGAGCCCTGGGGCACCCCCCACACACTTCCCTCCATGTAGATGCAGTTCCATTGAGGACCACATGCTGATTACGGCCAGTCAGCCAGCTACAGATCTATCTGGTGATGATGCTGTCTAAGCCGCATTTTTCTATCTTATCAAGTAGTAGGTTGTGATCTACTTTGTCAAATGCCTTACTGAAGTCCAAGTAAATTATATCCACAGCATTCCTCTGGTCCACTAATCTGTTCTATGCCTCTTTAACATTGATACTTTAATGAATTAAATCCAGCTACTCCAAAATTAAAAGTAAGAAGAATGACATGCAGAGTTTTTTTCTTTATTTATAGGCACTGTAACTTTTACATGATCAATAGATTTTCTATTGAAGACTATTATGTCATCATTAATCCTGTTCCACATTGATAAACCTTTATGTTTTCTAGCATGAGGGTTTAATACCCTTCTTGATATAAAATTGTCAAAAACCTGATGAAAGCAAATTGTTTCCACCTTTGGCTCCAGGAAATTAATAATCTTACAGCACAACTCTATTCATATTTTCTCAGAAGTACATTTACATGTACATTTTTTATTTTGTTCCTTTCCTTTTCATCTCTTATTTGTTTTTCTTTTAACTCTGTAATGTGTTTACTTTTGTGTTTGTTTTTCAATAAAAAACAAAAGTTAAAAAAGGCAAAAACCTTAACATTCTTTCTTGGGTAAATGTGCATGTTAAACATTATTTATTGGTTCTGCTAGAACTATCAATCTGAAGCTCAATAAAACACAGAGCACCATTAACCTGTTCTTAACAGGCAGCTCAATACATCTTCTATGATGGCTATATAAACTGCACACCTTTAACTGACTCGGGCGCAATCCTAAATAGTCCTTTTCTGGGACTCAAAGCACTTCTACATCACATCAGTTCCACTCCTTTCAGCTCAGGCTGAAGCCCTGGAACTATCACCATTGTCAAGCAGTGGGTCAAGCAGGCCAAGAGACTGAGTTAGAAGATGAATGTTGGGTAGCAGCTGCCACTGTATTTGAAGGGCCCACTTTCACTCATTGTTGACAATGAATATCCCTCAGCTTTTCTCAAGATTCTTGTGAAAGTTGTAAGTGGGAATAACATAACTGACCGATTATACTATTCTTCTTTTTTTTTCTTATCTTTTTCTGTCTCCAGTTCAATTGGTTTGGCTAGAACATTCCAGGAGGACTCACTTATCCGCAGGAGAAGGGAGGATCCTTGCTAAAAAAAACCCACAAAAAATATATGCCCAGCTGCAGCGCCACCCAAACTAAAAGTTCTGATGTCAGGCTAAGACTGTAGGGCAGACATGTAGGGGGGAACAAAAGGTTTGCCAAGTGGCATATCACATTTTGAACAATTTGTGGTTCATAAAACCCATACATTTAGATCCTAAAATGCTCTAATTATTTCACTCAAGCAACATTTGTCAGTATGCATATTCCTATAAATGTGTAGATTACAACTCCTAGAATACTCTACTGTGGCTATGTAGATTGGGGAATTCTGGGGACTGAGGTCCACATATCTGAAGGGACTCAACATTGCATCAGATTTTATTTATTTAATAAATGTATATGCCCACTTATCTCATATACATGACTCTGTGGGACTAACAAAAAAATTATTCATTTTGGGGTTACTTTATCTGTTTCTAATGTAAAATTGTATAAGAATAATTATGAAAAGTTGTGGATCAGGGTACAGAAAGATTTGAAGAATTGGGATAAGTTACAGCTATTCCTTATGGGTAGAATTGCAGTGATTAAAATGAACGTCCTACCAAAATTTCTTTTTTTGTTTCAAATGTTACCTATTTTAAAGAATGAGCTTAATTTAAATGAATGGCAGAAAGGTATTAATAAATTTATTTGGGCAGGGAAAAAACCAAGGGTAAAGCTTAAAATTATGCAAGATTTTCGTGAGAGAGGTGGACTCAAGGTACCGAATTTGAAATTATATTATGATGCTGTGGTTTTAACATTGATTAGTGATTGGGTAAATTTAACAAATGTAGAAATACTCCATCTGGAGGGTTGGGATTTACTTTTTGGATGGCATGCCTATTTAATTTTTAATAAAAAAGTGGATCGAGCTTTTAAATCACATATTATAAGGATTTCTTTACTTCGGGTTTGGAGGAAGTATTATAAGAGTGATTTTAAAATACCTTTATGGGCTATACCTTGGCATGCGATAGAGGGGATAAGGAGGGGAGTTAAAATGGATAGGGTTTCTTATACACAACTACTTAGATGGGATAGTCAAAATTGGCAGTTAAAATCTTTGGAAGATTTAGTACATGAAAATATTACCTATTCATGGTTTCAATATAGACAAATAGTGGACAGATGGAAGATGGATTGTAATATGGGCTGGCTTAGAAAAGATGAAAATCTTTTTAAACAAGTAAAGGATCAAAGACAAACTCACATTAAGAGGGTTTACGGGGTTCTAGTGGAATTGGATTCAGAATCTGAATTAATTAAAGACTGTATGATTAAATGGGCACAAAATTTTGGTGAACCAATTCCACTGGATACCTGGGAAATTATCTGGGTGAGAAATGTTAAATTCACACAAGCCCAGAATTTAAGGGAGAATTTTTATAAAATGTTTTATAGATGGCACCTTGATCCACAAAAAAATGTCTTTTATGTACCCTGATTTACAGCCTAAATGTTGGAGATGTGGCTGCTTGGACGCCACTTATTATCATATTTGGTGGTCGTGTAAAAATATAAAAGCTTTTTGGATTAAGATATGGTAGAATATTCAAAGAATTTTTAGAAAGAGGGTAAAATTTACTCCGCAATTGTTTTTGTTAGGTATTGTTATTGATTGTGATGTTAAGGAGGTTATATTGATGTTAAATTTGATTACAGCTGCAAGGCTGCTAGTAGGGCAATATTGGAAGAAGGAATCTTTGCCTACTTTGCAAGAGTGGTTTTTTAAAGTTTCTTATCTGGCGGAAATGGCAAAGATTTCGGCTTTCTTAAAGGAGCAATCGCAAGAGAAATTTTTTGCCGTATGGGAAAAATGGATAAATTTTATACAACATAAATTGGATATAAAAAAATATCATTTAGCTTTTTTATAATTTGTATAAAATTTTTGATATTTTATAGATTGTATTTCTTCTCTTTTTTCCTTTTTTTTCTTTTTTCTATCTCTTTTCTTCTTTCTCTTTTCTTTTTCTTTTTTTTCTTTTTTTAAGTATTCTTTCTTTTTAATGTTTATGTCATATATATTTTATTATTAATTATTAATTATTTTATAAGTTGTTAAAATTTGCTTAGATTTTCTAAAATTTTAATTAAGCCTATATTCAGTTCTGGGAAGCTCGGGGGGGGGGTTGGAGGGGGTGGTTTGGGAGGGGTTGGGTAGGGTTGTTTTGTTTTTTTTTGTTTCTTTGTTATAAAAGATAAAAAAAAATTATTCTAAGGTTCTATCCATCTATGTCAGGCATGTCAAACTGCCAGCCCGCCTGCCGGATGCGTCAGGCCAAAACCACACCCACCCCATTGCCAGCAATGGGGAAAAAGTCACGATACATCACGCGACGTCACGTGACATTGCAAGTTTGACATGCCTGATCTATGTAGTCACTAGAAATTGTAGATGACTTGATGACCCATAATCAATCATCCTAAGGTTAATAACTGCACTAACTCCTTATTTCCTGGTCAAAATGCACCATCCATTTTGTAATTCTGGGCTTCTTTCTGACCACACTTTCCAACCAGAATATCAGTGCTACTGCTGGTTATTATTTCACTGCTTATGTGTGCCCTGAATCCAACCTACAGGCTTTCCAGGCTATAGCAACAACAATCACTCTTTCATCTATATAAATAAAAATGTAAATGTTTGTTTGTTCAAAATCTTAAATCTCTGAAAGTTCTTCACCGATTGCTTTGAAATTTTGACACAATGTTGCATTCGAATACGTGCATGTTTGTATATACCTATATTATATAGATGTCACACCTGTAACAGGTAAAAACATGCTTTTTTGAAAAGCAGGTAAAACATGCTTTTTTAAAAAAACAGCGCCATCTGTTGGACGTAATCTCTATATCTGCACACACAATGGAACAACAAAAAATATTGTATACCCACACATTGTGAAAATAAACATATTACAAAAGTGCGCTTTCTCTTTTCTTTCTTGAGCCACAGCAACGCGTGGCTGGGTACAGCTAGTTTTCAAATATTTTCCATAGCCATAGACCCCTGAGCTTCTTCCTATTCTGCAATTGCCAAATCTATCATTGAAATAATCATCCAATTCAGTTGAACATAAGCTCACTGCCTTTACACAAAAGCAGTCCCATGTGTCCTACGACATGCTTTCTTGCTGCACCACCAAAATGCAATAAAAGAAGCATCCCAGCAAATGAAAGATTCATGCATATTTCCCATGATTTCCCTATTCAGCCCTCCTCATATAAGTTTGAGTTATTCATGATCGGTAGCACAAATAATTTGCAAGATGAATAGATGGTGAGCCTAATACAAGATACAAGAAGCACACATAAGTTTTCCATTTCTTCCAATTGCCTCTTGAGCCTCCCATGAATACAAATGCACAATCATTTTGGTGACTTGTTATGGGGAAAACAACAGTTTGCATAGAAATACATGGGCCACCTTTGTGTTCTGCCATTTTGTCTCCAAATATTAGAATAGAGTTGAACTACTCTGGTTGGGAGGCACACTTGCTCCTTCCAACCTCATTTTTGTGCTTTGAAGGCATGTAGAGTGTATGCAGATAATGTGAGACATTACTGAGAGAGATTCTGGCACAAATCACAATTCAGTGGCATAATTCTTAGGGATTACCAGGGATTAACAGGGCTGCAAAAATCAAATTGGACTGCCGATAATATACAAGTTACCCACCACTGTGTTAGAAGTTTCCACAAAAGAAAAAAAGAAGTGATTTTTTTTAACCTAGTGCAAGAGAAAACTATGGCTATTCTAATAATAAATAAATTGATTGGAATTAAGATTGCTTTGATAAGAACTAAAACAGTTTTTCCTTTTTTGTGTGTGTATAATCCAGATACGGTGGACATCAACACTTACGTGAATTGAAAATTATGAGATACAAAAGGTATCACTTCAAGCTAAGGAAACTGATGCATTGTAGTAATACTCTCGTGAAATATACAGGAAAAAAAAATAAAGGCCTGAATTTTATTCTGTATTCCAGTAAACATGTTGACCTTGGGAAAAGTCACTTAGCCCATGTTTGCCTGGAATTCATTCTATTTGTAAACTCAGTTGAAAGAAGCAAAGATCAGCTGCTGTTCTCTCTCTCTCTCTCTCTCTCTCTCTCTCTCTCTCTCTCTCTCTCTCTCTCTCTCTCTCTCTCTCTCTCTCTCTCTCTCTGTGTGTGTGTGTGTGTGTGTGTGTGTACACATGGGCTTAAATAATTTGTATCTATGGCAAGATGGGATCCTACCCAAATTTCAGACAAATATAAATTTTGCTGTAAGCAAATGCCAGGAGGAAATGCATGCCATGCATGCAAACAGCAAACAAAAACTGTTTGTGAGAACCACTTAAAAGCCACCGAATTAATTGCAAAAATAGGATCATTCATGCAATTTTTAAAGTGCCATGGACACAGGCCAACACATTTGTGAATTGCAATCTCTAAATTACTGTTCACTACTAGAATTCTTGGTTAAAATATGTATGTGAGAGCTCAAAGGTAGTTAACTGAATGGCAGGGAGGTAATTTCTAAAAAGAGAAGTTACATGAGGTAAAATTTTCATGCTCACCTTTTCAAACATATTCCTTTGTCACAAAGTCAGACATGCCTTGCTTTCCCAATGCAGTACATAAATGTCACTTCAAGAACAGGCAGAATAATCTGTTACGATCAGAAAAACACTTTCTGGGCATCTGTATATTGAGATATAGGCATTCCAAATCCATTTGTCTTTTTTTGCAACAGCATTTTGCTTGTGCAATGGAAAACCCAAAGAGAAATTAATCTATAGAGACAACACCAATTACAAAACTCTTTTGTGGGCATAATACAGCTGGTTAAAAATTCCTATAACCAATAATTACTTCAACATGGGCAGCATATACACTATGGAATTTTGTATTACATATTGACATTTCATACATCGGCCATTAAATTGAAACTTATTTAAATCCAGATTAAACTGAGATTTGGGGGTTCCCAGACCTGGTAGCTTCACTTCCAATTAGATTCTAAGAAGATTTGCTGCTAGGGGTTCCGAGAGTTGAAGTCAAACTGTTCTGGAGATACTTAGATTGCAGAAAATCACTCCAGAGCAGCGATATTCAAAATGTGTTCCTCAGAACCCCAGGATTCCATGAAGGATTGAACATGACCATTTCTGTATACATAATATGAAATGTATTATTGCAGGGTTGCAATATAACAAACATTAATTGTAACATTTTGTTTAAATAAAATCTATTTGAATACAATTTAAAATTTATTCCATGGAATATTTGTTCAGATTGAGTAGCATTCTTTGGGTATCTCAAGTTTGAAGATCACTGGATCTGGCTGTTTGACCAATGTGATATCCTGAGACTCAAAGGCCTTTTTTGCTGTCTCACTTTTTTTGCCATCAGTAGCACTGATTTCCTGCCATTTAGAGTCAGGAAACACTTAAGCATCCTTGACATTGAACTGATTTAGAATCAATCACTTGAAATTTTTCATTCTCTTCAAGAGTTAGAATAACCACACTTTGGAAGTGCTGAAACACATTTAACCAGTGGAACAACCTGCCTCCAGAAGCGGTGAATGCGCCAACACTGGAAGTTTTTAAGAAGAAACTGGCAGCCATTTGTCAGAAATGGTATAGAGTTTCCTGCCTGAGCAAGGGTTGGACTAGATGACCTCCAAGATGCTTTCAAACTTTATTATTATTATTATTATTATTACTACTACTACTACTACTACTACTATTATTATACCAATTGAAGGATTTAAAAAGAAGGCCTATAAATACACATTTTGTATGTTTGTATAGAGTTATTTTCCTCAGTTTTTTTCTTCTTTTATAAAATTATTTATTCTTCTTCTTGTTCTTTGTGTTCTGTATTTACTTTTATCTATCTATCATCTATCTTTCTATCATCTAGCTAGCTAGCTCTCCACCTATCTACCTATCTATTTATCACAGCCTGGACTGACTACAGAAAATCTTATAGCAATGTCACACACGTGAACTGTGAATGCTTTATGTTATACAAGTCAACAGGACATTACAGACCTTCCTTGGGAATTCAGTGGGTCAGTCGAAGACAATGCTGGACACTTAAAACAACTCACACAAGTGGTCATCAAATGATGCCCTATCCCTGATACTGTTCTGCATAGGCTTGAACCGCCTCAGCCAAATAATCACAAGATTTGGACATGGTCACAAGAGTAGAATCACTATCAGCCACCTTCTCTACCTGGAGGGCATCAAGTTGTATGCTAAGAATGCATAAGACATCAACTTGCAGATCAACATGATTCTCAGAAGGTGGTAACACCTGGCTGGCTTTCTCTGGGTTTGGAAGCTAGGATTTGGCTTGCCTAGTACTTAGATAGGAGAACTGCAAACCATATCTTCTATGCTGCCACCAAAACAAACTACATAGACACGATTATGAAATCACCAGAAATGAAAAGTGAGAGGAGGAAGACGTTACCTTAATATATGTAAATTGCTCATTGTCTTATTGTACCAAAGAAAGGTCCTCAGTTGTCCTGGCACTCAGTGGAGGGCCCTGCCATTCCTCCTTTGCACATCCCTTTGCCATTACGCCCCTCCTCCCACACATAAACCTACAGTCCATCTATGCTCCTTGAAAAGCTTCCCTGTAGTTTTCATGATCCAAAGACAACTATATTCACATATCTCTTCTCCAGTTTCCTGAATGTCCCTTCAGGGGTAAAGCACGCAACTACCTCTCCTCTCTCCATGCTCCAATTCCTCCATCCCATTCCCTGCTTTATAACTGTCTTTCCCTTCCTGATCTGTTGAGAGGAGAGGGCTATATCCTTTGCTAAAATTAGTTTTCAAATAATATTTGAGCACTCAGAGTTTTCTATTTCCAAGTTTTCACTGCTGTTATGACTGCAGAAAAAGAAAGCAGGTGCAGTCGTGATGGGAAATGCATTTTGTTATAGAAAAGGGTGAAGGATGCTTGAGAAGTCAAAGAAATGAAATGACCCTCAGATATATTAAACATGCCTGTCTGCCTGTCTCCTGTTATAATCCTATTTCAAAATCAGAAGGAAAATGGCTGTGTGGAAGTACAGTATGTCCATGTTGAACTGGTTAGCCAGGCTGATGCCTCTATTTCTGACAACTCTCTCTGACCCCCACCCCCTTGGGTTACAGGGTCCTGGCATTCAGCCCCCAAATCCAGCTTAATGACACCACTGAGGACTTTCCCCAAGGAAACAAGGCAAGCCAGAAGAGATCCTTCATGAGCAGCAAGCAGTGGTAAAAAAAAACACAATTTACTTCTCTTTTGCCTTCTCCTCTGCATGAATTCTGGAATTCTATCATCTTCACTTGGGTCATCCTTCAAAGGTTCTCATCCTGTCATCTGCAACAGAAGATGTCCTTTACTGGAGTATTTTAAGATCTTCCTCAAAGTAGCCAGTGAAGTGGCTTTCAAGGTGATTTCATTATCCACCAGAGAACAACTGAGCAAAACTTCAACACATTAGCAGAAAACAGAGCTTCATTTTCAAGTTTTCTTGACTTGGGTGCACTGATAAAACTCTTAGAGAACTGAAGAAATCGGATCTAGGACAACTCTCCACTGTGAAGGTGGTGGCAACGAATTGTCTACAGAAGATTCAACAGCCCACGTTTCCCAGAGGCACAAAAGCAGAAGAGGAGATGTAGAAAAAAATGCATTTCAAAGGCTACAACTGCAGATTCAGTTCAAAGTTGCCTGAAATTTTGGTGATTTATTTTATTGCTTCTCAGGTTTGTCTTCCCTTATTTCTCTAACAGTTTTTATATGGGGAAAGAGAAAGAAATTATTTTACATGTGGTCCAGGAGAATCTGCTGATCCCAGCACATTCTGAATGTGGTGAAACACACGAGATGCACCAAAATTAGTATGAACCTACCGCATTTCCCTTCTTGGGACTATTTGCACTGATGACATCTCTAGCTTTTTCAGCACACACAGTGGGAAAAAAAAATAGACATCCAAGCCAGAACACACAGTTAGTACAGAACTATTTCAAGCAGATCTCACTGCTTTCCTTCTAGTAGTAGTATGTCACTTGGAGAAATTTCTGTTATAAAGCAGATCTTGATTCCCCAAATTTCTGTCTGTACCCCCAAACTTAAGAACCCATTGGGGTTCGGAGGCAAGGGAACAAGTATCAGATGTGTCACAATGCAAACTCTACCTCTTATGCACTTGTGTGTGATGAAATGATAGAACTTGTTTCATGATGTGATGTCACGTCGGCTTCATTAGGCTAGCAGATACTCACAGTGCGTTGTAGGAACTGTTCTAAATCATACTCCATTCTTCTGCCATGCTAGGTGAGCTTGGGATGATGGAAGCAAACTAAACCTCAGTGTGAGATGTCGGGTCATGTAGAGATTTGTATGAAGCATAGGTTTAAATCTCAACTTGCTTATTGTTCAACCTTGTCTGTTTCACATGGCTATTGTGGAGGTGGTACAACATTGTAAATAGGAGTGGTATGTGTGGGCAAATGTGTAGGAATGTGTTGGAAAAAAGACAAGCTAAATTAAATGAAGGACTTAATAACAAGATATGCAAGAAACACATGTGGACATTATTCAAGTTGGCTAACATTATTTTGGTAGTGTAAAATAGGTTTCCAACTAACAAAAATAGGCTTCACAAAAAATTAGCACATCCATATAGAAGACAAACTGGTTCAGGTTTCTATTTTATAAATATGGAAGGGTTGCTTCTCTATTCAGAATAGTTAGGTGTGCATAGGATTACAACTCACAACTAAGCTGAATATTGTATACCTCCACAGATATTTGATGATCCAAAGCACTATGCCACTCAAATCCAATTATTTGGAACAATTGAGTCTGCATGAATTATTGCCCATATCCTACTTTGTAATGAACATTTTGAGGTTCAACCTATTGTGAGAACATAAAACATATTTTAGGATTTTGTGTGCACTCAACCAACATGTTAAGCTACAATGTGGTTTCTTTGCTTAGACATGACAGGCTATGTGAACATAATAATGGTATTTGGTGATGAAGGTCAGTATTTTGCGTTCTGTAAATTCATCCGCTATTTTTACCCTTTAGTCCAGCAGAGGTAGACATGCCTTCCCAAGCTAATTTTCACTTAGCTTCTTTTAGCCTCATTACTTCCTACAAAGTCCCTGCCTCTCCTTATTTTTCTAAAACTTGATTTTTACTTAACAGAGCTGCCAAAAAGAGTAAGGTTTCTTTTCAAACCAGCTGGGCAGAATGCCACATTCAGTCCTAAAGCATCAGCTATCCCCATGACTGATAATTGGAAGGCGACTGCACACTTATATTTGGACAATGTTTTCTTTAAATGAGTGATTAAAATCTATTGTCAATTATTGTATTGATGTTTTGGGATTTGAAACCATAGTTTACCGTTTATGTAGAAGTCTGCATAATTCGCTTCAGTGTCCATAAAAAAGATTTAGTTCCTCCTCTCAAATTATTTAATGGAATCTCCTGTGATATCATAGCTCCTCCCATCATTTGCACACATTTATGGTATAAAACAGGGGTAGGCAACCCAAAACACTCAAAGAGCTACTTGGACCCGTTTCCCACCGAAAACAAAACACCGGGAGCCGCAAAACCCTTTTGATATCTAAAATGAAGATAACACTGCATATATCCTTTTTTACCTTTACTATAGGTGTGTGTGTGTGTGTGTGTGTGTGTGTACACACACACACATACATACATACACATACATACATACACACACAGGTAAAAAAGGATATATGCAGTGTTATCTTCATTTTAGGTGTCAAAGGGTCTCTCTCTCTCTCTCTCCCCCTCCCTCTCTCTCTATCTGCCCTTGGTCTGCCAGTCCTCTTCCCCTACTCTTTCTTTCTCTCTCTCTCCTCTCTCCCTCCCTCTCTCTCTCTTTCTCTCCCCCCTTTCTCCCTCTCTCCTATCTGCTGCTCACCTGGCAAGCTGGCTTCAAGCTGTTCTCCAACAAGCTGGGGGGTAGGCAACCTCGGCTCTTTTATGACTCATGGACTTCAACTCCCAGAATTCCTGAGTCAGCATAGCTGGGCTAGTTAGCTCTCTCCTGCCCTTCCTGCTTCCTGCAGAGACGCAGCAAAGGGAGGAGCTCTGCCCATTAAGCTTTTCAGCTCCTTGGAGAACACTGTGAGTGCACTCTCTTTTACACACATACACAAAAAAACAAACACACACAGAGAGAGACAGAGAGACAAGCAGGGAAGCGCAATTGCCTGTCTCTGTCTCTCTCTACAAATGGCAGAGGAGGCTGGGAGCCACAGGGGAAGGCTCAAAGAGCCGCATGCGGCTCTGGAGCCGCAGGTTGCCGACCTGTGGTATAAAATATAAGTCATCCTGCAGTAGCAAGAGATTCATTAACTTACATTGTCAACAATAGCATTAAGAAAGGGATGAGGACTATACGTTATTTTCTCCATTCTAAATCAGGTTAAGTAAGGACAATGGATTAGGTTGCAAATATAGTGGCTCACCTGGTTAGCTGCTGCAAGATCACACAGACTGAGTACAAACAATGGCATGACAAAGTAACAACAATGGTGCATTGGAAGATCTGCAAGAAATACTATTTGCCGGCAAGCGAGAACTGGTGGGACCACAAAATAGCCAAAGTAATAGAAAATGAAGAAGCTAAAGGGCTCTGGAACTTTCGAATTCAAAGAGACAAGCACCTGCCATATAACAATGCAGGCTTAATTATTTTTTAATTATTTAAAAAAAAACAGAAAAAATTGCAGTCCAATCTCTTTTGTTTGGCTTTTTTCCCCTCAGAGCTCTTCCTCTACCAAATGAGTCTTCAGACAGACTGCCCAACTGCCAGTAAAGAATGGCAGTTGGACAGTCTCATAAAGGGACTGAACCTACCTAGAAGTTCATTTTATTTCGCACATGGCAAATTAGCTTTCTTGCTAATTAAGGTTAAATTTTATATGTGCTAATTACCCTAGGTGCACTTTAAACTGCACTTTAAATCTTTAATTAAATGAAGGTAATATTCATAAATCATGCCATGGGAGACTTCCCCCCCAAAATAGTGCTTTGACTTTCATTATGTTTATCAATGTATAAGAAAAGATATAAAAACAGCTTTAAAGCAAAGGATGTTGTGGCAAATTCTTGTTACTTAGAACAAGCTTCTCCAATTGGAATCCTCCACTTATGTCAGAAGAGCAATTCACCAACATTTCAATTTAACATGGTCAAAATGCCAGCTGTCAACTCCATCATCTTTTGAAATTGTCAGGGTTAGGATCATCTGGTAAGATCAATTCAATGTCTCCAATTAATTCTACAAAAATGTAGGCCAAACAGTCATAGGCAAGCCAAAATCTTCTATCACTCTCTTCTTCTCAATGCCAGATAATGATTTATAGGAAGATTTAGTAGAACATTTAATTTTTAAGCATTTGTCTATTACTATTATTTGATAGGTGCCATTATAAATACACCAAGAAATCAGTGTCGAACAAATCTCTGCATAAGTTCTATTGCATTTTTGTGGTTCCCTGGAAGTCATGGCATTTCAATAAAAAACTCCTCTTATCTTGCAGAAGAACTACATTAAGAAACAAACACATTTGGTTTTTCAAAGCATGAACATTTAAAATCAGACTCATCCAAGAACGTGTATCCAACTTACTGTGCACAATACCTCATCATGCTCATTTTGTCTTAAAAGGCAACTTCATGTCAGGTAATTATATCTAATAGTCCACAGCTAGCTCCTGCTACTCAACCTGTTTCATAAAGCACCACAAAATAAACTCTTATTATGCTTTGGCAAGTTTGGCTCTAGCAGTGGTTGAGTGCCATCTAGAGAAGGAAAGGTGAACTAATCCATGCTACAGAACAACACAAAGCCAACACTTGAGAATGGAATGCTAGAAAAACAGAACAGAGCTACAATTTAGAGCTGCAACAGTAAAACTGATTGAATTTCTTAAATGTTAAAAAGAATTCAATGGTTAACTGTATATCAAAGCTTTGGAATTTGTTTATCAGGAATTATGGTTATATCCAGGGTGGAGGCAGCTGAAAGAAACATGTTGAGGAATTGGGATGTGGTATTATTCCAAGATGTCAAGTAATGGTTGTCAAAAATGGGTGATCTATCTCTTTTGGAAAAACTAGTATGTTTCTACAAGTCAAAACAATGCAGCAATGTGATACTATGACAGACATGTTGATATTTTACAATCACATTTTATTTTAATATAGTCATTAATAAACCAGTGAAAATTGATAAATGATCAATAGTCTGAAAGGTCTTTTTTTTCAGAGATACTTCATTACCAGATTCCTCAATACCTTCGAAAATGACAAAAATTCTAATATACTGCCTCCAAATTGAGATACAGCCAGAGATGTGCTCATTTTGAAAATATCCCATGTTGAAATAGAGAACAAACATCAGCATAGGGTTTGTTTCATGACATTTTGTATGTCATAAACTATTTTATGATCATTTTTCTGTTATAAAATACTGTATTTTATAAAATTTCAATTCCACTGTGTCATGGGTGTCCAATTTTGGATCCTTTGTGTAAGTTAGCCCATTTGAGGTACTCTGGTTCAAATATTATTGCCTTATGATGCACCACTTTGGCCAGTTAATGGTTATAGAAATAAGAGTTTTAGTAATATATAGATAAAGTATGAAATAGGTTTTTTTTCTTTTCTTTTTTAATTTGTATTTTTAGCTTGTTTGGGATTGTCTCTTTTCTAATTTTTAAAATTAGCTTTAGACTGTTGTTGCATCAAACAAATAAATGAAAATCAGTGGAAGAAAAGAAAAAAGCTAACTGAATTTTACTTACTTTAAAAATAAACATTTTTCAGAGGTGCAAATAATTTGTTAGACTGGAATTTATAGGATACGGTTTTTGTAATGACCTATTTACCCCAATGAGTAGAAAATCAATTTTAGGTAAGATTATTTGGGCATGGAAATTTATATTCTAGTTTATAAGACATGAAGACTGTTTCAAGTATCATGCACACCGATAAGAAACATAGATTAAAAACCAGGGACAACAGCAATTCTCATAGCATCACAACTTATTCCATGCTAATGTTTTTGATCTAAAACAAAATGTTAACAAAAGAAACTAGAAAAGTAATTCCAGGCAGTCCAAAGTTTATTTCTCATAGGTGAGAAACAAAAGTATATACGGTATTGATTTTATATAATCTTTATATGTAGTAGTGCCTTCAGCTCAAGTTGAATATTGGCAGCAGCAAGTCTTGCTCATTCTTACGCTATGTCCTTCTTAGCCTTCATTCTCTTTGTGGAAATCTCTTTGCATCAGATATTCCTTCCCCCCCCCAAAAGGCAATCCCCCACCAAAAGATGACAGAGCAGTATTGCAATGTCCATAAGAATAACACTTTTTTAAAAAACAAATAATCCCACATTAAAAAATAATTCAAAAACAATCACAACAAACTGGATTGTATACTAATCTTAAAATGTTTTGAAATGGAATGAGGCAACAGGGAAGTCAGAAGGCAAGTCTAGAAACAGGAGCAATTTTGCATCCTCCAGAATTCTCAGTATAAAGTTAATAGCAGTGTATCTCTTCAATTCAGCAGCAGTGAAGAAAAAACTTGGATCTGACAGATCTGATTTAGAATACACAGCTTCCCCTATTTCTAGCAGCCTAGGTCTAATTGCCGTGGAAGGTAAAGCATATCATCCTTGCAGGCTAATGGTGCTTTGAGGCAATATGTTTCATTAAAGCTAACCAATACAAAAAAGGCCATAAATGAAGATGTTATTGGATTTCTGAAAAGTGGAAAACTAACATGAAAGGGTCAGATCACAGATGTCCTTCCTGTCCCTGAAAAGAGTTAATTACAGAGTGCTCATCTACTCAGCTTAGTCATGCATCTTTTAACATGCCATATTTAGATATTTTAAAAATATTTCGGCCAGAATCCAAGGTTTGCGCTGAAGCATTACAAGAATGCGGAGAGGCAATTGCTGCTGGTGGTCTTCCAAAGGCATATCCCCTGATCCAACATTGCAGGACCAAGAGATTGAAAAACCTATCCCTTATACATGGATCACTCCATCTCAGTATTAGGGAATATTAACATAAACTCTAGTTTTGCAAGATAGATATGGATGCCCGTCCTGTGTACAATAAAGATATCCACATACGTCATCTATAAAATCAGTATTTTGTATATTAAACTGTACTATGAATCTAATGCCCAATCTCTACCAAGGTGAATAGGAATCTTATTATTGACTTTAGCAGAGCCAAGATCCTGCATGCCCCAGTATCTGCAAAACAAGAAAGGCTCTTTGAATGAGAATTATTAACCTCAAAATATTTTTGTTTTAAATGTTCCTAAGGACAGTAAAATTGACCAGCTTTGGTCCTGAATATAAAGGAGGAAAACAACTAGCCTGTTTTTCTGCAACTGACGAATAAAGAAATAGAACTTGGTGAGTGAACAGATATTTGAGAATTATGCAAATATGTGTATGGAATGATCAATTCACAATTTTCAAAATATGAATGAGAAATCAGCTTCACTTGGATCTCCCTGCCCCATCCCAACATGCACAGATTTAGCAAAGTTGCAGCAAATAGGTTATAGCAGTTCTTAATGCAAGGGTCAGACATTTATGAGTGGAAAAAAGGCAGCTTTCCACAGCTTAGCAGCTGCAGTGTTACTATTCAAAAAAGCAGATCTTCTGTAGCACAAAAGGTGGTGTGGATTGTGGTGGCCTTTTTCTATGTACAGTCCTTTGATTTGTATGCTGAAGCCTTTACAACAGATCAGACCTTGGGTGCATAGCCTGTAGCATTCTCAAAGCTAGCAATAGGGGGTTCTTATTTAACTGGTTAACTTGGACAAGACTCTTGGCATAATCTGACCCACAGCCCACATGGGACACACAAAGGAAGTAAAGGCAAAGAAAATGCAGAATTATTTCATTTCTGAACCTTAACATTTAATACTTCATTTCCTTTTCAGGGAATGTCTAAGAATTGACATTAAAGATTTATTCTATGATTATTTCCTAAGAAACAAAAAGGAAAAAAATCCAGGAAGACTCTGAATGAGTTTGTGTATAGTGTTCCTTGTTTTCTTTTTTCCTTTTCTTTTTGTTTAAATAGCAATGCTGAATGGTGCTGTATTAGGCCAAGGAGATTGTTGCAAAACCGTCAGCATGTATTTGGCTTTAAATCTAAGGTCAACTTTTACTATTGTTTGTCACAAGGCCTACATGATATACTTCAAAGAAGGAACAGTTTTATGGAAAATACTGTAGCCGCCAGAAAACAAAGGGCTATACGCTTAGGTAAATATCTGTTCCTGTGTTAACAAGTACTCTATGGACACAATCCATACATAATAGGATTGTGAATTCAAGGCATTCAACAGAATTAAATATTATTTTTAAAAACACTACAAAAAATTTGGAATACGCTTTGTAATACTCAGCAGTCTCAGATTCAAAAATGGAAGTGCTGCTTCCTAAAACTGAATAGCACAGAAGGGCTTAGTTACCAAAAGCAAAAGCATTATAGCAATCAAAAAGTTATGCTGAAGAACACAAAAATGCAAAACGAAATGTAAAAACTCACAGCCATGGGCATATAAACCAACTGGCTGACAGTTAACTTTGGATCATACTTCTCAACTAAACAAGATCTTCATAAGGCATACACACTACCACAAGACCTCTCCAGACCAAGCAACTGCTTTGCCTTTGAATCCTTTTCAACTGTCTTGAGTGTTGAATGCAGAGAGTCAAGCCAATTAATGGCAAGGGACAGCAGCTAATGATTTGCAATACAAAGATGAATTCCCTCTTAACAAAGCCCAAGGCCTCCAATGACTGAAGAGTTTGTTCCCTTCAATCTCCTCCTCATCTCTTGTTGACCTTCAAGTAGGAAATTCAGATCCAGGCCCAGTCTTCCTTCTTTGCTCTCAGGCACGATTCTGGGACAAATCTAGAAACTGACAGTCTCTCTCTCTCTTTCTCTCTCTCTTTCTTTATCTCTTGCCAATCCCATTCGTTACTTTTGTTTTTGAATGACGATTTCTCCTCCTGGATGAATGGCTGTCACTGTTGCTTGAGTGTTTGGGTGGACTGTCTTCCATTCCTAACAAGCAATTTGCACATACACAAAAGCACATAAGAGATAATCACTTAAATTATTGTTTTGTTTAGTTTTTTCAGTCAAGAGAAATTCTGGATTATGAATGCATATTGAAAGTTTAGTTGAAACCAACATGCCATCTAGTGGTTAAGCTGGCCCCTAACTAATTTTACAAGCCATTAAGTGAGCTGATTATTGTGGAATATTCATGTGGTTTTCAGGCAACACCATGAAAGATCTGCTAGGCCAAGCTCCTGCCGGACAGATGTACTTTATGTAATTTTATATATTATGAAATTTTATATAATTTTAAATATAGTACTCTACATAAATGTTAATTATTGCCACATTTTGTAATGTGTATGAAATAGTATATAAGCTAGATATATTTTGCTCCTTTGGAACTTACCTCACAATTCTAGACAAGGTTTTTTTTTAATAATTTTTTTATTTTTCCAAACTCTCCCCCATACATATACTGTGATATTTATCAGATGTTAACATACATTCTTTTTACATTCATATATAAGATACTTTTAATAAATGAAATAAATACATACACATGACTTTTGGTGTTGCTGGCCCATTTCCCCTTTCACTGTATCTTCACTCCTTCTTCTCTACCTTCTTTCTCCCTTTCTTCTCTTCCCTACTTCCCTCTTCTTCCTCTCCTCTTCTCTTTCCTTCATCACTCTCCTCCCCTTTCTCCCCACTTCTCCTCTTCTCTTCCAACCTTCCTACTTCCTTCTCCCCTCCTTTACTCTTTTCTCTCTCCTCTCCTTTCTTCCCGCTCATCCCTCTTCAGATACAATTCAGGGATAATGAATCCTAGACAAGTTTTTTATAGATATATTTTAAATATGATGTTAAGAATATATATGTTCCATCACATATACAGGAGAGTATCTTTGGAAAGAAGCCATTGGCATCCTTCAACTATCCAGAAAGACTGAAGCAAAAGGTGAATTCCTTCCCTGCTATTAATATAGGTATGGAAAATGCTTGAGTGCTATGAAGTTGAGAAAGTACTTTAATTATTCAAAGAAGATTATTTTTTCTCAGAGTTTTTCACATCCTGTTTTGGTGTGAAAGCCTACTACTGAACATGGATCCTTCCACCTATTGAACACAGGGCTACAGCAACTATTTAAATTATTAAGTATATTTGTTGCATCTTAGTTTATTATTGCATAAAAAGTTAGTGAGTTATAAGCTACCTCAATAACTAAAAGCTGTGGAGTAAGGTTTCCGTGCATATGGTAGGACAGATTGACCAGGAGCCACAAATATTTACATTAGCCTTTACAATTCCTCAAAATCTTCTGGAATAGACTGATCAGGATAGTCAAGAATTTCTCAATAGATAAAATAATGCATAGTTAGATAAAATCCCTTTAATTCTTGAGATAATTACAACAGATCCTAAGAATAATATAAAAATCATCAGGCAGCAAAAAGTACGAAAGTAGATTCACAAGTGATTCCTGAAAATTTTAATTAAATGGAATTTGGTGTTATTGATACAATGAATAAATATACTAGAGCAAGTGACAGTACCTCTAGAGACTGTAGGATTATGCCAGGAAGCATCCGGGATGTACAAACTATCCTCACTTTCCGACAATGTCTGTTACGATAAATATAATAAGATATGTTTGAGAATACTTGTAGCAAAGAAACACTATTAGTTTAATAACTGAGATAACTAAGTTAATTTTTTTTAATTTCTTCTTCAATTATACAAATTTAATCAATAAGTGAGAAAGGAACCCTTGCTCTCGTCTGTCACTGTATGCAGATGTAGGAAATAACCAGGCTGAGCCCAAGGGAGAGATCAAACATGTCATCAGTCATGAGTCCCTGCATGCCCACATGAGATCTAAGTCGAGCCCACCTTGAATGCCTTCTTAATTCCCACTCATTTCCCTTGACCGTTAGTAGCTCAGATTCATGTAGACAGCTTAGGCTTGCAATAAATCTTTATACTCATTTGAACTGCCTGAATCTCCTTTTGACAGCAATCCTGTTCAACACCACCTTTTGCCCTTCTGTTCAAATACAGATCACTGATAATTTCCTCTCCAACTCTACTCTGCAAGAAAAAGTATGTGGAATGCAGAAAAAGACAACCAGGAACAGATTTAGGCCTAAGAATTTTGCCTCAATTATAGAAGAGACCTCAGAAATGGTGAATCTGCACATCAACCAAATCACCATTTTCCTCTGTTTTTGTAGCGCTTGGAATCAAAAGCCTTCAGGAAGTTAAAAGCAGAGAATGACAGCAAGAGCAACTGTTGCATATTGTCACTGAACATTTTTATTTAATAAAAGTATAATCTAGTCTCCCTTCCCCAAATAGTAATAAAAATAAATTAAATTTAGACACAAATTATGTCTCTATATGAAAGTTCACCTAAATGACAACAGGTTATGGCTAACATATTTTAACATGTTTATCCAGAGGGCAACAGTCTATAATGCAAGAAATCTCTTGAGCCAAGTTCAGCAATTCCATAGACATTACCTTTTCTCGTTGTCCACAATGGTCTGCAAACCACACCATCCCATACAAACACAGAAAAGTAGTAACAGCCTATAATAGAAGAAAAAGAAGATGTCCTTGAGTTGCTCTTTTAATACTTATTTTTAAAGGGGATTTATGCCCAATCTCATGGTATGACATGACTTGCCAAAAGAGACAATAATGACAGTATTAAAACTGGAGGTCTTTTTTTACAGCAGTCAAAAGAGCTGCTAATATTGCAACAGGTTTTTTTTTTTTAAGTAATGTGCACTTTTCCTTGTCTGTCCTGGCTTTTAGTAGGTAATAAGGCTTCTTATGTATGTGTAGACCTATGTTTGAATCTAAGGTCACTTAAAACACTAAAACAAATACAGGACACTGTAGTGCAACCCTTTATACTAACTTCAATATTTTCAGATGATTTATGAGCACTGATTTTTGTTCTTTATGCCATGCAAATACATTTGGACAGCTGGCTTTCTAAATAAATTAGTCAAAATCAACGATTAGAACAGATTCAAGAGACTATCAGACTAGTCCCAACTTTGTATGGCTATGTATTAAGGATGAAGAGTAGGCACTGCATGCAGTTCTCACTTAATAACCACCATTGAGGCAACCCCATCACGAGGTGACACATTTGTTAAGTGAAACATACCCAAATTATGTCAGTTCTGAATGAATCCCCCCACAGTCATTAAGCACAACAGTGTGTCACCCCAATTTGACTTTGCTTGTTGTAAGCTGCCTGGAAGGTTGCAAATGAAAACTATGTGATCACAGGATACTGCAACTGTCATATATGTATGGTGGCTGTCAAATGCAGGGGTGTTTTGAAGACTGGTTGTAAATCTACTTTTTCAGCACAAGGTAGTCATTACCAGAGGACTATCTGGTTTCACGATGCTGGCTGTTCTTTGTTCTTTGAATGCTCAACTGCTAAAATGAAGAATACTACAGGGAGCCTTCACAAAGATAAGAATACGACAGAAGCTTTGTATACAACTGTCTATGGAGATTCTCAGTCATCCAGGTCATGGTTATCCCAAAGATGCTTTTTCAAGAGGCAACTGGACTTTCTTGATTTTTTTTTTTTTTTTTGGAAGAAATTTTGCTTCTCATCCAAGAAGCTTCTTCAGCTCTGAAGAAACTGAAGAAGCTTCTTGGATGAGATGCAAAATGTCTTCAAAAACAAACGGACAAGAAAGTCCAGTTGCCTCTTGAAAAAGCACCTTGGGTATATTTCTAAACAATTGCATCACTATGCAGAAATTCAAGAAGAAAAGCAGCAGATTGTGAGATTTGTACTAGAAACTAGAAGGAAAGATCTTATTTCCAGTGAAAGACGTCTCATTCTGATCTCCTGCTGGCTTTTGGTGCCAAATTTTGGAATGATGCTATGAATGCTCTCATAAAATGGCTACCAGGATAGAATTAGTTTACCATGAGGAAACAATCTTTACAAAGCACAGATTTATCAGACTTCAGTCGTACCAATTTCTATGACTCCTGCTTATGTTATCTTAAAGAAATAAAATTATGAGTAGGGCTATGATTAAGTTTTTATAAATTGTGTTGATCATGACTTTGATCCAAATAATTGATTGCCCCTTTCATTGTAAAAGTTTGCATTTTGGTCTGAAGACTGTTGCATTTTTAATTTTTATTCTTATTTATTGTTTTTTCCAAGTAGTAAGCCACTCAGAGTCTGCTTTGTGTTAGGCTGTAAACATGATATATAAATATTGAAGAAATAAAAAAAATCTTTGTATACATAAATTTCTAGAGCAGATATAAGCAGGTTTTTGCATTCTGGCTGTTTTGGACTCCCACAATTCCTATCCTGTCTGGAGCTGAACAAAGTTGAAGCATAAAATATCTGCAGGATTGATTGTCCTTCATCCTGTCAGTAGGATCTTTCCCTGTTATGTGAGACAATGAATATTTGATGATAGAACATACCATTGTAATTGTTCATCTGTATTAAACATTACAATCTTATTATGAATTTGTCAGCATGTATTTGGTAAAAACGTTAGTTATTTTCCTATTTAGCCATCTTAATCAACAAAGGCAACTGAGAAAGGTACTATTGAAAAAAAAGTGTTTCAATGAAACAGGACATCTACCTAAAAAAGGTTGGTGCTATCCTAGTAAAATTTGATATAGCAATTACCTATGTTTGAGTGGAAGAATGGAATGAACACAGCATTTTTCCTGGTTATAACAACCAAGGAGTTAAAAACAACTTGTCTTAAATAGATAGGTGATTTCTGGAAGGTGTTATGCCAGTACTTCTGCAAGGTACCATGTTAAGAAACTGAGTTAAAATATAAATGTGTGCAACCTAAATGAGAAAAGATGCACTTACCACACAAAGAAACCAAAATACCACATACAATATTTGTGTTTTGGAGAAGAGATCTTGACCAAACTTGATGCATACAATAGCTTCAAGGAAAGCAATAACTCTAGAGGATGACAAAAAAAAAAATCAAAATAAATTGAATTTCTGTTTGAGACTCTGTTTAACCTAACAATCTCAGTTTGTTTTGGGCATATTTTGAGAAATATTTTCTCATCACTGTCATGTTATGAATCAGAAAGCAAGATAAAGGGATCATCCAAAAAATATATCACACACCTAAATGGATCGCAATGTTTTAGATTGAATTGGCACTGCTTTTTTTCTTTCCTTTTCCTTCGACAACATATTTTCTCATAAGTTTATGTTAGCCTCTTTCAGTGTTTTAACAATGTAATACTTTCTCATTATGTGATGAAGCTAAACTATCTATACTGACCAGAATATTAATACCCATTTTTAAAACCTCTCTTCTTGATTTCTAATGGATGCAAATATAAAGAATCTGCTTTCCTCCTGATGATAAAGTCTGCCATGACTGCAATAAAATCAAAGGCAATAAAAAAAGAGTCCTGAGTCCCATAGACCATTTGTCACCAGATGTCCAGGAACTCCGATGCCTAGCACAGTCTTTGTTGTTGATGGTGAAGACCCCATCCAGTATGGGTTTCTGTTAATTACATCTCACCATATTGTTAAGGACTCACTGGAGAAGTGCCTAATGCTGGGAAAGATTGAGGGCAATAGAAGAATGGGACGACAGAGAATGAGATGGCTGGATGGAGTCACTGAAGCAGTAGGTGTGAACTTAAATGGACTCCAGAAGATGGTAGAGGACAGGAAGACCTGGAGGAACGTTGTCCATGGGGTCGCGATGGGTCGGACACGACTTCGCAATTAACAACAACAACAACTCTTCACCTGACTCCTCTGATGAGACCTGTCCAGTGTGGTTGAACTTCTCATCTACTTTACAGCAAATAACTATGTCAAGATAGTACAGTACCTCGCTGGGAGATTACTGTTATTATTATTGATTGTGTCATCATATACTATGAGCTGCCAAGACTCTGCTAATTTGATTGCCTCAGCTGTCAAAATATATTAATTTGGTCTAGCACAGTGGTTCTCAACCTTTCTAATGCCGTGACCCCATAATACAGTTCCCCATGTTGTGGTGACCCCCAACCACTTATACATCACCGGGTGCCAGGGGCATGGCCAAAGAAAAGGGGAAAAAAATGGCGGACAGCCTTGTTTGGCGACCCCCATGAAATGGTCGTTCGACCCCAAATGGGATCCCGACCCACAGGTTGAGAACCACTGGTCTAGCACCTCTCCATTCTACATCATTTTAAAATCACTGATACTATCTAACAAAGATTCATTTTGGAAAGCAAGACTATTCTTTGAAAGTCTCTCTATCTTTTTTGTCAGAAGAATGAGTAATAGCTATTCTGAATACACTGACAAGAGACACTGAGGATAGATCAGAAAAGCAAGTGATGACAGAAAAATGTTCCCAACGACATCCAAGCCTGCTGAAGAAATCAGCATGTTTCTACCACATCTAGTGTAAAGCAAGCTTTTCAAAAAGGCCAGAACATACTGGTTTGAATCCTGCTATTTCTGTAACTTCATAGTATGAAATACTTTTGAAAGGCTAACGTATTTTAGATGGGTATTGTTTGCTTTCTTCTCTTGTATTTGCATGTAAGAAAGGAAATAACGGTTTCAAACGATGGCCAGAAATAGGTCTAGATATCATACAATTCAGTCCAAGCTTTCACATCTTTCTCCAACAAACGAGAGTGCAGTTGGAGAGTCCAACAAGCAGCAGCAACCAATCCAAGTTGCTGGGCTGTCTTCTTTAGCATCAAAGTGGTTCCAAAAAGAGAGCCAAACAATATTTGGGAAACTAATTCTTCCTCAATGCTCAAAGGATGGGTTTTTATATTTTTGCTGAAATCAGAATTCCATTAGAACCCTCCTTACAAATGAGTCGAGTACATAAAAGTTAAGCAACAGAAAACCTAGAGTAGTGGTTCTCAACCTGTGGGTCGGGACCCCATTTGGGGTCAAACGACCATTTCACGGGGGTCGCCAAACAACGCAGTCCGCCATTTTTTCCCCTTTTCCTTAGCTATGCTACTCCCTTTTATTTTATTGGCTTTTGAAAGCCAATAGAATAGACTCTCTTGAATAGAGTCTAATTCTATTGGCTTTCAAAAGCCAATAGGAATTGTCCAGGCTGTCTTTGCCCTGCTGAGCCCGCCAAAAGTCCCATTCTGCAAACGGTGCTGCACCAGTTGAATAGTCCTCGACCTGCGACCGGTTGAATAGTCCTCGACTTACGACCGGATGGGGGGGTCGTGGCATTAAAAAGGTTGAGAACCACTGACCTAGAGGCTTGAGAACCACAAGCAGAAGCTGGCCAAGAGGGTTGGATCATCCTCTCCTCCTTCCTGCAGCCTCCTATAGACATGGAAAACCACCTCTGGAGAGTCAAATGACTCCTCAGCATGGTGTCCAATGGGGAATAATAGCAATGGAAAAAGGAAATTGCGAAAACACCTGAATGTTATCCTATCTCTCAACAGGACTTAGGATTCTTCTTTATGCCACTGTAAGTCATATGGACACTACAAAACACATACAAGAAGTAAAGTGAACTATAGTCTGGTAAAATATCTAACTCACAACAAACGTTCAAACCACATGATTTGAGGGGAATTGTTTCCTCTTCTTCATTAAACAGATTCACAGATCATGCCATGGATTATTTTTAACTATGATATATTGAATAAACTACAATGAGTTTACAAACTATGGTTTCCAAACTGGAATGACCAAACTTATACAGCATGCTAAGCCAAAATCATCTGGTGGCTTAAAACAATGCATGAAACCAGCCAGTAAGTCAGATAATAAGAATTTCAAGAATTCTATATGCAACAACTTACCCAAATACCCAGCACTGAGTTCCTACTCTTTTGCACTGTGTGTCTGTGAGATAAGCATAGTACTGCCTGTAACAACAAAAATGATAATATTTTTAGAGAAGCAGACAATGGCGTATTAAGTGGTTGCCTGTAAATCTGTTTTACAGGGGAAATTATTACTATTTTTTCAGTGACTGTTTGAAATTACAACAACACTGAACAAATGGCACTTATGCCTGGTCCTGAAGGTATGGCTTTTGCAGTGCCCTTGTGGTCACATGATCAAAATTTGGGAGCTTGGTGTGCCCTGCAAGGACACTTCATCTCTCCCACACATCTCCTCCCATCTCTGCTCTTTTGCCCTATACTGCAGCCATCCACTACAATACTACGTCCCTGCAATGCCCAGCTGATCGTAACCATCTTTCTACCTCTGCTGTCGAGAAGTATCCAGATTGGCCATATGTGAGGCTATTGCTAGCCAGGCCAGGCCTTTTTCCTGAGGTCACTTGTGTTTTTCTCCAAACAGCATGCCCCATTCTCTCATTTCAGAGAGTTTTTGGAATGTATCTGAAGTCTTCTGAAGCATCACAAGAATGGGATGTGCTATGTGGAATGCTAGACTGCATTTATTTATAGGACAGAATCAAAAAGATTAAAAATACGGAACTATTAATGTTAGCCACCAAATTAATAATTGCGCAACACTGAAAATGTCTAGATAACATAACAATTGAGTTGTGCATTAATAAGACCTCTTCAATTGCTACATTAGGACAAAATTGCTATATTAGAAAAAAATTACAAGCGAAGTTAAATTAATGAGCTATTAGAGGCAAGAACCATAATTATATCAAACTTGGATGTTTTTTATAATTTATCTCAATAGCAATGGACTATAATCTGGTATACTCTATACCTATGGCAAATTTTCAATTGTATAATATCTATCTCTTTATTTACATTGCAGTAAATCTCCTTGGCATTCTCAATATGTATGCTGAACCATCATTAATGTTTTTTTCTGTAGCAGGCTTCCATCTCTACATAAGAAGGAACTAGGTGAAGATTTACAATGATGAATGTAAAACAGTCAAAAATTACCTCACAGTTGGTGCTGTAATAATTCCAATGAAGAGAATCCTACCCCAGCTTAAAGAGTGACTTGCTTGAAAAACAAAGATATGTTTCAAGAAAAAGGTATTCAACTCTGTCAACTAAAAAGAAAGAGGCAGGGAGAAAAATAAATATATTCATCTGGACAAACATGACAAAAACAGAGCCATAACACAAGTTTCGCTCATTCCAGAATAATAATATATACTTAGTTAGTGAATGCATAGCTATTTAATTATATAGCGAGTTGGTTAGCTAATATATGGTATATATGAAATCAATATATACAGCATTTATGTAGCAGCGAATGAAGAATTTGCATTGTATTTCTCTCCATTAGAAGAATGAGACTGGTTTTAAATGGTCACATTTTACTGATAAAAGAAACCACATTCATTTTTCTCTTTTATTATTCTGGTATTATGAAATTATAGATGTTCTGGAACAATACATAACTGGCTGATATGGGAGGGGGGAATGCCAGAGACTAGATTTGTACAATGTGCTAAACCAGGGGTCCCCAAGCCCCGGTCTGTGGACTGGCACCGGGCTGCGGCATACCATCCCCACAAAATGCAGGCAGGACATGAAACCACGCCCCCTCCGGTCCGCAGAAAAACCTCTCTGCACAGAACTGTCCCTGGTGCCCAAAAGGTTGAGGGCCACTATGCTAAACCATGGTTTGTAAGCCTAATATATTAAAATAACCCACAACAACTTCATCTGTCAATCATACAAAACCATAAACTAATTTACAAACTAGGTTCAATGGAATCAAACAACCACGCTGTTTTAGCCCAAGTGCAAGTCTGATCTGAATGTTGGCTATGGTGAGGAAAGTGTTTATATGACAACAGCTGTAATTAGTTAATCAGAGCTGGAAGAGACCTTCGAGATCTTCTAGTCCAACCCCCTATTCAAGAAGGAGACCCTATACCATTTCAGATAGATATGTCCAGTCTTTTCTTTAAAACCTTCAGTGATGAAGCACCTACAACTGCTGAAGATAAGTTGTTCCACTGGTTAATTTTCCTCAATGTTAGGAAGTTTCTCCTTAATTCCAGGTTGCTTTTCTCCTTGATTAGTTTCCATTGTTTCTTGTCTTGCCTTCTGGTGCTTTGAAAAATAAGTTGACCCCCTCTTTTTTGTAGCAGCCCCTCAAATACTGGAACATTGCTATCATATCACACCTAGTCCTTCTTTTCTCTAGATTGGCCATACTCAATTCCTGCAACCATTCTTCATATATTTTTGTCTCCAGGCCCTTAATCATCTTAGTTGCTCTTGTTTGCACTTTTTCCAAAGTCTCAAAACTTTTTTGTAATGTGGTGACCAAAACTGGATGTTGTAGTCCAGGTGTGATCTTACTAAGGCATTATAAAGCGGTACTAATACTTCACTTGATTTTGATTCTATACCTCTGTTTACACAACCAAGGATTGTATTAGCTTTTTTGGCTGCTGCCAAACTCTACTGGCTCATGTTTAAGTGATCGTCCACTAGGACTCCAATGAATGAACAATGAATCAATGAACAGGACAGGAATCTTGAGGCAGGAGGGAGACCAATAAAGAAAAAGAATTAGTTTGAAGATGTGTCTACCAATTAAGATTAAGAGTATAACTCTTCAACTTTTGCATAATAAAAGTATGAATAAATAGTTGTGGAAAAAAATAATAAATGTTAAATTATTTTAGGAAAATGCTAAGTAGTTGGATGTATTACATAAGTATAGTATTTAAAAACAGGTAGCATTGCTTCCTGTATGAATAATTTGCCTACTTAGCTGATCAAGTTAGCAAATTATCTCACAAGGAGATCATAATGTTATTATTTCTTTTGTAAATACATTTCCCTTTGTGTTTATCTGAAGAGAATTATCACGCTTGAATCATTCCTTATATGCACAACTATTGCACTCCTGCTTTGTAACAAATATATGTATATCTAGCATTTCCCTGGAATTCAAGCCAGCAAATGATATTATTTCATTTGGTTACTTGTGGACTTCAACTCCCAGAATTCCCCAGCCAGCCATGGCTGGCTGGAGAATTCTGGGAGTTGAAGTCCACAAGTCTTAAAGTGGCCAAGTTTGAGGGCCCCTGCATTAACAAAACAAATATAATCTGCTCCCCAACAGAACATCAGCTAAAGTCTTCATTTATATTTTACCTGCCAGATGATCATGAAAAGGTATATCCCAGCTACTCGTTGAAAGGAGGACTTGGGATCAAACCAGCGAACGTAGGTCCAGCTTGCTGGAGTGAATTGTAAAACGGCTCTCTTGATTTTACCCGTGGTAGTGTGAATGTCCCTAAAAGCAAACAAGGAGGAGATCAATGTTGCAGTTTTGCTTAATGATCATAATTCAAAATTGTGGTATTGTTGCAGATTTAAGTCCTTTAATCTATTCAGCAAGCAAGCAATTTTCTCAATAGAAATTTGCAATAAAATGCTCATTCACACAAAGGCTTTCCTCCCTAAATGTATCAAAGCTGAGAGAACAATTCCTTATGTTACTCAGATAGACACTGTTACTACACACTACTACTTTTTAAAAGTTGCTTTCAAGGAAAAGGATATTAAAATTCTAGGCTATCCCACCCAATTTTTAATCATTTGACAGATGTTCTTAGAATTAAGGACAAGTGAATAAAAAGTCACCAGTGATTGTATCAATGTGAATGTTAGCATTAAAGGTGCCTTTGTAGAAATTTCTATTTGCTTTTTATGTATATAAACAGTTTCCAAGTACACTTCAAAGTCTCATATGTGAGGTTTCATTTCTAATCTACAACAGTGACTTCCATTCTAGCCTCTTTCAATTCTATAGGACCTTCCAGGTCCTGCATTCACATTCCTGATCCTGACGATCTCTTCTGGAGCATTAACAGTGTGGCTGAAAGAAGTGGAATCTCCTCTAAATTACCAGGATAAAAAACTTTCCTGCTTAATGTCTTTCATATATCTGAAGCACAAAAATAACTAAGGATATCCACCATTATTTGTTTATTTGTCACAATGGCATTCAGAGAAATTTCTCCCTCTCACTCTGGCAGGACACAATCAATAATAAAACTTCAAACACTAATTTGAAAATCATCTTTCTGCATTCTAGCAACTGCAAGATGAAATCAATTTTACTTCAAGCTCTATGGATTTACTGTTACACGGATAAATGATTGTGTACATAGTGTAGATAGTTGAGAAGTATATCAAGAAAGACAGATTTGTTCTTCTAATTCTATTGCCAGGGTAAAACACAAGGAGAGTAACCAGAAAGGAAAATAGATAAAACAAAGGTTTATATATGGAAATAATGTTTTTTCAGGCACAGCTCTCAGAAGATGGAACTAACTCGGTTTTTTAAAATGCTCTTGCACCAAATTCAACATAGAAAGAAACAGGAAACCTCGGAAACCATTTCATAATTTCATCCTTCAACGGTATACTTAACAAGAAGCAATATGAAACAATTTGTTTTCATGCTCCAATCCCACAAAATTAATCACACAGTAGAAAGGACTTCCTTGAGTCCATTTATTTAGCAAGAAATGGAAGTTGTTTGTCTTTATCTTCTCCTGCAATAATTTTTAATTTCACAATCTAGTCTATATTTCTAAGATTTTTCTGGTCGTCTCTCATCCAAGTTCATGTCTACTTATCTTATGAGCCCAAATCAGCTAATTTCTAATCAATTAGAAACTAATAACAAAGGTTCTTTCTAAAAACGTTCTTAGATTACTCATCCAAATGAATCTATAGGTGGGTCCATATGATTCTCAACATCTATTCCAGTAGATATAACTGGAAAACTAAGATTATTCCAAATTACAATTCCTAGCACAAGTACATGTAGTATTTTCAATAATACAAAGAGCTCATAAATATGAGCTTAAATAAATCTATTTAAATGGCCTACAATTAAATTATCCCTGTAATTGGCAACTTTCACTATACAGGTAGTCCTTGACTTACAGCAGTTTGTTTAGTGACCATTCAAAGTTACAACAGTATTGAAAAAAATTGACTTATGATTATTTTTCATATTTATGACCACTGCAGCATCTCTGTGGTCACATGATCAAAATTCGGACCCTTGGCAACTGGTTCATATTTGTGATGGTCACAGTGTTCTGGAGTCATGTGAACACCTTTTGCGATCTTCTGACAAGCAAAATCAATGGGGAAGCCAGATCCACTTAACAATTACGTTGCTAACTTAACAATTGCAGTGATTCACTTAACAACTGTGGCAAGAAAAATCATAAAATGGGACACAACTCACTTAACGAATGTCTCATTTAGCAACAGAAATTTTGGGTTCAATTGTGGTCATAAGATGAGGACTACTTGTATACCTATGAAACTGCAATATAATATTAAGACAGTGTTTATTGGATACTACTTGAGACCTACTTGAAGCTTGCCCAGTGATAAGTCCTCATCTCCAACCAACGGCAAACCACCATGCCCAACCAGATGCCACCTCCATTACATAATAGGATATCCAAAATAACTTGATCCCACCAGCATTCAGCAAAATTCGGCAGCAGATGCATGAAGAACAGCTACAGAATACAACAGAAATTTTGGTAAGAAATTCATTCTGATTCTTTTCAACATAAAAAAACAGAATTTGAAAATATATACACACACATACACATATACAAACACATATCATGATACTTTATACCACATACATACAAACAACATATTATAATTTATGGGAAGATTAATTAAGCAATATGTATGTGTGCATATTGTTTAATTAGTCTTATCATAAATTATGATATATTAGTGATAGTTTTATTTATTTAATGCCCTAATTTAAAGAAAATGTTTTGTATTTTCAACAATGTTCTATCCTTTTATCCATGTCATACCAGTAATTCACTGATTACCAGGGAAAGGTTTTGAAGGCTAGCATCTATATAAAGCTGGACTTAATTCAACTAATTTAATATAGATCCATGCAGATGGACACAACAGAATATAATAATAGTTAACATTGCATTTCCTGTTTTAAGTTTCCATATGGTCTAGAAAATAAGGTTTAACAAGTATTCAGAAGAAAATATTGGGCACTTTAGGAAGGATGTGTCAGAAATCCTTAATAATCTAAAGAACTACTGAGATTTTTTGAGACATTTGTTAAATAAAATCACTTGGAGCAATCACTGTTGAGTTCAGGAATAAGTCTGCTGAGTTGGCTTTGGTGGGATCTATTGGACTACATCAAGGCACTGTAGCAAAGGGCTGCCCTTGAAGAATACTCAGAACTGTAGCTGAGCTAATTCTACAGAAAAGAATTAGAACTGTATTTTGCCACATAAAACTAGCTGCAGGGACTTCACATTTATGTCACATACATGCGTAGGTATCCTATATAAATTTATTTCCTTTATAAATGAAAAGGTGGGCACATTTTGCCACATCTGACTCAAGCTGCCAAATAGATAGATAATAGAGATTTCACTCCAAAGATATACCTTTTATCCCAAAGGTGCTTTTTCATATACCTTTTATTTCTGCAACCACACCACTGGGAAAGACTTCTGTATGGTCTCAACTGCAATGAAGCTCTCAGCATTGTTTGGCACATACCAAACATCAAGTCACGGCAGGTGCCCTGTGCATTCATCTTTTTTCAGTGCCCATTACCCAACTTACCTCTGTCAGCTCCCAGGTGATGCTAATAGTCCAACACAATCCATAGCTGCGAACCAACAAAGCCTTCATTGCCCAGCCCCAGAAATGTCCAAAAGCAAATATGTCAAAATGACTTAGGATGCGTTCCCAGGTAATAACATGGCAATTCACAGCATATTCCTGTTGATGATTAAGAAAGAATGTAGACAAGAAAGACAAATAAGGCAATAGAAGCTGAAATTTATTTTAGAATAATTTCAGATGAAATAGAATACACTGTTAAAATACTATTCTTTTCTGTAGCTCAGCCTTGTCCAGAAGCTACACTATGTATCTGGATAACATCATGAACTATTAGACAACACTAAGATGCCTCTTCATACAATATTAACTCACACGTTTGCTCACAAAATAGAAACACGACTTTAAAAGAAAAAGTGTGAGGATTAATCTAAATAATTCTGGATATGACTAACTAAATTCACACCAAAATGAACTAGATTCTTGACCAAAAATAATTATTTTTATTCTTAAATAAGATTAGGTTGCAAGTCAACCCTGCCAAGGCTGGGAGATTTTCCATATTTGGTCCTGGATGGATAATCCTGTCTTGTTTAGACTCAGTATGCAATCTGAGAGTCCTCCTGGACTCACAGCTCCTGCTCAAAGCTCTTTGAGATGGGGGGGGGCTTTGCACACCTGCATCATGCTGTACCTATTCATGCCTGCAAGGCCTTGCTTAAGATCACTCTTGCCTAAGTCATCTCCTGATTGGACTATTGCAATGCACTCTATATGGAGCTGCCCTTAAGGTTCATCCACAAGCTTCAATTGGTCCTGAAGGCAATGGCACAGGTAGTAATGGGCATAGTTCTCTACACTCATGTGACATTGCTACTTCGTGAGCTGCACTGGCTCCCAAAAGGCTTCAGAGGGCAATTCAAAGTGCTAATCACCTTTTCAGCCCTATATGGCATAGGACCAAATTACCAGCAAGATCACTGCTCCCAAGAACATCTGCCCAGCCTTACGCTCCCATAAGGAGGGCATGTTTCTTATGTGAACATTGCTATTTAATGGAACCTAGGAAATGGGCTGTCTCAGTAGCTGCCCATCTGAAATTATATCTCCCTCTCGAGATTTGTCAGGCTCCAGCTCTGTTCATCTTTAGAAAAATTGTTAAGATCTGGCTTTTCCCCAGGTGTTTGGGTCCCCTTCAGTGGAGTCCCCTGTTTTATGACTATTTTTTTCTGTTTGTTTATAATACACTACTCAGTTACATTATTTAAATTCAGAAGCCACGTAAAGCATATCACATAAATAAACACCAAACTGGATACAAATAAATGGGTTTTTTTTTTTGCTGCTTTCAGGTTGGCAGTCTTTTAAACAAAAGAAAGGCACTAAAGCTGCAGGTATCAGAAGTTTGGCAACCAGTGGAATACACCTACTAGGGCTTAGCAAAGATATGCAACAGATGCCTTCCAAACTGCTATTTGAAGCACTAAGCTGCTTAGTTCTCTTGAAGAGTGGGCACAGCTGCTTCAAAAGCCATCCTAAATATCTGTGCATCCCTATGCATGCAAGTAACACAGGAGAATTGCGGTAGAAAGCCAAAGGGAAACTATGAGAAGATGCAACACTTAAACACTTGCAGAAGTGGATTCAGAGGGATGCTTCACTTAACCCCTATAGACTTAATTATTACTTTTATTAGACACAGCATGTCTTCAAGTCTACAATCCATCCATCAAAAAACCCTACACAAATTAAATAAAGACAGAGTCTTTAACCACTCCTCGTAAGTCTTGGTTCCTGGAACATTCACCAACCTCTGAGAGCCCAACTGTGAATGTGATCCAATTTGTGACTGTCTTTTTTGAATGGTGATGCTTCCAATGGAGTTTTACCAGGGCAGAGCGGAACAGAATAATTCCTTCCTGGAATCGGGACTCCATGTTCTTGTTAATTATCCCAAAATAGTATTTGGATTTTTTTTAACAGCAACTTCAAACTGCTGAGTCATGTTTGTCTACTGTTACTAACTCACATGATATTACTAGGGCCAAGACACCAAAATGTTCATTACAATGCTATCAGTGTACGGTACACACCATAATGTCTGCTTCTCTTGTCGCATATCGTAGGTTGGGATCCAACCAGTACATCACTGATTTCACTTGTTCAAAGTTAAGGAAGAGCAGGAATACCAGAAACAGAAAATAAAGTACACTCAAACCTAAAAGACAATAATACTTTTGGTGAGTGGCTATTTAATGTATCATACGCAAAAGAAATATGCACGCCTATACAAGCAAAGTTCATCAGGAAAAAAAGATCAAAATACTTTACTGTCTTAAGGCTCCTAAATTGAGGTCTGTATTTTTATGCCAACTTTCAAGATCACAGATTTTTCAAAAAGAAAATGAAGAAAGAAAAGGGAGCTTAGCAAAACATACAGAAGTATTAGTACAACTCTGATTATTTGTATAGCTTGCTCATACTCCTCCAGCACATGACAATTCTGCTAGGTTGCTACCTAACTAATTACCAAGGAGAAACTAGGCAAGGTGAGAAGGGTCAGATACAAATAAAAAGGCAAACACTTGGAAAGAAAGAAGTCAAGAGCTATAATCCAGCTGTAGCTGTTACATTTGCCTGAAGATTATGTTCTTTCAAAAGGAACTTGACACTCAGCAGGTCACATCCCATTTTCCAAAGCCCATTGCAAAATTCTCACTGAAGTGACAATAAATAAAAGGCTTGCTCTGCCATCTTTCCTTCTAACATTAATCAGGCATTGTGTCCATTCTCTTATTATTTAATGACCAATGTTCCTTTTTAAAAAATCCAACATGCTCACATATGGTGGCTTAAAAGTTTGTGATTCTTTCTGAATTTGAATTTGACAAAACTGAAAGAAGTAAAAACTAATAATGTTTAAAAAGGATCTTAATTTAAAAAAGGCCAGTTATAGTAAAAAAAAAATCAATGTATAAATTAATCTCCATTTTTTTAACCCTTGCTACTCTTGGAGCTGAGTTTTTATTTTAAATATTGGCTATATTGTGAGCCACTTGTAAACATTTTTCACATTTAGACTTTAATAAATTATGTTATGTTTCAATGATTATATTGCGTGCCATTCAGTGAACATTTAGAAGAACCGAGTACAAGTAAATTATTATTGTAATCTATAAAAGCATTCAATAGAAATTAATGTGTGAATACAGTATGTCAGTACCATCACAGCTTGAGACTGAAAATTGTATTATATGTTGAACTATTCTAAAGCTTATTCCAAAAATTCTAATTGGTTTTTGTGGGGGAAAATGCACCTGCAGCGAACTGCCATGCTTCCCCCCCCACACAAACCTCATAATCTTTTGATACCCTTTGTCCCAATGAAGCAGCCAGAAGGTCATCCCCTTTTGACTTAATGCCTCACCTACTTAAATAGATAATATGCTTAAGTTACTTCCGATCTCTTCCTGCCTTTGTCAGTTCTTTCTCCTTTTGACCAACTGTATTTGTTTTTACCTGGTCTTTGAACAGGTAATATGTTACTAGAAAACTTTATGTCAGCATTTAATGGTAAAGCCTATGTATGTAAAAAGTATATAAAAACCAATAAACACAAAGAGATTCTCAAGCTGTCTCAAGCTGTGACAAGCAGCTCTGCAGCAGCTTCAAATCTCTGCTCAAGAAATGCCTGAGTCTTTTTCTTAGCATCTTTACAGGTTTTATTTATTTATTAAACAAATTGATATAGCCACCCAACTCACACATCGGTGAGTTCTTAAGAACATTAAGATTGTAAAAGGGAAAAATCTTCTCACAATATCTGAATATTATAACATACCTTTGCAGTAACACAGATAGCATAAAATATATTCTACTATAAAATGGATTGTTGAAAGAAGATACCCAGAAATCTGTAACAATGGAAAGTTATACCTTGAAAATGACTTACCAAATACCATGCGCCATATTGCAGGGTGTGGACGGGTGAAAGGGCCTGTAGAAAGAAAAGTGTGATTACTGAAAATGATCTGATAGTTAAGCATTGAAATAATGTATCTAACATTAAGGCTTATCCTCACAGCCTGATTGCCTTGATGCAAAGACAACTTACTAACCATTTTGTGGCGACATGCGCTCATGACATCACTTCAATCTCACCTTCAGCCCATTGCTGAGGTATCCTAAAACCATCTTTGGTTATTAAATTTTAGAAGTGATGTTTTCCTTCTTTATTATTAATCATATTTATATAGCTGCCCATCTCACCAAAAGTGGCTCTTGATGATGCACAATAGATAACACAGAACATATTAAAAATAACAATTATAAACATAAAAATCATAGTAATAAGTATTCTAAGAACAAACGGTAAGAGAAGGAGAATAAGAAATGGCCCCTCAACAATGGAGGTATCCAGACAAATCTCTAGTTGTCTCCAAGATTCCATGGCAACAATCTAAGATGCCTAAGGGAATAATCTACAGATGATATACCCATGGACAAATTCTGTTTACTTATATCTGGCCAAGCAATTGCTGTGCGATCACTGCTTTCCCATCCTACCCAATTTCTAGTTACGGTATCCCTATTGCCATTTTGTCTTGGTTGCACAGATGTTGGACAGTAAAATCCCAACATATTTAGTGTTTCCAATCAGCTATCATTTCTCTCCCCCCCCTCCTTTTTTTTTCTTTTGATGTAGGGACAGGAACAATTATACCAAGCATAGGAGTGGGGAAATAGCAGCCAAGAAAATCAGGAACAGTTTTATAGGGAGAAAACCTCAATCTGGAGTTAGGATGCTAGGATCTGGGCTCCAAATCTTTCTGGATTTTCAAACCACAGATGGTTCCAATTATGAGGTATATCTGCCTTATACCTTAATGTGGTACATTTCCCTTGAAGATGTTTCTATTGACTCCTGGAAGAAACCCTTGCTGATTTTGAATGACTTAATATTTGACCTTGATCTTCATCTCTCAGAAGAACTCTTTATCACTCAATCTTTCATATCTTCCAGAAGACTAGGAATTTGATATTCCAACAGGAAGAAAGTAGACATATGTGTAATTTCCAGCATCAGCTCACTAGATTTCACAGATAGGAATTGGTGGGGGGAGGGGGATTCTGCAAACAGGTAACACTAGGAATAGATCACTTACTACCAATTGCTTTCAGTGTCGTGAACTAAAACTTTATGGCTAATAACAGTGACCAGCCTATTTCTGAGAATTAATAAAGACAGTGGCAGAAACACAATTTATGGTGATGCTCCTTCCTCATGACTCAAGGATGGGAGGAAAACATATTAAAGCAGCTGCCTGGACAAGCCCTTAGTTTGAAACTGGGGCAAAACCTTAAGAGCATATAAGATTCTCATTAAAGTCATTTAAAAAATTCTATGCTTGCTAGCATGTTCTTAGAATTTGTCAAAGACCTCTCAGAATTATTATGGCAACTAAATCCAAGACTTTTGGATCTTGAGAATAATCACTAACAAGTTAGGATCTCATTCTCTTCCACAAATGAGGCAATAATTTGCAAAGAGGTAAACATTCATCGGAGAAGATTGCAGTGTAGAAGATATCATTATAGTAATACATTTACGTTGATCAGGATAGACCAGGGATAGGCAACCTTGGCTCTTTTATGACTCGTGGACTTCACCTCCCAGAATTCCTGAACCAGCACCATAAAAAAAAACCTTACTAATGAAGCATCCATAACTAAACGGAGGTCCATATGCATTGATTGACATACACTAAAGAGATTCTGCACATGCGAGCACCTCAGTATATATCTACTATACATCTCTATATTCTTCATACAAAAATACCTTTATGAATCTATATATAATCCCTAGCCAAGATTTCCATTGTTAAAGAGATATGGTTAAGTTTATCAGTCTTATACTTGTCTCTATGAATGGCACAGTAACCTTTTACAACCCGGTAGTTCCCATATATGTTTGGAATTCTACTTAGTTAAAATTTGGGATTTGCAAGCCCCATGCACTTGGAGAAGGCTAAGATGAAAAAGACTATGCCATTTTTTACTTGAAGTGATACTTGTTTAAAACAGTGGTCAGATTGCTATATCAAGGCTATAACTTGACTAAAGTCTACTAATTTTTTTAAAACTCAGCTATCTCTTGTACATTTGGTCAGCATAATCAAAGCTAAGGAATGTCAGAAATAAAATTTCTGTGACATCTGTAGGACACAGATTCTCTACTCCTACTCCAAACATTCCATTTCTTTGTATGTTACTTCTACACTACAGTGCTTTTTATCATTTTGTGAATCCTTTGAATTTCAATACTTATGCATAAATATGATTTATATCTTGCTACACCTTCAAGAGTACCAAATAGCAATCACTCCCATTTTTCCCCACAGCAATCATATGGAGTAGGTTGCTCTGAAATTGGCCCAAAGTCAACCAGGGAGCTTCTATAAATGAGGGTGGACATGATTCTGAGTCTCCCTGATGCTAGTTCCACAGTCAGAGCACTACCCAAACTCTACAAATGCACAACCTAAGGAGATTAGAACCTGCTAAGAACTAGGGAGAAGGAAAATCCACTACAAAGCAAAAACAATGAGGGCAGTTTTTTGCAAATTACTCAGCTATTCACTCTAGCACAGTGGTTCTCAACCTGTGGGTCGGGACCCCATTTGGGGTCGAACAACCATTTCACGGGGGTCGCCAAACAATGCAGTCCGCCATTTTTTTCCCCTTTTCCTTAGCTGTGCTACTCCCTTTTATTCTATTGGCTTTGAAAGCCAATAGAATAGACTCTCTTGAATAGAATCTAATTCTATTGGCTTTCAAAAGCCAATAGGAATTGTCCAGGCTGTCTCTGCCCTGCTGAGCCCGCCAAAAGCCCCATTCTGCAAACGGTGCTGCACCAGTTGAGTAGTCCTCGACTTACAACCGGTTTAGTCCTCGACTTACGACCGGTTGGGGTCGCGGCATTAAAAAGGTTGAGAACAACTGCTCTAACAGGACCCAGAGAAAAGAGCCTTTTGATGTGCTCATAGCATATACTAGCTGAAGGTTGAAATCCTTAACACATTTACTTAATAAACAAACAAACCTCTTAGACACATTGGGGCTAAACTGTGAGAAAACATAGAATTGTGCAGAAAAGGAAACAGCAATTTCATGCCGAGCTAATTTCATTATTATTTTTCCTTTGGGTTTAGATGTCTATTTTCAAGTTATTTTAGAGGTTTATTTCTCATTAATTTGCTTTGTTCCAGTGATGCTATATAGATAGGAAAAGAACCAAGAGATTGGCGCTATTGACCAAAGAGCCAGGGAGTCATATGGACCAGATAAACTCTCAATAAACTGGACATCAGATATCCAACAGGCTATCAAATAGCATGCACATAGGCTGAATTTATATGGAAAACAATTCCTCTTGGCTGCAGAACTGAAATCAATACCTTTTAGACATACCTCCAAGATCAAACATAAATCTAGATTATATGGCTCAAAGTAGATTAATTTAAATTTTGAAAGAGTTCTTGACCTACAAATACCCTGACCTGCTGAAAGAACACATCTACTTAGCTTTATAGTCTTTCCTTTGGATTTATTTTTGTCTGCCATAATCAGGCATCTGGTTTTGCAACATATACTTCAAAGGTCTCTTATAAAAAGAGATAGTGTACAATTCCAACTGGACATGGTTTAATGACCAATAATTTGAACAATAGCTAATGCTTCTATAAACCACAGCTCTATCCTGAGGAAGTATTGCAAAGTGCTTATGCTGCAACTTAATTACCAAAGCCAAGAATCGGTAAAGTACCAATTATCATAGCAAAAGGAACCCAGCCAATTTCAGAGGAATTGGAACAAGAGCGTTTAATAGCAACCACATCTTCGTCGGGAAACATTATCTGGAATTCAGTCCCTTCCCAAGAACAAACAGCTATAGCTTTTAGCCAGAAAAAGCAATATAAACTGCTTTTTTTTGGGGGGGGGGAGTAATAATCATCCACCATAGATAATAATAGCACGTCTAGCCATTCCAATACTAAACACAATGAGATTATATTTGTGAGTCAAAGAAGGACAGGAATTTTAAAATACTGAACAGCAAGTTCAGTTAAGCAAGATTTATTGATTGTATGTTCCTTCCAAATTTGAGCTCATGACCACAAAACACTCTCTACATATGCTAAATTATTTTTCAGGCACTGTCCCAAACATGTAAGGGCTATAATTAAGGTCAAGTCTCCAATCACAATCATATTCAAGTAAGTGAACAAACAGTTCTTCCACCCAGGGTGGAAGGCAATTGGTATGCATGTCTCCATTCTGTGTTTCAGCACAATTCATTCAGGAGAACACATGAACAGGATTTTTACTTAGTGATAATAAATAAAAACCGGAACTTCCGGTGGTTACCGTCGATGATGGCGGCTACATTGTAGCCGTCCTCCTGGGACGGCGTCAGAACTGCGGAGCACAGCGGATACCAGCTGTCCCGCGGCTCGAAATACCCCTCCCGGGCGAAGGGAGGGGGTAGAGAAGTACACGAATAGAGGTAGAGCCTCTTAAACCCCCCAGGACTTTTCTTTCTGGGGGGTGAAAAGAGAGCTCCCTCGGAGTTCGTGTTGCCTCCGCCTCCCAGCTGTTTTTGTGTCTTCAGAAACAAAGTGAAACGCCGCTACCATCTCCGCGCCTAAAATGATCGGGTGGGTGATTTTTAAAGCGGACAGAGCCGGATAAAGGATTTTACTTATTGAGTTTTATTTGCTTTTTAGTCTATGTTGATTTCTTTTTCTTTTGTTCTTTGTTGGTGTGGAGAGTGAAAGTAAAATGGCGATTTGAAAGTGTTTCCCCCCCCCCCAGAAAGAAGCGAGTTAAACGGAATGTAATGGACTATATAGTTCTTTCTTTTTTAAACTTTCTAAACCTTTTTCTGAAAGTGGTTTTGTGGTTTTAAAGTTTCTTTTGGACTCTCCTTTGTTCTTTTTTAATTTTTGAGGATTTTAGTACTTTTTTTTAAGAAGGAAGAAAGAGGGAACAAGATCTTTTTAAAAAAAATGGCTTCAAAGAGGCAAGCAGTTTCTACAGTTCCTAAGGTGGCTTCTTCTCCTGCAATCTTACCAGTACAACAACCCAAAGCTACACCACCATCTTCTCCTCCTTTGCCAGTATTATCTGTACAAGATATGAAAGATATAATGGGAAATGCTGTATCCCAAATCAGAGAGGAAATGAAGGAGCTTCTAGATCAGAACAAATCTGAAATTAGAGGGGAAATGAAGGAGCTTTTAGATCAGAACAAAATTCAAATTAGAGGAGAAATGAAGAACCTTTTAGAGCAGAATAACACTATTTTGAGGCAAGATATGGTTATGGCTCTATCAGGATTGGCCTCTGTGGTTGAGAAGCTTGATTCTAGAGTGGAAGAGGTCGCAGACAAAGTTGATATCCTGGAAGATAAATTTGAAGGTATGGAAAAAAAGATGGAAATCTCACAAGATGATATTGCTATGTCTCAGTACAGGGAAATGGAATATGCCTTAAGAATCAGGGGTTTGAAAGAGGATATGAATCAAGATTTGATAGAGATTGTGGTTAATGACCTTGCTGTCGTTTTGAATAGGGAGAAAGATGGATTACGTAGAGAAGTGGAAAAAATTTACAGAGTTAACTCCTGGGTTGCAAAACAGAAGAACCTACCAAGAGATGTGGTGATTTATTTTGCAAAGAGATCTCTGCGCAATGAAATCATACAAGCTTTTTATAATAAGAGGTTCCAGATTGCTGCTCAAGATGTTATCATTTTAAAGGAGATCCATCTAAAATTTTAAGAAATAGAAAAGACTTTGCTTTTTTAGCTAATGAACTTAAAACAAGAATGATGCCATTCAGATGGGAGATTCCGATGGGTATTGTTTTGAGCCATGCGGGGACGTGTTATAGACTTAACACAGTCACTAAAGCAAAGGAGTTTTATACTTCGGTCCTGGGAGCAGGCTCATCGTCATCTATGATGCAGAAAGTTTTGGATGCTAAAGAGGCGGAACAGCAGTCTGAAGGATTAGGTGTGATGGTTGCTGGAAAGACACAGATGGAATGGTTGCGACAAACAGAGATCAAAGAGCAAAGAATGACTCGTGCAGCACATAGACGCAAGGAAAATAGACAACAAAAGAAAGAAGTTAAAGAATCTCTCCAAGAAAGTGTTTCGTTGCCGGTGGGAGGAGCAAGACCCAAGAGTTCTGCAACACATTCTTCAATGGCAGACCTTCAGGCAGTCTTCTTCAGGCTTTTGGTTAAGGGAGATGGTAAAGCTCCTGACTTGGAATGCTAACGGCCTCAATTCCCCGCAAAAGAGAAAGAAAATCTTTCATTACTTAAAGCAACATAATAATGATATTATTTGTTTGCAGGAAACACATATTTTACTTAAAGATCAAAAATATTTAGTCAATTCTCATTTGGGATCTCATTTTGTATCTTCTGCTCCTGGGAAAAAAGGGGGTGTAGTCATTTATGTTAAGCAAAACTTATCAGCCTGCTTGGTAGAATCTGATCCTCAAGGGAGATATGTTATGATTGAAGTTGGTTTATATGGTAAGAAAATACTTATAGTGGGACTGTATGCATCAAACCAACAACAGGAACAATTTTATAGATTGTTGCATCAGAAACTAACTTTGCTGGATTATAGATCTGTGATATTAATGGGAGACTGGAATGGTGTGTTAGATATACAAAGAGATAAAAAAGGATCTTCCACTTTTTTTAAACAGGCTAAACTACCCAAAGCTTTTTTTGACTTGAAAGAGGACTGGGAGCTGCGAGACTACTGGCGTGAACGTAACCAGGAGGAGAGAGACTTTACTTTCTTTTCAGATAGACATCAATCCTTTTCAAGAATTGACTTTTTTTTATTACAACTGATTTATATTTTAGGGTAAAGAATGTAAAAATTTTTCCTAGGACGTTGACGGATCACAGTCCAGTTTGGATGGAGTTGGTTGATGAAAAAGAGGAGAGGAGATCGTGGAGGGTGAATGAGAATTTATTTAGACAAGAAAAGAATATTCAAAAATTAAAGGAACATCTAAAGGACTATTTTGTTTTAAATATGCATAAAGGAACTTCAATGTCAATGGTATGGGATGCAGGTAAAGCCTTCATGTGTGGGATTTTGATACAAATGAATAGTGCTCAGAGACAAAAGCAGATTCAGAAATGTAAGGATTTGGAAGACGAGATTAAACTAAAAGAAAAATCTCTGATTCTAAATCCCACAGATGAAAAGGTTAAAGAATCTATAAAACTGCTCAAAACACAATTTAATATGTTGATGGCTGATCAAACCGCAACTAACTTATTGTATATGAAACAAAATACATTTTGTAATGCCAATAAACCAGGGAGATGGTTGGCTTACCAATTGAGAAAGAAACAGAGACAGAGAATTATAGAAAAAATAAATTATAATGGTAAATTGGTGTATCAGAAGGAATTGATTAAGAAATCTTTTTTAGATTATTATCAAAAACTATATAAGAGTACTAACGTACAAACTTTAGATATAAATAATTATTTAAGTGAAGCCAACTTCCCCAAATTAACAGAAGATCAGAAACAAGAAATTAATGGTTTAATTACTAGATTATTTAGATAAGAATAACCAAGTTTCTGCAGGACTGATATTTTTAGATGCTGAAAAAGCTTTTGACCAATTGAATTGGCAGTTTATGTTAAGATTAATTGAGGATATGAACTTTGGAGAAAAAATTTTACAAGCTCTTAGTGCTATATATCAAAAAAAAAAAAAACAAACGGCACAAGTTATAGTCAATGGGGGTTTGTCAGAGGTTTTCACAATAGAAAAAGGGACAAGACAGGGATGTCCATTGTCACCACTACTGTTTGTTTTAACTTTGGAAATTCTGCTGATTAAAATTCGAGAATCCCAGGAAATAAAAGGAATAGAAGTTAATAAAAAAGAATATAAACTAAGAGCTTTTGCAGATGACTTGGTGGTTACCTTGTCTCAACCTACCTATTCTGTAGTAGAGTTGTTACAATTGATTTACCAATACGGACGGGTTTCGGGTTTTCAAATTAATAATAATAAGACTAAAATATTACCCAAAAATATGACTAATTTGGATAAGCAGACTCTGGTTAACTTGACAGACTTTGAAGTTGTTGATAAGATAAAATATTTGGGGGTCACTTTATCTGTTTCTAATGTAAAATTGTATAAAAATAATTATGAAAGGTTGTGGGTCAGGGTACAAAGAGATTTGAAAAATTGGGAGAAGTTGCAATTATCCCTTATGGGAAGAATTGCGTTGATTAAAATAAATGTCCTGCCAAAGTTTCTCTTTTTATTTCAAATGATACCTATCTTAAAGAATGAGGTTAACTTAAATGAATGGCAGAAAGGTATCAATAAATTTATTTGGGCAGGGAAAAAACCAAGAGTAAAGCTTAAAATCATGCAAGATATTCGTGAGAGAGGTGGACTCAAGGTACCGAATTTGAAATTGTATTATGATGCTGTGGCTTTAACATTACTTAGTGACTGGGTTAATTTAACAAATGTAGAAATACTCCACTTGGAGGGTTGGGATTTACTTTTTGGATGGCATGCCTATTTAATTTTTAATAAAAAAGTTGACCGGGTTTTTAAATCTCATATTATAAGGATTTCTTTACTTCGGGTTTGGAGGAAATATTATAAAAGTGATTTTAAAATACCATTATGGGCTATACCTTGGCATGCGATAGAGGGGATAAGGAGAGGAGTTAAGATGGATAGTGTTTCTTATGCACAATTACTCAGATGGGATGGTAAAAATTGGCAGTTAAAATCTTTGGAAGATTTAGCACATGAAAATATTACATATTCATGGTTCCAGTATAGACAAATAGTGGATAGATGGAAGATAGATCGTAATATGGGTTTGCTTAGAGAAGATGAAAATCTTTTTAAACAAGTAAAAGACCAAAGGCGAACTCATATTAAGAGAATTTATGGGGTGCTAGTAGAACTGGATTCAGAACCAGAACTAATTAAAGAATGTATGATTAAATGGGCACAAAATTTTGGTGAACCAGTTCTACTAGATACCTGGGAAACCATCTGGGTGAGGAATGTTAAATTTACACAAGCCCAGAACTTAAGGGAGAATTTTTACAAAATGTTTTACAGATGGCACCTTGATCCACAAAAAATGTCTCGTATGTATCCTGACTTACAGCCTAAATGTTGGAGATGTGGTTGTTTGGATGCTACTTATTATCATATTTGGTGGTCGTGTAAAAATATAAAAGCTTTTTGGATTAAGATATGGTGGAATATTCAAAGAATTTTTAGAAGGAGGGTAAAATTTACCCCACAATTGTTTTTGTTGGGTATCGTTACTGATTGTGATGCTAAGGAGGTTATACTGATGTTAAATTTAATCACAGCCGCAAGGTTGTTAGTAGGGCAATACTGGAAGAAGGAATCTTTGCCTACCTTGCAAGAATGGTTTTTTAAAGTTTCTTATTTGGCGGAAATGGCAAAGATTTCGGCTTTTTTAAAGGATCAATCGCAAGAGAAGTTTTTTGCGGTATGGGAAAAATGGATAGATTTTATACAACATAAGTTGGATATAAAAAAATATTACTTAGTTTTTCAATAACTTATATATAAATCTTAATATTTTATAGATTGTATTTTTTTTCTTCTCTTTCCTTATATTTCTTATTTTTATTTTATCTTATTTTACTTCTTTTTTATATATATATACATCTTTTCTTCTTTCTTTTCTCTTTTATTCTTTTTCTTTTTAAGCATTTTTCTTTTTTAATATTTATACTTTTTTACATATATATTATTGTTAATTATCTTATAAGTTTATGTAATGTATTTAGATATATTTATGGTTTATACTTTTTTAATCTTTTTTTAAGATTTTTAGAAATTTTAATTAAGCCTATATCCAGCTCTGGGAAGGTTGGGGGGATGGAGTGGGAGGGTTGGGGTGGTTGGGTAGGATTGTTTTTTGTTTTTTGTCTTTTCTTTTCCCTATTTGTAAAAATTTCAAAAATTTTCAATAAAAAAAAGAGAGTTGGAAATAAATAAATAAATAAATAAGAATTAAAATAAATAAATAAATAAATAAAAACCAAAAAATATGAACCTTCCAAGAAGAATACAGCTTTAAACAAAAGCATTTTCTTTGGGAGAATTGATCAATTAAATCACTGTCTAATAAAAAAATAAAGTAAAATAAAATATAAAAAATATTTTAAATTTAATTCCTTTGAAATAGTAAGATCCATGCTCAAGTAAATATTTGTAAAATCAATCTGCTTTCCAAGATTATAGTATTAGGAACTTGGCCTAAATCTCAATTATAACCAAAAAATTGTTACAGCTCAAAAGCACTACATATACTTGTATGTAAAGTGACAATTGCTTAATCCTTAGAATTTTCAATACAGGCAAGAACTCAGCTACATATTTTAATAATTTAGCATTATTGCAGAAAGTATTTTTGTCATACAGAAACACGGAAGAATAAACAATGGAATTCTAAACATCTTTTCTTACAGTAGTTGCCATAGATTTCAACAAGATTTCCTTTAAGTATGCATGCTGAATTCAACATTTAATTTCCTTTGATTAAGGGACTTCACTCTCTTTTTAAACTGTGTTAATGTGTGTGCATGTCTGGATCTATTCTATTTTGAGAGGATGGGTTGCCTGGAAATGAAAAACTTATATAAACCTTCAGTTCGGTGTAATTCTTAAAAGAACAATGTAAACACAGTACATATAATAATTATAAAAATACAGTAAATCAATATTCATGAAAGTCACATACAATGATGTTACTTACCATTGGGAAAAGCTAGAACACTGATGATTAGAAAGAAAAATATCACAGAGAGGATTCCTTTCCAAATGTTATCTTCAGGGGTTGAATCATCTCTTTGTTTAAAAAAAAAAAAGGCAAAGTAAAACATATGATTAAAACACTGATGTTCATCTCTGCTATAAAAAATATTTTTTAATTATTTTCAAGCTCAGTAACTTGTTTTGCCTTTTTGTATAAGGAACAAAGCTAATCCATACAATCAACATATTCATATTTTTCTAGTTCCTCAAAATTTACCATACTTGTTAAATGTCTATAGATATTCTCAATCATCCAAGTCATGGTTATTCCAAAAGTGCTTTTCAAAAAGCAATTGGCCTTGTTTTAAGGATTATACTAGAACAGTGATGGAGAACCTTTTAGAGACCGAGTGCCCAAACTGCAACCCAAAACCCACTTATGCATTGTTGTGTGCCGGGTGGGTGTGGCCCATTGGGTGGGCATGGCTGCGGTGGTAACAGCAGACTGGGTGGGACTAAAAAGTTCAATCAATCAGTTCCAACTTTGCAAGATCGTTTTTTTCCCCACGAGAAGTTGAAGTTGACTGATTGATTGACCCTTTTTTTTTTTTTGTACATGGCGGTGGAGGCCTAAAGCAAAAAGGTTTTATAAAACCCAGCTGAAGGCCTAGGACTGGGGCGATGGCGCATGTGCCCACAGAGAAGGCTCTGAGTGCTGCCTCTGGCACCCGTGCCATAGGTTCGCCACCACTGTACTAGAACTTGGGAACTACTTAGATTGAGTTTGGAAGACAGTTTAATAAAGGTAAATTTACCAATCTTTTCTTTGAAAGCTCTGTTCAGACATTTAACCTCATTCCCTTTTGTTTTTCCTATGAAAATTCAAATGAAAAGGCACACCAACGAAGTCCAGTTGCCTTTTGAAAAGCATCTTGGGATGACCATACTTGCTACTTAGTATGTAGAGAAGTAAAGAATTGCTGACCAAAATAAAGATATTGACTGTAGTATCCAATCTGAAAACAGAGAACCACCTTAGGGACACCATGATCAGTTAACAATTATACATTGTTTAAAAAGTTCTTTATATTGCCTTCCTTTTATTTCAGACAAATGAAAACTGAAGCTTTCTACTAACTGGAAAATTAGGTTTAATATAGATGTCTGTGACAAAGGATAGGTTAGCTTTTTAAATGATTTCACTGTAGATAAAAGGATGCTCTTTCTTTCTGCCTCAGTTCAAAGGTATGAAAGATTTAAACTGTATAATTATCAAAGATGTAATAACTGCAGTCTGGTATCTTGAATAATAGTGTTAGTAGACATGAGTGAAAGCTGTAATAATTAATTTAAGTAACTCTATGCCAGAGTATGTATAAGAGCAAGCAACAATATTTAAAGGAGGAAAATTCAATGAAATAATTGTGATACACAAGCTATAATTAAGAGTAAAGTATCCTTTATTTGATGCCATAATGGTTGAGGCAAATGGAACTTATATTCCTTAGGTCAATGGCAGAAAAATTCAAAAATCCAGCTCCTGTACACTAGACAAATCTTTCTCTGGATATGAGCACCTTCATATGTACAATTCTGTACATTTAAAAGTAACTCTTTCCTACATATTAGATTATATGTATTTACTTATCCAAAAGATTGATCCCACTATTGTAAGAATAGCACTTCAGCACATGGAATTTGACTTTGCATCTTCTGCTAATTATTTTTGGACATTTGTTTCTATTATTATTTAACTGTTCTATTTTGTATAGTTATTACTTCTATTTTATATAGAAATAAAGCAGACCACTATGTTTTAGTTTCTTCCAATTCACCTACAAAGATCTACCAGTTGTAGTCACTTCAGTACAACAACGATACATTAAAGGAATTAGCATAAATGACATGCATAAATGAAGTGCATGATGTGCATTTATGGATATGTACATCATAATGCATCATGGAAAATTTGTACAAGATTGTAGCAATCTATGCTACATGCATATATGTAAACACCCATGCATAATTGTGTAAATTACCAATTAAACACAATTCATGCTAGTGTGTAAGATATTTCTACATAAGAATTTGTAAAATAGTAAGGGCAATATTCATAAGTTAAAATAAAAAAAAGGCAAAGGTTTCCTCTGTCCAGTCATGTTCGACTCCAGGAGGCGATCCTCATCTCCGTTTCCTAGCCAAAGGAGCCAGTGTTTTCCGGTCAGGTGGCTGGCATGATGTATTCCGAGGTGCATGGAACACTGTTACCTTCCTACCAAAGTGGTACCTGTTTATCTACTTGAATTTGCATGCTTTGGAATTGCTAGGTTGGCAGGAAAGTTAAAATAACAAAGAATACAAATTAATCCAGCAAGTGCATTGAATTACAAGAGATCTATATGCATAATCATAGGAAAAATGACCAATATGTTTGCTGGATCCTTCCCCCCCTACCCCCCCAATAGTGATGTTATCTTTATTTTAGCTACCTCATACTTTTTTCCTCCAAATGGATTAAGGTTATTGATCAATAGTTGACAGTTATTTCTGTAAACCTATGTCATCACAACAAGGATATTGCATCAAATGCAGCAGACAAAACTTTTGAAAGATAGTATTTTAACACTACTGACAACCAAAATAGGAAAAAGAGCTGCTATCTGGAAACTGGTGTTGTCAAGTTTTTTAGAAGTGTCTTTATGAACCCAGGAAAATCTACTTGTTAACAGAAATTGTTGATAAGAAAAGGGAAGGAATAAAAATTCTGGACAGCTCCTATGTTACTTTTAAAAAAAGCTTACAGTATTATCTATGTGATATATATTAACCATCTAGGCCTCAATGTCTCATCGCATTCACCCATTCTCTTTAGCATTTCTCTCTTAAAAATCCCCTTTATTATCTCTCCCAATTGATTTCAGCTCTTATTATTTCCAGAACTTCTTGCTGGCTCCACCCTAACTAATCCACTAGAGAGAGCTGACCTCATTCTTTTTGTTTGCTCATAGAATGAGTCACAAAAATTAAATATACACATCTTGACTTCCCACAAAAAAAAGTAAAGCATAAGACTGTCTCTCTACTTTGAAGTAAATGGGCATCCAAGTACTGTTTGATGTGCTCTTCTTGCACCTAAGGAATTTAAAGCCTACAAACATTAACATAGATGCTACTGCTCAGAAGGGTGAGTTTAGAGAAAGCACTTCAGTTTTTACTAGCATTGCACCTTTCTTCTCTGATGAAGCTCAAGGCAACTAATAGAGAATGCCCAGTTTACTAAACTGGCATTAGCCAGATCTAAAGTGCATCACTTCTGCAAGGCTGAAACACCATGTTTCTTTCAACAGCGTTTCTTAAAACTTTTTGCTTTCACCTTCTCACTTTTAAAAATTACGGAGCACCCTCAAATATTTTGTATAGCTTATTTGTATAGGTTACCAATATTTACCATATTAAAAATTAAAACTGACACATTTATGAAATATTTATTTAATGAATCATGTAAAGGCAACAATATAAACTCATAAAATGTGGATGAATATTTTTTCACAAAAATACCTGTATTTTTCAACAAATTAAAAAAATGAAGAGATTATTTTAATTTTTTGCAAATTTATTCAGTAGATGGCAAATAATTTTGATTTTGCAGACCCCTCAGAGGGTTTTAGGGGTCCCCAGAATTCCTGGGACTACACATTAGGAAACCCTGCTTTAAAGCATAACCTCGGAAAGCTGCAACCCCATAACATTACAGGATGATGCTCCCCACACAGCGGACCAGTGCAGAGCACTTGCACACATGCGGTCCCTTCTCCAGCATCCAAGCAGGGCTGGGAAAAAAATCCTGCCACAACACTGTGCCGGTTTAGGGTTGCCCATCCTACAATGAAAAGACCAGCATATGGTCTCTGCGGCGGTTCTTCCTCTCAAGACAGCCGGGCTGCCACCGCGCCCTGCCCCTAAAGGGATCGTCCTCGTCCCGCGGATACCTGGTGAAGGCGAAGGCCATGAGGCTGAGGATGGTGAAGCTGAGCAGGGTGATGGTGTGGGGCCGGTAGAAGAACTCCAGGGTGATGTCCTCCACTTGCTGCTCGTTGATCATGCGGAAGTGCAGCCGGTAGTTCACATCGTCCTTGCTCAAAGTGCGACTCCCCATATACGACGCCATCGTTGCGGCGCCTTCCCTCCTTCGCCTTGTCTTGTCTAGGCGGCGATAGCGGCCCACTCCCGCCGCTCCCAGCCCTCGCGGCTCAGCCAAAGGGAAGGGAAAGCAGAAGGACGCGCGCCAGCGGGCAGCGAGGAGACGTAACCGGGGATGGGAGAAGGGGCGGCGCGTCGCTTTGGACGTAGCCGGCCGCAGCCACGAGGAAGGGCTGCTCCGAACCTCGCCTCCTGTTCCTGCGTCAGGAGGAGCGCCTTGCGTGCCGGGGGGGGGGGAGGCTGCCCTCGTGAAGGCGAAGGTGCTTCGCTGCAGCCGAGCAGGCGTTGGGCCCTTTCCCTCAGGCGCTCCAAGCTGTGGGTCCACAGCGGATCCTCAAAGAAAAAAAACAAGCCCCAAGCTCCTCTCCCGAGGACGAGAATTGCAGTGTTCCCTGGCCCCGGGTGCAGCCGGGTGAGTTGGTCATTCGGAAGTAAGCGCCCGAGTTTCTATGCTCGGTGGAATTTAGAATAGAGTAGGATAGAATAGAGCTGGAAGAGATCTTGGAGGTCTTCTAGTCCAGCCTCCTGTTTAAGCAAGAGAACCTATAGAATTTCAGATAAGTGGATTTGGGGAAGGGAAGAATGAAGGGGAGGATTCCATCGCTTTCCCTGGAGTATGCTGTCGAGTGCGCTCTAATGAGGGCATCACCTAAAGGTGACCGATGTTGGAGTAAATATAATACAGGTAGTCCTCGACTTACAACATGCATTTTAACTGGACACCCATTGCATCTTCTCTAATTTGAGTTCCTGCATTCCTGCGATGGATAGTGGGAGATTTAGTCCAGGAACTCTGAAAGTCCAAGATTGTGTATCCTCCTGCCTTCCGGTTACTTCATATTGTCTATAAAAATGAGACAATAGAGAAAAAGGATGTCACAAACTCTATCTAATTTTTATTCTGCTGGTATATTAACTGTAACTTAACTTTTTCCACGCAGTTGGAACTCTGCATCCCTGATATATAATGCTATTTCAGTCATGTTGGCTGAGGATATAGCAATGTTTTCTTTGGGGGGGGGAAACCTACTTTAGGGTTGTATTAATAGTCTTGATGGGCTATTCTGATGAGTCCCACTGGCAGTTTTTTTTTTTTATTGAATTTTTTCAGAAATTTTACAGATAAACATCCACCCCCCCCTCCCAAACCACCCCGCCCTCCCCCCCCCCCGACTTCCCAGAACTGAATATAGGATTATTTAACAAATTTTAAAAATAACGTTTACAATTTATAAGATAATTAATAATAATAATAATAATCGTAATCATAATATATATAATAATAATATACATAACATAAGCTTTAAAGTGAATAATATATACTAAAAAAAAAGGAAAAAAAGAGAAGAAAAAAGGAAAAAGAAAAGAGAGAGAGAAAGAAAAAAAAAGAAAAAGATAGACGAAAAATAAAACATATATAAAAAAGTATATGAATAATAATACATAAAGCGTAAAAAAAAAGAAGAAAGAAAGAAAAAAAAACAATCATTACAAGTTATAGAAAAGCTAAATAATATTTTTCCATATCCAAATTATGTTGTATAAAATTTATCCATTTTTCCCATACCGCAAAAAATTTCTCTTGAGATTGCTCCTTTAAAAAAGCCGAAATCTTTGCCATTTCTGCCAAATACGAAACTTTATAAAACCACTCTTGTAAAGTAGGCAAGGATTCCTTCTTCCAATATTGTCCTATTAACAGCCTAGCGGCTGTAATCAAATTTAACATCAATATAACCTCCTTAGCATCACAATCAATAACAATACCTAATAAAAATAATTGCGGAGTAAATTTTACCCTCTTTCTAAAAATTCTTTGAATATTCCACTATATCTTAATCCAAAAAGCTTTTATATGCTTACACGTCCACCAGATATGATAATAAGTAGCATCCAAGTGTCCACATCTCCAGCATTTCGGCTGTAAATTAGGGTACATAATAGACATTTTCTTTGGATCAAGGTGCCATCTATAAAACATCTTATAAAAATTCTCTCTTAAATTTTGCGCTTGTGTGAATTTAACATTTCTTATCCAAATAAGTTCCCAAGTATCCATTGAAATCGATTCACCAATATTCTGTGCCCATTTAATCATACAATCTTTAACTAATTCAGATTCTGAATCCAATTCCACTAAAACCCCATAAACTCTCTTTATATGGGTTGGCCTTTGATCTCTTACTTGTTTTAGAAGAATTTCATCTTCTCTGAGCCAGCCCATTTTACAATCCATCTTCCATCTATCCACTATTTGTCTATATTGGAACCATGAATAAATTAGATTTTCATGTGTTAATTCTTCCAAAGATTTTAACTGCCAGTCTTGGCCATCCCATCTAAGTAACTGTGCATAAGAGACCATATCCATATTAACCCCTTTCCTTATGCCTTCTATGGCATGCCGAGGTATAGCCCATAATGGTATTTTAAAATCACATTTGTAATACTTCCTCCACACTCTAAGCAAAGAGATTCTTATAATATGAGACTTAAAAACCCAATCCACTTTTTTATTAAATATTAAATAGGCATGCCATCCAAAAAGTAAATCCCAACCTTCCAAATGAAGTATTTCTATATTTGTTAAATTCACCCAATCGCTGATCAATGTTAATACTACAGCATCATAATACAATTTCATATTTGGTACCTTGAGTCCACCTCTCTCACGAAAATCTTGCATTATTTTAAGTTTCACCCTTGGTTTTTTCCCTGCCCAAACAAATTTATTAATACCTTTTTGCCATTCATCTAAATTACGTTCACTCTTTAGAATAGGTAACATTTGAAACAGAAAAATAAACTTTGGCAGGACATTCATTTTAATAACTGCAATTCTACCCATAAGGGATAACTGTAAATTGTTCCAATTTTTTAAATCCTTCTGTACCTCCGTCCACAGCTTTTCATAATTATTTTTATACAATTTTGCATTGGAAGCCGATAATATAACCCCCAAATATTTTACCTTATCAACAATTTCAAAGTCTGTTAACTTAACTAGAACCTGTTTATCACCATTAGTCATATTTTTAGCTAATATTTTAGTCTTATTATTATTAATTTTAAAACCAGAAACACGTCCATATTGTTGGATCAATTGTAATAATTTTACCACCGAACAAGTAGGTTGAGACAAAGTAACAACCAAGTCATCTGCAAAGGCTCTTAATTTATATTCTTTTTTATTAATTTCTATTCCTTTTATTTCTTGAGACTCCCGAATTTTAATCAACAAAATTTCCAATGTTAAAACGAACAATAACGGAGATAACGGGCATCCCTGTCTTGTACCTTTTTCTATTACAAAAGCCTCTGACAGACCCCCATTTACAATAAGTTGAGCAGTCTGTTTTTGATATATATTAGATAATACTTGTAATATATTTTGTCCAAAATTCATCTCCTTAATTAAACATAACATAAACTGCCAATTCACTTGGTCAAAGGCTTTTTCAGCATCCAAAAATATCAGGCCTGCAGAGACTTGGTTATTCTTTTCTAAATACTCTAATAAGTTAATGATTTGTCTGACATTATTTTTCATATACCTTCCAGTTATAAAACCCGATTGATCCTTATGTATAAGCTGCTGCAAGATCCCCATAAGCCTGTTGGCTAAAATTTTTGCAAAAATTTTATAATCCACATTTAAAAGAGATATAGGCCTATAATTTTTAGGCAATGTAAGATCTTGATTGTCTTTTGGAATCAGTGATATAAATGCATTACGCCAAGATGGAGGGATCTCTAACCCCTGTAATAAGTTATTAAACAATTCACACAACGGTTGAGTCATCTCTTCTACTAGAGTTTTATAATAAATAGATGTCAACCCATCCGTACCCGGCGCTTTGCCCAATTTCAATTGTTTAATAGCTGTAACAATTTCTTCCTTAGTAATTAAACCATTAATCTCTTTTTCCTGATCTTCTGTTAATTTAGAAAAATTAACTTTACCTAAATAATTGTTTATATCTGTAGTTTGAATATTAGTACTCTTGTATAATTTTTGGTAGTATTCTAAAAAAGATTTCTTAATCAATTCTTTCTGATAAACCAATTTACCATTATAATTTATTTTATCTATATTCCTCTGTTTCTGTTTCTTTCTTAACTGATAAGCCAACCATCTCCCTGGTTTGTTAGCGTTACAAAATGTATTTTGTTTCATAAACAGTAAATTGGTTGCAGCTTGATCAGCCATCAACATGTTAAATTGTGTTTTTAACAGTTTTATAGCTCCTTTCACCTTTCCATCTAAAGGATTTGAAATTAGGAGTTTCTCTTTTAATTTAATCTCCTCTTCTAAATCTTTACGTTTCTGAATCTGTTTCTGTCTATGCAAGTTATTCATTTTTATCAAAATACCACGCATAAAAGCTTTACTTGCATCCCACACCATTGACATTGATGTTCCCTTATTCATATTTAAAGCAAAATATTCCTTTAAACATTCCTTTAGTTTGTGATTTTAATGGGAGACTGGAATGGTGTCTTAGATATACAAAAGGACAAAAAAGGCTCTTCTACTTTTTTTAAACAGGCTAAACTACCTAAAGCCTTCTTTGACATGAAAGAAGATTGGGAATTGAGAGACTATTGGCGTGAACGTAACCAAGAAGAAAGGGACTTTACCTTCTTCTCAGATAGACACCAATCTTTCTCAAGAATTGATTTTTTTTTGATCACAACAGATTTATACAACAGGGTGAAGAATGTAAAAATTTTTCCTAGGACATTGTCTGATCATAGTCCAGTTTGGATGGAACTGTTTGCTGAGAAAGAAGACAGGAGATCCTGGAGGGTGAATGAGAATTTATTTAAACAAGAAAAAAATGCCCACTGGCAGTTTTTAAAGGAAGGCCCATGTTCCCATTATTGTTAAAAAGATTATTGTTCAATCTGAGAACTAGCTTATTGATTTTAGATCTTTTAAATAATCAGGAGTCCACAAAGGTGGGCTAAAGCAAAAGCGAGATGATCATTCCCAAACTATGTGTAGTACAAAAGCAGACGGTTCTTCTTTTGATACTGATGATAATATAGCATCTTCTACTGTATCTGATAATAGCAGGTCAGGTAGCAGGTCTCTAATGTAGGAGCAGAAAACTATTTCCCCTCAAAGAACTTTTTTTTCTTTATTTTTCTGCCCTATCAGCTTCACTTCACCTTTACTTCAGGAAATGATTCTATGTAGCGCACATATGTCCAGACCACAGCCCATGGACCACATCAATTCTGGACAGCTAGTAATGTGGCCCACAAGACATCCCCCCAAAATAAAGTTTATTTATATACATCATGGGTGTCAAACTCGATCGCATCACGTGACATATGACATTTTTTGCCTTTGTGGAGCTGGGGTGGGCATGGCCTATGCATGACATTTCTATCCCATTGGCCACCAGTTTGACACCTGATATACATTAACTATATTATATATTTTATATGCGGCCCAAGACAATTCCTCTTCACTCATTGGTCATGCCTAGTGTACAGCCACTTATCACTTGATTGATTGATTGACTGAACTTATATACCTACCTACCTCACTCAATTTGACTCTGAGTGGCATACATAATTAAAACAAAAACTAAACAATCAACATAATTCAACTATTAAAACCAATGAAAAACAATTAAAAAACTATAATAAGGAAAAAGACAAGAAAGAGTGCAGTCTAAACTTACACCAGTCTTTTGACAGGCTCCACAATTCCATGGGATCTCCATATCCTATGGGAAAACCAAGTTTTGAGGGCTTTCAAGGTTTTCTATCCCTACCATAGTAAACAGTTTGTCAAGCATAGGAAATCAGGAGTCCAGGCAGTTCAAGTGAGTATAGAAGTATTGTATGCTAATGCTCTCTACAAGAATCTGAACCTCTAACAATCAAAGCAAATTGGTGTTAGATAAGAGTCAATGGACTTCAAAGTGGGCTGGAATTAGACCTCTTGTGAGCATGAAGGGACTCGGGACTGATGATTTGTTTGGCCCCTCCCTTGGGTTCAGCCAGGTCATCTCCTACATCATCATTACAAACCACCATTACAAATCCTTATTCTGTCCAAGTTCTTTTCTTGATCTTTTCTTACAGAACTTAAATCAGTAAGATGCCTTTGTGGACTCGACAATTTTCCAGATACTGGTCTTTGTTAAATGCATACAATATTATAAAAAGTACAGAGCTGAGAAAGCAATCAATAAATATGTGGACACGTTTTCTTGAACCGTCATATTTGCAGTGCTTTTGTCCTTACGGATATTATTGCCACATGCTGTTAAAGAAGTTTAGAACTTTGCATCTGGATAATCACAGGCAATTCTGCAGCTCAAGTAGTGAACCCCAACAGACCTCACTTTCTTTCATTGACAAGCCAAAACCTGAGATAGTACCTACTGTAGATACCGAAGAATTGCTTCAAGGTAAGTAACAAATTACATTTATATGATGTTGAACTTGACATATCACAGCACTATGTCTAAAATTTTAAAATGTTATTTCCTCAGCCTTCTCTATTAAAACAATGTTTGGAATTTATTGTTTGTTATAGTAATTAAATCACATTTTTTAATTGAGCCTGAGAAAATTATTTGGTAGAGTTGAAGGTGGTAGAGTTGAAGATGAATCTTATACAGGTAGTTCCTAGTTAATAACAGTAATTGAGACTGGAAAAATGAGTCGTCACATGACCACATTACTTAGTGACAGCATTCCCCCTTGCCATTGTTAACCAAACCACCACCTGATAGGTAAAGACATACTCCAATCCAAGCTACCCCTGAGTTGGTCCCTCCCAGCCCTGAACTTCAGCAAGGTAAGGGACTACCTCCAATGCACCCCACCCCTTACCTCTTTCCCTATCTCTGCCCTTTTGGCTGCTTTACACTCCACCGGCCCATCTGGTCTTCACTGTCCCCTTCCTGCTGAGGCCTGCCCACCTAGCCCTAACATTCTTGTCCTGCAAGACTCCTTTGTTTGTAGAGTAATACAATACATCATTCAGTATTTGAGGCACCTTCAGCTTCAAAGCTATCCGAGTTCATTGCAAAAACACCTTTTTTCCTTACTTTATGCAGTGTAATTAGAAATGTCTGATCTCAACCTTGAGCAAGCCGTAATATATTATTTTATCTAAATTAGCAATTATTAATATTGCTTGTGCAACTATGAATAATGTTTAATGTAATTATGCTACATTTCCAATCTAAATCTACATTTCCAGTTGGGTTCATTCTTTATCCTAAGATATAATATAGCTTGTTTGATTTTATTGTGTTATATAATCCCAAACAATTACAGTTTAATACAGTGTGTGAGAATCAAACGTGTGTCTGTATATATACGTGTGTGTGGGTGGAGGAGCAAATATGTAAGCATGAAACTTGTGATACTACCTGATTGTAAAAGCAAATTTGTAGAATATTTTTCTAGGGTTATAACTTTCAGAAATGAGTTATAAGTTTCTTCTTCAGAGTCACAAATTTGGAAGTGGAGTGTGTGTGTATGTGTTTGATTGTAAGCCGCCCAGAGCTGCTCTGTGGTAAGATGGGTGATCAATAAATTTTATAAATAATAAATAAATAATAAAATTTGGGGAGTCAATCAAATCATAATTTATTGCTAGAAGTTGGCCATGAGTGGAGATTATTGTCCTCACTGTCATTTTTTATGTAAATAATTGGTAAATTATTTACTCATTTGTTTGTAAAATTTATTAGCTACCCATATTGCCACATATTGTGAGTGGCTTACATTATTAAAAGATAAAACTGTATAAAACTTAATAATATAAACACAATGCTATAAAATCAACCTACCTGAAAAGATGGGGGGAATAATATTGTTCAGTTGGGTAAATGTATTAGTAATCATCTATAGCAAAAGAGCAAAAACTATTGGGGAACTTTGAGACTCTAAATTGCATCAGATTTATTGCTTCAGGTTTCATTGTATATTGTAACAATAGAACTATCTAAAAACACTAGGGAAATTTTTTTTGAACAAAACAAATATTGTAATAAAATTAAAAGAATAATAATTTAATAATAAAAGAATTCTCATTAGTGTTATTTATCAGTAGCTAAGATAGCTCAGTGGAATGGTGATCACCATATAAAAGCTATTGATGTGTTTGGTATTCTATCACTTCTTTAATTTAAAGGTTGGGGGTTTTTTTTCCACTTTAGATTTGGACGATGATTTGTCTATATCTCCCCTGGAGAAAATTTCAGAAGATAAGTCTCTTCAAATCAAAGCTGCACCACCACCTCCATTAGAATCTTTCTCACTTAGAGATTATGTTGACCATTCGGAAACATTGCGGAAATTGGTGCTTCTAGGTAAGTATAGCTCCACTTGCTAGATACTTTGTGATAGGTTGGAACTCTGTGATAACAATTTTTACTGTATAATAACCAGTCATGTTTTTGAATACACAGCAGATTCATGTTTGCAGAATATATTTCTATCATAAAGTGGTAGATGAAGGTATACTCTATTGCACAAATATAATTGAGGACAGAAACCGCTTTCTTTTTCACAATTTCTTTGTGACAGAAGAATCCTTAAATACAAGAAATTCATGAAGAATTTGGAAAAAACTTCTTTAGAACTACTATTTATTTACACATTTCTCAGGAGTATACAATATTACATATTACCTTTACACTCAATATATTAAAATTTCTGTATCTGTATCATATTTAATTATTTGGTGCCAGTAATCAATATTCTTCTGAGATGTTTAAAGAATGGAGCTGATCTGTTGATTTTACCAAAATGATAGGAATCAGTGAGCCTTGAGCTCTTTCTATCACAATCCTTAATGATTTAGAGTTGCTATCTGTGTTTACTCAATCACATTAAAAATAGCTATAAATAAAAGATTGTGCAGTAGAACATAAAATTGTTAAACAGCAGGGGTGGATTCAGACATGATCAGACCTGGAGTAAACCTGTTGAAGTCAATGTCACTTAAGATAGTAAATGTGTACCTTAAAGCCAATTGATTTCAGTGGGGTTATTCCAAGTATAATCATATTTAGATCTAAAGTAGAACACACAGCTTTTAGTGTTTGCATGTACAAAATTGGGCATGCTACAGGACAAATATTTACTTTCACTGAATAGCTATGTAATCTATTTTTGAATTTCCTGCAGGTGTCAACTTGTCCATGGTCGAAAAAAAACCAAATGCAGGCCAGCTTCTTGTAAAACTAGATTTTGAAAATGATATTAAAAAAATCCTTCTATTTCTTAAGGATATTGGTTTGGAAGATACACAATTTGGGGCATTTCTCACTAAAAATCCTTATATTCTCAGTGAAGAGGTGGAAGATCTAAAAACAAGGTAAGGACATCTGGGCATTCCAACTCCCTCATCCTCCAAACCTCAGCTATTTAAAGCTCTATTGTGTTGGAAGCCCTTGGATTTCTTGTCTGCTCCAGCGATACCACTTTAGAATGCTAGGTTCTGTATAGTAACAGGAACTAAGAAGGTCTAAATAGCACTGCTGGCATGCAGAAGGCTGATAGGATGAAAAAGGGAGGTGTACATGAGTTCTTAAATATGCATTGGATTATTCATATAAGAGTACAGTCTTTTGTGTGAGTGGGTTATCAAATTTGTTATTTTCCAGATGGATATTTGTGGGACTGGCCAAAGTTTTTCCAGTTGCAAATTGAACATATTGATAGCAACTACCTCATTTAGCAACTACCCCATTTAACAACCATTTACAGCTGCAGCAGTGATGAAAAAGTAACTTTGTGATCAACCCTTGCATTTAGCAATAGCACTCAGACTTATATACCGCTCTATAGTGCTTTACATCCCTCTCTAAGCAGTTTACAGAGTCACCGTATTGCCCCCAACAATCTGGGTTCTCATTTTACCAACCTCAGAAGGATGGAAGGCTGAGTCAACCTTGAGTCGGTCAGAATTGAACTCCTGGGAATAAGCAAGAGTTAGCCTGCAATACTGCATTCTAACCACTGCACCACCACGGCTCTTACAACCTTCACAGATCTGTAAAGGAAAGGAAAGTTGATGTAATATCATAAGCACAGTCATGGTTTCACTTAGCAATTACTTCACTTAACAACCAAGTCACCAGGACCCGATTGTGGTTGCTCAGTGAGGAGTACTTGTAATTTCAAGTGGTCAACTTATACAAGTATAGCAGCTGCTATTTAGAAAGAATGCCACATTCTGTTTATTATACATGATTATTTCCCAGATAAGAGTCCAATAAATGCATGCATTTGATTTTGATGGAGGTTTTCCTGAAAAGACAGATTTTTTTTGTTTATTTTCAGTAAAATTTGTAATACATTATGAATTGGAGTGACAGAATTTGATTGTTGAGATTTGACTAAACAGAAACGTTATCACAAGTTTTTCATTATGAGGCAAAGTTAAAATTCCTTGACAGTAGATTGAGATGAAAAAAATAGAGGATTGATTAGAAATTCAATTCATTTTACTTGCCATTTTCTTAAAGGCTTATTCACATATTCTGGTTGAAGGGAAAACCTACCCTTTTATCAACAGAGGAAATATTTCAGCAGTTACATCTTCAGTATACTGTAATTGAAATGGCATGAAAAGAGTATACAATAATATTCTTGAAGTTTGAAATATCTAAGAAAATCAAATTTTAAGTATTGCTAAAAGTTGTCTTTATGATCAACTAAGGAATTCTGTAGACCTCCTGCAGTCTTTTTGTGATAACCTGCTCAAGCGAAATGATTACCTCTAAGAGTAGATATGGAAAATATTTTTAAAAAACTTGGAATCTGAAGTAGGAGCGCCATAACAGCCCCCTGAAGATGGAGAAGTGCTGGTTGGCTGTTGGTGGCAGAGAAATTGAAACACTTTCTAGAAGCTTAACTTCACACGACAATGTTTATGCAACTTATTAATGGAAGATGTAAAAATGACTTGGATTTTAAATTGATTCAAGAACAAGACCAGTATCTCTTAAGTTTCCAAAGGTCTTTATATAGCAATGTTTTAAAAAGGCACCCATGGTAGAAACTTACAATCACCTCAGATGCTGCTAAATTATGACTGTTAGTCAGTGGTGGATTCAAATATATGAACAACCAGTTCTCTGTGTGGCTGCCACTTTTAGAAGTCCATTCTGGGCCTGGGCAACAAAAAATTTAGCTACAAGTTCTGCCAAAGTGGTGCGAACCAGCTGAATCCCACCACTGCTGTAAGCCCTAATTCACTTGTTAGTGTGCAAAGAGTGCATAATTAAAAAATGAATTTCCCAGATTTCTCACCATCACAAGAGAATGTTAAAATCAAAAGAAGCATTATTTTTTTCCTTTAGCACACAAAAGAGAAAAAAGAGTAAGTGTCACTGCAATTGCTAAAAACATGGTTTCTGTTATATCTGAATGGAATCAGATTGTGAATGCTATTGAGGCAGGTTCTAATGCAGTGGTTCTCAACCTGTGGGTTGGGACCCCATTTGAGGTCGAACAACGATTTCACGGGGGTCGCCAAACAACGCAGTCCGCCATTTTTTCCCCTTTTCCTTAGCTGTGCTACTCCCTTTTATTCTATTGGCTTTTGAAAGCCAATAGAATAGACTCTTGAATGGAGTCTAATTCTATTGACTTTCAAAAGCCAATAGGAAATGTTCAGGCTGTCTCTGCCCTGCTGACCCCGCCAAAAGTCCCATTCTGCAAACGGTGCTGTACCAGTTGAGTAGTCCTCGACTTACGACCGGTTGGGGGTCGCAGCATTAAAAAGGTTGAGAACCACTGTTCTAGTGAAATGGTAGTTAAGTAATTATAAGACTCTTTTAATATAATGTTAGTTTAAAAAATGGAGTGGAAGGAAATAAAATAAAATGAAATAAATAATAATTGCCTTATATAATCTTCCTTCTCCCAATCTTCCAAATTTTGATGAGCATGAAAAGCCTGTAGATCAGGGGTATCAAACTGTCGGCCCGTGGGCCAGACGCATCACGTGGAAGCTGCGCCCACCCCTTTGCCAGCAATGGCAAAACCGGCCCGATACGTTGTGCGATGTCACGTGACATCGCGAGTTTGACATGTCTGCTGTAGATTGTTTCCGTGTAATATTTGGAGAGTATGTTACCTATATTTGGGGGAGGTTAAGTAAAACAAAAAGACTAGACCATTACAGTTGGATCTTTATGGATCAGTTGGCAGTGCCAAGAACATGTTAATTTAGGGATCTTTTTCAAGTTAATTCTTTTTCACTATCCCATTTGTAACTACAACATTACAGTGGAAATGTTTGTCCAAATCTGTTTGGCCAATTTACCCTCAATGCTTTCTGAGATTCACAATTGACCTGTCCAGAAAGCCTGCCTCCCCCACAAACAGTTTTTCATGAACTGAATAGTATTAAGACTTCTATTTTAAGAAAGAGGCTAGAAGAACAATGAATGTCCAAGATGAATTCCCATGTTTTTTGTCATAAACTTTTTCCATGTTTATGTATTTTGGGTAGAGAAAATGTACATCTTTAAAACAACTGTTTGATAACCTTTTTTATTTATTTAAACATGCCATTTAAGTTCGTTAAGACCTTGTCCTCAAAATCAAAATGTATTTGCGTTCAGTTGCAAAAATACATTTTTCCATGCTTATTTTAGTGTAAGCCATATGGGATACTAAGATCACATCTCAAAACTCAGCTAGTATTCACAGAACTTTTATTTAAATGCAGCTGGAAATTGTGAACTCTTTGTTCAACATTTTTACATTATGGTTTTATTGTGATTGGGAATCATGGTATTTTGCTTTAGTCAGACTTTTCCACCCTTTGTTTTGCTGTTTTGCTTGTTAATATTATTGAAATATCTGCCACTTTGATAGATAATGCAGGGAATTTGGTTATTTGGATAAATGGTTACTACTTTGATTTATTTCATTATAAATGAATGTATTTCTCTGTTTTCTAGGGTCGACTACCTAATATCAAAAAAATTTTCCAAAGAGGCAGTCACACAAATGGTCTTAAGGGCTCCATGTTTACTTCTCCTTTCTGTGGAAAAACTGGATGATAGATTGGGTTTCTTCCAAAATGTACTTGGACTAAATCCAAGAAAGGTACATTTTGCTTTCCTTTAAGGACCACTTTAGATTGAAATGAGCACTGTGTGGCATTCCATATGTTTGGCATCTAGCAACAACTGGAGAAATATTGATAGTGTATTTTTTGATTACAGTATATATTTTTCCACAATATATGAACATATAGTTGAAAGAAATCATCAAAAAATTATAAATAGTAAGAATTTCTGGCATTGCAAGAATGTAAAACTTCCTATTAGATAGACATTTATCTAGATGGCAGAGAATAGCCATTACACCCAGTTTTCTGAAAAGAATGGGTATAAAAATCAATTGATATGGAAGTTGAGGTAATTGATGGTGCTCAGCTGTTTATATGAGTATAAATTATTGAATCTAAATCCTGTTAAGATTTTACCCATGTTATAAAATACATTCCTATATTATTCATACTCTGAGTTGTATACCTGACGTATTTTTCCTTACACAAACATAACACCCAAATAAGAAAATCTGGGTCTATAATCCCATAGCTAAGGCACAACAGCTTCCCATGAATCAGGCTGCCACACATAGCTTATCTTAACACAAACATAAGCCAAAATAAGATATATCACTGCTTTTGAAATTACATATGTGTGGAAACTGCTATTATATTAAAGTAAATTATCTTCAGATATGATTTCACTATACTATATACATCCATATTTTTTTCAACTAGAATTATGTTGCCTGTGTAGAAATATGCTTTACCAGCAAAATGCAAATTTTAACCTAAATATATATTATTTAATATATATTTATTTGTTTTTGAATAGACTAGAAATCTGGTAATCCGTCTTCCAAGATTGCTAACTGGCAAACTTGAACCAATTGAAGAAAATCTTTCAGTAAGTCTCCTTCTTTTAGCAATTATTGTAAAATCATTACTTCAGCTAATAAAAGTTATTAAGAATCATGCAGGATAGCAACTGGACTAATTTTCACAGGTTCCAGTTCTACTTTGTACTTTAACATATAACAGGAATAATACCTTAGTACATGTAAAGTATTTTGCACAAGCCCTGTGACTTGAAACTAAGAAGTTCCTTGAAGTTCTTTATAGATAAAGAAATATGATGGAAAGCTAGTATGTGGTAGTGTTGTATGATAGTTGTTATTACTCACAAAAATGGAGGTGGTTGTATGTTTAATGAGGTATGGGTTAGGTTTATATGAAATAGGCTCTTTTTACTTTTTTAAGAAAATGGCATAGTATTATATGGATTATGTAAACTCCAGCAGCATAATCCTTATACAGTATTTAAGAAAATTTATTTTAGAAAATTCTCTGCTATACATAAAAGTTTTTGTGACTGCTCAATAACAGTAGTTAACATTTTGAGTCTGCTGAAAGCTGGGACTTTATTTTCTATTTCAGTATTCTAAAGACACTGAGAATACAAATCACACAAAGATTTTGGAAAGATACTATAACTTGTTTTATTTTGGGCAATCCACAAAGCTAGGTTGAAGATGTAATTCTTTAAAAAAAAACTGGAAAAAATAAAATCTTCATTTTTTTGCTGAAAATATTGTCACCATGTCATCTGTTTCTCTGATTTTTTTCAAATTTCAAAATTGATTCATTGCAATCACTCTCTTTTTCAGGTATATGAGCAAGAACTTGGATTTAGTAAGAATGAAATCCGCCATATTGCACACACTGTCCCTAAGAACTTAAGTATAAGCAAAAAAAAGTTAACACAGAGTTTTGATTACGTGCATAATGTAATGGGCATTTCCCACAGACTTATGGTACATTTTCCTCAGGTAAGAATCTTGTAGTTTATTTAATTACTAGCCGTTGGAGCACAAAATGTGAAAGGTAGCTTAATGGGAACTCATGCAAATTGTAGGCCAACATGATAGATGTAATAGATTTATATGGTCACCATCTCATATATATATATCTCTGGGTGGCTAACAATTTAAAACAATAAAAACAGTAAAACAAAAGAAATAACAAAATAACATAGCAACCAAAAGAAATAGGCTCACCCAAATTCTCAAGATGTAAAGATATTAATGTATTTTAAAATGTAAGTGAAATTGTCCATATTTATGAAAATTATTTGCATATGTCACTAATTTTAATGACCTGTTGCCATATTTGCTCAGAACTGTATGCCACTGATTTCAGTATGACTTATGCCCAAATAAGATACATTTCATTTTTTTTCCATTTTAGATTTTTAATACAAAATTTTTACGAATCAAAGAAAGACATCTATTTCTTAAGTTCCTGGGAAGGGCCCAATATGATCCGGAGCAACCAAGTTACATCTCCTTGGAAAAATTGATAGCCTTGCCAGATGATGTGTTTTGTGCTGAAGTTGCTAAAGCAGAAAAAACAGACTTTGAAAAATTTTTGAAAACGCTGTAAAGAACTTTTTTTAAATATAAACACATCTGGTAGTATGCCTTTCAACTGCAAATTTTGACAAAACTTTGTCAATAAGTAAACTGACTTCTAAATATGGAAACTAATTTAGAAATAAGATAGCACTTGTATCCAAGTGTGCTGATAAATGTTCCATAAGAAAACAAAACATCATAAACCAAGTAAAAGGATGATTGAGCATTTATAATCATGAGTGCAGCCACCAGTGTTTTCTGTCAGTGACCTAGATGTAATGTTTACCTAAGTATAAAAATACCTGGTTTTAGATTTATTCCACAGTGAATAAACCAATATTATTACATTCAATTGGTAGCATCTTTTCAGATGAACATAAATGTGAAATACAGCTCACTTCATTAGATGCAGCGGAGTTACTAGACTGATGCAAGATTTAAACTGGGAAGAGGTGAGAGAAGGAGAGGTCATTATGCAAATGCAGGTTACATTCGAGACAAATAATTTTTTTCCCTATTAAATATACTGTGTAACCATAATAATTATAAATCACATCAAACCAAAAGTCTGTTTTTCATCCATTTTAGGGGCTGTATTCACCTCAGGTCTGTCTGTTTTGCATGGCTGCATTCTACAATTGTATAATTTTGTGGCATATTCCAATCCCTAACACAGCATTGTCCTCAGCCCCTGGCGTGCTTTCCCTGTCAAATCGTCCCAGCTCCCATTCTTTCTCCTTCTCCTGCAAACCAGCCTCTGAAGGGGGCATTTCATACATTTGCCATCACCAGTCTAGAGACAGAGGATTTCTCTATGCACTTCCATCCCACTCTCTACTTTTGCATTGCAAAGGATTATAATGATTTACTGACCTTGGCCTTTATACAAGTGAGTTCTGTATCTACAGTTCTATTCTAGGTCATATTTGATAATATGATGTTACGGTCACAATGGAACCAGCACAAAATAGATCTGCATGTCCAATGCAGAAATTATAACTGCAACTGGGTTGGTTCCTAGGATATCCAAGATGTAAAGCCACTATCTGTATTTTAAATGGAAAAGCAGAACTTTCAGGAAACTTTTTTCCTTAATTCTTATACCCACAGGTCCTTCCAAATTGAGTAGTTAAATTTCCTGAAGTTCTTAGAAATTTCTCAGTGCTATTGTTAGCCTGAGAGGAGCCAAGCAAATGTACTTCCTGAAGCTGATGTACATACCTTTTTGCTAGTGGGTAAATGACAGAAGTAAGGTGTCTTGTGGCAATGTTCTTGCTGCTTCATTTTGCTGTATGAAATGATTGGCTCCCTAAAGAAGTGTGGATGCAAAATGGAGAAATGATTTCCATATTTAAGAAATCATGTTCAGTCAGAGATCTTGGATTGCTATTGTGTGAGCTACACCATGGTAAGAAGTTCTGCACCTTATAAGCAATCTGATTTAACCTGTAATTCCAAAATACATTTTCACATTAAACTATTCTAATAAATAGTAATCCAAATGATTGTTAACTCAGAAGGAAAAGGGAAACCTAATATTTGGATATGATGCTTTCCAAAATATAGCATGAAGATGTTATAATTTACAGTTTACTTGTATTCCATCCAAAGTTCCTTTCTGAAGGAGATGGGCAGTTTCTACATTTGATAATAAAAAATATTTTATGGAAAATTGTAGGGTTTTTTTTTCACATTAGCATTGGTTCATAGTACAAAAAGGCACAAAGGAATGTAAGTTTTTTTAGTCTGCTCATTTACTCTGGAAATACAATACTTTGGCAGCATTCAACTTGATTATAATCTAAATTACTTCTAAGCACTCTTAGTACTTCTAATTATGAGATTTTATTTATTAGATTTTTATTCCACCTTTGTCACTTTATAAATAACTCTTTACATGATATGCATGGGTATATAATAAAATAGCTAGGATCTAAAAGCAGAGGACAGGAAGACCTGGAGGAACGTTTTCCATGGGATCGTGATGGGTCGGACACGACTTCGCAATGAACAACAACAAAAAAAGCAGAAAGCAACTTGAATTTGATCTCAAATGATATCCAAGATCTAATGTGAGATATATCTGCTATTGATAAAAAGATAAAACCAGATGATAAAAGTTGGCTCTGGAGAATTAATCCTGCCTTGAAAAACATGATTCATGGTTGCTTTGGAGTTAAATTTTAGGCTGTTGACCTGCTAAAATATTCAGCCTTCTATCAGTTTCTATCACAGCATGATAGGATTTTTTTTCCAGCTTTCACAACCTGAGATTGAATGGAGATTCATCAAAATAATAGTACTGGAAATTTTCTCAATGCTTAAACATTCTTAAGATCTGTAATATATACCACCATTTTGATAAAGTATATTATTTATATTATATTATAAAGTATATATTATTTTGATAAAATATATTATTTTTCTGTGCCAGAAAAATAATATATCGTACAAAGGAATAACCTTGGTTTTCATTTTAGGGCTGTTTGAAGTTACTTTCTTAAATCATTCTTAAGAGAGACTTCGTTACTCCATCTGCCAAATTTAGTAGACTCAATTTCCAAAAGTCATCTTGACCACTCATTTCCCACTGTCGGCAGCCTTATTCACTGTCCTTTGTCAGAAAACAATGAAGGACAATACTTTTTGCAACACATTTTATTGGTTAAAAAAAGCCATATTTTGTGTAAAAAAAAGGAAATTTGCCCTTCACGCTTCGGTTGTAGTACGCAGCAGGAAAAGACACATCGTTGAAACCGTCCAAGAGTCAAGTTTGAACGAGACAGAACCACCGCTAACAGGCGGTAGACGTCAGAGTCACGTGACAATGCGAACTGTGAGCACGTGGCTTAAAGACGGCGCTCTTCTTCCCAAGAGGCACTGCGGTTTTTGTAGAGGTGAAGATGGCGGGCAGGGCACCCGGTACGTAAGTAAAGAGAAAATTTAATCCGGGCAAGTTTATCCGTCGAGGGAAAGTGGCGTATTTAAGATTGTGTCGTTTTGTGACCCAGACAAGCCTGGTCTAATCGGTAATGATGGTAAGAGGACGTAGACCCGATAAGGGGCTTAGGATAAGGGGCTTAGGATGGTTCTCGACCACTCAGGTATGTCTGTATAGCATCGCTTTTATACGTGGCTCCTTTGAAGAAAACCCCACTGAATTTAGCTGTGCTTTGAACTCCGGAAGGAGAGTAAATAGTCACCTATAGGAAAGGACAGACTTGCTGCCCCCTCCCCCCCCCCAGTCCTCCAGATGGTATTATCGGGTTGGGAGAAAGCGCTGTGCATTGGTTATTTATTTGTATTGGATTTTTTTATTTATGCCTAATTGTTTTTAACAGTCATTTATATTTTTAACTACTTACTTTTTTCTATCCCCTCTCATAAAGAATCAACTTTATGAAATTGGCGGCTGTATAAATTTGCTGAGTAGAGACAATTTCGCCAGCCAAGAGGCAGTAAATAAAGCAGCTACTAGCCAACGATGGAGAAATGTATTCGTTTGTGTCTCCTCTGCCCTGCCAGCTTCTAGTAGGTTGCTGGTTTTTCTGCAAGGGCCTAGGTAGACCCTGACTACAAAGGGTTTTTCTGCCAAGCAATAAAAAGAGTTTTGATGAAATGATAACTTCTGGGCTTTGTTGGGATTATCCTCCTCTCCTGAAACACTTGGATGTGAAAAGGAACTCTTTAAGGAGAACTTTAGGACAGCAACTAATGGCTGTCTTTCCTGCCCCACCCTTTTTGACTTTCAAGTCTCAGTCTTCTCCTCTGGTCAGAATATATAGCTATATTGCTTGTCTCCTATGAATTTTTTAGTGGTTCTAAAGGCTATATGGCTGCTTAGTGGAGAGTAGTTGGAAAAAAAGGTACTGTACATCAGTCCTAAAGGTAGAGGAACAGGGTAGGAGTATAAGTTTTGATTCACTTCTCTTGAACTTGATATTGCTGTTAGCAGCCAGAGGAGATCCCCTAGTAGGGGAAGAAATTGATAACTCTTATCAGTTTTATCAGTATGTAATTAAAGGGGCCTTTTTTCTCAACCACTGTTTTGTATCTGTTTCCTAAGTTTGAGAATACAAAGACGCTGCTTTGGTTCCCAAAGTTTTCTCCTTTTCTGATTCCAACTTTATCCTGTACAGTTTTAAAACAAATATTCTGCAATATTGCCATTGTGGTTAGTGTTTTGTGTAGGCATAAAAATATCTAAGTTATAAGGGTGATTATATAAAAGGTCTGGTAAGAAAAACCTAAATTAATTAGAGTTTATATATACCTCAAAATTCATGGTCAGTACTTTTATTTAGCTATAGGTATTATTAGTTTTGTTTATAATGCAGTAAATGGAATATTTACTTCTTATATTCTTGTAGCTGCAATGTTTTAAGCCTTTTAAAATACCATTCTGTACATCCTTAATGTATTCAAATCCTTTGGATTATTGGTCTTCACCTGTAATCACTAATAAATTTGAAATTTGTATGATACCAAGTGGAAGAAAATATTTTAATCTACGGTATAAAATATAACTAGCAATTGTCTGATGAAACCAGCAATTTTATTCTTCCAAATACAGTTAAAATAATGCATTCATTTAAGGTAATGGTTGACAGATGTAACAAAATTTATTAATAGTATCTGAGCTTGTGTATCAACACCCAAAGATAATACATATGTATGCAGATTCTCCTTTCTCAAAAATATTTTACTCACTGTTTTACTGTTGAATTTTTCTGAGCTGACAATCTTATTTTCTGTACCGAAAGTGCTACAGTCCTCTAACTGCAACTTTCTGTATTTATAGTTTTGATGATGTTTGGGTCTGCACATGGAACATGTGTACCATCTTAAGTTAATTGATTCATATTTCTAGTTTCAGCTGGCAGTCGTTTGCTTGAGAGATTTCGCAAATGGTATTACAATGCACAAGGATTCAACAAATACGGTGGGCATTTTCTGTGAATATTTTTAAACTATAAATTTTATTTGCTAATGTGTTACTGGTTTGTAAGTTCTTTATTGAATTGAAACAATATTTTCAGTTGGATTGACAAGCAAACCATGAAAATATATAAAGTTGCTGCTTATTTTATTACTTGCAGAATAGATTATAAAAATTAAAGTATGTTACTTTGAATTAGTTTATTTTGTGACGTTAAAAAGGAACAACTATAGCTATAATTGTCCTGTTAATTAGTTTAGCCAAACAGTGATTATAAATGTAAAACAGCAAATTGTTACAGCTATATGGGTATCAACCTGTATCTATATTTCATTATGTCATCAATTTTACTAGAACGTAAGGCTATTGACTTCAAACAATCAAATATGAATGTTTTACTGCCAACTATAGCTACAGGCATCACTGAAGAGAAACAATATGGTTAACTGTCTACCTGTACATGTTTATTTAGAAATAAATCCTGTTACAGTTAGAGGATAAGATACATGTGCTCACACATGATAACCAAAGTCATCAGTAGCAAGATTACAGATTGTCTATTCCTTGTTGCACTAATGGTATCCTCTTCTTCATGAGGTTGCCTACTTTGCAACTCCGTATGCAAAAGTGGATTCAGGCTATTAACATTTCTCATACCTTCTGCTAAATCAAAGATTAATACACAGTATAGATTTACACATGTCTTTTCAGAAGAAGCTCTGTTAGGTTCAGTAAGACAGACTACCATATAAGTATATTCAAAATTGTTACTTTGGTTTTTATTCAACTCATTGAGAAGATAAGTATGGCACATTAGAAACAGCTACTAAAGTATTAATGTATTTTTTGGTAGTTTTGTTTTAATGTTATTCCAAGACTAGTTCAGAAACTCAACATAAGGGACTTTTGAATGGTGATGCCATGCAACTATCATAAAACTATTTAAAAGAGTCTTTTGATTATGCTGGAGTTGGAGATGGGATGCTGGAGTGACTCATCTATGATCCGTTGTCCAGACACTTAAACTACAAAAAATAATTTCTTGGTGTCATATCCAGCAGTTAATTGTACAATGAGTTACCAATTGCAAGCTTCAAGATCTTAGTATGTTTTAAATGCTAAAACATTTTTCTCATCTAATTGACTGGTATTTTAGGTAATATGAGAAATATTTTCTGTTGCAGGATTAAAGCGTGATGATATAATACATGAAAGTGATGTTGTCAAAGAAGCAATAAAAAGACTTCCGGAAGATGTATATTATGAGAGAATATTTCGCATCAAGAGAGCAGTCCAATTGAGTCTGACGCATGATATTCTTCCCAAAGATCAGTGGACAAAATATGAAGAGGTATAAATTCTTGCATGCATATTAATAAAAGGAATCCATTTTAAAGGGAAAGTTGTTTCAAAGTGGGCAGGAATATCTGTGTCCTTTTAGAAATTAAATGATTTAAGATATTTAAAACCTTCATTTTATGGTAAAAAAAATCATCCCCAAAAAATGTCTGCTAATCTGAGTAGAATGAATGCCTGTGTGAGAGAGATTATAAATAAAAACATCAGAATTAAATAATTATCCAATGCAGTGCATCAGATTCCAATACAGTGTTTCTCAATCTTGGCAGCTTTAAGTTGTATGGACAATCTCCCATGCTTTCTAAGGAATTCTGGAAAATGAAATCCACACATCTTAAAATTGCCAAGGTTGGGAAACTCTGTTCTAGTACGTGAGGGCTCCCCATTCTATTTACTGATTAATGCTCATTTCTAAGAAGCTTCATCCCTCTTAGGGAAGACATTGAAGTAAAAACATTCTTTATTTTCTAAAGTTATAGTTGTACCTAGCTGTTTTAAATTCTGCCAGTAATCGGTAAATCAAGGCTAAGACAAGCTATGGTGTAATGTAATGTGTGAAGGCAGTCACAGAATGTTTTTACCCCAAAAATATGTTGTGGGGAAGAAGAGTTCCACCCATTAGCATCATTGGGAGCGGTTTCAATAAACTCGCCTGTTGTAGAATTAACTTTGATATTAACAGCATAATGCTTAATGCATGACTTTTAGTACTCCCTTTATACTTTTTAGAGTCATAACACTCTATCTTGCTTTATAAAAATGATTCTCAGCACAGTATCATATTTAAAACAAGTGAACAGCAGAACACTAATATAAAGCTCTGTGGATAAAAGAAAAAAATGTTTACTTTGCTTTTCATTTTGTGGACTAAAGAATCTTGTTCTCAGTTGAAGAACAAGATCTATTTTATATCCTGGAGTTGCTGGAGATGAAAAGGCCTTAATAGTGTCACTCTATACCAAAAATCCAGTGATGAGATCTTCCCCCTCTCAGAGTCCCAGCTGAATAACAAAAAGTGAAGTGGGAGACCAATATATTGTAGTCCAGCTCTCCATATGTATTAGATTAGAGAAAGATAGAGTGCCTTGTGCATAGAGATCTGCATATCAGTAAATACAATACAAGAAGAGAGCTGTGAAGAGTTCTTTGCTAGCTGACAAGTGCTTAGTGAAATAACTTCCATAAGGTTAATACATTTAATATTTTGTGGTACCCTAAAAGACAAATAGATGTGAGGGTGAAGGTTCATTCTCTGAGCTTGTGGGTTGGTTTCCAAATGCTTCGTTACCAGGCTAGGTAACATCTTCAGCGGACTTAGTGGACTAATCTGAACCCCACTAAACACCGCTAAAGATGTTACCTAGCCTGGTAACGAAGCATTTGGAAACCAACCCACAACCTCGGAGAACTTACCTTCACTCTCATCCTACACCCGAGCTACAGATACTCACCACGATTGCAAACAAAAAGATGTATTATTGCATATCCTCTATTAAGTCATTCTAGTCAGGAATTAATTCAGAAGATTGTAAAGGGTAAAAATACTTAGACTTTGGTTTTGGAACTAATGGACAAGCAACTAGAAAAAAAGTCAATTTTTTCATATATGACAACTGCAGCAAAACTATTGTAAGCACAAGAGTGGAAAGGTTTGACACTTTCAAAGAGGAATGATTTGATAGAGAAAAACCAGTATCTAACATTTATGGTTGACTGAAAACCCCTTATGGATTTTTTGCATGAAACAGAAAAAATGCACTTATGACTTGTGGTTTATGATTAGAAAAAAATTGGGTAATAGAAAAAAGTGAGGATTTTTTGTAATCAGAGTAAGAGACAATTTTGTAAATGTACTCATGCTGCAAAGAAAATCAGAATCAGAGGCTTCTATTTTGTTCTTTCTGCATTTTTACTCTCTTTACTGCTTCTGCTCTTTATTAGCTTATAGTATTAGTTTTTATGTGTTTTGTAAAACTAATAAAAATGTCTTCTGTCTTAATTTTTTAGGATAAGCCTTATCTTTGGCCACATGTGGTGGAAGTCATGCGTGAAAGACGTGAAAAAAAAGAATTCAGAGATAAATAATTTTATATCATTTATTTAAGCAAATATTTTCTTTAGAATGTAATTTGTTTGGGCAGAGATTTTGAATACTTCAAATGCTGAGCTAGAATTCTTTGCTTAGTAATATTTGGTCATACGGTTCAAATAAACCTTACCAAATCTTTTTGGAATCCTGTTTCCTAAGCTGCAAAGAATTGGTTAAAACCTTTTCAGCCACATTACATGTTGACGTGATCTGCAATCTTCATTCCAGTTGTTTGAGTAATTCTTTTTATCATAATACAGATGTTTCCTGCAGTTGGGAAAATAGATAAGCAACTATCCCTTTCTTTTCCAACTCTTTTTTTTTTTAAAAAGAGATGCTTCTGTGCGTAATGATTGTATATTATCTTGCCCTAGAAATGGAAATAGAGGCATGAATGTTATGTCAGTGATGCAAAATCAGAATTACATAGTTCCCATCATATCTTCTCAGAAGGATGGAATGCTCTATTGATACATTTTTGAAATCTGTAGTTCCTGCCAACTTTCAAATAAAGCCAGTCACATAATCTGAATTAATCACTTAATGAATTTACTAAATAGTTGAATGTAAATTCAGCCTTGACAAATTACTTCAACATACCATGGGTTAAGTTTGGCTAAAGATCTCATTAAACTCAATTCATATTGGCATTGAAAAATTTCAAAATTTGGTTATTAAAATTGAAACTTGTACTTTGTAAAGGATTGGTCTCCCACTGGTAGTTAGTTATTATTTGCAATGGGGTAAACTCTAAACATGAATGGAAATATTTGTAAAATGGAAGAAAATCAGGAATGCATTCCCTACTTTTTCTCTAATGCCTACATTATAAATATATATAGCAAACTATATATTATCATTTAACTGGATAATATCAAGTGTTTTTTTAATTTCTGAACTACACAACAATTTGTTTAGAAGCTGGGAATTAGGCACAGTATTGTAATATGCTTCCAAGAATTACCTGGATTATGAAATCATCTTTATTTCCTAAGAAATGTATGATACTGCTTAGCTACAAAACTGGAAATTGTTTTAGGGCTATATAAATTGGATTTTATTTATCTGTGTAAAGGATTTGCTTGTTAATCTGTTGTATTGGTATCTCAACTTTAATAGTAATTAATTGACTAGAATTGAATAATGATTGACCAGAAGTTTCAGAGTTATTGTTGCTTCAGAGATTTACTCAGTTCTGTTACGTCTAGTTTAGCATAAGTTTCATTGCCTTATAACCACTTACTAAGGAGTTTTTTGGCAAAAAAAGGAATTAAAAGTTTTGTAAGTGATGTCAGTGGAAAAGTAAATCCAGAGAATATAGGTGTTACTGATTTCCTTAGTAGGTGTCATTCACCAAACATGAATATAAGATAAACTCATCCTGAAATATTTAATATTGCCAATATGGATATCAACTTTGTGTCATTTTATTGTTCTGCCCAGGCACATAATTCTTTACTCTTTGAAGAGAGGAATTGCAGGATAAAATCCTGTAGTAGTCTTACCAGAGTACATATGAAGTCATATTTATTTTATTGAATCAGATAACAAAACATCAGCTCAGTTCTTCAAAAATAGGATCATTCACACAACAGCCTTTGTATTTCAATTGGCCTTCGAAGCACAATTGCCCAGATGCCCTGGTAGCAAGAAGTCACCTAAAATTTTCTTTTCAAATACCCAGGATAGCAGAATTCCTTTGCATCACAACATTATCTGTATGTTAGATGATACTTCCATGATGCTGAAAGATTTGAATGGCCAGGTTGGAGTTGAATCATCTGGAGAAAGATTATCTACATCAGACATGTCAAACACAAGGCCCAGGGGCTGGATACGGCCCGCGATGTGGTTTCATGTGGCCCGCGAAGCCATCCTGAAAACAATGAGGGGAACGGCCCCCGCTGCCTTGACCCTGGCCTAGGCCAGCCGGGAGTCAATGTACAATTTTGTGGTGGCCATCTATGCTGAAACGCATTCAGTCTTAGCTCCACAAGGCCATCTGAAAATAGCAAGGGACTGGCCCGTCGCGTCAGCCCCGCCCCATGGGTGCATGCTGGGGAGGTGTCACCCTTTGTGAGGAATGAAGAAATGCACCATCACCTGGAAGTGGCCAGCAAATGACCCTCGCCTACTTCACATATCCGGCTTGATGGGCTCCAGGGGAGGGGTTTCAGCAGGCTGTTCCACTGGACTATGCCTTGGTGCTTGCCCTGGTCCCACCCCCTTCTGCCAGAGACCCTCAGATCTGTCCCACTCCTGCCCAGGCCCCCACAGGCACCCTTGACGCAAATGATGTAGAGCTGGCCACGCCCACCCAGTAGGCCGTGCCCACCCTGGCCACACCTACCCACCCCCCCACCCCGAGGACAACCGCAATGCTGATGCGGCCCTCAATGAAATTTGAGTTTGACACCCCTGATCTACATGATCACTAAGAGATGACACTGATGGCCTATAATTAAAATCTTTAATGCAATCAAAAACTACTTCCCTTTTATACAGCCATGTCAACTTTCTGCTTATAGTCTGTGAACAATCACAATTTTAATATATCATCTATAATATCCCCCATTCTTTATCTTTGCATTTCTTCTGCCACAGGGGAATTTTATATTTGTCTCTTAGATTTCATTCTTTGTTTTCAATTGTTTTCCATAAGCTATCGAGAACATTTTCAAACTTTGTTTCTGTCTTTTAGGAACTTTCCCTAACTTGGAACCCATCCAGAATTCTATTAAAGTCCATATATCTATCTGAGTGGGGAAAGCTATTTGAATATGAAATCTACCACCAAATTAGGTTACCTGTAAATTTGATCAGTATTTCCTCTGCCTTGATGCTAAAGGATGCATTAAATGTTGAAGGGTGGCAGTGTAGAATTTGTACTTAATAGGATGAGCTTCAAATTCAGTGAAACCTAGGCCCTGAGGTAAAACAGTATCATTCGGAAATAGCAGTAGCAGACTTATATACTGCTTCATAGTGCTTTACAATACTCTGAGCAGTTTACAGTGTCAGCAGTCTGGGTCCTCAATTTTATGGACCATGGAAGACTGAGTTAACCTTGAGCCTGTCAGGATCGAATTGGCTGTGGGCATAGTTAGCCTGCAATACAGCATTCTAACCACTGTACCACCATGGCTCCTGGAAATACAAGCATTTGTCTTTTCCCCTTGCTAAATAGAATAGAACAATTTTTTTCTGATTTTCCATCATGTTGGATTGTATCATCTCCAAAGCAACTTGGACAAGCCTAGACCCTTATTCAGATCATGTAGCCTCTGCATACCCTACACTAAATTACTTTTTTTACATACTAAAAGGGAAAAAAAACACATTTCTGGTGTCCATACACTATTTCCTAGGAATCATTTGGTTGGAGTCTTGGCTGTGGGAGCAAGAAAATTGACAGCAATAGAATGAAATATTTAATCCTATATCTGTACCAGTCATCTGTAATACATCCATGGTTCATAAAAGTGGTGTTTTGTGTACCTTTGTAAACTCCCCTGAATGTGCACTGTGTGTAGAAAGTTCCGGGTTGATTTTCAACCATTTCCAAATAGTTCTGAGAGGTAGAGATTTTAAAAACATGAAAAACTGCCTATATAACCAATATTCAGCTAATTGGATAAATGCAGAGATGCCCATATCAGTGAAATCAAAGTAGCATATAGATCAAGTAGACAAAATCCCACATCACATATTCTGAAAGATGACAGCACCTTCAGAATTTATGACCCACAGGTGAATTTACAACTAAGTTGTATATTGATGTAAGAAATCTCATGCAAAATGAATTATGGGATACTGTTTCCTTTTGGAACCTTTTTTCTTAATCATGTGTAATTATTTCTTTTTATTTATTGCTTAGCCTTTCAATATGTCAGATGACAAACAGTAAAATCTGGAACTGTTAAAACATGGGTATTATTTTAGATACTTAATATAATTTTCAAATTAAAACCACATCCTCATTACAATGTTAACTGACTTGTGATGTTGAAAAAGTAAAGTATATAAATAATGCATTGTCTCCAATGAAAATTATATTTACAAGTCGTGTCTGAGTATTAAGAGTTACAAATAATTAAGGGTGTTCTGGAGTAGTTTAATATATATTTTTCATACAGATGTTTACCATGTCTAATTATATCTTTGAAATAGGATATCAGTATTGATTCTGACCTATTGAAGAAAGCCAAGGTCAAAGTTTGGATAGGTTAAGCTTTGGAGATATGTTAAGGGAATGTTTATTGTTGTAACAGCTATGTTATCAACAATGTTGCTTAGCCCACATAAGTTCTGTGAGGGTTATCTAACAGTAAATTTGAATAATTGCATTGTTATGGGGGGAAATGATCATGATTCATGGGATGCATTTCATTTTGGAAGAACATGAGAAAGACCACATCAACTACTGCTGGCATTATTCTTGAAGGTATCATGTATGACACTATAAATGTCCCCTTGAAATACAGCCAATGGGCCTTCATATGCGAAAGGCAATAAAGGTTCAGACTAGGAGAAGAGGCAGTGGCATTCTAGGAAGACATTATCAGTCACATAGCTGGATAAATCAAGACTCACTTGGTCACAAGGCAGATATATATGTGTGTATTTGTGCTATACTCACTTGGTCACAAAGCAAGTATATATGTGTGTATATTTGTGCTATATGCATACATACACTTACATACACTACTATGTTATATGTATGGCTTTGTTTCTAAGGCTGATGGGATGCGATGACTTAGTGGTTAGGATGCTGAATCTTAGACCACTAAAGATCTATATCTTGGCAGTTCAAAACCCAAGTGCCTCAAGACAGAGTGAGCTCCCATCACTTGTCCCAGTTTCTACCAATCTAGCAGTTCGAAAGCAGGCAAATTCAAATAGATGAATGGGTACCGCATATAAGCACATGGGAAGGTATCAGCATTCCATATTTTGCCATATGCTTTATGCTGTGGCACATTGTCATGCCGGCCACATGACTCTGGAAATGTTTCCAGATAATGCTGACTCTTTGATTTAAGGAACTGAGATAAACACCGTCCCCTATAGTCAGTCATGCCTAGCAGGGTAAAACCCTTGGACACACCTTTGCTTTTTTTTTTAAACCTAAGGCTGAGCGGTCTCAAAATTTTGCTGCAGGATAATAAATTATGGGTTTTGGAGTGTATATTCCAGCCAAACAGAACTGAGCCTTCTTATCGTTTAAAACAGGGGTATCAAACTCGCAACATCACGTGACGTGTCGCAATGTATTGTGACTTTTTTGCCATTGCTGGCAATGGGGTGGGCATGGTTTTGCTATGATGCATCCGGCCCATGGGCCAGCAGTTTGACACCCCTGGTTTAAAAGATCAAGCAGGAAATAATCACCTCAGGGATTTTGTTTCAATTTTTGCCAATAGGTTTGCCCAAAGAAGCTATAGCTTTAAACAATTCAGAGAACCAAGGTCTACAAAGGTAAGGCAGAATTTGATCTGATCTTAACTTTTCCAGAATGGATTCCTGGAAAGGTCATCTTTCAGTCATGCCAGGAAGGGAATAGAATTTGGCCTCAAGATTACAGCGGAAATTATTTACATACTCTGAGCTGCATAGACATGGGTGCAATCCAGCCAAAGCAATTGCTGTTGCTATCACTGGCATGAATTCTACTAATTATTGGCTACAGTTATTTCACGTGTTTTCAAGGAAGGGAGTCCTTGTGGATGTCACAATAGCTTTTCTACTGAAGGTATGTAAGTATATTTATTTTTCCATCAGCAGACTTTCTTCGCATCTATATTGTGCTCAGAAATTTAAAGCACTTAAAAGTCACAATAATGTTAATTAATCTTGAATTCATCTCAAACTTTGGTGACCATTTAAAAGTGAAGATCAAGCAATAATTATTTTCAATGTATAAAAGTGAATATATTTAAGTTTAAAAGAGACTGTTGGACATACAGACTACATGATTTTTCAACTGTTAAAATATTTAATCTGCTTTTAAAATATGTTTCCCTTCTGGAAACATGTCAAGGCAAACTTCCTCAGACTCTTCAAAACTGGGAAAAGAGCTCATTTAATGAATAGACCAAATTTCTATATTAGTTACACAATCTCTGCTGTAATCCAGGCACCCAAATCTCTGGTTGACAAAGGAGATGGACCCTGCTCTTACATGTTCAACTAACATTTAGATAGAGTTAGTCTTTCACATGAACACCAATGAGGGGATCCATGGGAGACATTTTAGTCAAAATAATATATCGTGAAAAACAGGATGGAGAATTAATAGAGTTAACCCTTTCTTCTTGCTCTTGGCACAAAAACCTGCAAGAGTAGAGTATCCATCCTTTGTTTTTGTTTTTCCCATATCAGAATTGAAAGGACTCTCCTGAGGTGGTCTCCCATGGAGAATGAGACACGCACACAGGTATCTCGGGATGGGAGCCCAGAGCTGACTCCAACAACCTCTTTTATTGTTACTATAGTTTTTACATCACACAGCGTAATCAAAAGATGTATATAGGGGTGGTTACAATGTATCAAATAACAGACATTCTCTAGATGCAAGGCTACAGCAGGTGTTCTTATCAGAGTCTGTCCAAATGGTTGATGAATGCATCCTGTGTCTGGAGCAGTCTTTGTTATCTCAAGGCCCTTGTGGGAGATGCCCATGGACATATTTGTGCAATTAATCCCACACTCTCCCACCCACTGACCCTTTTACTAAAGGAGATTACAGCCCAAACATTACAGGAGTTACATGTCAAAATACTTTTCTTACAATTCATAGACTAGAGCAGTGTGTGTCATGGTGAAACCACGCCCACCCCATTGCCGGCAATGGAAAAAAAGTCGTGATATGTCGCAACACATTACATGACATTGCAAGTGTGATACTCTTGGACTAGAGGATGTGGTTATATGATCAGAAAACAAAGTTTTGAAAATAGCCAATGTAATTGCTATTTTATTTAAAATGTCTTCATATTTGATTATTAAACAAATTTCAGCCACTGAAGACCACTACATAACCATAATTGCTAGAAATGGTGATATTTGGGTGGCTCTTGTTAATTTTTATGGGCCAAGCAGAGCTAAACCAAGTAGATTTTTTTTTTAACATGGATGTTTTACTAATGGTGACCCAGGATTTTAATTTAGTTGGACTCTTCAATGCAAGGGAGATCTTTACTGTTGCAAGGTTCTTGTGACAGAATTTGAAAACCAGTCAATGAAATTCTTCAGTGCTCCAGTCCAGAGATGCCCTCTGGGCAATTATGGGAGCTGACGTCCACAAGCCTTAAAGTAACCAAGGCTCACCAAAGGAAAAAAGTTTGATAATTTTTTAAAATTTCTTCCAAAATTATGAATAACCTTCTGAGTTATTCTCAACTCTAATAGGCAGACTGTGCTGTTCTTTTTTTCTTTTTTAATCAAGGAAATTGTTTCATTTTTACAGTGTTTCATTTATTATCTGTCCACAAGATGGAGATATAATTCCACCAATCTCTGATAATTCTTTCAAACTGAAAAAAAAAACCCTCATCCAATCAATATTACATTGTTGCTATTGAAAAATAAAATCTTTGTCCGGATGAGACATTCCCTTTACACATTCCTTCTGAACTTTGGGAATCAGTGATGAAACAAACCCATATAACAATTCTAAGTGGAAAATATTTATGAATCACTGTTCTTGTGCTATCTGTAAAAAGCAGCTGATCACACGATCCCCACACTATCTTTCCCCCAATTTTTGACTTTTAAAATATATTCTTCATGGAGGACCTTAGGTGATGAAATTTGATACCATGAAACTCTTTATTTTATTAAAAAGTTCCTACTGTGCTTAAATGACTTTTGGAATGCAGTTCTGGGCATGATGCACAAAACTTGATGTGGCCTTCAACTTAATCTATGTTATACACTTCTTACATAGATCACAAGAAACTAATTATATCAGGTTACTGTCCATCACTTGCTCAATGATTTTTTTTCTCTTTTTGAAGACAGTCTTCAAAAGTAGTAACTTTATTGAAAATAAAGATGATCCTGGGCACTTGATAGTGACCAAAACAACTTCTATGAATACACATGGACATACACATACATTGAAGCTTCTGGGCACCATGTTGACTCGCCATCATTAGCTCATCATTTTCTCAGCAAACATATTCTCAGGCAAAGGTTTGTAAAGTCACATACAGTATTTCTTGATTCTTTGAATTGGAGATGGAAGGGATTGATTGACCCTGGAGCCTTCTTCATGCAAGGCATATAGTCTACCATTAAGAGATAGCTCCATTCCATTTCCCCAGAGAAAAATCTGGTAAGCATTTCATTGGAATTTTTAACTTCCATTAACTGTTTATTCTCTGTCACAAGTTATCAGAAATATTCAGCTGGAGGTTGGGGCAAGATATTGCTGTTATCCAGAATATACTCAAATATTCTGAAAACCTAAGTTATATTTCCTATGCATATCCCTGAATTCAATAGAGGTCACTGCCATTGAACTTATGAACCAACCTTGCTCATAAACCAACTTGGTATCCTCCAGTTGTGTTATGACTACAACTTTCAGATTTCCCAGCCATTGGTCATACTATGGTGGATTTCAGGGCACCATAGTTAACAATCCATTTGGATGACATCAGGCTGGAGGAAGTTATCAGGAATTTTTCCATGCATTTTACATTCTATTAAGGCCAAGGAACTCAAATGGATAGCTTTAAATCATTACTTCTTGTTTTATTTATGGGTGGGAAGAAAAACAAATCCATCATGTTCCAAAAGACTGTCAGCCAATTTCTGCTGGACCATTTGACAATTTCTGACGCTGGGAACTGTACAAAGAATGCTGTTCTAAGTAAATTTTTACTGAGCAAGGACTTTTAAACAAGTCTATGATCTCAGAAGGGTCATTTAATAAACGGTTGAAAAATAAGTTAAAATGTGTTTTAAAAACTCTGTGCACTTCTTTTGCTAATTTAACAGCCCTCTTTTTTTAACTGAAAAGTGCAAGAAATGAGAAGCCTTTCTTGCTATATGACATAATGAAATCACTGTTATGAAATACTGTAATGTAAATATTAAACCCGAGAACCAGGTGTAATGGTCAAGGTGCCAGGCTAGAACCTGGATGATTGTGAATTCTGAGTTTTGGTTTAGGCATGAACCCAGCTGGGTGAGTTTTGGCCAGTCACTCTCTTTGAATCCTAGGAAAAAGGCAATGACAAAACATCTCCAAAACCCCCTTTTTATTTTATTTTTATTTATTTATTCAATTTTTATAGCCACCCATCACAATCCAATTGACTCTGGACAGAACCTGTCGAAGAAAACTGCAGGGACTAGTCCATTCAACACTGACTCAAAGTCTCACAAACATACACATGCACACACAAATTATTAAATCTAAAGCTCAAATCCTATTAACAAAATATCAGTTTATTTTAACTCTTGGATTATACTCCTCTATCAATGACATTTAACTGAAGCATTAGATCACAATTTTATATGTTACTGAAAATCAAAGTCCAGGGACATCTCTTCTTCTTTCTCTTTCATTTTTTCATTTAATTCATTTGACTAACTGCTGCATGCAATGTATTGTGCATTACTAAACAGTTTTAGAACAGAGAACATTACATTGTTCCTTTCAATAGTAGGGATATGGTACTTGTAAGATCTGACCTTGTACCAAAGCTGCTTTTTCAAAAGGCAACGGGACTTTCTTTGTTTTTCCTTGAAAACATTTCACTTCTCATCCAAGAAGCTTCTTCAGTTCTGACTGAATGATGGGGAATGGAAGGATTTATATTTCTTCAAGGAAAAACCAAGAAAACCCCGTTGCCTTTTGAAAAAGCACTTTTGGGACAATCGTGATGTAGATGGCTGAGAATCTCCATAGACATCTGACCTTGTATTAACTTTTATTTTTCCCAGAGCAATAGAATCAACTCCAGATTTTATTTATTTGTTTATATTTCATGTTTCTAGACTGCCCATCTTCTTCAAGGAGGGCTCTGGATTTATGGTTTTGGCGGCTAGGCAACCAGGTGATAAGCCACCTACTTTTGAAAACAAAACTAGAAACTAAACTCTAGTTCATGTTACTTTTAATATTTGGAATGATCACTCTCCCTCTTTGTGTATATGTCCGTATGTATGTGTATTATCATTTGAAATGAAAATTTCAGCTGCAAGCTTCAGTTTTAAAATTACAGTTTTAAACACTGAGCTAGACAAAAGTTTCATACATTTGGATTTTGAATATTCAACTCTAGATGTCTTTTTATCTCTCTTTAAATTGTGTTTTTAAGAATAGCTCACCAGAGACCCTACATTTGAAAACATAATTTTATCTGAAAATGGAGTTAATTTGAAAAACCATTAAAAAACCTAATGATCCATGAATTCAAAAGAATTGTCATTTTTGTTTTGCAAATAAAATAATTTTAAAAAATCATGGATTAGATTGGACTGAAGCCATAGTTTATACATTGGATTTGAAGCTTGTTTGTAGCCATTCATCAGAGGAAGTAGATCCTTGGATGTGGTCTAATGATTGGATTGGCTGCATTAATATTTCACTAGGCAACAGAATCCGTTTATTTTTCTGCAGTTTTGAATGATAATCTGCCAGATTTCAGACAGAACAATAATCTTCCAGTCAAACATTAGAACAGAGTTTCCAAACCTTAGTTTCTAGTTGTTGTTGGATTACAGGTTGGGAACTATGTGAGCTACAGTCCAACAACCTAAGGAGATCAAAGTTTGGGAAAGGACACACTGAATTATGCTTTGTGTGCCTCATACCAATAAGAAAGAGGAGAGTAATATTCAGCTTATTTATTCCAAGAATGCTCATAAAAACAGAAAATGAATCTTATCTAGCAGTTTCTGCTTATTCCCAAACAATTATGGGTTCTTGTTGGCCATCCAAATTCACCTCAAGCATGATATTCTAATAAACATCTATAAAATATTTTATTCATAAAAACTTGATAAATATCTATAAAGTATTGTATTAAAACATACTAAACAACTATAAAATGATTTATCTATAAACATGTAATTTATAAGTCTTTTTTTAAAAAGTGGCAATAGTGAGTACTTCAAAGTTGACCCAAGCATACAAATATTTTTTGTTTTATTTTTAGGAGATTCATTTTGCTCTAGCTGTTTTATCTACCTGAAGTTGCTACTTTTTAAAATTATTAAAATTCCAGCAGTTATTTCTCTGAAGTATTTGACCTAGTAACTAATATTTTAAATATTAGTTATAAATAGGCAATTAAAGTGATAGTTTACCTGAAAAGCAGGGTTTTTTTTTAATGTATGCAGGTCAGTATAGATGAACCTAAGATGATATTTCAGCAGTGAAAAATTTAAGAACATCAGAAGATAAAAGCAGAATGCCTGCTAAATTTTATTAAATATTTGGGCATAAGAATGTTAAAATAATTATTAAAGGTTCAGAATAAACGCTTTAAAAATAGGGCAATATTGAGATGTTACAAGGTTTTGGAAAGAAAAGAGTCTACAATGAATTAATAAAGCTGTACATTATATGATATATGTTTATTGGACTTATTGGATTTTTATCATTTATTTGGGACTGAATCACTTCTTTACCAACACTGAATCATTTTGTCCAAGTGCACATTAATTATAATTTATTCTGATTTATTGTAATACAAGATTTATCTCAATAAATATATTAGTTAGAGAATTCAGTACATGCATATCTAAATTTCCCCCAGTGCTTTCATTTTCTGGAATGTGTTCTTTGTAAAGAACTTAATCTGTTCCAGATATAATTAAGTATGATGTCACAAACTTTGGGAATTTTAAGTGGCTATTCCATGCCGACATGTCACATTGCACGTTTGTTCAGAAATGGTTACTTTTCATAAAAATGTAGTTGTCAGTGTGTTGTTTTGTTGGAACCACTTATTCACTCAGTGGGCAACTTATTGTCTGTGGTTGAGAAATATACTTGCAATTTATGCAGATGTATTCATTCAGTATGTATGCATACCACCAATTTTAATGGCTCTAAGTGGTCAGTAAAATATTAAATATAATATTTAAAAAATCTAGTAATATAAAAATGAAAAACTGTAAATGTCCTTGGTGAAGTATATGCTTTGCATTCCCTCTTAAACTGCAAGGATAACTTGTTCTGCATTATAGATCCCAGTGTCAGCCAATTTGATATACTGGTTAAAGGTATTGAGTAGCTCCATATTTTTTAAAGTCTAGAGACCATGAGTTATGAAGAAAATATTGGCAATCCAATTCTGAAAAATATTACCAAGAAAATGGTATGGACTCATTCCTGCAATCACAAAATCAAGGTTGACTCAATGAATCCTAGCAGCGTAAGTCTCATTGCAAAAAATATCAAAATTTTTATCAATTTCAAACATATCTATGATGAATCTGTTTTGTAATCTATCCCAAAAGCATTTTTCTTGTGTTAAAGTTCTCTGAACAATGACCATGATGTCATGGCAGGATCTTTTTCACACAGTCTCATCAATTGCTCAATATATCTATTGAATCTGGATGGATGATTATTAGCATCTCCCTCAGCATATTGATGTTGTCATAAGATAAGAAAATATGTTCTTCCTTATCTAGTTTATTATTGCCTCAGAACAGGCTAGTATATGTCATCTCCGCCATGATGTTAAACAGTTGCTGTCTTGCAATGGAGAACTTGCATCCATCTTTGTGGACAATGTTGATGGGATCTCTTTGACTTAACTCATAGCAATGCTTTTTGTGTAGTTTTGGAGATCTGAATTTTTGTTTAGCTTATAGAATGTGGAGAGATTAAGTATGGAGGCAATTTCTGTCTTTTGGCCTTCACCCATTCAGATTACTAATTCTCAAATGGGACTGATGTTATAGTTAGCATCTTCTTGTGGATGAGATGCATTTCTCCCTGTCTAAAACAGGCAATTATATGACCTATACTGAAGAAAATCTTCCTTTACCTGGAACATTTATATAGTCTCAATTATTCAATTCCAGGAAAAAGTGATAAAGAAGATAGTATAAAAGTTAATTCTTGGATGATACCAAATCAGTCTGTTAATCAGAAACATGGAAACTGCTATTCCTGCCAGGAAAGAATTTGGTTTCTAGCCTTTTTTGCCACACAAAAAGTATAAAAATCATAACCTTGATTTAAATAGAGCTTGCATTTTATTCACAGAAGCCATTGAATTTCTTTTATAATGACTTAGGTTTCCTATAGTAAAGCAACTTATATGAGCTTTCATGTCCTTCAAAAGCTATTTATTCCTATTTCTTTTCTAGAAATTTGATAGGTAGAATCTCACTACACCAGATACATTTGGATTGCATTGCTTATCTAGACCTACCGGTATTTCAATTATATTTTTGCAATAAAACTTCAGTTCAGACCCAGCCTAGGAAAAACTGCACTGAAACTGCTTTGATCATATTGGTGAATGGTCTATACTGGAAATTAGATGAAGGAAGTGCAGCCATCCTTCCGGTCTTCTGAGCTGCTTTCAAACATCAAGCCTATGATTCTTCTAGCTTGTCTGTGACTTGGGGCTTTAAGAGCACTGCTTTAACATGCTTTCAGCAGTTTTTCCCAGGCTGGTCCAGAACATGATGGTGAAGAATTGTATTATATTTAGATCTCTGATTTATGGAGTTCTGCAGGGATCCTTTCCCTTACTGTTCACAACTATATTACACTGCTGAGAGAAGTTTTCAAGAGCTTTGAGTAATGTTTTACAGCAGGATACATACCTTAAAGCTGTCAACTTTCTTTGTTAAGCTGAGACTTTAAACAAAGGTAGTCCAGCCTGCTCTCATTTCCCTATACCAGCCAGACTGCATCTTCCTAACATTCCTTCTCCCACGGCCTCCAATGTTTTCAGGGTTGTGTTTCTTTGAAGCCTTAGAGCCATGATGCTGATATAGTTCTGGGCAGGTAGCCATTGCCAGAAGCAGACATTCAAAGGCCTGATCTGCAAATAAGCCCCTTTCTACAGCTAGTCATCAGGCAAGATGCACATGCAGCACACTTCCCCACTTTATCACCACTACCAAGTGGTGGCTTTCAATGCAGTCTCCACTCATGGGAGTGAGGTGATTGTACTGATAGAAACAGAGCTGCAAGGCAACATTATTTTTCATCTCCAGGATGGTGTAAGGGTAAGCAGATAGTTACCACTAGGAATGCATCATAAAAGGCTGATCCTCTATGGCAGTGGTGGTGAACCTATGGCACGTGTGCCAGAGGTGACACCCGCCCCTCTTCAACCAGCCACCTGTTCACTTGCCGAGGTCCTAGCACGGCTGATTTCCCTCCCCCCTGTCCCATCCCTCCTGGCCTCGCATGCTCTCCTTTTCCTGGGCACAACCCACTGCATCGCCTCCTCAGCTGTCGACTGGCTGTCGAGCTCAGAGGCACTTCTCTGAACTGCTAGCAATGGGCTGCGGAGCCCCAGAGTGTGCCGGTCGAGTGGCCAGCAGGCTGTGGCTGCTGACTGACACTGTTGCCCCCCCTGCGCTCGCTGGCCTCTGTGTGCAGGGGCCAATGGTGTCAGGCAGCAGTCGCCCCAGCCCCTGCCTTGCCTTGCCTTGCCCTGAGACAACGGCACTTCTGCCCTGCCTTGCCTTGCCTTGCCTCATCCTGCAGGACGAGCCTCCTGCCCACAGCCCCGCCTGCCAGAGACCCCCTGAATCTCCCCCAACCCTGCCCGGCCTCCTCTGGCGTCCCTCCCTATGAGCAACATTGAGGTGACCATGCCCATATTGGCCATACCCACCCAGTCTGCCAAGACCACCACAGCCACACCCGCCCAGTGGGCCACGCCCACCTGGCACCTGGCGATAAATAAGTGGGTCTTGGGTTGCAGTTTGGGCACTCAGTTTCTAAAAGGTTCGCCATTACTGCTCTATGGAAAAAGTTTTCTACAGGTAACAAGCAAACAGAAGGCACACACAAGTAGACATCATTAGTGAGCCTTCTGCTTAAAATGGAAAGCTTAGAAAGTAAAGAGGCAGAATCAGCATGCAGAGACATAATGAGAAGCCAGGTTTCAGCATAGAGTTTGAATACTGTATATTTATATAGTTGTTAGTTTTAACTTAGCCACAGTTATTTGTAAATATATTGAGTTCTGTAGGACTTGCTCCTTTGTAAGTCAACCAATCAGAATAGAGCTGGAAGGGCTGCTGCCACATACTGCTGGCTCATGTTTAAGTGATTGTCCACTAGGACTCCAAGGTCCCTCTCACAGTTACTGTTTTTGAGCCAGGTTTTGTCTAATCTGTACTTGTACCTCTGTTTGTTCCTAGCTAAACATAAAAGCTTGCTTTTCTCCACATTAAATTTCATGTTGTTGGATAGGCCCATTGTTCAAGTCTGTCACATATATACTGTCAAGTGTATACAGAAAACATGAGGAATATGTAGTTCTCCAAATGTTGCTAAACTACAGCTCTCAGAAGGGTCTAGCCAGGGCTTTTTTTCTCACAGAATGCCCAGAATGGAGTTCTGGCACCTTTTTTGGATGGAATCTTGTAGGGTAGGCAAGGCAGGTGGTATGACATGTGTGAGTTCCGGCACCTTTTTTTTTTTTTTTTTTTTTAGAAAAAATGCACTGGGTCTAGCCATTAAAACCACTGGCAAGGGTTACTGGCACTAGTCATTTTGGACAGCTGAAAGACCATAGATTGCCATATTTGGTGCCTAGAATTATAGTGAGAATCTAGTTATGCTATTATCATTAATGGTACATGGCTTAATACAGTCTATATAATCATTTCCTAGAGATACTGGATTTCCTGCAGCAAGTAGAGGATTACAAATGTATTACTTTGGAGCTAATTTCCAAGTCTGTAATTCTATACATTTTGATAAGACAGATACAATACAGAGAGAAAGTAGGGGAGGGGGATGCACAGATGTCTACACTGATGAACCGTACTTCAGCAGCACAGTAAGGGGACTCATTTGCCCTTTAGAATAGATGACCATTGACAAAAGCAATAACAAAAATTGCCTCTAGTTTCAGAGCCTTCCTTCCTTCCTCCCTCCCTCCCTCCCTCCCTCCCTCTCTCTCTCTTTCTTTCTTTCTTTCTGCAGAAGTGTGGAGATGGTTGTAAATCAAAGGTGTGAAGTCATGATCCCCAATGAATGAAGAAGTTATGGCCTCAGAAACAAATTCAAGAAAAGAGATTACACCATAATTTTACAGGTAATGCCTTATTTGGGGAATTTAATGCAGAACAAGCACACTGTCTGTAGACTTAGCTGAACAGCTGTGCAAGTCACAAATGATAGTAAAACCAGGAGTTGAGTTTACATAACTATATGTATTTCTCTAGGCAGAAATACAAATTATGACAAATTAATGGGGATTGTGACATTTTCTGCTCTTGTAAATCAATTCTGAATCTGAAAACCTCCCTTTCCCCAAAGTACTAATAAATAAGAGTATACAGGAGATCTCATGCAAGGTAACCCCATGCTTATAATTTTCCAATCTGTAGATCCACGGTGTAACATTTCCTGTTTATATTGCTTCTTTAAAGTTTGCAAAGTAGATAACTTTACAATTTCACTAATTAATTGGAGGGGTTTTTTAAAAAAATAAAATGATATTTCTATATTAGATTTCATAGAAAATTATGGTTCCGAAACTTCTTCCCCGGGTACGTAGTATAGTTACAATGTATAACATTAAATAAATAAATAAATATGTAAATGGACAATACATAGTAGATCCAGATAATATCGATCCACAAATAGGGATTGTTTTTCACTCCGTTTCACTGGGCTGTACCAATCTGGGGCCAATAGATTAGCTCTGTCTAAACCAAACCATAAGCTGAGTTAACCACCATGTCGAAAAATTACCTTCAAGAATTGTTCCAACTATTTTACTATGCTGGGACTGAAAAGATCAGTTAATTTCATATCTCCCTTTGAGAAATATAGAGCTGATAAATCCAGACAATGAAATCCTGAGATTGAGGTAAGAAGCTGACTAAATTTGCTGGGCGGGGTCCTGGGATGTTATTGGCTCACATGATAAAAGGACCCTGCCAGTGAAAATTCTTGTAACTGTTTTGCTATCTCTAGTCTAGATCTTTACATAACAATCTTCTGAGTTAACCGAAATAAATATGTGGAAGATAAATAATCTTCCTCATTAGTAACACATACACATTCAAGTGAAAGGGGGCTATAATGAATGATTGTGTGGGGCTGGGGACATGAGGTGGGCTTAATGTCTCCCCTTCTCAATTTACCAGTAAGAAAACTATTGGTGCTATAAAAGGGCTTCATTTCAACATACTTTCTCCCCCCCCCACCCTGTATCATTCAATATATAAATCTGCTTTAATAATTTTTTTTTCATTTGCCACGCAATGCAGTACAGAAAGTGTAGCCAAGTAAGCTTTCCCCTTCAAAAAATAGTTTGTATCCTTTTAGGATCAGACAACTTTTTCTTTAAAAAGTAAAACAAAATAAAACCCTTCCATATATATACAACTGTTGGTTATAGTCTTTATTTTTTTTTCAAGGGTAGAACTCAGTACTACTTCTTTCAATTGGAAAAGGGTGGGGTTTTTTGGGTTCTGTCGAATGTTAAACAGAGCTGTTATAGTATCTGCCTAAAGACATAGAAAAGACAGATTGCAATATTCTCCTTCTTATAATTAAAAAACTGCAGTGTTTATTTGTTTTGGCTCTGTAGTTGAAAAAAGTGGTGGTGATGGGCAACAGAATAATTTCTTCATCCCCAGTTCAATTATTTGCATATCCTTCTTGTTTACTATTATTTACTGACATCCTTTCCAGGATTCTCCTTTGCTTCCATTTCAGGCGCGCAGATAATATTCTGGGTTGTTTCTTCTTAGATCACAGTGCTGTGTGATCATTTGACACCACTGCTGTGTGACCGACATCATTAATAACAAGTAACACAAATCTGACATCACTACTTGCAAACAAAGCAATTTTCATCAGCACTTCCCTGGAATTCGCTCTTTTGCCAAAAAGGTTCACAACCAAAATCAGCTTCTCTTTTCAGCTCAGCATTACGGAAAAAGAATGATTCTGTCAGATATTGTTCAATTTCAGTATTGATATTGATATCATATTTGAAGTACAAGTTGTTCTCAACCACAATTGGGACTAGAATTTTCATTGCTAAGCAAAGCAGTTGTTAAGTAAGTTGTTAAGTAAGTTGCACCTGATTTTACAATGTTTTTTTGCCATGGCTGTTAATTGAAACACTTCAGTTGTTAAGTGAATCATGTGGTCGTTAAGCAAATCTGGCTTCCCCCTAGGAAGGTTGCAAATGACAATCCGGGGACCCCAGGACACTGCAACCATTGTGTACACCTGCTGGTTGCCAGGCACCTGAACTTTGATCTGTGACTTTGGGAATGCTGCAACACCATAAGTGTGAGAACTGGTCATAAGACACTTTCTTAAATGCTCTTGTCATTTTGAAAGGTCATAAAATGAATGGCTGTAAGCCAAGGATTACCTGCTTGGCAACCTTTGAGCACTTGGTCAGCACCAATTTGGTGACACCTGCAAGCCCAACCTTCCCTTAGTTTTATAGATTGGAAAAGAAGAAATGTAGCTCTGATCAGGGTATTATTAGAACAACCCCAATCCTGAGCAAAGTTTTTCTCTTTCAGCCTGGTGCCCTCTCCCCCTGGAAGATCACAGTGCTTTTAAAAAAATATTTGTTTGAGTATCTGGCATCCTAGAGCAGTTGTTTCTCAATTTTGGCAGCTTTAAAATGTGTGGACTTCAAGAATTTCAGAACTCTGGTTGGAAGTCTGCACATCTTGAAGTTGCCAAGATTGACAAACATGGTCCAAGGTGTTTGCTGTTGGTACAGCAGCTCAGATTTAAAGACGATTCCCAACTCCTTTAAAAATGTCCAAGCAAAATTGCCTTGCTGGTAATTATAATTAAAGTGGGATGAAATCCCAGGCAGCTTGATTGGTGCAGCTCTTCAATTGGAGCATGGAATGGAGTCAAATATGCAGATTACTTCCGCAGGTTACCATGGTAAGACACAGATAGTCCTCGACTTACAACCATTCATTTAGTGACCGTTCAAAGTTGCAACGGCAATGAAAAAAGTGACTTATGATCATTTTTCACACTTATGACCATTGCAGCATCCCCATGATCACGTGATCAAAATTCAGATGCTTGGCAACTGACATGTGTTTATGACGGTTGCAGTGTCCCAGGGTCACGTGATCTCCTTTTGCGACCTTCTGACAAGCAAAGCCAATGGGGAAGCCAGATTCACTTAACAACCATGTTATTAAGTAAACAAGTGCAGTGATTGACTTAACAATTGTGGCAAGAAAAGTTGTAAAACGGGGCAAAACTCACTTGCTTAGAAACGGAAATTTGGGGCTCAGTTGTGGTTGTAAGTCAACAACTACTCGTAAAGGGCTACAACTGATTAAAAATATTTCTCCTCCACCCCCCCCCTCCGAAGGCCTGAGGGGTTCCCGGCTGCTTCCGTTTAAAGTAAGAGAACTCGGGCCCATTCCCAGAGCTGACTCCGTCTGTTGTGTTCCTACGACCTAATGTGTTAGCAGCGCTCGTCTGTCTTGTGCAGACGGGTGTACTAGTTTTCACAAGAAAATGCGTGGGTTGGGAGTTTGGCAAGGGTAGAGAGGACTTTCTACCGCACCGGTTGGCACCCTCGTCAGAGGCCCGGCTGGTTCGGAGACCCAGCGTCCAACTCCGCCTTAACGTCAACTCCACTATTCCCCTTCTGGGCGGGAGGCGTGACTGCAACCAAGGAAGGGGTGTGTCCGGGGGGGCGTGGCGAGGAGCGGGGGCGTGTCCCGCCCAGGCTCTGGCCTCTCGCGCTGGGGACGCCGCGCCGCAGACGGCCGGAGGGAGCTGCGGCGGGCTGGGCTGGACGCGCTGCTGCTGGCCGTGGGAGCCGAGCGAGAAGGCTGGGCGGAGCGGGCGCGCGCTTTGCTCCGGGGCAGCCGCTCGCTCGCTATGAATGCTGCCCGGGCTCTGCTCTCCGCCGTGTTCCTCGCGGGTTTCTTCTGGGGGGATCTTCCCTGTTGCCAGCAGGCCACCGTCCCCGCCGCCGCCGCCGCGCCGTCTCTCCGGGAGTCCGGCAAAGGCAAGCGGAGCTGCCGGGAAGGCGGAGCGTCCCGATCGGCTGGAGACGCGGCCCCAAAGGGACCCGCTGCAGCCCAGCCGCGAGTGGAGCCCCACGAGTACATGCTCTCCCTCTACCGGACCTATTCCATCGCCGAGAAACTGGGCATCAACGCCAGCTTCTTCCAGTCCTCCAAAGCAGCCAACACCATCACCAGCTTTGTGGACAGGGGGCGAGGTAAGCAGCTCAGCCCCGCGGTCGGGATTCTTCTCGCCTGGGCTCCTCCCCACACACAACCCTGTCCATCCAGGCCGGCCAGCCGGCGGAACGAGCGGTCGGTCAGCGATCGCTCCCCACTTCCCGCCGGTCTACGATACTGTACTTGGGCGCGCTCCAGGGCGCTTCCAGGCGTCCCGTCCGCCGGCACCTCTGCCAAAGAACGGACAGGTCCCTGGCCCGACCGCGGGCTTTTATGCCCCGCCACCCGGCAGGTTCTTTTCCTTCCCCGGGTTGGACCACCGCTAACATCACTCCCAGCTGCTCTCCAACCTTTTGGGGATGGGGCGGGAGTACAACGGCACCCACGTACTTCTTAGCCCACAGTGGCTAAGCTGGCTGAGAGCGATGGGATCATAGCGGAACGCGATTTGGGAAAACTTCTGTTAGCCTCTGTTCGGGGTGTGTTTGTGTGCAACGTTCCTATTAGCTGGCTCTCCCGGTTTGGGAATAAGCTTTAGGATTCCCTGGGAGCAACTGTGCACCAGCAATGGGGCTCTCTGATTAAGAGCACATTCGTTTCGGAATAAGCACCTACGCGATGGGCTCTGGCGATTGGTCCTAAAAAGAGTAGCGCCTCCTTGGCTGACTTGTTCAGGATTGAGGCAAAAAAAAAAAAAAAAAACACCAGCGCTAGGTTTCTTACAGGTGGATGCTTAATCTGGCGCGAGTGCGCACCTTCCTGCCCTGCGTCCTTATTTTCACTAAGCCTGCTGGCACATTCACTTAATAGCAGCAGCAGCAGTAGTAATGGTAGTAACACCATTGTAGTGGCAGCAGTAGTAATACGATTGTTTCCACTGGTTTGCTCGGTCTAGAGGAGCGGGAGATGCTTTTGAGTTACCGCGAAAGCGGCGGAAGAGTCCCGGCTCCCGGTCTGCTTTCTTCGTTGTCTAGTAGTCCCAATCCTGACGCCCACTCCTTCCTTCCCTATCACTTGGGTAAAAGACAAGCCTCTCTTTGCACCGCGGGGACTGAATTCGACTTCGGCCCTTCCGACTTTGAAGGTTACGCCCAAGCAGGAAGAAGGAGTCGAAAAGCGATTCTTTTTGGACGATTTTGCGCGTCCCGGATTTTTTCGGGATGGATGGATAGTTGGGGGACTTTTCTTTCTTTCTTTCTTTCTTTCTTTCTTTCTTTCTTTCTTTCTTTCTTTCTTTCTCTTTCTTTCTTTCTTTTCTTTTCTTTAATTGCGGAGATCAGACGCAGTTTCCGAGATTCCGATCTGAGGACGGGAAGTCTGCGCAGACCAAACCAAAACTTGGGATTGCGTATAGAGCGCTTGACTTATTTTTTCGTGCTTTATCGTCTGATTTCTCCTTTGTAGGGAATAGAGATTTCTGCTCAGAAACCTCTGGCGATCCTTTGGGGATAGTTAGCTGTGCCAACTATCAATTATCGATTAATTAAACGGCTGTCCCACGAATTCCGGAATCCTTCCCCCCCCCCACACACACACCTTTTCTTACCTCTCACCCATCCTCCCCAATGTCCTCCAGACCTGTAGCGAGATCCAGGATGAGATCCGGGAGCTGTCCTGGACGCTGAAATTCAGAATAAATAAAAGAAAACCCAGCGCTCTAGTTCCAAAATACCAACTCATTTAAGTTTCTGTGAATCACTGGGTCTCGGCCTATCCTATAATGGGGGGGGGGCTTTGAAACAACGTCTAAACCATGGAAGGGGAGGGAGAGAGAGAGATGAATTCCTCTTCCTTTGAGACGAGGCATGGATACTCTCATTTGCTATTTTTGCTTCTCCGCGTCATTTATGGGGTCAAGCAATAGTCATTGCTACTACTTCCCCATATCATTAATTTTATGCCAGTTTGTGGTGCCCATAATGCTAACCATGCAGCTCCAAAATTCGATTGCTGCAATCCGGGAGATTTTCAGGAAGAATCAATGGAATTAGTTTGTCCACCGGAGGTCTCGGTGTACCCCAAAAGGACTTGGGTAGTGGACTCGAATTCCATCTCCTTGAAGATCCTTAAGACAAATTTGTTCGGGCAAGAAAATAGGGACCTTGGAAGAGTTGGTTTTATCCTCCTTCTGGGGAAGAGTTAAGCGGTCCTGGAGGGCGCCAGCATTCTCATTTATTTTTTTTCCTGGCAAACCTCGAACTTGGTGGTGGTGCCCATCAGTGGCATTTTAGGAATGGATTTAGCACGGACACGTTTTTGCAGGACTTCATAGGAAGGCTTTTAAAACTGAGATGCTGCGCTCAGAGCCTCCTCGGCTGAAATGAACCGAGAAAGAAAGCGCGCCGGTTCTCTAGATTGGACCCTGCCCGGGAAAACCTCGCTGCTCTCTTGCTTTAATAACTGATAATTTCATTTTTCAGCAAGAAAAAAACAGTTGCCTTGCCTCTCCCTCTAGAGCAGTGTTTCTCAACCTTGGCAATTTTAAGGCATGTGGACTTCAACTCCCAGAATTCCACAGCCAGCAATTGAAGTCCACATGTCTTAAAATTGTCAAGGTTGAGAAACACTGCTCTAGACTAGAACATACAAACGTCTTTTAATTTTGCACGCTTGTTTTCATTCTTTCTTGCCCAAACCGCGCCGTTCCCAATGTCCCTTTTTGTGCTTAAAACAAGAGGGCTCCTCCGGATCTTCAGGATTAGGAAATTTGGGGAATGGGGGTGTGTGGGGGTGGTCAGGAAAAGAGAGGGAAGGAGGGAAGGCGTCGCGCCCCAAGCCTCCTGGTTGGACGGAGGGAAAGGCCTCCTCCCGCCTCCTGATTTTGATTTGATATGTCAAGGCTGTGACCTGGCGCTGGAACTTCTGAGCATTAGGTCCCTGACTGGAGTGGTTCAGCTCCGCGATCTAATTGACCGCTGCTGTCATAACAGATCAAATAGTGTCTGGTCTCTCCTAATGAAGGGGGAGCTGCCAGCAGCCCCGGACCAGTCCGACCAAGACTCCAGTCCCTCCAAAGCGGAAGCAGCCCTCCACCCTTCCCCCCCCCCCAGACCCTTCCCCTTCCCCAGACCCTTCCTTTTCTTTTCTGTTTTTAAAGCTCATCTCCCTCCAGGCTAGCCGCCTTAGTTCTCCCTTTCGGCTGCTAATTGTTGAGACTGCTTATATTGCCCTTGCTATTTAAAAAAAACAAAAACAATGGCTCTTAAAGGTTCGCTACTTGCAGGTCGTCCGGTCTTCCTGCTTCCTGCAAAATTCTCCAGCATGCCTCTCTTGGAGCTGCCAGGAAACCAGTGCAGGGAAGGGCTGAAGTGTCCCTTCAAGAGACGAAGGAAGGCAAACTCGAGATCCGGTGTCCGGTCCTGCTTTTGGCAGGCGCTCCCGGGAGAGACAGCAACAAAAGCAGCAACCAGAAGGGTCGGTCTTATTTTTTTTCAAAAGCGTCTTTCCGCGCTTCCCCATACTTTTTCGAATTGTAAAAGGCGGCTTTATGATTAACAATATTGGTTAAATCAAGACGTCACGATTAAAAGCACAATGCTTATTGCCTCGCCAGGTGGCGGCACCTAGCTGCGCTGGGGTGCTAAACAGGAGCAGATTTAGTTAGTAGTTGGATAGGAGACCACTAAGTAATCCTGGGGCTCTGGCTAAGGTGGGAAGGCTGTCTGCGCACACTAGTCAAAGACACCGGCAAATAAAACGAGCCAGATTTGCCAGCTCCATCCAAACAAGCCTTTATTTTTCAACACTTCTCTGGCTTGTCAGTCCATTGCCTCCGCTGGGGACCACGAAGAACTAGCCCAGGGGTAGGCAACCTTGGCTCTTTTATGACTCATGGACTTCAACTCCCAGAATTCCTGAGCCAGGAATTCATAAAAGTCCGTGAGTCATAAAAGAGCCAAGGTTGCCTACCCCTGGGCTAGGCAGAAGTGCAGCGCCCGCAGATCAGTGGGCCGGTTACTTAGCCAGTTGCCCTCCAGTGTGGAAAGAACCATCCCAATAAAGGCTCTGCAGGGCAGGCCACGATTGGGGAACCGCGTTGGGCCATGTCCCGTCCCTCCGCCCCATGGCTGTCCGTTGGAAGTTCGCTTCAAATTAGGTAGCTCAGGATCAGAGGGAAAGCTTTGCTAGGATAGATCTCCTCAAAGGCCTTTGGAGAAAATCCCAGGGATCTTGGATCCCCCTACTTTGGCGCTGGAGGCTTGATCTCTGCCAAGAAACGGAGCTAAGGGCGGAGCTTTGGGGTGCCCCGAAGATCGGATCCTCCTTGGTCACTGCAGTTGCCTCGTCAACACCCAGCCTTCGTCCTTCTAAAAAAAAAATCGGCCTGAAGGACCGCAGTCCCCAGGGCTCTATCTGCTTCCTAGTAGGCGCCGGGTTGGAACTGCCTTAACTGCCAGTGTCTTCAATCCGCCTCACCCGTTACCCAAAGAGGCTGAAATGGAAGGGTTAAGCGGCGCCTTTAGGGATAGCAGGTGGCGCCAGAACAAGTGTAGGTGTATGTGTGTGTGTGGGGGGGGGAGGAATCTGTGTGGAATCGGGGAAAGGTTTTACAACCTCTGTTAAACTTCAGAAATGGGAGGGGGGCAGTAAACGGTAAGCTTCCGGTTTACCTCCGGGCACTTGGGTGTGTTACAGCCGTCACGTCTCAAAAGTGCAGGCCTCTTTTTGCTCTTCCCTCCTAAAATCCTATGGGACACCTCCATTCTCCTGGTGCTACCTTGGCTGGTGCAAGAAACCTACACCCCTTCGCGGGTTGGGGTTATTTGAAAGTAAAGCACTTGGCTTCCCCCCCCCCGGAAGTGAGCGCAGAGTTTCTGCAGTCCGGGGGTAACGTCTGAAGAAACCCGGGGCTGGTTTGGTGTCCTCGTAAGCAAAGCAGGTTGACGCGTTGAGCTAGGTTGTACAGTGTTTCCCAAACTTGACCATTTTAAGGCATGTGGACTTCAACTCCCAGAATTCCACAGCCAGCAACGCTGGCTGTGGAATTCTGGGAGTTGAAGTCCTCATGCCTTAAAATGGTCAAGTTTGGGAAACACTGGGCTAGGAGGGAATAAACCAGCCTTTTCCAACAGCGTATCCGTCGTATCCATTGGCTGGCTTGGGTTTCCGTCCCATGGCTCCCAGCCAGCTGAATCCCACTGAAGGCATCTAGCGGGCACCAGGGCGGAGAAGACTGCTTAGTCCCGGACCAGACCCACCCTGAACTAAAACGGATCCGAGCTGGGAGGCGTTTTCCTACAGCTGTTCTTGGACGTCTTGAGGCGGAACGGGTGGGCGACACCCCCCTACGGTCGGGACTGGCGGGGAGAGACCAGGCGACTCCCGCTTGAAATTCTGGAACTTGGCGGGTTTGTCAGCGGATCCTCGGACTGGCTGGTGGGGCGCCTGGGCGGGAGCCCTCTCTTGACCGCGCCTTCGCTCCAATCGGGCTGATGGGTTGCGCGCAGTTCGTGGCTGACCTTGAGGTCTGTTGGACGGGGCCTTTTGTGAAAAACGCAGAGGAGATCAGAAGATTGGACACCCCAACAAACTAATTCAGGGGTAGGCCACCTCGGCTCTTTTAGGACTCATGGACTTCAACTCCCAGAATTCCTGAGTCAGCTATGCTGACTCAGGAATTCTGGGAGTTGAAGTCCATGAGTCCTAAAAGAGCCGAGGTGGCCTACCCCTGAACTAGAGTAAGAAAGTAGAAAATTGGGGAAAGGAGAGCATAATAGCCTGCTTCTCCCTTCCCACTACTCCATGAATCTTATCAAGTAGCTGGCCGGTCTGTAGTGTGGGCATCGTTGAGACGAATTTGAGCTCGCTTACTTGAGGGCAAGCCTCCTTCAGATCGGTAGAACTTATTCCTAAGAAGCGAGTCCTGTTTGTACTTTGATATAAGTCCAATTGAACTCGGTAGGCCTCATATCCTTCTCGGGGTCGCGCTGCGGGTAATTGTCCTTGGGAATAAGTGCGCGTGACTCCGCCTACATTTTTGGGCAGGAAAGAGGGCAAAAAAAGAATTTGCCATGCGATCAGCGTGTTCAGACTTGCCTGGAATTAAGGTTGGGGGTGCCTGGGCTCGTTCCCGGGTGATGTCTCCAGGAGTGAGGCTAGGAGCCGGTGAATGGACCGATTTGCACCAACAAATCTCTTCCTCTTTTTTTCTCTTTCACTTCTTTGGGGTTTTTTTTTTCTTCCTGTTTTTCTGTGCCGCCTCGACCACTGGAAATGTTGAGCTCAGGCGCGCAAGGCGGTGTTTTTCAAAGGTGGCAACTTTTAAGATGTATGGACTTCACTTCCCAGAATCCCCCAGTCAGCGTTTAAGTTCAACGTCTTAAAAGTTGGCACCTTTGAAAAAACACTGGTGTGATGCGCCTGCCTATGCCCAGAATCAGTCCTGGAAAACTTGTTTTATTCAGGCCAACATTGTGGCCTCGGCGGGACCTGCTACCGTTATGTCAGAAAAGTCGTCCCAGAAATTTTGGTTTGCATCCCGCGATGGGCTAAAATATAGTTGGCTCGTTGGGGGAGGATTGAAGCGCCTCCTCCTTCCCCAAAGTCCAGCTGTTTGGGCAACGCGCACGGCTGTCGTGGGGTAAGTAGCTCGCTTCGATTTGCTGGCTTGTCCTTCACTTCCGAGAGTTAGGGAGACCTTGGTGACCTGTGCCCAAGAAGTCCGTCCAGAACATGGGTAGACAACCTCGGCTCTTTTATGACTCATGGACTTCAACTCCCAGAATTCCCGAGTCAGCATAGCTGACTCGGGAATTCTGGGAGTTGAAGTCCATGAGTCATAAAAGAGCCGAGGTTGCCTAGCCCTGGTCCAGAAGACTGCGCAGGTCCCCGGAGGAGCCAGCGCTTTGTATACGAAGCCCCTTCCTACTCCCCGTCGTGTCTCTTGACTTCCAGGGCCGCTTCCTTCCAAGCTCTTGGGCGGAGAGATGCAGGGCTTTGGCCGCAGTTTCGAGCGTCGCTCGCCGGAAGAAGAGAGGCCGTTTCGCGGGCTTGAAGGTGGATTCTTTGCAGGCGGGGGTTTCCTTCGCAAGGACCCCCGTTCCGTTCAGAGGAAAAAAGGCGCTTCAGTTGGAGACCTTCTCCGCTGATCGATTCATTACCGACCTCCCTGCGCCCAACTATTCTGAAGGAGCTTCATAGCCGAGGAGATACTTGAAATCCTTTACCGCAATTTTAGTCAAGCAGGTGTTAGATTACAACTCCCATCAGACCCAGCCAGCAGCCTCCAAACTTGAGGGAGGGAGGGAGGGAGGGGGGGAGAGAGAAATTGGCTTTCTTTTAGATTTTGGCGAGCCAGGTTGTTTTAATTCTATTTTTAAATTGTGATACCAACGCTGGGAAGCCACATGTCACCCTGGTGCCAGGTATGCCTAAAAAAAAAGCAACGGCACCGTTTTAAACCAGCCTGAAGAATTGGAGGGGAGGGGGGGAGAGGGATTCCCTCCGGGCGGAGCAACCCCACCTCATCGCTCCCAACTAGGCGCCCTTCTCTTCTGGGATCCCCCCCCCGCTTCTTTTTCTCTTAAATACGGGGAGAGGGGTAGCTGTACCGTAGGAGGAGATCTTTAGCGGCACTGATCCACCTCTCGTCTCCATAGCTAGCTCCCGAGAGTCGCCGACCTTCTGATTTGCCAGTTCGCAGATACGAGAAAGGATCCTTTGCCATAAGGTATTTGGAGACAGTTTAATGAAGAAAAGGACGAGGGGGGACATGATAGCAGTGTTCCAATATCTCAGGGGCTGCCACAAAGAAGAGGGAGTCAAGCTATTCTCCAAAGCGCCTTGAAGGCAGGACAAGGAGCAACGAATGGAAACTAATCAAGGAGAGAAGCAATCTAGAACTAAGGAGAAACTTCCTGACAGTTAGAACAATTAACCAATGGAACAACCTGCCTCCAGAAGCGGTGAACGCTCCAACACTGGAAGTTTTAAAGAAGAGGCTGGACAGCCATTTGTCCGAAGTGGTATAGGGTTTCCTGCCTGAGCAGGGGGTTGGACTAAATGACCTCCAAGGTCCCTTCCAACTTTATTATTATTATTATTATTATTATTATTATTAGTAGTAGTAGTAGTAGTAGTAGTAGTAGTAGTAGTAGTAGTAGTAACGAGTTTAAACAAGGAAGGAATGGCGTGTGGGTTTTTCTTTTCTTTTATAGGCTACCACAACCAGGTCTGTTAAAATTCATAAATCAGTAAATAAACAAATCTTAACTGAAGAAAAGAAGAGGCTGGCGCCCCTTCGCTCTGAGCGGAGGAAAAAAAGACTTGGGGGAGCGGAGGAAGGTTTCAAGCGGTATTGGTGGACAGCGAAGCACCTGCTCGGACCAAACGCTCGGCTTTAGAGCCCAACTCGGTCCCGCAAGCTCCCCTTTCAGGCCAGATTGCATCCGATGCTCTCTTCTTGGGGTACCGCTCATTTCCTTCAAAGGACGGCCGCCGCCGCCGCCGCCTCTCGGAAGCTGGAGGGCGACAGCCCAAGAACAACCACCCATCTTCTCAGCGCTGCAGCCCCGCTCGATACCTAAGCGCGTTGGCTCCGCCTGAAGCCGCCTCGAATTCAGGCCGCGTAAAACTCCTGGGTACAGTTTTGCGGGCTGCAGTTTTCCGATGCAGTTTTACTCTTCTTTCTCGTAGTAAGCGCGCCCGAAATCGATGGGATTTCTTTCTAAAATGAGTGCTTTTCGACTTCTTCGACAAACTGCTTAGGCAACTGACTGATACCTAATTCAGATTTATAATTCCTCCGCGTTCCCTCCTTCTTACACTCTCCCCGCCTTTCTTTTCCTTCTCCAAAGGTGTAAGATCAACGCGGAGTTGCTCCCACGTCAGCAAGACTCCCGTTAAGAGAAACTGAATTCCTTCGATACCGCCTGTCCTCCTTTCCTGGTTGAGTCCGCGGGGATTTCAGAGGCTTTGGCTCAGGCTGGTCTTTGTAGTTTTTCCTTCTAAATCGACCCATCTAGCCAGGATTTACTATTTGATGCCTCTACTGGTCTTGCGTGGGCGTTTCTCAGGAAGACTATACCTATCATAGTAGATAGTGTGTTGCATTAGCGGGAAGGTAGAAATAAAGATTCTCTTAATCAAAGAAGCGGCGCCTTTAATTCCCCCACCAGTTTCAGTTCCCGATCCCCTATTAAAGGAAGGTACAATTTAACGATGTGGAAACTTTTAGATATATTTAATTCATCCTTAAACCTTTATTGTGGGCACAAGATGAAGAAGAGGAAGGAAGGAAGGAAGGAAGGAAGGAAGGAAGGAAGGAAGGAAGGAAGGAAGGAAGGAAGGAGCAAAACGGATTGCAATGAAGAAACGCTGCATGTTTTCCTGTTGGCACTTCAGGTGTGGGAAGATGAATGGATTTATCAAGCCTCCTCTTTTTTTTTTTATTAATGGAGATCCTTCAGATTAAGTCTTACGTGATCCACCCCTCCTTTTGTTTGTTCGTTTCCTGCTTTGGCAAGTGACAATGGTCCGGGAGAAAAAAGAGCCCGAGAGAGCGAACCCTTCTGAAGCTTCGGGCTTTGGGCTTCCCTCGACAAGGGCCCGGCAGCCTGTTATCTTTGCCCACCCTCCTGCTCCTTCTCCGGGTGGGGGAGGTTCCCCAGCGTCCTTCTCACCGGAGAAAGAGACTCGACTCAACCAGCTCGACTCAACCAACTCCCGGCGCTGGTGTGTCCCCTTGTTTTGAGATTTCTGTCCGGAGAGAGGTCAGTCCAGAAGCTGGCTAGAGTTTGGGGTCTTCAGGGGGGCTAGAGCGAGCTGATCTCTTTCCATGAGCCCAGGGGTGGAAAGAAAGAGAAGACTTTCTATCAGGCGACCTCAGGTGATAGAGAGGATCCTGAGTCACCTTCGTTCAAAACGAGTGGGATGTTTTCTTTTTCTACATGCTGTCATATCAACCCAGGACAAAACCCCTAAGCGTGTGAGAGAAACATTAACACACTTGTATAGCTGATATACTGCACACCGGGAATGGAATCTTAGCTCTGAGAAATCCGATTTTCCTTGGTTTACAGCTGCCTAGTTCAGCGATCCTCCATCTTCAGATATTAAATATACCTCCTAAGTTTCTCTTCCATTGAAGCTCCGCCAAAACTTACTGGCAGGAAGGGCGTGAATTGGGGGAAAGGGAAGGAAGGTGGAGAAGATTCCTTTCCAACCAGCCCGGCAGCTCTACATATTAGCAGCGAAATAGTATTGATGATAACAACCGCAGCCTTCCCTCCGAATCTAGGAAAAGATTCTAAAAATAATGGAGTCTTTCTTCTCTGAAAAGCTAAATAAAATAGGATCCGATAGGCTAAAAGAAAAACAGTGTTGACCATTGTTGTTTCAGAGATTTTTAGAAAGTGAAGACATTTGAGAGGGATGTAGCCTCCTATTCTCAAGGATTCTCTCTCTCTCTCTCTCTCTCTCTCTCTCTCTCTCTCTCTCTCTCTCTCTCTCTCTCATCTATCTATCTATCTATCTATCTATCTATCTATCTATCTCTGTCCGTCTGTCCGTCCATCCATCTATCCATCCATCCATCCATCCATCCATCCATCCATCCATCCATCCATCTATCTATCCATCTATCTATCTATCTATCTATCTATCTATCTATCTATCTATCTATCTATCTATCTATCTATCTATCTATCTATCTATCTATCTGCTTGCTTGTTCGTCTCAAACATTCTGCAGTTTTACCAGAGATGATAAAATATACTTCGTGGTTCCTAAGAAGATACGTGTGTCTCATGGAAAAAAAAATGTCCTGCTCTCTCACCCCATCCCAGACAGGGACGTTTGTTGTAGCGCCTTACCTGGGAATACCTGCTTTGCAGGCCATCTCCCCCTTTGCCCCTTTGTAACTTGACTCAGCCTTCCATCCTTCCGAGGTAGGTAAAATGAGGACCCAGGTTGTTGGGGGCAATGTAAATATATATATACATTGCTTATTGGTGTACACCGCTTAGAGAGTGCTTGCACTTAAAGCGGTATATAAGTCTCATAAATAAATAAATAAATAAACTTAGCCTCCTTAGGGCAGCTTTCAAGATGGCATTTTAAATCACGTGTTTTGGGGGGGGGGGCGGAGGATTTTTCCACGAGCAGGAGACCTGTTTTTTGACGGGGTGCAGATTTACAGCCATTTCCAAACGGGGCGGCGGGAGGGAAATGCGCTCTGCTCGATGTGTCTTTTTACTTCCCGAATAAATACAGTCCTACTCGAAAAGAAAGAAATCCAATACTAATATTAACAGTGCACTTTTCCCTGGGGAGGCCGGTATCATCTAAGGTGGAAAGCCAGACGCGGGCGCTCTCCGTCGCAGCAGTCCGGGGGGGGGGGGAGAGAGAGAAACCCCTCCGAACCGTCCAAACACTTTCCCTGACACGGCTGTTGTTTCTTTTGCCAGTCGCTAAGAAGAGCCCCGACGGAACTTTTGAGGCGCTTAAGGGAAGCGGCGCTTGGAACGGCCCTTCTCCAGAGGCGCCCGGTTCTGTGGCCGCTTTTGGAGCGTCGAGGAAAGGGGGAGCCCAGAAGCCAGGCATTCTCCCACTCCAGAGGGTCGTGAAAGGGAAGGGGCGCCGAAGAGAAATACAACGTCGAGGTCTGGGCATCTGGCCTACAGCGCTGCCATCTCCAGGGGAAGTGGGGCTGGGGTAGAACGCACGCCTTGGATTTAGAACGGAGTCGGCCGGGGGAAGGAGCGAGGCAGGGGACTTTTATTAAACAGGGGTTCTCAACCTTGGCAACTTTAAGACTTGCGGACTTCAACTCCCAGAATTCCTCAGCCAGCTTTGCTGGCTGAGGAATTCTGGGAGTTGAAGTCCGCAAGCTTTGCTGGCTGAGGAATTCTGGGAGTTGAAGTCCGCAAGTCTTAAAGTTGCCACGGTTGAGAACCCCTGCTTTAGTGCTAGTGCTTTGCCGTCCAGTGATTTAAGGATAAAATTATCCCACGCCTTGCCTTTCGTGGAGAAAAACAAGCAAGCGTCGGGAATGGGAGGGCTCGCCAACTAGGCTCCCAGCCAGTTGTGGTGAGGCCCCTCAGGGTACAAGGAAACCCTGCAAATTAACTCAAGGAGAAATGCAGCTAATATATTTTAAATGGTTTAATTCTAGTACTTAAAAGGCAGCACTGGGGCGAAGTACCGCCTGCAGGTCCCTCCTCTATAAAGAAAAAAACAGACCCGAAACTAGCAGAGGAATTTTGTATTTTCCACCTGGAAAAAAATAAAGCTTATTCTCAGGCCTTTGTGTATAGAGAATTACAGTCTTCCTTCCTTCCTTCCTTCCTTCCTTCCTTCCTTCCTTCCTTCCTTCCTTCCTTCCTTCCTTCCTTCCTTCCTTCCTTCCTTTTTTTTCTTTAAGTTAAACTTACAGGGACAGACTGGAACATCTCAGAGAAAAGACAGTTTGGATAGGTTTTGCTAAGGATTAATTTCTTCAGGAAATACTGTTATAGAAATATTATTTTTATCCCCACCCTTCCATTAACCATAAGCTTGCCTTGCATTGGAAAGCAGACACAATTATGGAAGGAGACAAAAGGGATTCCAGTAAGGGAATTGAAAAACATTCCAGCATCACCCTTGAGATGTTCAAGATGTTCAAGGAATGAAGATATTTGCCCACAGTTAATATATCCATGGAGCAACTTCAGTTGTAATTGATGCTGCTATCTCAACTGGCATTAAAGGCTCTGTTCTATGATCTATTGAAAAATGAAGGCAGGAGTTCACTCTTCATTGAGTTTATGCAGAATTAAGTTTCATCCAACAAAGCATGATTGACTTTCTCTGTTCTCACAATGTGTAGGGGAAAATGTTGTTAGAAGGTCATTGCTTATGGCATCCGTCTGAAGAGCTTTTGGAGACCGAGGAGGAAAAACAGGAGGGAGACATTAGGTTGGAAATGTATCTCATAAAAAATTAAATGTCTATGGCTTGCTTAAAACATTTTTTTCTCCAATTCTTCAAGGATAGGCCACAAATGCAAATACAAATTGTCCCAAACATACTTCCTTGAAATTAAGCTTCGTTGCTACCACGGAGTTGTCCTAGATTGAAATTCTGCTTAGTTTTTAGATTTGTATCTCAGTTATTTCTGGGTGGAAGATGGTCATGATGGTGGGTGAGTAGCAAAATAAAATGCTGGCATAAAATTATATTCTGTTTAAGCATAGAAATTGTGCATCTTCATTCTTCAAACTAAGGAGTATGCATGTTTACTCAGAAGGAAGCAATGTTGGCTTTTTCTGTGACAGTAGGGGACTGGAGGCTAAAGCATATAAGGAAAGGCTGCTGGAATTGGGTATGTCTAGTTTAATGAAGAAAAGGATGAAGGGGGACATGATAGCTGTGTTCCAATATCTCAGGGGCTGCCACAAAGAAGAGGATGTCAAGCTTTTGTCCAAGGCGCCTGAAGGCAGGACAAGAAGCAACGGGTGGAAATTAACCAAAGAGAGAAGCAGCCTAGAACTAAGGAGGAACTTCCTGACAGTTAGAACAATTAACCAGTGGAACAACCTGCCTCCAGAAGCGGTGAATGCTCCAACACTGGAAGTTTTTAAGAAGAGTCTGGACAGCCATTTGTCCAAAATGGTGTAGGGTTTCCTGCCTGAGCAGGGGGTTGGACTCGATGACCTCCAAGGTCCTTTCCAACATCATCATCATCATCATCATCATTATTATTATTATTATTATTATTATTATTATTATTATCATCATCATCATCATCATCATCAACAGTAATAGTAGTAGTAGTAGTAGTAGTAGTAGTAGCAGCAGCAGCAGCAGCAGCAGCAGCAGTATGAAACTTTAGTTGGGCTTTGAAAAAATAGGATAGAAAGTATTGATGCTTTTGAATCTTAGAATTAGAGAAGATTCCTGATAATACAATGACTAACAACAACAAAAAAACACATCACAGAACAAATCAGAGTTATCACTTGAAGCTTCAAGTCAGGGGTAGGCAATCGTGGCTCTTTTAGGACTCGTGGACTTCAACTCCCAGAATTCATGAGCCAGTAATAAAAGAGCCAAGGTTGCCTACCCCTGCTTCAAGTATCTTATTTTGAATACATCATGTGAAGGTCTGGCTGAGAATGCTGGGAAATGTAGAAGGAAAGAGAAGAAAAGGACAACCAGAAGCAAGGTGGTTAGGCTTGATCACAGCAAAAATGGGTGCACTATTGGAAGATTTGAAGAGCCAGGTTGGGGATAAATCACCCCAGGGAAGGTCTATCTACAAGTCAATCTCAACTTGATGGTACATATTCAACCATCAATCAATCAATCACTATGTTGAATTTTGGGATTGACTGCTGATTCAATCTTGTGTAGGATCAGGTTACAAAACTGGTAGGTAGGAAGAGCTGCACTAAATTCAGGAAGAATTACTTCAGACTAAATCTATAAAGGGTGAAAAAAAAAAAAAAACCCAGCATCCCTTGATTCCCCTGTGGGTAGCAGGCCATTCTAAATTTACCAGAATGAGGTGTTTCATAACTTCAGAAAAATCCAGGGTATCCAAAGAAGTTGAACTAAGGAGGGTGGGAGTATAGTGGGGAGCAAGGCAGGATGGGGAGGGAGAGACTCGCCAAGGCGAGAATTATAGTATGATGTCATTTTAACATGTTAACTAGGATTCCACCAAATAAATCATATGTAATTCCAGCCGCCCTTAAGCTACTTTCTTGCAAGCAGGGTCAACTGAAAGAAATGGAATGTAATTCCGCTTTAGTGGATTTAGGAATAAAGGATAGAGATCTCTGTTACACACACACACACACACACACACACATACACTACTTTTAAAGGAGGAGCCACAATGGTATTACAGCCAAGGGTTGAGCTTTAGATCCATGTATGAATAATCACAGTAATTCGCCTGAGTAAAAACAGAGGCCAGGCCAGCCTGCTTTCAAGTTGATGCCCTCCAGATGTGTCGGGACTACATGTACCAGAATAACTAACCCTGGGATTTTCTAGCTGAGAATTCTGGGATTTGCAGTTTCAACCAGGCCCCTTTTAAGTTTCTGACCTTAAGAAAACCAGAAACAGAGTGTCCATCATGCCTCCCTCACCTTCTTATTCTTTTTGTACCCTATCTCACTTTGTTTCTCCACTGTCTTTACTGTTTCCACAAATTCTATATGATGTACATACATTTTCAAAAAATGCAATCCATGCAAGATATTTCAGTTTGGTCACTAACTGGGATCATATGATGTCTCTATTTTTTTTTTTAAAAAAATAATAAATAAATCTGTACTGCTTCCTCATCACAAAGTAAAGTGTTGGTGTTAACCCGTAAAGTTGTAGGATGCTAGAAGTCTTACTGAGGGACAGGCAGCCTTGTTATGAACTATCCTGACAATGCATTCTCCAGGAGAGACCTGTTTGAAGATCTATCCCAATTCCTCCATTAGAGGCTCAATTATCAGGCACGAGGGAGAGGGGCATTTCTCCTGCATTGGGTTCAAGTGTTCACCTCTCCTGCTGTCTGGGCATTTACAAAATCAAACACAATTTTCCCCAGGCTTTTAAGCATCCATATTTTTAGCTTGCATTTTACATTTATAAAAGTTTGCACTGCATTAAGTGCTTGTTTGAGCAGGAAGGGCAGAGAATAAATGGAAATAAATAAAAGGCTACATGAGATTTATCCATTGAATGCAGTAATTTAATAAAAAGGGAGCTTGAAGGGATTCCCACAATACTGAAAGGGCTCCAGTGAGCCTGTTTTAACTCACTGCTTTTCTTGCCCTGAATGAAAATTTTAAATCCATCGGACCATTTCAATTAACAGTAGAACAACCTGCTTCCAGAAGCGGTGAATGCTCCAACACTGGAAGTTTTTAAGAAGAGACTGGACAGCCATTTGTCCGAAATGGTGTAGGGTTTCATGTCTGAGCAGGGGGTTGGACTTGATGACTTCCAAGGTCCCTTCCAACTACTACTACTACTACTACTACTACTACTACTTCTTCTTCTTCTTCTTCTTCTTCTTCTTCTTCTTCTTCTTCTTCTTCTTCTTCTTCTTCTTCTTCTTCTTCTTCTTCTTCTTCTTCTTCTTCTTCTTCTTCTTCTTCTTCTTATTCTTCTTCTTCTTCTTCTTCTTCTTCTTATTCTTCTTCTTCTTCTTCTTCTTCTTCTTCTTCTTCTTCTTCTTCTTCTTCTTCTTCTTCTTCTTCTTCTTCTTCTTCTTCTCCTCCTCCTCCTCCTCCTCCTCCTCCTCCTCCTCCTCCTCCTCCTCCTCCTCCTCCTCCTCCTCCTCCTCCTCCTCTCCGGGGCCAAGCCATAAATACAAAATCTATGAAATTCTAAATCCAACTTCTGAGAATAGCAATAATCCAGTCCAATTATAGAATTTTTCTCTGGTGATATATATTGGCATTTGATTCAGTGTTGTTCCTCAACTTCTTTGTTCAAAAAAGCCTCTGTTATTTTGGGTGGGGTTTATTCTGAGATAATGTGATGAGATTACAGCTTCAGATGTACAAGCAAGTCACTTATGAGCAGGTTTTTTGAAATAAGCCTAGCAAAAGTCCCTGTCTTCCAATATAGAGCTATTTTACTCATGTGGCCATATCTTAGGAATCACATTTTCAAAGTTTTAAGAGACTGGTGTTCCCCTTTCTCTTTATCCATCTTATGAGCAAACTATGTCAAAAACCAGCACAATATTAAAATATTACCAAAGCTTTTGTTCTATGTCTTTAAACAAACATCTTGTTTCATTTATGGATTTAGCTATGAATCTTAGCACATGAGAGATTAGTCCAGCTGGATGCAAACATTATTGGAATTTGATACAGACTAAAAAATGCAGTGTTGTTTTTTAGTGAAAGATATGTTGTTTGAATCACTCTGCTACTTAACTACTGATATAATTGAAATAGGCTTAACCCTGGACAGCCACAGGGTGGGGCAAAGTGATAGAAAATGGCAGGACCCTGCATACATGTCACCATTTTGACATAACCTTGGTTCACTGCAGATGCCAATGGTCTTGGCCTTTATAATCTGCTTTAAAAACATTGAACTTCCATAAGCTCTCTTTGGAACAATCTAAGGAATGAATTAATGAGGATAGATGTGGCCAACCAAAGGCAATTCAAGAGTTAGGACTTTGCTTCATTTTCAGTTTACATTGGCATTAAATTGTCCTGGCAACCCTTTACATGATTGCAGCTTTATTTTGCTCTGAGCCAAAAATTTAAGCAGTTTTGTGCCATTTCTTCACATTCTCAATTTAACTAGTTTTTCCTGCTTGAGCTGGCACAGTCTCACTGCAACTACAAGCTGTGCAAAATCCACAAAACACCACTCCTTTCTGGGAAGTGAGATCAGATGACCTGCTCCTGGGAGTTGCCGCAAATGTATCTTCTCCATGTGGGGAAATGTGGTCATGTTCTCTAACCTCTTTGGCTGTCAGACTTCCACAACTCAGAATTTGGCCTGGATCTAATTGGGGATTTGGCTAATACCTTCTTTTTCTAGGGTTCTCCCCATCATTTTAGTATTATTTATTGATCATTTCTACAACTGGCCTTCCAGTAGGTTTGCTCTAAGGTGAATTGCATGGGCAACCTGACAATTAAGTTTATTGCTGTTATTACACAATCATCTGTGATTTGGAACCACATTTATAAACAGCTGGTGCTTTCCAAGCATCTTAGACTGTAACTCCCATCACTTTCCCACCACCAGTGTCTAGGGATAAAGGGACCTAAAGAATGCATTTGAAGGATGTGAAGTTGAGATATCTGAGAGACTTAGAGATAAAAACAGAGCAGCAGAGAAAAAATACCAATGCTTCTCCTGTTCATATGGGAATTGAAGAAGAACTGTAAAACGGCATCAGGATAGATGCAATGTCCTGTCATTTTTTGTTGTAAGATCCTGTCCATGTTTTCATGCCAACAGGTGACTTCATCTCAGGAGAAGAGTAACAGCATGGAGGGAGAGTAATATACTGCTCAAAAAAATAAAGGGAACACAAACATATAGGATCCTATACGTTTGTGTTCCCTTTATTTTTTTGAGCAGTATATATACTAGAAGGATACTGATGAGTTATTCTCCAATGTCAGGCATGAAATATTGTCACATATGTTAATGGGGACAGCATAGTTAGGCACTGAATTGCTACAGGTGTTACAAATATAGAATTAATCCATCTTTGTCAAATTATCAGAGGTGTGTCGTGTACGAGATCTATCATTCACAGTTACCAAAACCAGACTGCTCTGAATATCAGAGAGCCAGCATACCTTACACTTACATAATTGTACATATTGTGCAGTTTAATTTGATAATTAGATACATGCAGTGAGCAGTTTATTAATTCTTCAAAACCAGGCCATGTAAGACTTTCCAATTTGTGTAACAACTATTACTACCTGTCCCTTCTTAATACATTATTTGTAAATCTTCCAGAGTCTTTTAGGTGAAAAGGGCAGTATAGAAATTTGAGAAATACATACATACAAACATATATACATACATACTGTCCAAAGACCACTGCATACAATCACATTTATTCCCTAGCCCATACTTGCATGGTTTCACAAAAATATTAATTACCAAATCAACTATTCGATTCATATCTGATAGAAAACAAAGGTTCTGCTAGGATTTAGATCAGCGGTTCTCAACCTATGGGTCGCGACCCCATTTGGGGTCGATCGACCATTTCTCGGGGGTCGCCAAACAAGGCGATCCGCCATTTCCCCCCTCGGGGGCGGCGCCGCGCATGCGTGCCGCACATGGGGGGCGCCGTGCATGCACGCCGCGCCGTGCCATGCATGGGGGCGCCGCGCATGGGGGGCACCGCGCATGCGCGGCACGTTTGTGTGACGGGGGTCGCCGTCACACAAACGTTGAGAAGCACTGATTTAGATGATTTAGACCAAATGTTTCAGGTTAATGTGGAGTCAATACAAGGTTCAATTTTCAAAGAGGAGACAAGGGAAGTACAATGGATGTCAGCATGCTGGGGGAAAGGAAGAGTCAGCCCTGCTAAGAAGAACAATAGTTGGCAAATATTGAGTTAAATATTTTGTAGAAATCATATGCAAACTGAAATCTTTGTGCTTTTGGAGAGATTGCACATCTGTATGAGAGAAAATCCCACTGCATTAATTGGGACTTCAGAAATAAGAATCATACAATTGGAAGAGATCTTGGGGATCCTGTAGTCAAACTTTTTCCTAGAATTCCCATATCATCTCCCAAAAATGACTATCCAATCTTTTCTTCAAAATAATCCAGTGTTGAAGCACCCAGTTTCAGGAGGCAGGCTGTTCTTTCACTTAATAGTTCTCAGCTAGGAAATTCCCCCCTTGTTTTAGATGGGTCCCTTCCTTCCAATCCTCTCCACCACTTCCTCTAATTATCCCAATACCTACCACCAGTAATATTCTGCTAGATTGCTCTTAACAATGTGATAATCTCCCTGCAAGGTCAGGGTGATTATATGGTTGTTTACCCAAAAGCCATAGACAATATCAAGCACAGTCTCCTCTTTTCCAAAGGCAGGTCTTCCTGGGTTTTGGAAACTCACAAGTAACAACTAATTCTTATAAACTGTTTCCAATGACTGAATTTGTGCCACACAAATCAATCAAAAGTAGAAGGAATTGCTTTCAGTGGGTCTTACTCCATTTGATCAGATCTAAGATTGCAGCCTGGATCAACACCCATTTCATACTGAAATCTGGCTCATAAGAAAAATGTTCAGGAATCAAAGGTAAAAGTCCCTAAAATTGCTTGTAAGGGTCTCTGATTTCAGAAGAAAGTGGTTTTGTTTAGGGAAGGAATTCTGTTTACGCAGAAGCCTTAAATTCTGCCCTGGCATCTTCAAACACCCCTCTGGGGTCTTTCTGCTTCACTTGATCTGCAATGAGAATACTCAACTAGGAGAACATTTAAACTGACTCAGTTTGTCCTTGAGACTGAAGTATTAATGGGTGAAAGAGTTTGTCTTTCAGCCATGCTTATTTGGAATCATGGGTTTTATAGTCAGAATTCCATCTGCAAGACGCTAATTTGGAGAATGTTGCCCTAATCTTCTATTTCTGTTAGAAAGATGAGGAAGCTGTGTCTGTATCTGTCAATGAAGTGTGGTAATAATTCTTAGCATGTGCAGAACTACTTCCAGATCTTTGTATATATAGCTTGCACTTTTTCATTTGGTGGAACTCTTGACTGATATTTGCCATCTATTCTCTTTTTCAAAACCAAACCTGCCCTCTCAGGATTAGTTGTTATCTGCTTCAAACTGGCTAACAGATAAGGCTGCTACCCATTTCTTTCTGGCAGGCTGATATGTATTTTAGCAACTGAGCAGAAGGCGCATGCCCAACAGTCATGGACTTCCTTCCTTCACAGGGCAGGATTATGAAAACAAGAACTTCTATCTTTTAATTTCTTAACCTCATTTTCAAGCATTGGCTTGAAATAGCAGCAATATTAATATAAATTAATATATTAAGTGCCAGGGATAATGGGAGTTGCAATCCAACACATCTGGAGAGCCTCAGTTTGGAAAAGGGATGAGCTAGCAAACTAACAGAACAGGAATAAATGAGTTCTTATTGGACGGCTTTGGGCCAATCATTCTCAGCTGAGAAGAGTTACTCAACTTTGGCAATTTCCAGATGTGAGAACTTCTACTCCCAGAATTCTCAGTAAAAATTGTGCTGGCTGGCTGGGGAATTCTGTGAGTTGGCCTACACATCTGAAAGTTGCAAAGACAGGGAAAATACTAACCTAACACCTTAATTTTGTTAAGCTAAAACCTGATGATGACATTATCTTGAGTTCTTTACAGAGTACGGAATACTTAAAAAAGGATTAGATAAGAAATTCTGCAGGATTCTATCTGTCTTCTTCTAGTTTACACAGACTAAAACTTACTTTGCAAATATGACATCACTCAGTATCCAAAATAAAATTGTCCTTTGGTAGTATTTTTTAATAGTATTTGATAATATTAATAGAGGTGCTATTACTGGTGTTACTTGTTATGCATCTCTTTGTAATTCTGAAACTTCTTATGCTTCTAAGTCAGGGAAAAAGCCCTTTGGGAGAGCTTATTCATGCCATTCCTTGGAAATGAATTGAAGTGTGAGCAGACAGCTGTAAAGAAGACTATGTAAAGGAACATAATTTTCTTGGCCATCTATGAGCATTTTTTAAAAAACATTCTTGTCCTTGGAAAGAATGTCTAAAACTAACTGTCTTTCATCACTGAGGATACAAAGAAATGCAAAGGAGTTTCCCTGCCCAGCATTAAACTTAAGTGGTCTAGTCTGGATGATAATTTTATATAAGAAATGTGGTGCTCATACTTGAAGAGACATCAACATTTCATACACTAATTCCTGTTACCACAATGGCCGTACTGAGCATTTAATAGAACCCATTAAGAATCCTGGATACGTGTTTATTCAGGAATCGGCATCACTGAGATCAGTGGTGTTTTCTGACAACATTTAAAAACATAACTGCATTCTAAACTTCATTTAATTTTTTTCTTGTAATTATATTTTTAATACAGTTTAAATGCAATTATTGATTTCAAATATAATTTAGCCATAATTTCATATTCACACAGTGAAATAGGTATCCATCAGTCTGGACTGATCAATCCCTACTCATTTCAGCATCATGCTATATAATAAGTGCAGTGACTACATTTTGTTGGAAAAACCAGAAAAGGGGACAAGTCTGAAACATAAGGATTAAAGGATTATAAGGATTTAAAAAATAACTTTGCTTTACAAAGACAATTCAAGAGCAAAACCAACAAATAATTGTTCAAACATGCTATTTTAATAAAAAATATATCTAAAATCGAACAGTATATGTAAATTTTTTAAAGGAAATTCAATTTTTGTATTTTTCACATAAATGTAAAATACTGTGCATGAAGTGCTACTATTTATACAGTAAAAGTTAAATGATCAAAATAAAGGGGGAAAGTGATTTTTTTAAAAAATAAATCTGACAGGTCCATCCTTTGTAATAAAGGATGTACGGTCACTGTATATATAAAGAAAGCCAGTATTAAAAAGAACCAGTCCAGGACTGGCACTGAGATCACAATATGAACATTATTTTGAAGTTTGGGCCCAGTTACTTTTCAGGATTCTTCTGAGAATAACATGGTAAAACTATCTTGGAGGAATCACAAAACATCAATCTAAGAATACTACACATCTCAGTGTCTTTATTCCAAGGTACATTTGCAGGGTAACAAGTACAGAGCTGCAATCAAAATGTCTTAGAAAAGAACTGGCAATCTATATCTACCTTTGCCCTACTAAAAAATATGGAACAGGTCCTCAAGTTTCCATGGGGTAATTCCCACTAGAATCCACAGTGGATTACAAAGAAAGACTGCAAAGCTCTTTGCACCAGTTGGAAGTAAGCCCCATGTAATTTGATAAGATACTTACAGGGTCACAAACGCTGCACTGCCATTATGCATGCATAACCTGGGCATTTGTCAACTTGTCTGTTAAACAACCACATGCAAGACATTTTCTAAGACATTTAAAACACCCCATCAACCACTGTCAAGGATTAAAAGGATGACATTGGCATCCAACCATTAGGTATCTCCTTGCCTAATAGACATGACAGATTTAATCACTCCAACAACTTAAAGGTAATACCTTTCCCTTAGCTGGTCTGCCTTGCCTCACTGTTGGTAAAATAGCCCTTTGTTCAGCACGATGCAACAGTCCTCAATGCCACTGAAGCTGCCATTGTCCCCTTTAATTATGTACTGATGGATCAGTAAGGCAGCTAAAAATCTAGTCTGCAAATACTTATAAGCAGAGTCTATTTCTTAATAAAAGACATAGCATCAAGCATGTAAAGCACACACTGTTAGGAGAGGCTTCAAGGCCTATTACAAAGGTGCACATTGTGGAATTCAAAACAAAGCATCAAATTGCAGGGATGGATAAAATCCACAAGCCAAAGAAATGAGCCTCAGAACACTTTTCTATCCTTAAGAGGAGAATTATTATCCCTACCATGTTTTTAAACAAGAAGCACTATTAGGTGACCAACATATTTGTTACTGGCAGTTTGCTTGAATTTGTACATGACATTAAAGTCACAGTTTGCTGATGAAGCCAACGTTGTTTGGGTTCACATTTGCAAAGTCAGAACCAAGCAAAATAAATGACAGATTAGCACAGTGTGTCAAACCAATCTTTCTCTTGCTAGTGTTATCTGAAGATATCTTGGTTCCCATCATAAGCATCTTTTTGATACTTTACTGTCATTTTTCCAAGTCCTCTCATCCAGACCTTTTAGTTTAAATATATATTGACTAGGAATATTACTGGTGACCCTTGCAATCATTAAATGATCAAGACTACTGCAGCTGCATCTCTTGGCTGCAATATTTGTTGGGGACATTACTACCAAAAGACATACAAGTTTTACTAGATCTTCAGGAAAAACCTGGAGAAAGGGAAAAATTCTGTATATTTGCCAACTTATAAAGCTTTGTATTGGTAAGTAGAAAAATAGAGGTAACCTGATTTGCTTTTCATAGCTTGCCTTTTGCATACCGCTGTTTTAAAGCAATTAAAAAATAATTCCAATGTGATTACAGTACCTTCCCGTAAACCACAAATAGGGAATATGATTTTTAAGCAATGAAGTTTCTTTTTAACTCTCCGTTATTTCAATTTATGGAAAGATTTGGGAAAGGGGTGCTTTACATTGGAAACACACTACAATTAACAAATGGATTCATCTCTTAATATCCTATCTGCATGGAAGTTGTACAAATATACAGTAATCCCATTTGAACAGCAAGCGTAAACAGGTTGAAAGTCTCCAACATTCTAGCTGGCTTGTATGCAAAAGCAGTAATGTCAAATAAACTTAACTTTTAGAGCCAAATGAGTGCAGCATCAATGTATTTTGTGTTTTGCACAAAAAAAGGCACCAGTTATTAGATATAAACCCCTCTATTTGGAAACCTGTGGGTTGCTTGCTACTATATTCTAGGACAGGGGTAGGCAACCTTGACTCTTTTATGACTCGTGGACTTCAACTCCCAGAATTCCTGAGCTGGGAGTTGAAGTCCACCGAGTCATAAAAGAACCAAGGTTGCCTACCCGTTCTAGGAAATCCCATGGATTTTGATAGGCTCCCTGGGAGCTCTGCTGGAGAAGAGCCCTCAATTTCTTGAGACCCTTCCTTGTCCCCTCTTTCACAAGGGGACCAGAAAAGGTCCACCACACCTGGACGAAGCTTCCTTCCCCTCCCTCCCCTAGGCCGTTTATGTTCTCCTTTAAGAGGTGAAACTGACTGCAATTATGCCTTTTTATCTTGCAGACGATCTTTCGCCCACCGCTTTAAGGAGGCAAAAATATTTGTTTGATGTATCGACTCTCTCAGACAAAGAGGAGCTGGTGGGGGCCGAGCTCCGTCTCTTTCGCAAAGCCCTCGGCGATCCCTTCTCCAAAGCTCAGACAGGCTTGGCCCGTCTGCAGGTCTCGCCCTGCCTTTCGGGCCGCCGTTTGGACTCCAGGACTCTGGACTTGCAGGAGGCGGCGCCTGCCCGGCCCGGTGGCGACTGGGAGGTATTTGATGTGGGGCAAGCTTTACAGCCTCTTCGCGGGGCCTGGAAGAAGCGACAGCAACTTTGCCTGGAGCTGCGGGCCGTCGGGGGGATTCGAGCTCACCCCCCTCCGCAGCTGCTGGACCTGCGTCCCCTAGGTCTGGGGCGAGGCGCCCGGGCGCAGCAGGAGAAGGCGCTGCTGGTGGTCTTCAGCAAGTCCAGGCGGAAGAACCTCTTTGCGGAGTTGCGTCAGGAGCTGGGAGTCCGGCCACTGCCGCAAAACGCTCCCGCGCTACCCTGGGAAGCAGCGGGCCCAGTCCAACTGCGCTTTCAGGCCCGCCGGATGAAGCGCTCCGCGTATAACAACCGGCACGGCAAGCGGCACGGCAAGAAGGCGCGGCTCCGGTGCACCAAGAAGGCGTTGCACGTGAACTTCAAGGATCTGGGCTGGGACGACTGGATCATCGCCCCGCTCGAGTACGAGGCTTACCACTGCGAGGGCGTGTGCGACTTCCCGCTGCGCTCGCACCTGGAGCCCACGAACCACGCCATCATCCAGACCCTCATGAACTCCATGGACCCGGGCGCCACGCCGCCCAGCTGCTGCGTGCCGGCCAAGCTGACGCCCATCAGCATCCTCTACACGGACGCGGGAAACAACGTCGTATATAAACAGTACGAGGACATGGTTGTCGAGTCCTGCGGATGCAGGTAGCGGCGCGCCTCCGTCCCCGGCTGCCCCTGGAGCGGAAGGGCGGACGAGAGAAGCATCGGGCACTTTCTCCGGTGGAGAGCGAAAGCGCGCGAGAGACACGCGAGGGAAAGCAGAAGGAAGCGCGCCACGTGCGAGCCCTCGCTCTGCGCTAGGGAGGGAAAAATGGGCTGCCCGGACTGCGCCTGCGCAATGTCTGCTTAAGGGGTTCAAATTCCTGCTCCTAAAGAGCCGGGAGAGAGAAAGTATCTGACGCCGTTTTGGGAACAGCCTCAATATTTCCGCGTCCAGGCAAAGCCGTAGGTAGAATGGGAGATTTTGCTCAGAAAACACGTGGAAAAAGTTGCTGTGGGGAGAATGAAGGCTGAATGATTGACGTCACTCCTCGACTGGAAGCTGGAACTACCCAAACAAGTAGTGACCCATTTTGCGGAAATTAAGCCTTGTTTTTGAATCCGGAAACACAAGGTTTTCTGGGAGAATTCACTGCCCCTTTCCTTGTAGTATATGTCCTTGTACTTCCTGGAAGAAAATAAAAAAGAAGAATCAGGGAGGTTACCCAAGTCTCTTAAGAGAGGCAACGTGAGGGATGTGTGGGTCAGAAACTGAATTGTGGGAGGCAGGCAGAGACACGCGTCGTCGGTTACTTTCGTAACGGGCGCTAGCCTATTGCACTCCTCTCGTTGGCAGAACTTGGGCTTTACATTCAGGTTTTAAAACGGACTTTTATTTTTTCTCCCTGCTCCCGTGTCGTTCACATGTGCGGACAAGCTGTGTTGAAACGGCAATCGATGGCTTCTAATTTCCGACTTGAAGGCAACGAAGTCAAACTACACCACTTCCAAAGCAGGATTCTGTTCCAAGAATGTAGTCCTGGCATTCTCTTCTAGGCTCTCTTTTAAGAGAAGGTATTAGGGAAAGCAAGTATAGAAAACGTTTAGTTTGACAGTCTTTGAATCCAGAATTACCTTTGTGTTTCCCTTACAAATATTTCCATCCTAAAATAGATTAAGTAATTCCTTCTTCCTCTAAAAATATACATAAATAAAAATCAGTCCTACTCTATAATTATTAGTTCGGTGGCTGATCTTTTAAATCTATTAATTAGAAGCTATGAGAAGAGCCAGGGGGAGGGGGACACACTAGGAAGGTTTAGAGAGGGTGAAAGAGCTCCTTAATTTCAAAATATTAAAAATTCAAAAGTTCCAGGAAGGGCAGGTAGGCGGGCTGGCCAGCTGCAGTGGTGTTTTATAGTCCATGCAGATGTGATGCTGAGGAAGACAATAGTTAAACACTGCTCCACAAATAAGGCTCTTCACTGAAGACTTAGAAATATTCCTGAGATTCCTTAGGCATTTCCTTCCCTTGTGGACTCAGGATTTCATAGAACTTCAGAAGGGTGGGGAGAGTGGAGGAAAGAAGTATTAGTGTATAAATTAATAGATAAATAATATAAAGTGCTAATAAAGGAGAGCCTTGATCAGGAGCGATAATTTAAAAGAAAGTGCACACTTTGGTTTGGATACAGTGTTGTTCATATTGAAGCTGTAAATATTTATTTAAAACAGACTGCAAAGTACAAAAATGGAGGTGAGCAATGTACATTTCCCCTTTTCCCTTAATGCCCAGAGCATTATATGCACTCAAGCGTCTAATATTTTTAAAATATATTTGAGCTGTACAGATTTAAGCATTAATCAAATGTTTCATTTGTATGTCTGTAATGATACCATTTTGTCCACTCAAAAATGTTCCTGCAAGATTTAAAATTATGTGCTAATGAAGAATTCTTTGTTTCTACTGTCTACCTCACTAAGTTGCGAGGGCTTGATCTTCTGGAAAGACTCAACAATCAGGCCTGGTTCCCATTCATTTCAGTGATGCTCTGAGCAGGACATCCTGCTGGGTTGTATTTCAAATATTTACAGCACAGCAATCCTCTGCACACTTACCCAGGAATAAATGCCATTAAATAGTTAGAGCTTATTTCTGAGTTAGAATGGATGGGATTGTTGTCTAATGTCCTCCAAGATCAGTTTATACCTAGAACATTTTTACAGTATACTTTTGCTGGATGGTATTAAAACTATGACTGTATTATTAAACTTTTTGCATAAAAATGTTGTTTTTCCCGTTATAGTTAATATAACAGAATAAATATATGTTAATATAACATATATTTATTTTACCAGAATGTTGGCTATAATTTCTAAAAATGCTCTCAGCAAGTTTGAAACAACCAACTCCTCAAAACCCATCTGTCTGCATTTTATAAAACTTTTGAAATACTTATGGTTTGCCTTTTATTAAGAGTAGTGTTAACATTTATAAGTTTAGACTGCTTTGATCTGTTTAAGAGATGCTACTATTCAGAGAAACATAAAGATGTGTTAGACCTATATTTGTAACAAAAAAAATATTTTATGGGAAAGAAAAGTTGTAAACAGTATTGGTACCCAATACTGTTTCAAGGTTGGTTTCCTATGGCAGTGATATTTTGTGAAAATGAACAAGTGCTCATTTTTGAAACACAGGTGCCTGGATTGTATAGTCCTGTACTGGAACATGGAACTCTTATACATAAAGGTTGTGCCAAAATAAAGTGGGCATCTTTGAAATGAGGCAGTATCCCACAATGCCCTTTTCCCATGTTTTCAATGTCTTGATAATGGAAAGGGGAGTTTGAATCAACTATTAAAGTAGGCCAAACTAGAAAACTAATGGCATGTAGAGCAGTGCTACTTTTATTACAAAGCTATAAAAACAGAAACTTTCAGAAACTTTTGAGCATGCTCTTCCTATCTCCTTTTATCCTCCCTTACTGTATACGAGGTAAGAGCTTGTCTGAAATATTTACATTCTTGGTCATGGCTCAGGCTTCTTTTGCCTGATTATTGCCTTGTTAGAGAATCTTCCTCCCGTTCCTCAAGGCCATTCCCTCATCATACTACAGCTTGTGACATCCTTGGCAAGAGGAGACAGAAATGTTGGCCTTTTTTATAATTTGTGGAGGAACCTTCTGTAATAGAGCTATGTTGATTTGGCAACAAGCAAATTTAAGTGCCACAGTCTTAGAGACTTTGTACAGTTGAGGAATTGTACAAAGGGGGAAGTTTATAAGCCATAGAATACTTCTCTTTGGAGTAGCCATTTGAAGAAATGTGTTTATTGAACCAAGTGGAGAATCCCCGGGGTTGGGTTAGCACTGACTCACAGCAAAGCTTGCATATGTGTTGATGGGGGTACAATGTGAGAATGGCTAAAATTGTCTATCTCCTGTGAATTTAGAACAGGTTAAGGCTACAAAGCAGGAGACCATGAATTCAAGTCCCACCTTCGCCTTGAAATCCAGTTGGGTGATTTTTGCCCAGTCTTTCTCTCTCAGCCCAGCCCTTCTCACAGGTTTGTTGCTGTTGTAGGGAAAAAAGGAGGAGGAAGATCTGTTGGAGATGTTTCCCACTTGAGTTGTTTGTAAAAATAATAAAGGTGGGATACAAGTAAGTAAGTGAATCTTATTTGCACCAGTGGCATCTAGGCATCTTTAATATATCCAGTAGATAGAAGAAATTAAAAGTGGTAAGATGTAGTTCATAGAACTATAAGAATTAGAACATCATTCTTTTCTTGCAACAATAATAGATGCTTGGCAATGCACCTCTTGGAAAAGAATAGTAGTGAGCAATGTGTACTCATATGTTTGGATCAGAGAACAATAAATGTATTCCATTTATTCCCAGGAAATTCTTGCCATTATTCTCTACTGATGCATTCTGTGTCCTCACTTCCTCTGAAGACATTTTAATGCCTTCGCAAAATATATTCCCCTCTATTAGCTGTTTAGGACATTGGTCTGATTTTCGTAATAGCTGTATGGTGCAAATGTGGAAATCCAGGACAAAAAAATACCTTGGAGCTGATTGCAACAAGAACTTCTATGTTGACTTTCTTGGCAGTTTAAAAATGTGCTTGAAACTTAAGTTCTGATAAATTAATAGCAAATTTCACCAGGTTCTTTTTGTATCTATGCAGAACTAGGTCATAGGATTAACCTGTTCTTTTACATTATTTCTGTAATAAATGATTCTTGAGGACAAAGTTTCTAGTATAAGAATGCATTAAATATTCTGTATGTTGCATAGGTAAAAGACCATTCCACAAAGACATAGCATTGTATAATGGTCCAATATCAATTCCAGGCTTTTTTTCATATTGTCTTCAGCAGCACTTGCTAAAATTGTGTGGAAGATCTTTTTCCAATTATAGCAAGCAGTGATAGGCTAGATCAGGGGTAGGCAACCTTGGCTCTTTTATGACTCGTGGACTTCAACTCCCAGAATTCCTGAGCCAGCAAGGCTCAGCTTGGAAACTTTTCCCTTTCCCCTCAGCATGGCTGGCTCAGGAATTCTGGGAGTTGAAGTCCACAAGTCATAAAAGAGCCAAGGTTGCCTACCCCCGGGCTAGATGAATCAACCTCCCGATACGACAATATAAAGCAGCTTATGTAGCACAGCATGAATCAACCCAAGTCAACAATGGTAGCTAGAACAAACTATCCATGCCCAGAGCTAATACTGATCCCATATATCAGAACACTTTCCAGATGAGAGAGGCTCCTGTCAGCAGTATATTGTGGAACCTGAAATCCACTTCACTACAGTGCACCCAGGCTGGGGATAGTTGCCATATGCTAACAAGAAACAGTCATAGGCTTAGGTGCTGGGTCTTAATGCAAAGATGTGTTACTATCCAGCCAAAATTAAATATTTTTAAGGCCAACTGATTCCTATGATAAAAATAAATATTTTAATCAAGAAAGTAAACTTGCCTATAAGGCTTTACATTTGTTGGATTGTGTCCTTTTTTTTCTTTTAAAGAAAAGAAGCATATCAATTTACCAAGCTGGATGAAAAAGAGATGCCAAGGTAAACATTAATTCTTCTAGGATCTTATGTTAAGGCTAAATGAAAAATCTAGAAATGGCTTCCAGGTTTTGTACTAAGGAAACCAAGTAATGTCTCTATGTGTATATAGAACATTTTGTAAAAAAAAATATTAAGTTTATACTGAATGTAAGAATTCTGAAATGAGATTGTCACCTCTGACGTTCTGATCAGTACACTTTCTCTTAGATTTTCCATGCAACTTCTGGAATATACTCAAACTGAAAAATGAAAGCTCTCTAGAGTATTCATTCGTATTTCCTCATTACCAGAAGAGGGAGCAAGACTTGAGCATTGAAAACCAGTTTTAGGATGTTCGGAGGGCTGTGGGAAGGACTTGAAAGCTACAGATTGCTTACCAATGTTCTATAGGAAATGTATTGCTAATCATAATACAAATGTTTGGATATTCTTGAGAGAATTGCTGTAAAATATTTCATTTTGAAGGAAACATTGCTATTGTCCTTAATTTACTGATCCTAAGGAATCCTGATAATCTCTTTTGATCAATAATTTTCAATCTAGATTTTCCAGGAGCCAAAGTCATTTATTTTCTTCCTTTTATATATGGCCAATTTCTAATACCAACTCATCTTTGTCTACACTTCTGCTAGATTTGCTACTTAAACCCTGAGTATTTATGAAGGTATATCAAGATAGGATGTGTGGCTTCAAGTATCCATTCAATAAATTAAGTTTTGTGCTAAATTAACCATGTTTCGTAGGAAGAAAGGCAATGTTTTATGATATATATCATGCATGTGCAATTTTGAAATGAGTTTTACTTTGCTTATTTTTCCCTGGATATAGGTTTTTTTTCCCCTTAAAAAAGTAACAAAAACAAGGGAAGAAACCTCATCCCATGATTGTTTAGAAGTTTGTTTTGTTTTTTAGATTCAATGTATGCAAACTACCCTCATTTCAATGTATTGGCACAGTGAAAAGAGTTACAATGGCAACTGCCTTAAAGGACACAGAAACAAAGGTCTTATTCTGTATTTGATCTAATTTTTCGCAATTCATCTGGAGTACACATGCACACACTCGATTACATCTTGTACAATTAGATAAAGAAGCAAAAGTTGCCAAGCTCTAAACTTCTAAAAGACACATAAGGGAGAGAAGAGATGGTGCTGCTTAATTATCTCACTCAAGATAAGATTGACCTTTGTTTAGGCAGTGACACACTCCTTGCAGTTAGATTTTTGTATGATAAACAGGCTAGGATTATAGAATGATTCAAAAGCAATTTTATTTTTCTGCATATTTCTAAGTTGGACGTCTGCTTTTGATTTGAAAAGCAGTTCCCTCTGTTAATATTCTGATAAAGTAATAAGATGGTGTGAGGTTCGAATTATTTCTAAAATTTAAGGATCATGTTCCATTGAAACCAAATGTAATGTTGGAGGCACACCTAGAAAACATTCAGCTGTTGATTCTGGACGCTCAGATATGAGCCTATGAGTCAGTATGCACTGACATGCATAAGATATAACAAATGCATGTGGTATTCATAATGTTCTACTTGGCACCTTGGAGGCTGAAACCAAATAATTTGGTTTTACAATAGAGGTAGATGAGAAGTTAGTATAGGTTTTTTTAAAGGGATTTAAAATGCCTTCCAAGATTAATTGAAATGGAATATACTGTATAGTATAACCAGAAATTATCTTATCTAAATTCTCCATTTGGGTAGATAATTTGGATTTAAGTCACCAGCTGGAAAAAGGATTTAACTTCACATTTCTGTAATCTCAATCTAGAATAGACTATTCAAAGCTCAGCAGGGCTACTCTTTGCCTCTTGCACAGATTTCTAATGAGATGGAGATTATAGATTCTTAGCTATCTTCTGATCCTATAGATGGGCTTCTCTAAGATGACAGCATAATTCTTGTACTGAATCTAAGGACTTTTCCTTTCTTATGTATTATGCCTGAGCTCTATTGGGGAGCTTGTGGCACATTCAGTAGTGCTTCAGATAGAAAGAGCATAGATGAAATCTTCCTGTGCATTTTATTAAAATAAAACTCACTAAAGAGCACAGCTTTCAGTATGCATAAAGCATATCTGTCATGGCTGCTGTTCTGCTAAGCTACACATCACAAGCTGACAGCCTGACATTAGTAATGGGGGGAGGCAGCAGTGGGGGGGAGGGATCAGGGAGGGAATGCAGAGGAATCAAAAGTACCATCCTATGAGAAACACCAGCTGTCTCAAGGTCACACCAAAAAAATGCAAGCACATGAAGACAGGGATTGCTTCTTAAACAATTTATTGACACCTGATTGGATGTTGACTGATAATCAGGAGGTTGGCCGGAAACAAGGGAAAGTTAATTTAATCTTTTGTGCGTGAAAATCTCAGATCCAGCTTTGCTTTGTCTGTACCCACTTTGGCTTTAGTAAAGTATACTTTTGGCTAATCGTGAGCCAGGAGTCTTTCTTTCCTTACTGACCAAGATGGGATGGTTGGCAATACCTATGAGGCTGGCCCTAAAATTAGGTAAGAGTAGTGTCATGCTTTACTTACTTAATTTATTGTTATTACAATTACTGCTGACATATGTTTACTTTCAGGGAGAAAAAAAATTGGAATCTTCTGTCTCATCATGCCAGAATTATTTGCTCAGCTTTGAACATTATGTATGTTCTTCAGGGTGGGAGGAAGGTGTTGGATGGACTGGAGGGAGCTAGACTGCTATGGTTGTTCCTTCTCAGGCAGCCAAATCGTTTGGCCAGGCTCTGCGAGGAAATGATGTAGACAAACCACTTTACTTGCCAATCATATTAATGCATTCATTCCGAGTGCCAAGATTCCAAGAAAGAGAAGGTTTAATTTACCCTAGAATTATTATGCATTGCAATGTTTCAGTAATATATGCTGTTGAATTATTTTCAGAAATGAAAAATATTCCTATCTGCATAAGGATGAAAATCATATCTTCCTTGATGAAAATTTGCAGAAAAATCCTCAACTATTCCAGGAAAGCAACTCTACTATCTTACTATACTTGCGCCTGCAGATTGAATATTTCTGGAATTACTGAGCTATATTCAGAAATGAAATACTATCCAAAATTCTTGAAAACTGAGATGGTTTCATTTGAGGTTTTAAAGAAGTGGATAACAGAGTATTATTTCCTGAGGTTGGCTGAAGAGATGGAGCAGTGTATTGAACTAGGAGGTTTTCAAACATACCAGAAGGGCTATTATCTGACCTAGCTTGACACAGCATGCAGAACATAATTGTCCACCCGTTCTCTTTTCTCCAAATCAAAGAGATTCTCTCTTTTAGGGCAGTCAAAAGCAATGGTTTCAGAAATATGTGTGTAACCTGAGGGAAGAGACAGGTGGCTCCACACTGTATGATCTTTGACATGTCTCTATGGGTGTGACAGAATGCCACGTAGTGCAGTGAAAGCAAGGCAACAGAATGAATTTTTGAGAAGCTTTCATCCTCACATAAACATTATCCATATTAATTGCATAACAGGAAACCCCTTTGATGCAAGGTTTATTGGAAATAACGTTTTAAATGGCTGTGTTGAGTTTTTGATTTGATTTTTTAAAAGCAAGCTTCTAGTCCTTACTTTGGCAAATATAGGCTGAGTGAGCTATGCTTCCTGAATGTAAGAAACTGAAAAGATTCCAGTATGCTTTACAGAAACCCTTTTTCCATTCCTTTCTTTTCACTCTCACATAAAGACAGATGACTTGGAAACGTTGCTCCCAGTTAGGGTGCCATTAAATGGGAAATTGATTTTTAATCCTGTGTCCAGTGATAAAAGAAAAGTCACTGCCATTTTAGCTGTGTGAAATTTTAAAACAGTACAGGTCAGTCTGGGAAAAACAAAACACTCTCTCTGGTCTTGGTGATTGATCATTCAATGTATTTTCAGAAAATTATTTCTATCTTTTTCAATATGCTCCCCAAATTTGAAAAATGAGGTACAATATCAGAACAGATTTTTTAAAAAACATACTTAAAAGTCCACCCACTGCTTTAGAATTGCTGAACTCTAAAGAAATTAAAAGAGAATTAAGCTGTAAAAATGCAAGCATGAATTCTGCATGAAAGATACTTTAGTTGATTTCTGCTGAACTCAGTATTTGAATGTGCGATAAAAATGTTTCTTTTTTTTTCTTTTTCTAAGTAAAATTCTCTTAGATCTGAGTGATCTATCAGTACCCTTATTACACAGGATTCTGTCTCTAACCTTTAAAATCTATGATTTAGCTCATTATTACAGATGCTGACAAGTTAACTGAAAGTAGATACTCCAAATGACTGTATTTTAATTTCTTTTTAACTGATAACAACTTGGTTTTTGTTGACAGATTGTATTAAGTCACAGTTGAGATTTTATTTGTATTTGGATTAATGTGTTGTCTCAATCCATCTATTATACTGTAATTTATGACGTTTACCTTAAGATAGTGACCCATCCGTTGTAACTTGTTCAACTAATAGTAGTTTAATATAAGTTGTGAATTTAGTTAGTGGCCTCTAGTAGCTTGTACAACTCAAATAACTTATTTTTGGGATGGCAATATTTGATAATAAAGTTTAGGATAAATTCTTTGCACATCTTTACTGTGATAATATTTTCCTATTAAATTTTCAAGTTTAATTCTACTTGGATATAATATATAAGAAGGGCAAAATTTGAGCAAAACTTATGGAATAATTTCTTCCAAAGAAACATTATAGCTTTAGCCTTTAATTGGTCTTTAATCAATTAATTCACATGTCCATTGATCAATAGATAAGTTCTAAATTTAGTATTTATTTTATTTATTACAGGTAAATGTATGCAACCTCGAGTGACCCTCAGTGTCAAAAGAGTGGAATATGTAATGTAATAGATAACATGATATGCTACAGTAATAAATGCCATTTTAATTTCCATAACATCATAATATATAATAGTGTCATCTATAGTAAATATCCTAAATATCTAATTATCACTTTCTTAATCCCCAAATACCTGCTTAAAAACATTTTTACCAACGTTTTCAATATGTGAGGATGTACTTCTGTGTAAGTTTGCCTGGACAGAAAATGCTCCGTACAATTAGTGGTACATTTTAATTGAACGATTTAAATCACTCTTTATGATTTCAGAAACATTTAGATATAATCATTTGGTTAAGTGATTATAATTAAAAGATCATGTAATGCAGTCAACCAAAAAATTCTTGACACAGCTCTGAGTGCAGTCTTTTTGTATTGTTTTTGATACAGAAGGAATAGTTTTGTGTAGGTTTTTTTTTTTTTTTGCTTCCTCCCTGTGTTCCTCACAGTGTTTCTCAACCTTGACAATTTTAAGGCATGTGGACTTCAACTCCCAGAATTCCACAGCCACTGGCTGTGGAATTCTGGGAGTTGAAGTCCACATGCCTTAAAATTGTCAAGGTTGAGAAACACTGCGAAGGTACACAGGAATTTTGTGTTTAATTTTGAAATATTATCTCTAGTGAATTCTCTGCCATTATCCCTCTTTCTGCTCCCTTTTAGGTATCACCACTGACTTGATCCAATAAAAGTATCGTACCTCATACATCACGCTCTGTAAGACAGAGCGAGGACATCTCACCAGCTTCTCCTGGTACCAAATAGCTCTTTTATCAGCTTCACAAAAATTGCAGTGCCCACTTCAGAGCTCTTTCCGAGGCAGGATCACACTGACGTTTCTGCCTGGTGACAGAAGTCAAATGCTTCCTGCTTTAATGTTTATTCAGTTAAACATTTTGCATTCCTGAAGAGATACCAGGCTGTCATTAATGGATTGCTGGCTTTCTGCCAGCAGCTAATAGTTTTTTGGGGGTTGGATTGATGGTGTGTGGTGAATTTTTTTTTTTTTTTTTTGGTAGGGGGGGGGGAGTTCCTTGCAACACAGCTGCTGCATTTGTATAGCCAGTTGGAAGTTTCTTCCCTGATTATTTGTCAGAAAAGTTGAGATACACTGGGACATAACCCCAATGTTTAAAGCAAGCCTCTGCAACTTGAAGTTGTCTTGCTCTACTGAACTATAATTCCTAAAATTTGCACCCAGCGGCCTGGGAGATAAAATCATTTTTTGGGGGGGAAGCTGCTTTAGAATGACCTCCATTGTTTCCCCTGAAAATTAGAGTTGGGATAAGTAGTCTTTATTGACTAAGTCCTGCATTTAATACATGGAGTCCTCAACTTACAATAGTTGGTTTAGTGACCGTTCAAAGTTACAACAGCACTGAAAAAAGTAACTTACAACCGTTTTTCACGCTTACAAACATTGCAACATCTCTATCATCATGTGATCAAAATTAAAATGCTTGGCAACTGACTTGTATTTATGACAGTGGCATAAATATCAAGCAAAGTCAGTGGGGAAACCAGATTCACTTAACAACTGTGTTAGTAACTTAACAACTGCAGGGATTCACTTAACAACTGCGGCAAGAAAGAGTGTAAAATGGGGCAAAATTCACTTAAATGTCTCACTTAGCAACACAAACTTTGGGCTCAATTATGGTCATAAGTCGAAGACTACCTGTATTGTTTGTATGTACTTGAGGGCTGTATTGAGCGAAAAGATGATGCAAAGTAAGCTAAAATGCAGACAGGTTTCAGTTTTCTATTTTTTTTACTTCTGGGGGTGGGGGGGAGAGAGTTGTGGATTGTGTGTTGTTTTATTGTTTTACCTATTCTAGCAAATCTTCTCCCACTTGGTTCCCGGCAGATATATGGATGTCAGCTGCCAGAATTCCCCAGCCAGCATGGCCATTACTCAGAATTCTGGGATTTGAAATCTCAGGATTTGTATCTTAAAATATGGGGAAATTATGTTTTCAGCAATCAGTCAGAGACGACTCTGTGGGCTAAAAAGTTGCCTATATTTAACAAGCAAATGCAGCCTTAGTTTGGTTTTCGTGTGAAGCTGCATGCACATGTATCAATTTTAGATCAGCTAGAAATTTTGCTTTTGCTCTTCTCTGTGGGCATAAATTTCAACACTTTTAAGCATTAATCCTGCAGTCATGAATTCACATGACAATTTAAGGCAGTTCTATGAAGTCAAACACACAATGTATTATTTCCTTACTAATAAGGGGTTAACAAATACTTTAAAATGACAAAAGCAAAGTAAAAGAGTGAAAACAGTGATTTCTCAGGGCTATAGGCCAGAAAATAGGAGCTGGTCACAGATAATTGGAGTACATGTACTTCTGGAGCTGAAATTTAGATTCTTCGATACAGTGGTTTCAAACTTGCATCTAGTTCAAAGCAATTACAATGGTTCTTCTTGCTTTCAGTCTCGGCTGTGAGAGGCGAGAGGCAAGGGCAAATGGCCTAATTATTTTAAAGATCCTTTGCGTATTTTTTTTTTTTAGTGAGGAACGGATATACATCTTTGAACACATACTGTACACACCTATGCATTTGTTGAGATACGACTGAACAAAAAGGGAATAAAAATGAATGCTTTCATGCCTTGGGTCAAGTTTATTTAACTCTGCAGCATTTTAAAAACAGGATGAAACCATTTTAGTGAAATGTTCCACAATAATGCTTTGTGGGTTTTTTTTTTTTAAAGTATGCAGAGCAACTGCTACAAATCAAAATGAACAAGTGCTGGGAAAAAATGTGTTAGAAAAACGAAGGCAAGGGATATGATTAGAAAGGAAGCAGCAATATCCTTTTCTTTTTGGCCAAAGTTTCAAATGTGTGACAACATACTTTTAAAAGAAATCTGCAGTTACAGCCCAATCCATTTTCCTTTTGAAATACTAGTTCTTGTATGTCTTGGAGCGAGCTCCAGATATCCAAGCAATGAAAGAAAAGAAAAAGACCAAGAACGACTAAAGTGTTTGCACTGAGAGAGAGAGAGGGAGGGAAGGAGGGAGGGAGGGAGCAAGAGAGAGACTGCACACTTGAAATTTCCTCCCTTTCAGTTCTGATCATTCTTCCTATGTTTGTTTTTTCACCATCCCTTTTGGGACTGGGTTGATGCCATTCTTGGGACATTAGACAGCACCTCTGAATGGATCATCCTTCAAAACAATTGAAAAACCGGAAGATTCTGCTGTGTGAATCTCTCTTAAAAAAAAACCCAGGAGAACATTCAGGTCATCCTTATTTAAAACTGTTTCGTACAACAATCATTCACACTAACGACAGTGATAAAACAGCAGCCATGCAGCCAATGCTTGCATTTATGACCTTTGGAGGTTGGAAAGCAAAGGAAAGCTGAAGGAAGAACATAAGCACAGTAGCAGTTTCGGTTAGCAACTATTTCGCTTAATAACCAAGTTGCTGGTCCCAACTGTGGTAGTTAAATGAAGACTACCTATATACTCTCTTCCCTGCATTCTATTGAGAAGAACTGAAATGCCCTACACCTGAATGCTGTCTTCACATGGTGTCCACAAAGACCTTTAATCCAAAATAAATAAATAAATAAATAAATAAATAAGTCTCCCTCAAATCCTGATCACACGAACATGTCCATGTTTCCCCCTCTTAGCAATAGTACTGAAGTAGTTTATCATGTAATGTATCATGTATAAAGAAGGCACCAATTTGCATCAAAATCTGCAAACTAATAAGGCCATAAGAGACCTTTCAATGGGACCAAAAAGCTGTCTAGTTCAGCTGACTCAGGAATTCTGGGAATTGAAGTCCACGAGTCATAAAAGAGCCAAGGTTGCCTACCCCTGGTCTAGTCTAACAGTCTTTGAACAATTGGGTATATTTGGAAAGCTAAAAAGCATGAATAGGAGAATGGTAGCTCTTTTCCACTGTTATTCTGTACAATTGGTAGTCTTTATTTAGTGACCACAATTTGGATCGCAACATGGTCTCCAAGTGAAACCGTGATCATACTTATGGGTTTACTTCAGCTTTTTTTTTTTTTTTGCTTTGCAGACCTGCAAAGGTCCTAAATGCAAGGATTAGTCATAAAGTTACTTTTTCATGACTATTGTAACTGTGAATGATCGCTATATGAAGTAATTGCTAAGCAAGGAATTCCTATAGGCTGTCTGGTATTATTTTAGAAGTAATAAATGCCTCATCAAGACAAATAACTATTGATAACCCAATTATCCACAAATCATTTTACCTTTTTAAAACCATCCAAAATTATGGAATTATTTTTACTGATTGCAATGAATTCCATACTTTGTGTGTAAAAATGTATATGTACTTCATATGTAAAAATATATATTTTCTTTTATTGATTCTGAATATTACTCGTTTAATGTCGGGGTGACCAAATTTTGATGTGGTGAGAAAGGAACAAAAACTGATCTCCATCTTTATTTCTTACACTACACTTGATTTCTATAATGTTCAATAAAGATGTGCAACATCTATGATTTTGTATCTAAAACATTATGAACTACTTCCTCTGCTGGAAAATTTACTTCCAGAAAATTACTGGATCACATTTGGAATGGCCACTATGTTTTGGTCCAGAAGCAAATTAGAAACCTTCGGATTTTTTTTTGGAACATTCTATTTCTGGAATGACAGATTTCATACACCTCCATGTATATAGGTAGATTTTTTTTAGAAGTAATTATTCTGAAAAACAAATATACTACAGCATACCTCACCATAGTAGAAAAAGCTGTGGCAAAAAGGACATGTGTGCCTGCCAAGCTCTTTTATAGATGTTAGTCCCTGATGGCCCTTTCATGATTTTCTGTTTTTAAAAAAGATTTATCCTAAACAGCCCTTTAATAATAGGGGTATTGAACAATTATTGACCAGCCTCTGAGGGTGCTGGAACCCAACAATCCAGTAGGGCACACCAGTGCTGAATGGCCATTAAAATTTCCCATCATGCCCCTCTCATGTATTGTGGAATATCGAAGTGGGTACTTACTCTTCGATGAATTAGGAGGTCCCTTAAATCAGAAATCAGGACTGGGGATTGCTGGACGTTGAAGTTCCCGCATCTTAAATTGCCAAGATTAAGAAACACCACTATGCAGGAATGCCTTTAAACTTCAACATCATTGGAAAATGAAATGAGGGGTAACTACAGCCCAGAATTATGCTTGGAAGAGTGAATGTCTGCCCTTCTGTTTGGAAGATCATGTGAAGTCATGAAGACAGTATACCACAGATACTTAGATTTAACTGATATATGTAATAATCTTTCCCCCCCTCTCCTAATAAATATCACTGTTTGTAAGGGCACCTACAGAAAAACAATCAAATGTAGTGTAATCTTGTGCAAAATATGGATGAATAGAAACACTTTCCCTGCAGAGTTTCAACCCACTGCAGACTGAGTGTGCTCAGTTAGTCACTAGAAACTAAGGAATGTTGAGTATTGAAAAATAATCTCCCAAACCCACCCCAAAGGGTGTAGAAAAGCACTGGCTCTCCTTCCTTGCCCTTCCCTTCTTCCTTTCCCAGCTAATCTAATAGAAAAGGGACAGTCAGTCTTGTACTTTTAAAGAGTGCTTTATTATAAACATTTATTATGGATTCCACTTTCGTGTGCTAAATCAATCATATCCAATGAGGTTTTGCATGAAAAAGACTTTGAGATCGATTTCAACTTACGAAAAAAAGAGCCACAAACATGCAAAGAACGCTATCACAGTTTCACTGTAATACTTGCATGGTTTTAGTGACTGATTTTTTTCTGATATACTTATGCTTTTTAAAATGCACTTTTATTAGACAAGCCTTACACAAACAAAGTTTTTGAAGGACAAACAGATTGCATTGCTTCATTTAGAGTAGGTGGGATTGGTTGGTGATCTTCATAAATTCTGCATTTTCCATTTGCTTATTTTAACCCCTGGCATCTGTTATGCTCTTCTACATGACTTCTGAACTACTCTGTCACTCTTGTAGCTTCTGTCAAAGACAAACCAGTTTGGGACTTCATTAAATGAGCAAATGTGTTTCCCGTTAGGGCAGGATGCAAATAAAACCAGGATCTTGCTGATCACTGTGCATATTTCCCTAAGGCTGGAAATTAATGACCAGTAAGTGAAGAGAAAAGAAATGCTTGGAACCATTTCTGTCACTCAGCATGGAATCAATCCTAGGAATGTTGCTAACTAGAAGAGGCCACTGAGTCAAACTCTCAAGCAGGGTGTGAAAAAATTTACAACAATTCATCATCTCCAGAGCTGCTGTGCAATTAAGATGGAGGCTGTTAAAATCTGTTCTTCCCATTGTTTGGTTATGATTTGATGTTGTTTTTCATTTCTTGTCTCAGCTAGATAATTAATTTTGTTATTCTTCTGGAATGGGCCCTTCCCTTCCCTTCCTTTCCTTCTTTTCCCTTCTTTATGGACTTCGCATGGGAAATGGGTCTTTGCATATTACACTCAAAATAGGATAATTTGAACCTGATCATTTTTATCTTGAGGGATATAACAGAATTTAGAGCTTCCTTGGACAGTATATGAAAAATGAAAGGAGAACTTTGGGCCAGTCACTCCTTCTCAGCCCAACTTACCTCACATGGTTCATGTTGTGGGGAAAATAGGAGGAGGAAGTTTTAGGTATATTCGCCACCTTAAGTTATTTATAAAAAAATTATAAAAATAATCAAGGTGGGATAAAAATAAAAAGGAGGGACTTGGAAAAGATATTACACAGTCCAGAGATTGAAAGAAGTGAAAGAAATAAACTAAACATAACCCTTCCTTGATTTTGTTTAGTAGTGAACCTTGGAAAGGCTTTCAGGATTGTTATTATTCCTTATATCAATAACTCTCCTGGAATCCATTCTGTTTCTTGCTCTGGCCTACCTCAAATGGCTGACAAATAAGAACTCTGGATTGATTTGTTCTATGACTTTTTTGTTTGTTTTCTTGGCTACCATGACATTCTCAAAAGTCATCCCCAACACTGAAATTCAAAAGCATCAATATTCTTTCTATCCTGCTTATTCAAAGTCTAACTTTCACATCTAAAGAGTATCACATGATTCTGCTCCTTCTGAGATACATTCCATAAATACTTTTCCAAGACTTTTATAGCTACTCTATCAAGTACTTGACTGATGTGTATTTCTTGATGGCTGGTTCCTAAAAGTCCAAAACTTTTCACTATGCCCTGTATCTTTTATTACTAGCACTTGCAGATCTTTTGTACTTTTTATTGTACTATTATCAGAGTACTATTATCAGCATAGGGCAAATTACTGATGTTTCTTCCACTTTCCTTCCTTAAACAATTTTCTTGCAATCTAGTCTCCCACAATATATTCTCAGCAATTATAACCTCTATCCCACTGTAATTCTATGGCTCTATATTATGGTTTTAATATTTTATCTTCTTTATTATATTGTACAATACACAAACACAAACACACACACACATGAAAGAGTATATTTGTTGATGCTTTATTTAAACTAAATTTGTATATTAGTGATTGCATAATCTCTGAAGATGCCATAAACTAAATAAATAAATTTTGTTAAGGAGATTCCACAATTTGACAGCCTATACACTCAAATGTCTTTCTAAATTCAGTGAAATACATATTGGCTTAGAGCAACAATGCTTTTTTGTTTTGTTTTTTAGCCTTTTCTAAAACAAGCAGGAACATCTGGCATCTCCCTTTCCATGTAAGGCTTAATCTGTGTTCGATAATTCTAAACGTTATTTTGCTAGCATATTTGTACATTCTGTTAAGTCTTCTCTCTTTGATACTGATATGTAGACTGACCTCTTCCAATCTGTTGTCCACTGTCCAGATTTCCTGTAGTAGTTTTGTTAGAACCTTTGCTGATTCTTCTGTTGTTTACCATACATCTATCAATAACTCATCAATTCTTGCATATCTATGGAAAATTTCAAATATCCAGGTCATGATTGTCCCAAAGGTACCTTTTTCAAAATGCAACTGGATTTTCTTGGGTTTTTTTCTTTTGAAAACATTTGGCTTATCATCCAAGTAGCTTCATCAGTTCTAACTAGTGGGGAATGGAAGGATTTATATTCTTTGCAGCCATCTGATTATTATTACTCTGACGGTTGTTGTGGCCACTTGGAGGTTTATATTTATCCTTAAAGTCACCTGAATCAGAGTGCAAATGGATGTGGAACCTTCTTGGGATTACTGAGAGGACTATGTTTTTACAGGAGATAGGTAGTGTCTGTTGAGGGAAGGCTTTTCAAATTTAATATGGATAGTCTCTTTGGTCCATCTACATCTGAGAGGCAAGGGTCACTCTTTTGAAGACAGCAAGGTTCACATTCTGGACAGAGAGGACCACAGGTTTGAAAGAAGAGTCAAAAAGGCTATATGTATTTAAACTGAATTTTAATGTAGTGATGTACTACTAAATACTAGTAGTAGCACGAAAGATTCTTAGGTCCTTTTCAGTAACATTTGAATGCCATCCAATCTGAGGGGCCCATCATTGGGCAGTATATCATTTATCTTTTTTATCCATGTGTTTTTCTTGGTAAAAAGGCAGAAGGAAAAAAGTAAAAAACCACTGTTTTTTTCCACATAGAAATAATGGCTTATCGCTAAGGTGATTATGCCACCTTCAGCATCTTCCCATATTGCTGGCGCCCAATATAAGTGCTTGCTTATTTTAGGTATGTAGCTGGGCTGACCTTCATGCCTTAGATGTCCATGGTTGGAATATACATTCTTGGCACACCCTTCCAGAATGAACTATTCTTCATTTGGTCTTCCCAGAAAGGGCCATAGTGAAACTGTTTGTTTAAATTTATTGGCCTCCCAATTCCAGTGGACTTTGGACAGTGTAGCAACATTAGGGGGAGGAGCAGTTTATATTTGGATTTCATTTCCTTGAAGTCTGTCACACCAGCCTTTCCATTTGTTATTCATTTCCCACAAGTTATAAAATCAAGACATGTTCTCTCCATTGTTTTCACCATCTGCAGCTCTTCAATGTTTACAGCATGATGCTGTCTATATGCTGTGAATTTGAGCTTGTAGGGAGCTTCTTCAGCCATTTGCTTAATCCAAGTCAGCTGACAGCTGATTTTAGAGAGTATCAGTCATTTCATTTCAAATGGTCCAACATTATAAGAACTTTCAATGCTTTGTGAATTTGTAAAAAGAGAAGGCCATTTGTTTCTAGTACTTTTATGCATTTGTTACGTGTAGGAATAAGTCTTTGTTTAGTGGTCTACATAAACATCCCACCTGATAGACTACTATGGAGAGAAGATTGATCTTTAAAATGTTTTTAAAAACTGCACTAGAAATCCAAAACTCTTCTGTTCAACATGTTATCAGATGAGCATTGTAGAATAAATCCTGTGACAGTGAAATTCTGATGATCTGTGAAAACTCCTCAAGGCTTTCTCATTAACTGGGCTAAATGAAGCACTAAGAGCTGGATGACCTTTGTGGGTGGTATGGCAGACAGTCTGCATGGCAATACAAACACAGGATGAACTTATTGGGCTCTGAACTTCATCCATTTGAAATAAGAGGAAAAACGCAAATAGATTTTTTTGAGAGTGGCAATGAAACAGAAATTTTGGATATGTTCATCATATTGGTGCTGATCTTCATTGCCATGTATTTTTTAACATCAGATACATTGGCATCTGAATATAGATCATTTTAACATTCTTGTTTTCAATTTAAGTGAAATGTATGTTACATTTGTAAGTCCATGTATGTTATGCCATACACTAAATAAATAAATTGATGCTGGTCTGTGGACACAACAATGAGATCAAGAGGAATATTTATAGCTCCAAAGGCAATGGAGCTAAATGAAAACAATACATATTTGGTGGTGTAGATAATCATAGATATGACCTTAGAGAAGGAATATAATTGTTAGCAAAATATTCTAGGCCCAAAAAAGGAAGACACCATTATGAAGAAACTTAAACCAACTCCTCCTTATTCCCTTGGGTATAAGAAGCAGGGAAAAGACTGGCAGGTGTTCTAGGTTCTGTACTATCCTAGTAAAGTGAAAGTCTATTTCTTGTACAGTGTTTCCTAACTTGGCTTACCTGGGAGAATGGTCCTAGGAATAGGTAACACTGTAAAGTTTTATACTAATTTGTACTATGTATTTCATTTGCAGATCTATGCATAGAAAATAAGAAAAGCAAATAGCAGTAAGTATACCTTGTACACTCAAAATATCCTGAATTTTTACATACTTAGAGTTAGTACTTTTTTTTTTTTTTTGCCTCTTCCAAGCACTAAACTTTCCTCCCTTCACATTTATCAAATATAGGGAAGTAGAAATAAGCTAACACCACCACCAATTTTCTGCTTTGAAGACTTCCTGATCTGAATTTTCACAAAAGGAAAAACTACAGGGAATTTACACATCATACATACATAAGGTAATGGAATGATTTTGATGGTTCAGGGTGACAGAGAATTAGTAAAAGTTTCAAAGATGGGACAGATGTAATTCGGTTAACAGCAGATCTTGGGAACAAAGTGCAAATGGAAAGAAAAGGAAAATAAGTGAGGTCACTTTCAATGAAATTAGAACCATAACAGCACCAGACAAGCAGATATGAGCTGTTTATGGAAAACTAAAATGGAATGAAAAATTGGTAAAATGAGCATGTGTGTCTGTATCTCTAGTTCCTTTTGTTGTAATGGTGAAGGAAATGTTGTGACATTATGCTATAAAGTTTACCCCTTTTGGACACACATGGGATGATGCATGTGCAAAAATGGCAGGACTGACATTGCTTTCATAAGATTGGCCAGTTTGATCTCCCTTAAAGATGCCACTGGGAAAAACGTTATAGAAACTGCTTTTAGGGGAGTGAAAAAAAACTGAGCTACAGAGTGTCAAGATGTGTGTTGAGTGTGCTACAAGAAGTATGGAAAAGGATGCATGGTGGAACAATGAAGTGAAAAAGGCTGTGGATAATAAAAAGACAAAGAATAAAATTATTGTAGCAAAAATTTAGGATGGAAGAAAGGTATTATATAATGTATACTAAAAAAACAAAAAAATGGAGTCAAGAACAGTAAGGAACAGTTAAAATAAAAAAAGAGACAGACACTGATAGAATAAAAGAACATTATGCTGAGAGGACTATTTTAAAGATTTGTATGGAAATGATAGTGATACATCAAAGAGAAGAATTCAAATTCGTGTTTGAATTGTTCATGTCCAAGAAAAAATTGATAAAAAAGAAATGCTTTGACAATGTTGCAAAATAATAAGGCTGCAGATTAAATTGATGCTAGAACTGGAGAAATATTAAAATACGGATGTTGCTTGCTTACGCAATAGATTTATCATAAATTATTTATGATAAATTTATTAAATAAACCATTTATGATTTATTTAATTCATGGGTAAAACTGCCTATCCATGGTCAGACATAACAAGATTAAATAGAAAAATTAGAGTATGACATGAATATATTAATTGTACCAGGAAAGATGTTTGGCAAAATTCTGACTAAAAGGACATGAGGATGAGGAAAATTTAGAAAGTATACTACAACTTTACACCAGGCAGAAGATGGAGAGATATACCTTTGCTCTTCTGCTAATCTATGGAGATTTTCAGTCATCCAGATCTTGGTTGTCCCAAAGGTGCTTTTTCAAAAGGCACCTGGATTTAGTTTTTTTTTAAAAGACGTTTCGCTTCTCATTCAAGAAGCTTCTGAAGCTCATCCAAGAAGCATCTTTAAAGAAAAAATAAAGTCCAGTTGCCTTTTGAAAAAGCACCTTTGGGTCTTCTGCAAGTCACTGAAAATTGTACCTCTGTGAAAAAGAATGTTTATTGTACTTTTGTTGACTTATAGAAAGTACCCAGCATAATGAATAAGCCTGAATTATAGAGTGAGTAGAGGCCAAAACACTTCACCTATCTATCATCTATCTATCTACATTCCCCAGTGCTTCCATGGTGCAGCTTAGATTTAAAGTTTCACATTTATTTTCCATTTTCTTTCACAGAGAGATCACATAGAAAAACTGCTGGTTTCTTTGCAGATCTCTCTAGTCCACTCTTTGGTTGACTGTTTCATTTATTGCTTCTGGTTATAGCAATTCCTTAAACTCCCCCTGTCTCTCAGACATACGCCCAAGCTTTGAGAAAGAATTGTGAGATGTCATAGATAATGAAATAAAGACATGCATGAATGTCAATCATATTAAAACTCTACATAGCTCCAGTTCTTTGGATCTATGTATAGCTTTAAATTCTGCTTAATCCTTCACTCTCTGTTCCAGTCATTTAAAAAACAAAACAAAACTGTAACTATTTTCTTCTCAACCAGATATCTTAACGGTTAAGATAATCTATGTACTGAACTCTCTGAGGAGACATTGATCATCTCTCATTAATCAATCATCGTGAAGGACTCTAGCTGGGGCAGTTCTTCACTGGAATTGTCAGTACTGCAGTCTCTGTGGTAGCTTATAAAGAGAAGTTGTCCATGTTGCATCTTCTGTCCTCTGGATTTGCCAAAACCTATCGCTGACCTCTGTGGATTTTCAAACGTGATTCATCTTGTGTTCTAGAATACCCATTCCTCTGAGCAGCGATCAAAAGACTTTGATGTGAGTCTATAGGGGAAGACTAAGTGATAGAATCCATTTCTCCTTATTCCGCTGGTGGCGGTTCAGCTTTGCCAGTGATGTGCTACTTTATTTTAATTTATTTAAATGAAGAACCAAGATTACAAAATACATTTTTCTTCTTTTCTTCTCTCATGTTGCCTGTGTTGAAATGAAATGGAATACACTGCATTTCCCCCAACATATATTTGCAGACAGAATCAGTTGGCTCCAGAGCATAATTTCCATGGACTCTTCCAGACAAGTAACCGTTTACTGTCATCTCCCAGAACTTGACTATTTTCATTCAGACATCATCATATTTTGTGCACAGGCATGTTCACACATCTGCAAGAGAGAACTTGCAGAGAACCAGTAGCCAGTTAACAGTTGTCCAGTAGCTGGGTAAAGAGAACTGCTAGCCAGGGGTATCCAATGTGGAAGATGGATGGAATCATGGTTGCAACTATGCAGTTATGGCTATCATTTTAAACACACACACACACACACACACACACACACACACACACACACACACACACACTGCAGATGTCCTTGTAGTAAGCCAAGCATTGCTCGTATGTTCACTGATAATTTAGTCTGTCTTTCCAATTTCCTGCCTAGTACCCAAACACAATTTCCCTTCTTCCCTCCAGGAAGGAAAGTAACTATACTGGTAGCATTTCCTATATTTCTGTACACACATGTATGCACAGACACCCCAAATGTAGTAGACCTCTGTTTGTTTTAAAACATAATGGCAATTCTGCATTTGGATCCCTTTACCTTATCCTGCTAGCATGGTACTAGGAACTAAATGAGCATAGAAGAAGACAACCTGTCCTTTACACATAAGGCAGTTGAAACAGCCTTTCTTCTCTCTCTCTTTGAATGGAATGCCCGTGGCACAGGAATGTTGCATAACCTCTCTTTAGGGTTACCTGACTGAGAGGGGCTCATTTCCCCCAAGTTCTGGGGTTCTAGAACAGTTCTAGTTCTAGAACAGTTCCGTTTGGTTTGCAGAATGCCACCAAAGCAAATGTTGGAAATAAGGATAGGTAATTTTCAATCATATCTCTGTTCCCAATTCTCTAAAGTAACTTTTGAAGGGGATAAGGCCACAAAAATCTCTACAGCCTCACTGTACTGAAAACATCCCTTGGGTAGAGATGGCTCCAAAATTCCAAGCAATTCTATTTCCCTTGTTTTGATTTGTAGGTATGAAGAGAGAACATAGGCAATTGATCATTCAGCTGAACCTACCTGATACTACTTTTTTTCCAGATTTCCAGGCATTTGGGTATAGAAGTGAAAAATAGCTTTATGTTTAAAAGCGTGAGCAATCAACATTTGCTTGTTAGCCTTAGACAAAGTTCAATCTACTTGAAATATGGGAATAATTGTTATAAGGCTATTGTGATGCTGTACAAGAGTCTCTTCTAACAATGAGGCCTTCTGTAAAAGTGCTTAAATAATTCTTTATGTATGTCATGGTTCCGACAGATGAAACTCTTTAAAAGAACTTCGAGGCATTGTTTACCTTAAAGAATTTTTTTTTTAGAAACAAAGTATTGGCACTACATAGTTAAAGCCAAAAACTGAATTCCCCTCCCCTGGGCACAAAGTAGCAAAGCACAATTCCCTCCTCCAATTAACAGTCATAAATCACATTCCCCAATTAGCTTGAAGCTCGGACTTTCTCCCAAGCTCTCCAGCCCAGCCAAATCTTTAGCAGCTCTGGGTGCAAAACTTTGAATCCCACGGTTGAGTTATTGTTGTTATGACTAACTGGACTTTCATCCACATCCCCCCTCCCAGCATCATTTAATTCTAAAAGCGAAAGAGAAAAGATGGCTACATTTCCATCTGTTTTCAAAGCAAGAACATCCGATGTTAGCAGCGTTGACAATGTGATTACATGCTTGATATCATGTTCTCCTGAGTGTGCCATTGAACATGCTGTATAAAGCCTTGCATGTCTTATATTTAAAAGAGAGCCTGTGGTTCTTCCGCTTTTCACTTCTAGAGCGACAGTCCAAAATCAGTTGATAAATTTCTGTTGGTTTTGACACAGCTGACTTACATTTCCTGATACTGAATTCCTTCGCGTTTCCATTGGGATCTCCAAAAGTTCTTGGCTGACATATTCCCCCAGGGTGCTGCCAAATTCAATCATGGTCCATGTAATTTTTACTCTGCAGACTTCAATGTCACTGGACAATACTTGTCTATGAAACAAGACAGTCTTTTGCTCCATCACCCCAGAGCCAGCTGCACCAAGGGTGGTGAGAGCTTCTACTGGGCAAGAAAAGAGACTGTAATTGCTGTTTCAAGGTACTCCAAACTTCTTGAGGTAGTGACTCTTGAGTGACCTAGTGGTTGGCAGATCTTTTGGGATCCATCATTTTAAGAAACTTCATTGCAGCATGGAACAAATGGAGCTCAAATGATCCATATTATAAATGGTTGCACTGAGCAGGACATGATTTCCTCAGTTGTACTGAAGAGCTATCTCCCATTATGATGTACTAACTAAAGAGCAAATCTAGGTTTCATACCTAAGTATTATGGCATGCTCTAATTACAGCAGGAGAAGTTCTAGATCTATTGCTATAAAACAATAGAATTTTACTGATATTGTAAATTTAAGGGACCAGAAATGCTCATTCCCTGCATGTTTCCTGGATCAAGAAATAATACTTTATTTTTACTAATGATATAACCACATTTTCCTGCTCAGAGTGTAAAATTCAGTAGGTGTTAATGGGGTTAATTCACAAAGTGCTAATGTGACAGTAATTATAGACATATTTCAAAAGCTTGTTTTTGCTTACAGAAATGTATTACATAGACAATCATTCTGTGGCTGCATAGAATAGTGTCACCCAGTTAAAAAACAAGGTTGACATATTTTTGAGTCATGTCACTAAAAGAGATGCTGTTCTCCTTTATTTTTAAATAATGGGTTTTAATTCCTGAATGTGGCAATTGTTATTTTAACAGGCAACTTAAATTTGCTAATTCTTTTACAATACCCTACACATACCCCTATTCTTATTGCAGCATTTCGTCTATATTCTGATGCATATAGGTTTAAGAACCCTAGTTTTATATACATATAATGGGAACTTAGCTGTCAGTTACAAACTAGGAAAAAGATCTTGGAATTGTACAGATAGTCCTCATTTAATGGAACTGGAATTTCTATCTCTGTCTATGTAAATGCCACATGACTGCACCACTTAAGTATAGCAGTTCTGGCATATCAGATTGGCATTGTTAAGAGACTCTTGCAATATTATCAAGGGCATTGTCATATAATCATCATTTGTGACTAGCTGCTGGTTTCTCCATTACCTGCTTGTTGGAAGCAGGCAGGAAAGGTTGCAAATGGTGATTGTGTGACTGTAGGATGTTGTGGGGTCATAATTACAAGCCAGTTCTGAACACCTGGATCACACAGTCATGGTGATGCTGAAATGGCTGGAATGTCAAGAACTAGTTATAAGGACCACTCAATCAGAGCTGTTGTAAATTTGAAGGGTTGCTGAATGTGTGGTTGTTAAGTGAGGATTACCTGTTCTGAAGACCTCAGTGAAGATGTTTGTAATATAACGTATTATTATAACTATGAAGGTTGAAATAATCTTACAGATATATTGGACTTCATCTCACAGACTGCATGGCTATTAATAGCAATAGCACTTACATACAGCTCCATAAACAGCACTCTCTAAGTAGTTTACAATGTCAATGTATTGACCCCAACAATCTGGGTCCCCATTTCACCAACTTTGGAAGGAACAAACTCCAGACCGTAGGCAGAGTTAGCTTGCAATAGTGCATTCTAACTTCTGTGCCACCAGACATTCTTAATCTTGGTCATGGACACATACTGAATGTTGTAATTCATCCTACCTTCAAGGCAGAGCATTGTATCTGATCTCATTCTGAGCTCACTTTGCAACAGCGGAATAATATCTGCAATGTTGTGTATGAAGAGCAATCAGTAAATTATTTGGTCATCCCCTATGGAGATTGTGAGTTACATGTGTGTTAGAACTTCCTTCATTACCAAAGTGGAGAGCAAGAAGAGCAGAGCTCCCTTTATAGATGCTTATGTTTTCTGAACATCTCTTAATATAGTAGTAATTATAAGCTATAAGTGTTAGCATTCCCTGACATTTATCATGCTACTGAGACTGCAGGAATTTGTAGCTCAGTAACATTTAGTAGTTCCCATTTATCTGCTGTATTGCACATGGGTCTGGCATAAGTGAATTTTACTATTCTATTATATCTACTATTATTAAATATACAACCGTACTTCTTTTTTGTCTTGGATCCTTATGAATATATTTATTTCTTCAAGTATGCAGAATACAAAAGAGAAAGGGAGACAAAAAGTGATGCTCAAGAATCCAACTGTGGTTCAAAAGCCAAAAACACTGTATTTGAACAATTAAGGCTCTCTAGATGTACCTGGAAGTAAGCCCACTGGTCTTGGTGGGCTATATTTCTGAGTAGATATTTGTGCTGCTATTTCTAAAAGAGTCTCTTTTTTTCAGCTGTAACATAATGCTGGATAGGATCCAGTCCATCAAATTCCAGTAAGTCACAAGGCTTAGTGTAATTTTAAAAACATGGAGGCAGACATTGCTTAGCAGCTGTTTCAAATAGCAACCCAATAGGAGCTTGACTTTCAATGTCTCCATTTTTAATGGATTGAATTATGAGAAGGGCTCACATTATCATTTGGATGGAATTCAGTTATTTGCAGATGGAATGATATCCAGAGTCCTTCCTGTATTACAGGGTTTTCCCCCCCTTCCTCTTAAGTAGACCTGATGTTGATTTGCAAAAGGCACAGTGCTCTCTTCCCGCTATCTGACACACTGCATAAGGGTGATTCACAACTGCTAATTAAAAAAAGAATCCAGAATGACAAGCAGAAAGGTTTGCCTGTGACTACTTTGTACACAAGCAAGGTACTATCTGAGTTCATGAATGGTTCATTGATAGCGCACTTTAACTTATCTGCATTTCTTGACTGTTCCCAGTTGATGAAAAAAATGCTGGATACATTTGCATCGGATACTCGCCAGACTGCACCTCAAATTGATTATCAGCATCAGATCCCAAAATAGCTTGATTCCGTGAAAGGTTAGCTGTTGTTTTCTATTACACTGTACAGTACTCTATTGTCTCTCTTTTTTCTGTGGTTTAGAGGACTGGACCTGGAGTGCATAAGGTCATTTGCAGCTTTCTAATGGGATGACAAGGGATCTAAACACTTCCTGTGTGATGCATTTTCCAAACAATAGAAAATAAACTTCAACAAGGTAGACACAAGCAAAATTTGGAAACCACATTTTTACCAATTACAAATGGAAGATGTTCATATTAAGACTGATAGAAATCTGGCACGGTGTATAGAAATGGAAGAAAAGCAAGCATCATTTTGTGGAATGCGTGAGTTGAGGGCAGAATTCAAACTTATTTTATTTGTTTTACTGATTCATAGCCCGTGCATCAGTAAAATGAATTTTAAGGTGGCTTACAAATTGGCATAAAATGTGCTAATAAAAAAATACAGCAATAATAATAAATAACATATGAGGCCAGATTAAAATCAGAGCTTCATATTCGCACAAACCATCTAGTGGTTCTAAATTTCAGTTGGTCCTTTAACCTAAATATTAAATGTGACATGTATCTCCACTGAAATGTCTATAACTATGCCATCTTGAGTACTTTCAATCTCATCTGATTTCAGAAAATTACCACAGCTGTGATTGGTTCTAACCTGAAGGGAAACCCTTTGTTTCTTCTAGGTGACAGCTATTTCCCCTTGCTTGTTTTATATCTCCAGTTCTTCTAATTCAGGGGTGTCAAACTGCCGGCCCATGGGCCAGATACATCATGGCAAAACCACGCCCACCCCATTGCCGGCAATGGAAAAAAAGTCACAATACGTCACAACACATTGCGAGTTTGACACCCCTGTTCTAATTCATCAAACAATCCTGACCATAAGAGCAAAGTAGAAAAGTAAGACTCCCTATCTTGTTTCTCTAAGCCATGCATGATTTTGTAAAATGTTGTCTAGTTCCCTTTGACTTGCATATTTCTCTTCAACCAAAAAACCAAAAATGTTGCCATTTATTTTGTGAAACAATTACTCCATTCCTTTGATCTTCTTCAATGACTCTTTCTAAATCTTTCCTTATCTTATTATGTAATGACACTTTATGACATTATTTCCACAATTTTTTATTCCCTTCATTGACTTCTTATTTTTTTTTTCAAATAGCTTGCATAGATCCATTTATTATTTATTTTGTTTATATTCTATCTTTTTATACATAACTCAAGGTGGCAAACATACCTAAATTGCTTCTCCTTGCTTTCTTCACAACAATAATCAAACATTTCTTTTTTTATGTTTTTCTAAAAATGTTTTATATTAAAGAAGTATTTGAAACTCTTGAAAAAATATTCTGAAAAGGAGATGCACTGTGATAGAAATACAAGGACTGCTGATCAACCAACTACTAGTTGGTGCTGTCTGAAAGCATTTGGGTTTCTCTTTCAGTCCACTGGATATGCTGCCTGGGAAATATAGGACTTGCTGTCCCAAAAGCTCTAAGGTGCCATTGATTAGGAAATCTTCCATAAATTAATCCTGGGAAATCTGAAATGTTTGATTTTCTCCTGAAAATCACAAGTAAAATATTTCTTTTTTGAGAATTCTAGGAAAGATGATTATACCTGCTTTGGGAATTTTGCTGATTTCCTGAAGCAAAGTTTAAGTGCACATACTTCTCATACGGCTTACTTGTGCATCTTTTGTAAACATCAGAAAGTTTATAAACCAATTTCCATTTGTATCATATGAGATAATGATGAGTGAATCTATCAGTTTAGTCTTTTTTTATACTCATCTTTCCCCCCTCTTAAAATTGTTCAACGTTACATTAGTTTATTTTATTATTATTATTATTTTTAATTATATATAATTTTATGCATATTGTGAACATTTCTTCAAGCATACCCATTTTGGGTGACAATCTTGCCTAACACACAGATTTAGAAGAATATTTTCCAAAACACAATACATGCTTGCAAATAATTTGTACAAATATATGTTCCTATAAAGAAATTTGCCTAATAGGCCGGATTTTTTTTTTTAAAAAAAAACCTGGCAAAATGCAATGTACTTAAATAGGTTTTGGAGACTGATCTGCAGTTTGTATATGTTTTGAAAACACAGCATTTGATAAGTTTGTATGCAAGCATGAATTGAAGGATTAGTTCGTCTTTCCCAGCCATGACTATATTTTATTTGAGATAGTCTTTTATTGGATGGATTGCCAAATTCATATGTAAATATAAAGTTCAACAAGAAATGAAAGATAGGGCCTTGAACATGACTGTTACTTGTTATCTGCTGTCCAGCAACTTAGCCACTTTGTGTTACCTACAATCTCAAGTTGTTGCATTTCTTTCTAAAGGTCCATCCATGTTCTTGAATAAGCAGATGGCAATCCCCATTCTATTTTGCACTGCACTGAGCTGGAGTTCAGATTCTGAAACGTCTCCTTATTCAAGTCCTCTCTCTCTCTCTCTCTCTCTCTCTCTCTCTCTCTCTCTCTCTCTCCCTCCCTCCCTCCCTCCCTCTCTCTCTCTCTCTCTCTCTCTGTTCCCAGAAATTCTTATACTCAAAATAGGGCCAAACTCAGAGTCTTCTCTCAATCCACAATTCAGAATTGACTACACTGTTAATATTGATGAACCCAAATAGCTATCTATGCAAGGTCATCCAACTGTGTTTCCAAATCCCTTTGTAAAATACAAGCATTTTAGATGGCCGCATTTGAGGACTGTTTTTGTTTGTGCAAGCAGTGAAAAGAACCTCGCCCTGGTTGCTAGTCAGCAGCTGTTCATTTTGAGTTGTCTTTTCAGGAACAGTATGCAGTGTTCACACCCAATGCCTGTACAAAAATCCCATGAAGATGGCACACCCTCATATATCACATTTTATTTAACCAGTGCCCAGAAAGATTTTGTTTATTATATCACTCTTGTTAGACTTGTGGCTCCTTTGTGCCAAGGGAAGAGCTTGCACAGCTGCAGCAATTCTTAAAATAAGGCCATCAATGGGAGCAAGAGAGATTCATACTTTTAACTATGTACAGCTAGTCCTCGACTTACAGCATTTCATTTAGTGACTGTTCAAAGTTACAATGACACTTAAAAAAAGTGTCTTATGACCGGTTTTTACAATGTTTGTAGCATTCCCATAATCATGTGATCAAAATCTAGATGCTTGGCAACTGGTTCACACTTATGACCATTGCTATGTCCCAAGCTCATGTGATCACCTTTTGCAACCTTTGGACAAGCAAAGTCAATGGGAAAGCCAGATTCACTTAACAACAGAGTTACTAGCTTATCAACTGCAGTGATTCACTTAACAATTGTGGCAAGAAAGGTCATAAAATGGGGCAAAACCCACTTAACAAATGTCTCACTTAACAACAGAAATTTTGGACTCAGTTGTGGTCATAAGTTGAAGACTACCTGTATTTAGCAACTTCCTGAAATATAAGCAAAATAACTTCATTGTTCGAGAGTTATATCATCAAAGAAAGAGATGGAAAGACTGTATATTGAAAAGTCAGGGGCTCTGGAATAGGGGGAGAAAGGAATTTTTGAAAAATTAAAAATCCAGCCCCTTCCACATTAGAACTGAGGAAAACCAATTCCTATAACTTAGTTCAGTATTAATTGCCAGCTGATTTGTTAATGTTTCAGCTATTATTAGTTGTGTCACTGCTAGTCACATTCTTTTTCATTTGGAATGCCTTGATGGGAACCCAAGGCCTACCTGAAATTATGGACTGATAGATGACTAAGGAGGAGCTCAGTCTGATATAGGAGGAAGATTCACAATGTAAGATGGGAAGATGGTTTTTCTGGTCCCTCCATGCTTCCTTCGTGGACTCCCTTTTGTGTGCTCTTTCCTTGGTGCCAATGTAAGCATTTGTGAAGGAAATCTCAGAACAATGTTTTGGAAGATAGCTGTGCAGATTAATGCTGCAACTGCTCACATTCTGTGGCTGAATACAGACCTCACCTCATGGCCAGCCAGGAGGACAAGCTGCTTGGGAAACTAGGCCATAGGCAGAATGAGATAATAATTCAAACTGATGGAACAGTGGGTGAGGACCTGCCTTCAATTTACTGTTGGACCTAGTTTCAGGCTAGTCACATTGTCTTTCTGTCTGAGGGAGAGCTACAGATAACATTAATCCTGCACTGAAGACCCCTTAAAAGAAGGGAAAGAACTGAAGAATAAGATTCTTCAAATGCTTGGTTTGATTGTACTATATTTAAATGATTAAGTTCCTAGAATCATGAGTTGGAGGAGGACATCAAGTCACTGTAGGAATCCAAATTAAAGCAAGCCAAACAAATGGTTGTCTACCCTCTGCACGAACACATCCAATGAAGAGAGCCTGCTACCCCACTGGGTGATTGTTTCCACTGTTCCATTTCTCTTACTGTTATTGTTTTTCCCCCTAATGTTCAATTAGAAACTACTTCCTGAATCTTAAATTCATTATTTCATGTCTTTCACTCTGGAAAGATGAAGAACACATTATGACCTATTTCTATGTGACATATTTTCAAGTATCTGAAGAATGATATCCTATCTTCTTTTATTTTATTTTATTTTATTTCTTTTTTTGAGATATATTCTAAAATTTCTTCAACAGGCTTAGTTTCTAGTCCCTTGATCATCCTTGTTTCCAGAAGCTTTTTCCATTTTTCAAAAATCTTTCTTAAAAAATGCTACTCAGAATTGTACACTTTTCAAGGTGGGATTTGACCAATGCAGAATATAGAAAACATTGTTTTATCATCTTAAAAACTATTTTCTACAACGTAATAAGGGGATCTCTGACGAAATAAACTAGTTTAAATAAAGTACAATTTTCTGTTGATATCTGCAAAAAAGTCTCACTGAATACACAGTACCAAATCTCTTTCCTGCTCTGTATTGCTAATCACAAAATGTTTGAAGACCTAGGACTGCATTGCAGGAATTGCTGGGCTTCATTTTCAAAAATATAAACAATTTCTTAAAATATTCTTTCACATCTCTAGTACAGCAAGTATGATGTCGCCTTTGATTTATTCATTGAACTTGCTTAATTTATGACTTTGTTTAGGGAATGTAGATTTTGAAAGATTACATGTTTGTACTTATGACCTATGAGTAGCATGTGGAAAGCTATATCCGTTGCAGTGGAACTCTTAAATTAGTATGTTTCACTTGCCACTTGGAATTCAAGGTCAGGCCTTTATTGGTATGAAAACTGGAAGCTCCACAGTCTTTTGAAACAAAAAGGCCAAAGAGTGCTATATAAAATCCGTGTTCCCAAAACATAGTCAAAGATAGAAGTCTTGTTGTTGTTAGTTGTGTAGTCATGTCTGACCCATTGCGACCCCATGGACAACGTTCCTCCAGGCCTTCCTGTTCTCTACCATCTTCTGGAGTCCATTTAAGCTCACGCCTACTGCTTCAGTGACTCCATCCAGCCACCTCATTCTCTGTCGTCCCATTTCTTTTATAATACCACTTCTTCTATATTACCACTATTGACCCAACTGGCTGCTTAATTGCTTAATCCCACCAAATTCCCTGGAAAGTGTATCCCACAGTACAAAAATGTCAATATTTTTGATATTGATTATTTCTAGTAGTCTTAGGCCTATGTATCTCTATCTCTGCTGCTTAGACTTTGAATGTGGAGAAGTATTTTCCTCAGAGGAGAAGAATGTTGCAGTGGTGCTTAGCAAAAACAATCCTAAGAAGTTAACCCTCTGAAGGAAAGCCAGAACTATTTGCAGATGGTATTCTATTTTCAAGAGCATTTCAGTAGTTCTCTATAGTTCAGCACTGTAGCCAGATTCTGAACCTGCCCTCATTTGCTTTGGACCTTAGAAACAGCAGCAATTATGATCCATTGCTAAAGCTCATACCTGGCAAAGCAATGTTCATTCAGCAGTCCAAAACTTCTCCTCCATTTTGTCATTTTTGAAAGGTACGGCAAGTTCCATCCGTACTCTGAAACAAAAACTGGAGAAGATCTAAAAAAAAAAAAAGATACTTACTGAATAATACTACCATGTCCTTCTATAGTGAAACAGTCTCAAGTGCTCAGGGCTTGTGCAACAACTCCTAGGAGAAGCTTCCTCCCTAAGCTTAATTCATCTGGCCAAGCTATTCTGATTTTGCTGACTATTTGGCTGAAATTGGTCCATGCTTCTTGCTCCCTGTTATCTTCCATTATTTAGGCTTGGAATACGCCCCTTTGATCATCACCTTAAAAAGTAGACATTTCGTGAATGTGCCTTATGTGGGTATCCAATTAATGCACTTCTCCCTTTTTTAAAAAAAAAATAGGATAAATCAATTATTAAGCATGTGAATAGAACACATAATATATATCTGGAGAGACAAGAAATCAACCAATTATATTATTATTATTATTATTATTATTATTATTATTATTATTATTATTATTATTATTATTATGGATCATCGCACAGTCAGCCAGATGTTCAGACTGGATTTGGCATTTTGTCTACCTATCGAGTCCTTACCCAGGACCTGGGATAGGCAGATGTGGATGTTTGATGGTATTACAGGTATCGTCGCAGGATGGAAGCAGTTCCTAATAAGGCCGCCTTTTGCAATTGACTAATAGCGAATTTGTCAATGCCAATGGTGTTCAAGTGGTGCTCCAGTTGTTTTGGGATTGCACCCAAGGAGCCTATACTATTGGTACTACCCTTGCTTGCTTTTGCCACAGTCTTTCTATTTCTATTTGTAGGTCTTTGTATTTTGTTATCTTCTCCAGTTCTTTCTCTTCTATTCTGCTATCTCCAGGCACTGCCACGTCCACTATCCAGACTTTTTTGTCTTTCTTATCGACAATTGTTAAGTCTGGGGTGTTATGTTGCAGGTGCTTGTCTGTTTGAATTCTGAAGTCCCAGAGCAGTTTAATTTTATCATTTTCTATGACTTTCTCTATTTTATGATCCCACCAGTTTTTGCTTACAGGCAAATGATATTTTTTGCAGATCTTCCAATGCACCATTGTTGCTACTTTGTCATGCCGCTGCTTGTAATCAGTCTGTGCAATCTTCTTGCAACAGCTTACCAAGTGGTCCACTGTTTCTTCAGCTTCTTTGCATAGGCGGCACTTACTGTCTGTTGCTGTCTTCTCAATTTTGACTTTGTATGCATTTGTCCTTAAGGCTTGGTCTTGTGCAGCCAGAATTAGTCCCTCGGTCTCTTTCTTCAATTTTCCTGCTCTTAGCCATTGCCAGGTTTTATTATTATCTGGATAGGCAGACCAGAAAAATAATGACAATGAATCATTCATCCACGCAGTGACATTGATAGACTTTATCTACCAAGGCAAATAGGTGGGCGTGGAATGCTACAAGTACATCAGATGGTTGAAGAAGAAAAAATGGCTTTGGAAGAATATCTGAAGAACAATGATGAAGATGCACTGAAATTAGTATATCAGGAAGGCTTACTAACTACTGGAGAGACCAAACTGGCCTACAAGAAAGACCAAATGAAGAACAGAATAGAGGCATGGGAAGACAAAGCACTACATGGCCAATACATGAAAAAAATAGCTGGAAAAGCAGATAATAATAAAACCTGGCAGACCTGGGCAATCCCAGTCATTAGGTACACAGCTGGAATAGTGGACTGGACTCAAGCAGAATGGACTGGGATTGCCCAGGTGTTGATTGCCTTTATGGTATTTCCTCCATTGAGTTTGGACTTTAAGATCTTCTTCACTCTCTTGATGTATTCACCTCTAATCTTTTTCTTGATTTCAGTGTGCTTGATGTTGTCAGCTTGAAGGATACCCAAGTATTTGTAGTACTCTTCCTCATCCAGACTCTTAATGTTATTTTCGTGGGGCATCTTGATTCCTTCAGTTTTCAGTATTTTTCCTTGTTTGATAGTAAGTGTGGCACATTTGTCCAAGCCAAACTCCATTACAATATCTTGGCTATATATACGGACAGTGTTGAGCAGCGATTCTATTTCAGATGATGTTTTTCCATACAGCTTCAGATCATCCATGTAAAGGAGGTGGGATAGTCTGGCAGATGTTTTTGATGTTTGATAGCCATGTCCTGAGTTATTCAGTATTATTATTATTATTATACTAAAATGAGTATGGAACACTAATAATTAAAAAAGTTTGACTGTGATTTTTCTTAGTACTATTTTTTTTAAGATAAATGGACTATAGGATGATAAAATAATATCATACAACACCCCATAACATAATACCTCATAATACCTTGCAATATTTCACAATGTTGAGTGCCGTCTGGGCTGCACTACAAGCTTAAATACTCCTAGCATACTTCATAGCCTTAAGAAGGACTGCTATCTCACATGCCAGTACAGATATATAATTCCTAGTGTAAAACCTCTTCTTACCTGTTAGCTCCTCTTATTAAAGAGGAGCCTTGGTGGCACAGTGGTTAGAATGCAATATTACAGGCTAATTGACTGCTCACTCCAGGAGTTCAATTCTGAGTGGCTCAAGGTTGATTCAGTGTTTCATCCTTCCGAGGTCAATAAAATGAGGACCAGATTATTGGGGGCAACATGCTGACTCTGTAAACCGCTTAGAGAGGCTGTAAAGTACTGTGAAGTGGTATATAAGTCTAAGTGCTATTGCTATTATTTATTCCTTGGTACAATAAATACTAGATGATAATAGAAACCTACAGTTGGAAGAGGCCAATCAGGCCAATAGAGGAATCCAAATCAAAGCATTCCCTGACAGATAGTTGTCTACTTGAACACATCCATCCAGAGAAAACCAGACCAGTGTAATCACTACTAGGAACGATGTTGTAATGGTCAGAAACTGCCTTCCTTAAGATTCATTCTTTTGTATCTTGTACTGTGCGGAAATGAAGACCTGATATGAGCATTTCTTCACACTTTTGTAGAATACTAATGCATCTCTTTTAGGTTGTTACTTGTTCTTATATTTTTGTTCAAGTACATCTGTATCAATGTTGCTTGCCTCTAGCACGGCCAGCATGCTTTCCTAGTTTAATATTAGGCACATACTTCATACTTGTTGCCTAGGGAAGCTCTGTGTTTTCTTTGAAGAATTATTACAGGATAGCGCCTGATTTGAAGTTTTCAGAGATAGACCAGCTTCTGCCATTCCTCAATTTTCATTATTACCAGCTATTGACCAAGCACTACAGTTGGAGCCAGAAGCATCTTGAAGGCAGTCAGTTTGAAGATGTTTAAGAGAAGAATTGTAAGAAAAGAGAGCAACAGGAGATTTGATTATATCCATCAGCAATTGTATCCCACATTGTAAAATGAGCAGGCCTGAGAACACCTAGTCATAGCCTTTCTCACTCTGGTGGAATCCTTCTATTTTTGCAGTTTCTGAGAATACAATTGGGAGGTAGACTTTCTCAGTGAGGAGATGTGACCCACCAATAGTGGTCCAACTTCAAGTCAGGAAGTAGCACTAGCACTTAGACTTATATACCACTTCATACTGCTTTACAACACTCTCTAAGTAGTTTACAGAGTTAGCATATTGTCCCCAACAATCTGGGTTTTCATTTAACCAATCTCAGAAGGATGGAAGGCTGAATCAGCTTTGAGCTGGTCAGTGATCAAACTCTTGGCTGTGGGCAAAGTCAGCCTGTAATATTGCATTCTAACCACTGAGCCACCATGGTTCCTTGTGCAAGGCAAAATGTTAATTAAACTATTAGAGACTGAAGGAAAGAGTTAAAGAGTGATGAATATGAGGAGGGGATTTGCACGTTGACAGAGAGCAAAAACAGTGGCTTCTTCATTGTATGTAATCAATATTCTTATTTACCTCCGCCATAACAAGCATTGCAGAACTTTAAGCTAGTACAAGCCTAGAGTTTAGTCAAGCTGTACTTGATCAAGTATCCCAGAAATTCTGCTGAGATCTTGCCATGAGCCTGATAGCATCTCTGTGGCCCATCCAACCTATCTCATAGTAACTTCTTACAGTAACACTAAACTCTGATATAGCTTATTGCCAAACTAAGCCCTTGGCCTCACAGTGTCTATTCTCTTCTTCAATCAATTAAACTAATCCCATTAAAGTAGCAGCTGTGGGAGTAAGTGGGAACTCAAGAATGGCATCATTTGGACAGCTGTCCTTTCCCAAGTCTTCTAAATAGTACAGATTTTAGGGGCAAATATTTGTGGGGCAAAGACTTAAAAAGGAATTTTGACACATAATAACTAAACTGTGGATGGAGTTTGATCCATCTTTCTCCATCCTAGTACCCTCTATTCCATCATCCACAGCTAACAGCAGAAGATAAAAAGAATTGGAACCCAATTGAGCAGAGGATGGACTGTTTGGGGAAGTCAGTATCAGGTGTAAAAGCGAAAGCCTGAGTGGCTAAGCTAATGGGCAAGGGTCAAGAGTTATTTGGCATCATTTGCATAATTTATGAATGGGTGCTTCTCAGTTTTTGTTTTAGCTTTGTGTGGTCTGTTGAGCAACTAGCAACAGGAAGCTGAGTCAGGAAAGAATCTGACCAATTCAACTGCTTAGGAGAATCTGATTTGTTTATGACACTCTTCCATAAAAACATATTTTTCTTAGCTTATCCTCCTCTTCCAATCACAAAACAACCTTGGCCAATTTTGAAACCTCTCTTCTTGTCATACCAGACATACAAACACATCTTTGCTTTTGCCTCAAAGCAGCTGAATGCTCACAATGTTTATGTCAACATTCTAACTCTTAAAATATAATTGCTTTAATATGGTTTTATTCAAATAGATTGGTTTCCAATAAGTTTCAAAAATAAAGATATATCTGTGCAAATTTGGCAATTTTGACAGCTCCAAAAGGTCTTCTGCTTCATATCCTGTAGGACTGTATGTTCTCAACCCTTTCTTCACTGCAGACCCCCTTTAAATACCTTTTGTGGCCATGGACCCCCAAGACTTAACTCAAGATTTAAACCATAACATGACTTCAAGCCTTCACAGCCCTCCTGTGACAATATTGCGGCCCCACAGGGGTTCTGGCACCATAGGTTGAGAATCAATGCTGAAGGAGATGACCAGGCTGAGCCCATGGGAAGGGTCAAATGTGTCAGTCATGAATTCATGCACATCCACAAAAGATCTAAGTTCAGCCCACCTTGAATTCCTTTCTATTCCTAACTCCCGCTAATTTCCCTTGATCATTAATAGTTCAGATTCTTGTAGAGAGCTTGAGCTTACAACCAACCTTTATATACATTTGAACTGCCTGGATCTTCTGATTTCCCTGGTTCTTGACATATTTCTTCACATCCACATGCAGAAAACACGGTAACATAATAATAGTAATAACAGAAATAACTGAAATACAGTATAAATGAGCAAAACAGTAGAAGGTGATTTGCAGCAAACTGTAACACATTTAGCAGAATAAATAAACTGCATTAATTGTAGCTCGTTTACGGATTTAAAAGTTCCAGCAAGTTTTGTTAAAAATTATGTGCCTAGTGCTGAATTGACATTGAAATTGGATACAACAGAGTAGCAAAGTTGTTAATCATTTGCTGGAAAGGATCTAAACACACAAACAGACTCCATTAGCACATCTGTTGCAGAGCATCACATTTTCCTAGCACTCATATTATAATATTTTTGTCTCCAGGGACATAAAATTTCACTCCTCTCTATGTTCATCTACTGCAGTAGATGTTCTTACACTTGCTAGATTGCATTCAGAGTTACTAAAAACAAAGTTTTACGCCTAAGGTATTTTCCATCAATTGCTCCTGGAGGGTTTCAGACCTTTCTGAATTATCAGCATATCATTTCTTTTTTCCCTTCTGTAGTTTTTCAGCCATTCTCAGTTTAATAGAAAAGGAATGTCCTGCAACAGAACTCACAGCTGCATCTTAGTGCAAGATTAAACTCAAATACATTTTGCTCTATCATTTCTGCAGCCTCCCAATTTTCAGGTGACAGTTTGTGTTTGCAGACGTGCTTTTTTGGGCTTTAGCATATCTACCAGCAAGGCAACATTTCAACAAAATTGAATGGAGGAAAAAATAAGTTTAGAAACATGATTTGTCTTAATTACTTTAGATAGTTACATGGAAAATCTACTGCAATGTGTCACTGGAAAACAATTAAAAATGCACCAGGGAACATAGAGTCAAAATAATCTACTTCAGCTTTTCCTAAAGCTGGTAATTTGTTTATGAATTACAGAACTGGTTAGTACCACCCATACAGTTAAGTCCATTCATATATTTACTCTGCAGTTACTTTGTTGGGCTGATTAAGATAATGCTGTGGTTTCCTACATTGTGCCCAGGACATCTGGTAAACCCACAGATTCCTCTCTTGGCACCTGCCTCTCTTGGTTTTCTTAATTTGAAGAACAAAACATCAATTTAAAACTCATGAAGCTTAATGTTAAAAAGCCCAAAATTTATTTTTAACCCTCAAAAATGTTTTGCATCCCCAAACAGAACCAGTACATGTTCACAGAAAATAAAAGTGATGACTGTCTGCAGACCACTAGATTTTTAGTTTCAATGGCTTACCTGCTCAGAAATTGGAGGGCTAAAAGTAGTTGCAGGTGAGCTAAAATTATAATATATTTACACGTATCTCTTGTTCATGCCTTCTCTTAGGGGAAATTATTTCACAAATACCATAGGATGGTACATACCCAGCAGGACTTTTGAGGACAATCATAGTGATTGAATAAGAATGCGTCTCTATCAGATGTTCCCAAATAGAGTACATGACTATAAAGAACATAAGATCTTGCCTAGTGACCTCACATCTCAGAAGTTATGCAGGATCAGCCCTGATTAGTGATCACTGTGAAGTTCCAGGGCGACTGTCATGATATCTCAGAAGAAGACAATGGCAAGCCCACTTCCTATATACATGTAGAGAAAACTGCTTGGATGACATTGGCCCAGCTAGGTGTCAATAACTAACTACCTTTGGCTGATCTTAACAAGCTAAGTAGGATTAGGTTCCATTAGAATTTGAATGGGAGACCACCAGAAAATTCCAGGGCTATGCTGGATGTAGCTTGATGTAACGCAGGGGTGTCAAACTGCCAGCCCACAGGCCGGATGTGTCACATTAAAACCATGCCCACCCCATTGCTGGCAATGGGAAAAAAGTCATAATACATCGTGATATGTCACATGACATCACGAGTTTGACACCCATCGTGTAATGGATAAAGGCACCAGTTGTAGTCTTGCTTTAGGCACAGAAACCTGTTGGATGACTTTAAGCCAGCCTTACTGTCTTGGCTATGGGAAGTAGGCAATAAGAAGCTATTTTTGAAAATGTTTAAAAAGTGCAGGGACTAATCCAGGTAGTTGCCAGGAGTCAAGATTGAGTAAAGGCATGCACTTATACACACAAGAAATCATATGTTGAGAAAAGTATTCTGGAAGAAGACTTTCCATACATTTCAATCCACGTCTGTAGAGTTGCCAAGAAAATAACTTACATATGCCCATGAAGTCACCAGGAGTTTCAATTCAAATGAGACTTTACCGTATGCATATCTGCAACTTTCCTTCAGACTTATACTGGGAAAGTTGGGATGCATGGCCAAGGTGCAAGTTTCCCCGCCTTTTAGAATACCCGAAGAAGGTCTTGATGGTCATTGATCATAGTAGATTTCTATACATCTTTCTGTCAGTGAAGCTGTTAAGACTTTCTCTCCTAAACCAGTTTTCCCATTCAATAACTGAACAGTTTCCATGAAACAAATGTTGCAAACAGCTTGGCTGTTCAAGACCCACACAAGTAAGCACCTGCTTACATTCTCCTTTGTATTTTGAAGTTAGGGCAAAAGTAAATAAGCAGGTGAAGAGGTTAAGATGATGAAAGACAATAGACCATTACCAGAGGCTTAATGGGGTTGTAACAAAGATAAATGTCTTTGAAGTGCCACCCTCCTAAAACTATGACCTCTGGGATGACCTTTTCTTTCTGATTATAGCACACAGATTATTGTACACTGACCTGTGGAACGGAAGCAGAGAGTAAATTCCTGTGTGACAATCTACATGAACTTTGTCTATACCCATGCATATCCTTTCAATGATTGATTTGAATAGTGGGATAGCATGGTTGATTCAGTCTTTGTAGTATTTCCTTTCCCCAAAAGAGGAAATTCAGTCTGATTTTATTTTCCTTATTATTATGGATGAAACAATGTTGCAAGACCACAAGCCCTGTTTTTTCTTTCTATAAATGACTTCCTATAGCATAATAATTTTTCATACTTGGAATCCATGGTAATAAGTAGTTCTCATTGCAGAACTTCATGAACTGAATAATTCCTCTTCCGAGTTAGGAAAGAATTTCCACAAATGCTCTGGTTTCAGTCTGTATATATTTCTGAAATTACTGATGGTGACATTGTTTCTTTTCTGTCTCAGTGATTTGGTAGAAAGTCTGAAGTCAGCAGCAGTCTTCTGAGTTCCTACATTTCAAATTTAGTGTCCGCATGAGCAGATTTTAAGATGATAAGCTTTCAGTTTAACAAATCCCCAATAATGCTTCCAAAAAAGAAAAAACGTATCATTGAAGAGAAAATAAAACATGCTAATTCTGTATGTATATAAATCAATTGGTATTCCATATCATAGTAGTGGTGAGTAAGAGTGATGTGGTGGCCTAGTGGTGAAACCGCTCGCCTCCTAGTTGGAAGGTTCAGTCCTAGATAGCAGCAGATATTTCTCTCTTGGGCGCAAAAAAAAATAACTGCTGTGAACTCCACATGACATCAGGAAGGGCATCCGATCAGTAAACGCTCAGCTCCATCCAGTCACTCTGACTCTACCCCAAATTAAGGGATTACAGGGTTGTAGAAAAGGAATAGTAGTACTGAGCAGTAGTTACAAAGCTGGATTGATATTGAAGCACATTTTTCAACTTTTAACGCTGGTTTCAAGTTCAGCCAATGTGTTATATTTCTTCATTTACTATATAAGCACTTACTGTCAATCTTTTCTGCAACTGAAAATGTATAAACTGCTTTTCTGCAACATACAACATCTCAGGGGTTGCCATAAAGAAGAGAGAGTCAAGCTATTCTCCAAGGTGCCTGAAGGCAGGACAAGAAGCAACAGATGGAAACTAATCAAGGAGAGAAGCAACGTAGAACTAAGGAGAAACTTCCTGACAGTTAGAACAATTAATCAGTGGAATAACCTGCCTCCAGAATCTGTGAATACTCCAACACTGGAAGTTTTAAAGAAGAGACTGGACAGCCATTTGTCTGAAATGGTATGCGGTTTCCTGCCTGAGCAGGGGGTTGGACTAGATGACCTCCAAAGTCCCTTCCAACTTTATTATTATTATAACATACAGGGATAGGCACAATGCATACACTGTGAGAATCAAGATTTCTGTGAATTTCCAATATTTTAGGTTCTACTCCATACTTATTCTCAGACTTTTATTTTAAACACAGTTGGAGGCCAATGTTTTGGCAGCAAATACCTTTTGTTTGTGGCTGCTTCAGAAAATAGTTAATTCTTAATTCACCAATTGGCACAAGAATGTCCCACTAACCAGGTACAAATTGAGAAAACATGTCCATATTTCCCCCTGTAAATGGGAACTTTTATTGGCTTCATACATATTTAATCTTTAGTGTACATTTGGAACAAATCAAAAAATAAAACCCCACACAATCTGACTTTGCTAAGTGGAATCCAGCATTCTCAGAGATAGAGAATATTCTTTAAAATCAGTGACTTTGGGGGAAACACCAGCAATGTTTTGTAGCTTAGGTATAGTGGAAACAAACAAACAAGCAGAGCAATTGCATTAATCCACTATATAAACTGAAAGTTGACCACATCAATCTTTACATTATATATGATTGACTGTTTCCCTTCTTTTACCACTTCCACTCTTTATAAAGAGTTGCTCAGGAAAAAAAAAAGACATCTTTGTGAATTAATTGGTAGAATAACTGCTTGTTCCATTAAGGTACATGTAGATACGTAACCTTTTGCTCCTGGGAACTGGGAATCTAGACTCAGCTGTTCCTGGATGCCTCAGCCTCTCCCGCATGGTCCAGCAGCACAGCACAATGCTTCCATTCCCCCAGAAGTGCCTAATGTCCAAGAAACCTCAATAGCATGGAGAAAACGTGCTGTGCCTTGGGAAATGTCACATATCCAGGAAACTTCAACACAATACAAAGCAGCCTCAGCCATCCCAGGAATCTCTAGCTGCCCCAGCCCAAGCCACCCTTGCTTCCCTACAGTGTGCCATGCCAGTGATCTTCGCCATCTTCCTCATCCTATTGTTGATGAGGCATGCCCAGCCTGGACCTTTTGCAAGGTAACTGCTGGCCACCAAATAGCTTAGGTCCAGTCCATTCCTTTGCTTCATGAACAAATCCAAATCAAACATTACCTGCAGACGGCTGCTCAATCTCTCTTAGTGGGAACCTGCATATTTGGATCTAATTTCCTATGGCTCTGATTCATAGATTAGAAATGGTCCTGGGAAATAGAAGGAACAGGTACGGGGAAAATGCAGGAGGATTTATTAGCAGAGAGACAGAGTATCAGACCCCAGAAAGTTCCATTTCCCTCCAAATTTTGCCAAACTCTTAAATCCTTCCAAAGCCACTAACATTTATAGCATTAGTTTGAGTTTCACCCTTTCACATCCCATACAAATCTCTAAATTATTCTCCCAGCTTTCCTAAAAAAAAAAAACATTTTATTTCCATCAAAGCAGCTGCATCTTAACTCTTCTTTGCACTCTGACTTTATTTTTAAACTATATTTTTCTCTATATACATATCATGCACTTTCTCCTAGTTTCATAGGCACACAGCGCATCTATATTGACATATCCTTTCATTGCTAATTCTTATTTTTCATCCTTTAATTTTGTTATATTTTAAGTCTCAGTTTTATTTACATCATTTTCATCCCCAGATTGATCCATAGATGCCTTTGGTTGTGATTCTGAAGTTTTCACATAATACCTCTAAGTAACATAGACAAAATTATGTTTAGGTAGTTTAGGTTTCAACCTTAGTTGTCCTTAAGCCCCATGGAGCATCACTATGTTAATAATAATACTAATCAGTTTTAACACACTTTGGCCAATATTTGCAACCAGTCCATTGTTAACCCAAACATGCCATTGTATGTAACCTAGTATCTTGAATCCAGAAACTATCTTGCAAGTCAGTTAAAATGCTTAGGCTCTTGAGGCAATCCATTACAAGGAGAAGATCCATACTTTGGGGTTTTTTTTCTCTCTCCTTCAATTATGCCTTTGTATGATTTATTCTAGTTGCCAATATGAAAAGTTGTCCTTTTTAAATTAATGAATTCCATGACAATTATATGAACTTCCCCTTCTCTTTTCATTTAACTGAAAAAATATATAATTCAAATTATTCCAGCTTCATATGCTATATTTATAACAGAATAACAGAGTTCGGAGGGACTTGCGGGTCTTCTAGTCCAACCCCCTGCTCATGCAGGAAACTCTATATACCATATCATACAAATGGTTGTCCAATCTCTTCTTAAAGACCTCCAATGCTGAAGCACCCACAACTTCTGGAGACAAGTTGTTCTTATGTTTAAGTTGTTCTTATGTTTATTTTTATTTATTAAACCACATCAGCTCAGTTTAGACTAGGACTGGTCAGAACAAATCTGATTGCTTAAGCCAGATGCACTATGCTATCTGCGGTGATGTTTGATAATGTCTGCTGGCTCCCAACCTCTCTGTGTTCTGATCAATTTCAAGAGATGTTAGGCTTTGTCATCTCTGTTTGAAAATACTGCTGACCTTACCTTAAATCCATGAAAGAGAGAGAGAAAGAGAATATCTAATACTGAAGCCCTGCTGAAACTAAAACAGCAATGACTGAGTCCATTCTTTGCATGGAAGGCCACCCAAGAACTTCAAAGAAGAGTAAGAACATTAGTGGCAATCTAGATATTATATATGAAGTAAATCACCACATATACACAAAGGAGGGTGCTTCTGACCATGTACAAAGTACATTCTTTCCTCCCTGGACAACCTTACTGGAATCTGCCCATGCAATTCCAGGAGGGCTACCAGTCTCACCTCTACTTTTGCAATTTAACTACTGGCTTCCTGGAAAGTTATTCTTTGACTCTTGACACTTGGCTGCAAAGTATTTCTAAACAAGTTTACTCCTCTCATACCAGACATATGAGATGTACGCCTACATAAAAGGAAGGCAATATAAGCATTACTATAACACAAGGGTCATCAGCTGCAGCCTGGTAGGAACAACAGCACACGTCAGCTAGCAGAGAAAGACTTGTAATTCTTCATCTACAGCAGAGGCAGATCAGAAGTCAGCAGCTGGATGCATCTTTTGATTCACAGCAGCTTGGCTGGAAATTTAATAGTGGAAACAAGAAGAAGCAACTAGGCAAGGAAAGTGTCCACACACAGCACACAGCACTTTTCAGTCCTACCACAAAGCTTTTGCTAATCGCTTTGAGCTCTGTAAGAAAGAGGGGGGGGGGAGTATCTGGTTCGCTAAATGAAAAATGTCTTTTCTCTGCAATCATGTCCTGTCAATAAAGTGCTTATTTTCTGGCATGTCAATTAGGAGATTCAAAAGCCAGATGACCATTGCCTTCCATTTAGTACCTCTCAGCTGGGTTAAATGTCTTAAGTGTTTATCCTTTATGACCAGTGGCATGGATCTGTTCTTAGTCAAGCTGTGCCCTGTGTGACATGTTTCCCTACAGGTTTGCGCTCTCTCTCTCTCTCTCTCTCTCTCTCTCTCTCTCTCTCTCTCTCTCTCTCTCTCTCTCTCTCTCTCTCTCTCTCTCTCTCTCTCTCTCTCTCTCTCTCTCTCTCTCTGTAATGTTAGCCATTATTATCAGATCCTAGAAGAAACGGCTGGATAGGACTGTGTCTTTGCTAACAGGGCTGGGTGTGGCTTTGTTTTACAGGGGAATTGGGCAGAAATATGGAACAGATGAGAAGTATTTGCATGGACTGAAGCAGCCTGTAATTTAAAAGCTGTCCTCAAATGGGATCATGTATCTGTGTTGGGTACTTCAAAGGAAATTGCCGCACAACAAGATCAGTTAGTAGCATAGAACATTTCATTCAGGAATGAAAGCCATTTTTAAAAGGTCTTGCAATCAAATTAATCCTTCATTTTTTACAGCAATGTTAAAAATGGGGTGTGATCCTCAGGGGTGTTCAGATGTTTTTGGATGTAAACAAAGGATGTGCACGTCCTTTTCCACACTGCACATTTCACTTATTTATTGACGGTATGCTAGAAGCTGCATGCCAGAGCTTGGACCAAGATATGCATACTACACACTTTAAAAAACAGAGATTTGATTGCACCATCATGGCTGCCATCTTGACTTTTCTGGTTGTGCCTTGCAGATACCACTGGTTCAGACAAAACATTTGATTTAATTTTAATTTTACATGGCTTTAAAAATTCGTGTTTACTCCACAAAGTAGTCATTTCCCCTTCTGTAAATCAAAATAACAATTCACCAGCAGCTTTGAGTTCTGAAACTAATCTATAAGGATTTGGATTCTATATGCAAAATTGAGGGCTCAGGTGATTTAATCCCGCCAAAGTTTTTCACTTCTTGGTCTTTTATGGTGTCAAATTGTTCTGTTCCAGGTGAAGCATATCTATAATATGGATAAGCAAACACGCACATACCGAGCTCCACCAAGACAGATGTACTGGATTTATTCGATATCCAGTTTACCTCTCTTATTTCCATGAGGTAATTACTCCTTACTAATGCTTTATATGGGTTACCAGGAAGTGATACGAAAGAGACTCTTGCCCTCTGGTTTGGTGACCAGACCTGTTCACAATGTATGGTAAAAAATGGATAATGGTGATCATAATGTGAAAAAAGTCTATTCTTATACGTATCACAGTCTGCAATTTTATGTGTATCACAAGTGACAGTTGCTGGGAATTTTGATCACAGTCACAGCTACCATCATGACAATGCAAGATTCATGACACCAACTCCAGCAGATGACTATCCAGATTCTGTATGAAAACTTCTAGTGAAGGGGAAAAAACTATTCCATGCAGTAACCGATTGCAGTTGAGAGTGCTTACTGTCCATAAATACTTTCTAATGTCTAATCTATATCTACACTTTTGAACTTTCAGCCTTACCTTCTGAAGCAAGTAAGTTCAAACTTTCTACAATGTGACTGCCTTTCAGATATTTGAAGACAGCTTCTCTTCTGCAAGTTACGTAAATTTTTTAACCATAGTATTTGATTTACAGTTCTTTCACTAACCCAATAATCCTTCTCTGGACTTGTTTCCATTCATCAATGCCCTTTTTAAAATGAAGCGTGCAGAACTTTCTAACTGACATGTGACCATAGTACTATTGTTACTGGTAAGTTTCATACCCCAATTTTCATCCAGTAGCTGACAGGGTTACATAACAATCCTTTTTCTTCTATTATAACAAGCCTGTGAAGTAGTTTGAATTGGAAGTGACTGGCTGAAAGTCACCAGAAGATTTCAAGGTGGCTCTTCCTATTCCAATCCTTTAACCATTACATTAACTGTTGATAGGCATCTTCATGGTGCTTTGTTTTTGAATTAGACCTGCATTGCAGAATATTTCAAACATAGGGCTGCCTGTTGTAAAATAAGAAACATATGGCCTGCCGCTTCCAGAAGTCCATTCTAGGCCTGGGCAACAAAAAATAGCTATCGGTTCTGCCGAACTGGTGCGTAATGGCTGAATCCCACCACTGGCTACAAGTAGTTGTCAGCTTACAAATGGTCACTTAGCAACCATTCAAAATTATAATGGATTCCCCAAAAGCTACTTACAACCTGCTTTCAAAGTTACGACAGCTGTACCTCTTCCCCTGCAGTCACAAAATGGCATTTTGGGTACTTGGCACAAGTGGCTCTCCTTTACAGCATCAGCCGTAAAGCATCCCATGGTCATGTGACTGCAATTTGCAATGTTTTTTGCTTGTTTCTGCCATTTACTTCTGCCAGAAATGCCCATTGGAGAAAACTGATTTGCTTAATGATTGCAGTGTTTCCTTAGTAACAGCCACAAAAAAATGTAGAAAATTTGGGTCTGGCCATGTGATGCCTTATTTTATAACTGCTACAACTTACAACCATGATTCCATTTTCAATTATGGTCATAAGTTGAGCTGTACCAGTATAGTATTCTCTAAGATACAGTATTCAGTCATTAGCAATAGAATTTATGCCATGCAATCAGACAAAGCCAGGTTCAATCCTTCCATTTCCAGTAAAATGAATCAGGTAGTAAATGATGGGAGAAACTCTACTGCACAATTACGTGACATCCCAGATAGCTGTCAAAGTGGACATGAGTGGGCTATGTAAATCTGGAAGAACGTGGTTTCTCAAGGATATTCCTATGAAAGAATCAGATCAATCTAGCTCACTGGATGAACATGGTTATAGAAGGGCAGCATATCTCATATTTGGAAGCATTCTAGCCCTAAAAGCTTAAATAAATATACTAGTGCTTAGTTCATTTGCTACAAAAATAATTCAACTGATTTTTAAAAAACAACATATCTTTTTCTACATAAACATATTTAAGATGTTAAGAGTATTAGCATGCCCCAGACATTTCATGTGCAAGGATGAAATTAGTATTTGAAGTTGATACAGGAGGTAAGAAACGGAGAATCGAGCTAGATTTGACATGGGGGAATTAAAACATAATTGTTTCTTCTACCTAGTTTTTAAAACCTGAATAAATTTTAGGTGGTGGGAAGAATACAATTGGATCTATGCCATAACTTAAGATGGAAGGATTGAACCATGGAGCAACTTTACAAGGAAATAGCCACCAAGCCGATCTCTACTCTTCTCCCCAACTGTTTGGAAATGTTTACTATAGAAGGAGTGGAACCACTAGAAACTCCCAGTACCAACTGCTGTAGGAATATCAGAAGGATATCATGTTGAGTGATATGAAAGGCTACCAGTCCAGAAGGGACATACGCTACGTGCATCTAAGTGATGATGAAGATCATCCATAGTAGTGACCAATGTCATTTTAATCCCATGCCCAGGTCTGACCTTTGCTGAAAGAGAAACAGATAATTGATTATATGTCCATAGGGTGATGGGGATGGCAGTCATAACTTTGAGGGCAAGTCATAAGTAGCTTTTTAAAAGTCCATCATAACTTCAAACATTAAATGATGTCATAAATTGAGGATTACCTGTATAAGAATAGTTAGATTTACATATCATTAAAAGCAGCTCATTCATTACTGGCTCAAATAAACTAGAACCTTTTGATGGATTAGACCTTTCATCATGACACAACTGATTTTTGAATTAAACTGTTTTTCATTTAAAAAAATCTATATATCCCAAAGATAGAAGAAGTGGGAAAAGAATTTGTGATTATTTCAATTATACATATAACCCTAAGATATAATAAAGTGAAAATAAATATAGAGACTGTTGCCTTCCATCCATTACTGAATTCTGGGTAACGCCTAGTAATCAACTGCATTACCAATCAAAGGAGATATTGGGAGTTGTAATTCAGCACCATCCGAAGGACTGTCCACTCTTCAACATGAGGGAGATGACCCAGGTATTTACAGAGGAGAATATTTGTAGCTCAGAGTTAAAATGAAAAGTCCTTGGTACTCTTGAGCTTGGTTGTTTTCTTGCAAATATTTTATTACCCAAACTAGGTCATTAGATTATGTAGTTTGGGTAATGAAACATCTGCAAGAAAACAATCAAGCTCAGAGAGCACCAAGGACCCTCATCATGAATTTCTCAGAAAAGGCAACTTGGGAGTTAGTTGGGAAATATACTAGAAGCCTGAAGGAAAACAGGAGAAGATGGATCTTCTGTTTAATAAGCAGAAGACTTTTGGATGGCAATGGATAGTAAATATCCAATATAATAGTACAGTACAGACATGTCAAACTCATGACGTCACGTGATGTCGCGCAACATATCGGGATGGTTTTGCCATTGCCGGCAATGGGGTGGGTGTGGCTTTTGGATGACCCCTCCGGCCCATGGGCCGGCAGTTTGACACCCCTGGTATAGTAGAAAGGATAGTAGAACTAATTGAGCAAATCACAGGAATGGTATATGCATAAAATATCTAAATATTTTTAAAGGGTACTTTTTCCCCTCACAATTCTTTGTAATGTTACAAGCAGTACGCACTTTCAGGTGACAAATATTCACTTGGTTTTCAGATCTGTGGACAGAAAATTGGTGGGACAGCAGCCTATAGATACATACATACATACATACATACATACATACATACATACATACATACATACATACATACTGTATATCAGTAGTACCTTTGCTTTCTTTTGCCACAATCATTCAATTTCTATCTCCAAGTCTCTGCATTTTTTGCTCTTTCTCTTCTCTTCTGTTGCCTCCAGGTACTGCAACATCGACTATCTAGACTTTTTTGTCTTTTTTATGAACAATTATTCAGGTGTGATGTGTATTTACAGTACAGTTCTTTAGATATCTTATAGTTATCTATAGTTATAGTTTAGTTATAATATAGCAATAGCAAAACCACTTAGACTTATATACTGCCTCACAGGGCTTTCAAACCCTCTCTGGGCGGTTTACAAATGTCAGCGGATTACCCCCAACAATCTGGGTCCTCATTTTACCAACCTTGGAAGGGTGGAAGGCTGAGTCAAACTTGAGCCAGTGAGAATTGAACTCCTGGAGTGAACAGTGAGTTAGGCTGCAGTATATTATAATATGTTATTATAATACCAATCAGAACCATCAAAATGTGGATTTCAAAAGTGAATGTGCCAACTTTGGAAAGAAAGACATCTGGATTTAGAGATTAATGAGCAGACACTTATGGACCACAGCTGTGTAATTTTAAAACACAAGGTATTTAAAAGGGTTATGCCATGCCTGGCATTCAGTTCTGAAAAGTTACATAGGTGTATGCAGGATCTGTTAGCAACTCATTAAAGCAGCCGTTTCTGATTCAGGATAATGTGATTGTTAGAATCATGCCTAGAAATACTCAACTGGTTTAATTGGCTCCAACAAGTGCTGCATCCACTTTCCCATGCACTTCAAAGCAAATTTTTGGAATCACATCCAAAGCATTGCACAGCTCTAGTATTAAATTTTGTAATGAATTCTGGCTCAGCTGTTTCAGGAGGAAATTAGTCTTTGTTATTTCTTTGCTCAAGGATGACCATTCATATGCCAGTAATAAAATGTTCTGATGCTATAGAATGTTATAAAAATGTTTTAAGCTTTTTAATATCAGTTCTTCTGCTGTCAAACTACTGTCAATTTATTCTTTTTAAAAATAATTCTTATTAAAATAAGATTCTAGAAAGATTTTAGAAAGCTACAGAAACAGAGGAATAAATTATAAAAGAGTAAAAGAAAAAGTGAAGAATAACAAGAAAGCAAGAAAAAGAAAAATATTTAAAGAATCAGCTTCCAATCTTTGCAGCATGCAAATATAGTAATTACCATCTCCACCCTCCCATATTGCACATCATAGTTCCCTCCATTCCATTAACAAAACTTTTTAATTAATAAATTCCAAAATCAACATTTTCTCCATTTTCAGCAAAAAGTCTCTAACTGGTTTCCAGTCCTTTATAAAAGTATTTGTAGGTCCTTCCTTGATCAAAGACGTTAATTTAGCCATCTCCACTAATTCTGCCATCTTTACAATCCATGCTTCCATTATTGGTGTTTCTGAAGTCTTTCATCTTTGTGCATATAATGGCCTCAACTTTGCTATATTAAACTAATCATCTGTGAGCTGCTTTTTGAGTGTCCATAAGTTCCAATAAGAAAAGTTCTGGTTTCATATGAATGTTAATTTTAAAAACTCTGTATCACCATATGTATTTGTATTCAATTTCTTCTTGCTTTTTCATATCATGCATGATAAAATGCTCCTTCGTATTTTTCACATTTTCAACAATAATTAGAAGTTTTCTGTTAAATTGTAAGGCAATATGAATTTCAGACCTTTTAACCATATATCTCTCACCGATCCATTTAAATATTATAAACCAACATTCTTGGCCCATTTTACCATACAGATATATCTTTAACTTTCCTCCATTTCAAGTCTCAATAAAAAAAATTGTTTTCAAATTTCATTTTATCGCATTCTATTCTTGAAACTTTTTTATCTGTACTAAATCTTTCTCTTAATTGTGCTTATGAAAACCTTTGAAAACTAAATCCTTCTCCATTTAATTGTTTTCTTGATTTTATCTTAAACACCTCATTTTCTTGTGCTAGCAAGGTTTTATAAGTTATTTATCTTTGCTTGCTGTCTGTCCACTTATTTTTAAGCATAGGGTCCAATCATGGTATCAGTGCAAACTGTCTCAGAGATTCAAAGTTGAGTCTTTTTCCTATTTATTGATTGGTTGTTTCATGTCTTCCAGTCGGATAATGTCTATCTTGGTTGCTGGAAATGAATTAAAAAATAGCAGTCTTTGCTGATTGATGCATTTAATGCTTTACTGAAAGATTAAAATCGCTGATGACCAACCCAGCAAATATTGAATTTGAATGCAGTTTTCCCACACAATTATTGTGATCATTTTGTAACCTATTCCATTCCAAAAGACAACCCCACAGGGTAATCTAAGATTCTTGTTTTGCAGCAATGTAGGTGGAAGCAGAAAAAGCAAGGGTGCATATTTGGCAGAATTGAAAGGATGCCTCCTGGGGGTTGATTAAAGCATGGGCTTCTAAAGTGGAGGATAGTTCATTAATGGGTCTCAGATCAACCACAAGCTCATTAAAATAACAACAGTTATTGCTAACTGGGAATAGCAGCCCCAGATGAAATGGCTGCTTGAAACAGTGATCAGATGCTAAAGGAGAGGGCATTTGCCAGATTTGACAACCCAATGATGTTATAACCGGGCAAAATGCTGAAAACTCTCTGCTCTGAAGGGTTTAAGGTGGCTCAGTTGGAAATGTGCAGTTTTGAATCAAAGTTGGAAAATATGGATGATAGACACAGAATTTGAGGAATAGGATCTGTTCCCACACTCAGGAGAGCAGCCCATATTGGCCATGGGACAAGCAGAAAGTTCATTTCTGCCCAACATGGAAGCCTACTCCTTTGTTGTTAGTTACTCCACTTCTTTTTCATAATTAAAATTGTTATTCATGTTAATAATCACCCGTTTATTTTTGTGCATTTTTCACAATTGATTTGGGAAATTTGTTCATTCTTTTGCACTATTCAGTTAATTTCGATTTTTTCCATTGATTTCAGGAGGAAATTGCACAGCAACTTTAGTACTGCAGATAAGTTCGGTGCTATTCATTTTAGAACCATGATGATTTCAAGCATTCTACAACTCCTGAAGGACCTATAGAGACAGGTTGCTGGGATAATCTCATGTGCTAAACCCTTAGGAGTCACCTGTTCTATGAGTTTTTGGTAACTGGCAATAAGGCATTCTCCTTTTCTTCTAGATCACAATGTCTATTGTGGCTGCACAAAGCATTTGAATCAGGCTTTTTGTAAACTGTGTCGTGTGAATTAAGCAACCTTTCTTACAACATCTGGGTCACCTGGATGATTTAATTTAATTTAATTTTTTCCAATCTTTATTATTTTTATAAATAACTTAAGGCAATGAACATAGCTGATCCTCCTTCTTCTTCATATTTTCCCAATCACAACAGCAACCTTGTGAGGTGAGTTGAGCTGAGAGAGGGTGCCTATCCCAAATTCACCCAGCCAGCTTTTATGCCTAAGGCAGAACTACAACTCACAATTTCCTGGTGTTACAATTAAAATGTAATTATTAATCTTAATTTATTAATAGTCATCAATTAATATTAATTAACATGATAATTTTAAAGACTTTCTCAAGTTCTGTGTGTATATATGTGTAAATAATACTTTTTTTGGGACAGACTTGACAAAAAGGCTACCCTAATATTTCATGCTAACACATTTTTTAAAACATCCTTTGAAAGCTTTATACAGTTCTGACCTACATGATTTTCATTTTATTGGCATCAATTTTCTATGATTCTTCAAAGATTTAGACCCACAAAAAAATTAAATAAGGCCAAATATTCCCAATTTATAGATCCATTTCATAATTGTAAATTCTACTGATCTTGCTGTTTGTGCTACCTATAACTTTCTGTTATTGCTGCATAGTGTTTCTGTTTTATTTCCAAACAAATAGAAAACAAATGTATTTTTAATTTCAGCATGCTGGCTGGGGAATTCTGGGAATTGAAGTCCACAAGTCTTAAAGTTGCCAAGGTTGGACATCCCTGCTATAGACCATTGGAAAAAGCAGAAAATCCCTGTTAACACACATTCAGAGCTTATGTGTTTATAATTGCAAGCATATAGACTTGGCTCAGATCTTCAGATAAATGCATCAGGACAAAGGAAACAGATTTGTAGTCCAGATTCACCATAACCATATGTTCACTAAACATCTGAAAAAAATTCTGATACTACTTACAGGTTTTGTGTCCATCAGAATAAATTTATTGCAAGGGTGGTGAGGGGAACTCTGCATGCAGACTGATCATTTATGCTACAACAAAAAGAACAGTGCTATATCTGAAGGGTGGCCCAGTCAATCATAAGAAGATAAAAAAAAGAGCCTGTGAATTTGTTCGACAAACTTTGCTCAAGGGATGAAGACAGGAAAAAGATGAAGATAATAGCTCAATGCAAAGAAGGGCAGAAGGCATAATTGTCTGCGTTTTTAACTTTCTTTTTTGTTGTTTCTTGTCTCCTCTTTCCCTGACTTTTTATTTCTTTTGCATATGCTCTGTATAATTTTACTATTTTGAAAATCTCTAAGCTTTGCTCAACCTGCTTCCAGGTAAATAAGCACATTGAATCTTTTAACGTAAATCTATTGAGGTAATTTTATTTTAAACATTGTCATAGGAAAACTGGGTCTTCCTATTGTTTTTAGTCCTCCCAGTTGCAGTCAGTTGCCTTATTATTATTTTCTGCAGTTTTTTTTCTTCCAGAAGATTTATTTTATTTCTGATTCTGATTGATACCAGACAGAGACTATATTCCTTCCCCCTCAGCCCTAACTCTCCCCTTTTCATCTGCTCTCTGTAAGGGTAGCAAAGTGGAGGGTAGTCCTTCGGGTTCAAAGAAGACACACTGTTGTGCAGTTCATCTGTGGATAAGGAGGTGGCTCTGCAGTTCCACTCTGGCAGTCTAGAGTGTAACACAATGGGGACCTTGGAACTCCATTGTTGTAATAATTATTAGTGTTATTCTGTGTTGCCATTTACAGATTTCTATCAGGTTTTGGTGATACTTATCTTCCAAGCTGATGTAGGGTTCGTAGCACAGGGCCTGCCAGAGGTTTGTGGTTCCCTTGACTGGATATCACAGTGGTGTAAGGTTTTCTTCCAAGTATCTTTGAAGTACCTGGTGTATGACCTGGGAGATCTCTGACTTCAGTACACAAAAGAGGAACAGTGAAGCTTGTTACTCAGCCATTCTGATGACCCCTATCATATCTGGACTCTGATAATCAGGTACTCTGTGCTAGTGGACTTTGTGTGATTCAAGACCTCCAGTCTTGCCCAGTGCTTTTTTTGTAAAAACAAAAGGTGCCGGAACTCACACATGTCATGCAACCCACCTTGCCTACCCTACAAAGTTCCAACCAAAAAAGGTGCCGGAACTCCATTCTGGGCATTCTATGACAAAAAAAGCCCTGGTCTTGCCAATAAATGCCAAGGATAGCGTGCATGAGAAATTTCTCCAGTTGTGTGAGGTGCCATCAATAGAGGAATTCTTGAATAACTGTATGGAGGCACTTCGTCCATGCAGTCAATCAGTGAAAGTCAAAGAGAGATCCATCCAAAGCTAACTGGGGAATTCTAGGAGTTGAAGATTGAGAAACACTGACTTAGAAATCTGTCCCAATCATGTATCCACATGAAATCAGAAGCATCCCTTCAACTGTTTCCAGCATTAAAGAAATACACCTAAATCCCTAGCTCATACCAAGGATGTTAAAATGGTTTTTGTCCTTATAATTCTCTCGTTAGACTGGTGGCAGCAGCAGCAATTTGATTCATTCTGTGTCCATCCCCCCTTCCAAATCTTTGGAACAAACAATGCATAGTTTTGACAAGGCTTATAAACAGGCCTGGAGTTAGTGCTGTGTAACTTAATATTCTTTCCACACAGCCACACTGTCATTCTGATGTCAGTTTTCTGCAGAAAATCCTTGTAATGAAAAACAGGTCATCAGGATACTGCACTGTGTTTCTAGGATCTCCCCCCCCACACACACACACTCCCAGCCCCTTGTGTTTTGAGTTACTTACTGGGAGGTGTCACTTCAAATCCATGTGGGTTGCTGAGAAAGCTGACAGATTCCACAAGCTGCATGTTTTCGTAGTTGGCGGAAATGGATGCTAAACACAATGTCATCTAGATTGAGAATAATGGTTCTTAAGTGTTCCCCATTGTTTGCAATAAATATTTTTTAAACCGCAGCTCATGACTAGCCTGGCCTGTTTTAAATGACTAATAATGTGAAACTTGTCATAATTCCTTACCTATGAGAACTAAAGAGGTCTAATCAACATTCTAGGAAGTGTCTGGGGGACATAGGCAAGTTCTTTCCTATTATTAGTTGAGCCTTGAAATAGTCTTGAAATACTAATAAGGATTGGGCCTAATATTTCTATCCAGGAGAGCTTCTACAGTATGTGGTTAAAAGGACAAATTGATAGCCATGATGGTGTTATGAAAGCTCCACCAATTTTTATGTGTGTTGCACCATTATGACCACCCAGCGTCTTAATTATTATACCCTGCAGATAAGTCTGTCTTCTCTATTCTGTGAAGTTTATTTTGTAGTGACTGTACTACCTGTTTTATAATGCATTCTTGTAAGATAAGAATTGTCTTGTGATCTGAGGAACCTTACCAACAATGAACCTGTGATCGATGATCCTTCCTATTCAAAGTCCAGTTGTTTTTTTATGGTGGAATCCAAGGAAGTCTCTATCCATTACATTTATAGTTATTATTATAATATTGTGCTTTGAATCCCCTTTTCAGCAAGTTCAGAAGTGGTTTGCCATTGCCTCCTTCCTAGGGCCAATAGGGTGTGACTGGCTAAAAGTCACTAAGCTGGCTTCAGGCCCAAGGCAGAACTAAAACTTCAAATCTCCCGGGTTCTAGTCTAGTGCCTTAACAGTATACCGAACTGGCTCTTTCTGTTATCATTTAAAGTAAATAATTATAAACCTAATGAAACATAATGGAATAATTAAAATCTAGATAGATTGATAGATGATAGATAGGTGACAGATGGATGGCCAGACAGATAGATGTACCATTATGAATGGTGGCAATGAAAGGATGACCTTTGCATTTTCTGCCTCAGGCAAATATACTTTGTAACACAACTAACCTTGAATACTCCACCTACCCTGGATATCTGGACCTCTAAAAAGTGAGGTGAATTAAAACTTCTGGTAGACAGCTGTTCATATAAACAGAAGATGGCCCTAATTTAGTGGTACATAAGAGTGTTCTTATAATCCTTTGTTTCAGATAGTCTTCCAGCTGGATAATAAAATCATTGTAGTGATGGTGCAAAGAAAGTCAGCCAATTCTTGTACAAACATATGTATGTATAGTCAAACATGAGCTCATATACCCCTCTCTTTGAAGCTAAAGACATCTTAGCACAAAAGAAAAGAACCCAGGAACAATAAAAAGATCATAGCTCTTTTGAGCTCCCTCTTGTTCCATAACAGAATAACTTTGGAGGTCTTCTGTCTAGTCCAACCCCCCTACTCAAGCAGGAGACCCTATACCATTTCAGACAAATGGTTGTCTAATCTCTTCTTAAAAACCTCCACTGATGGGGCACCAACAACTTTTGAAGGCATGTCATTCCACTGATTAGTTGTATTAATTGTCAGGAAATTTCTCTTTATTTCTAGGTTGGTCCTCTCCTTGATTAGTTTCCAGCCAGTGCTTCTTGTCCTACCTTCAGGTGCTTTGAAGAAGCACCTCTTCTTTGTGACAACCCCTTAGATATTGGAATATTACTATCATGTCACCTCTAAGTCCTTCTTTTCATTAAACTTAGACATACTCAATTCCTGCAACTGTTCTCAAATGTTTTAGCCTCCACTCCAAACAGTTATGGGATCAATAGGAAGATTAGTCCATGGTCTTTGACCAGAAATTTATCTGAAATGATGAAGTATGGAGCCAAGTATTAGGAATCCCAGGTGGAAGGGAAAGCTGGACACACCTTAATGGAATGAATTTCCCTGCTCCTGGTTGTACTTCAGTTCACTTATTGGCATTTTCCTTTAGTCATTTCTTGCCAGAAAATTTATCTTTGCTAACTATCTATACACCTGATTTCTCATTTCCATATCCTGCAGGTGGCAGCCCTGAATGGAATTTGAAGGCTTTATCTAGCCAATCCTCAAATGACTTCTCCTTAAGATTCACTTCCAGTTTCCACTTATGTATAGTTCCCTTTATCCTCCTCAAAATTAAATACAACCAAGAATGGGAGAGAGCTTTTTACTTGGGGTTTGCTGCCTTTATGACTGAAAACTAGCAAGTCTCCTAAATCTGATGCTCATTACATCAGAAGACCCGTGAAAGAAGCATCAAAAGGAGACTAATACCAGCTTCAGAAGACGTTTACAGGCCGGATCATCACATACTGGATTTCACATAGGGTATACATGGGGGTTCAGGGATGCTAAAATGGTGAGTGCTTGAATTTTGAAGAGATGTGTATCCCCTGGTAGTGACATAATAGCATCAGAATTCACTTACTGCACTACCAGTCTTTGAAAAATAATCTTTAATTCCTTTTCAAAGTCAGACTGAAGGGAGGGACTGGATACCTCCCTGCTGTTTTTGGTCTTTATTTGGTCAATCAGTCACACCAAGAGCATTAAATGCATTTTAGTTCTATACCTGTGACACTCTGTTCAGAGTTGAATTTCAAACTTATCTTTGAAAAGCTCTTTGCAAGGATATTAGCTCTGACATATCACTGTCACTTAGAGTGCACAATCTTGAGCTGACATTTATTCATCTTGCTCTATTTGTGGTGGCTTGTATATTTCAGTAGTTTCTTACCATCATGCCATTAAAATTCAGAGTCTGGATAAGTGGAAGGAAAGGAAAGGAAAGGAAACCAGTGGCAATGAATGCTAGGCCCAGTACTCTTCAATATTTTCATCAATGACTTAGATGAAGAAATTGAAGGGGAACTCATCAAATTTGCAGATGACACCAAACTGGCCGGAGTAGCCAACACCCCAGAAAACAACTAAGGATCCAAAAAGACCTTGACAAACTTGAGCAATGGGCCCTATCCAACAAAATGAGTTTCAATGTGGAGAAATACAAAGTTTTACATTTAAGCAGGAAAAATCAAAGGTACAAGTACAGATGGGCGAAACCTGCTTAAAAACAATAACTGTCAGCGGGACCTTGGAATCCTAATGGACAATCACTTAAGCATGAGTCAGCAGTGTGCAGCAGCAGCCAAAAAAGCTAATACAGTCCTGGGTTGTATAAACAGAGGGATAGAATCAAGATCATGCAAGGTATTAGTACCACTCAGTGGTGGGATTCAAATATGTGAACAACTGGTTCTCTGTGTGGATGCTGCTTCTGGAAGTTCATTCTGGGCCTGGGCAACAAAAAATTAGCTACCGGTTCTGCCGAAGTGGTGTGAACTGGCTGAATCCCACCACTGTTATCGCTTTATAAAATCCTAGTAAGACCACACCTGGAATACTGCAGCCAATTTTGTTCACCATATGACAAAAAGAAATGTTGAGAGTTTGGAAAAAATTCATAGAAGAGCAACTAAGATGATCAAAGGCCTAGAGATTAAAACATATGAAGAACGGCTGCAGGACTTGGGTTTGAAAAGTCCCTAAAGAAAAGAAAAAATAGGGGAGACATGATAGCAGTATTCCAGTATCTGAGGGGCTGCCACAAAGAAGAGAGGGTCACTTTATTCACCAAAGCACCAGAGGGCAGGACAAGAAACAATGGTTGAAAACTGATCAAAGAGAGAAGCGACCTGGAATTAAGAAGAAACTTCCTGACAGTGAGAACAATTACCATTAACTGATCTTCACATCATCCAGGAGTGTAGCTGGCAAAGAAGAAAGTTGTGTGTCATATTTGTTATAAACCATGTTATATCCTTTATGACTACAGCATATTACACGCATTTCTTGAACCCTTGAAGAAAGTAGAGGTCCAGTGATGTCACTATCATTTTAGGTAAATTATCGGCCAACAGCTTCCAAGATATTTGTCTTTTGTACAGGATGGATTGCTTTAGAGATGTTACAAGCATTGGAACATCTTTACCATAAAAGGAGAATTGTCAGTGTGATTTCAGTTCATAGCAAATTGGACCCCGGATGGTAAAAGTTGGAGCCGATTGATACTGTAATGGCAGTAATAGGCAATCCATAAGGTGACCAACTTTTTTACAATGAAAAGGAGGACACAAATAAATTGAAGAAAAAAATATCATAAAAGATGGCCCGGCCCATGGAAGGTCAACCGCCCGCCGCGCCCCTGCCTGCAGCCGCCCCGCCAGCACCATTGCCCTGCCATGTAAAGCAGGCCCCGCAGCTCCCAAAGCACCAGCCAAGCCAGCTCTGGTCCAGGGGGTCAGCCCGCTGTCGACAGACCCTGCCTGCAGCCACCCCACCAGCACCACTGCCCACCCTACGCAGCACCATGTAGAGAGGGCCCTGCGGCTCCCACAGCACGGGGGGCAACCAGCCGCTGCCACCCTCACATCTCCACCTGCAGCACCCCCGATGCCCCTGCCTCTTGCACCCGCACCCATTATTGCCCTAGCAGAGCCGAAGATCAAGAGAAACTTACCATTCCAATCTCCTCCAGGTATCTTCGAAACTAACTAGGAGATGGTGTAATTGGGTAGCAGGGAGGGGTGCAAAGTTCCTGCCAATTTGCCTTCATTGCAGACAACTTGCATGTGCAGAGTTTGCTGGCCAGGTGTTTTGGCGCGCTCAGCAGCAATTCCTATTGGCTTTTGAAAGCCAATAGGGGGAGTAGCACAGCTCATGCAAAAGTTGAAAAAAAAGCCATCAAAAAAGGTGCTGGAACGCCGTTCTGAGCATTCTATGAGAAAAAAAAGCCCTGCAGATTCGTCTTCAAATATTGAAAAGGAGGACATGTAGGAGGACACTTTTTGAGGGAGAACAGAACTCACAAAAGGAGGACTGTCCTCCCTAAAGGAGGACGGTTGGTCACCTTACAATCCAGATTCTTGAGTTGGAAGAAAGTCAGAATTCTTGCCAGGTCATGTTCTGTCCACATGTTTTATCAAAGCAGTTTGAGGGCCACTTGAAGAATTGAAGACAATATACAGCAGTGGACATTCCTCTATTAAATATAGAAATAGTTAAGGGGCCCCAAACCAGTTGTTACACTGGAGAAAAAGAGAAGGAGAGAGAAATGGAAAAAGAAGGGAAAGGGAGAGGGAGAGAATGAGCTGACTGAAAGCCCAACAATTTCCCATTAGACTCTTTGTTCTGTGGCGTGTCCTATTCCAAAAACAAATTTGGTGCAGAAGGCCATCTGATTGCCATGTCGTTTAGCAATTAATCATGACAAATAAGTCATCTATAAACAATTACTTGCTATGGAATGATTACAGCTGTCATGGTAGACCCTGCAATTTTTTTCCCCTCCAGGACATTATTCTGAGTTGACCCACCATTAAACAACACAGTGCTTGGAGTGTTTGGAAACTGGGTTAAAAGTGCACTTTACCACATGTTTACATTTTGTTATGTGTATAATATTATCCACTAAAACTTCAGAATTAGGAGGGAAAACTCTGCTGGTAACTAGCTCTAGTTCCAGTCTGGACTCTTTACTGAACTGCAGTTGTCTTTCAAATGAATATCTGATTTAATGTGACTTTATAGAATCAAAAGTTCCAAATTTCTTCAGGTTCAGGGACAATGAGAAGCCACTTTCTAAAGATATATAGCAGTCAAACTCATTCAGAATTGCCTACAGTAGCATTTTCAGGCAGGAATGCATTTTTTGTCCTAGCTACGGTAGATTGAAATAGGACTTTCTATACACTAAAACAGAGTTCCCCAACCTGTTTTGGTGGGGTTGGTGGCCTGGAACAGGAGGAGGGGAAAAAGAAGGGATGGTTTTGTGGGAGGGGTAAATGTGTGCGCACATGTATGCACACATATGAACACTCGTTGCTTGTGCGAGTGAGGCCATTAGCACTTGCATGAGTTGAGCCACTAGTGCTCACAACCCTCACAATGATGAGTCCAGGTGTGTGGGACTGCCAGGGCTCATATGCATGGGCAGCGAGTGCCCACAGTGATGCTTGCGTGAGTGGGGCTGTGTGTGGGCGTGCACATGTGGGCACCGCCAACCATTCACGTGGCCCAGTGGCCAGTAGGCCGCAGTTCTGGTAGTGGGCCACAGCCCACAGGTTGGAGACCTCTGAACTAAAACATAAACACTTCAAACTGTAAGAAACATCATTGCATTGGAATACATGTTTAACCGTTTTCAGAGTCAAGACTTAAGAAATGTCATTTTCCTTAAATGTCGCATGAAGTGAGGTCAGTAGCTAGAGAAATTAAAAACTGAGCATTCTGTGAACCAGAAGTTAAACTGAAGAAAGCTCCAACCTTAGAGGAGGAGAGTTTTCTGCCTGCAAGGCTGACTCTTTCCCAACAGCAAGAAAGTCTGGCTTTAAAGGAACAAAAGGAAATATGTCAAGTGAAATCATGTACATCCACTTTGATTCTCTCTATCATTTTCCCCCCTCCAAAAAAATTAGAACCTATGCCAACTAACATAGTTACATTCTTTACCATTACCACAGCCAGAAGGAAATTAAAAACATGGAACAAGTGGAAGAAGAAGGGGGGGAAAATACAAATATCTCTCCTGCTTCAGTTCTGCCCCATTGTTAAAATTCAGCAGCATATGAGATAGAGAATAGGAGACATAATCATAATTGAACCCAAAATTTCTATTACTAATGAAGGAAGTTGTTAAGTGCGTTTTCTCCCATTTTATTACCCTTTGTCACAGTTCTTAAGCAAATCACTGTAATTATTAAGGGAATCATACAGTCATTAAGCGAATCTGGCCTCTCCCATTTATTTTGCTTGTCAGAAGTCAGCTGGGGAAGTTACAAATGATGATCATGTGGTCCTGGAACAGTGCAACGGTCATAAATACATGCCACTTGCCAAGCACCTGAATTCTGATCATGTCATCGTGGGGATACTGCAATGGTTGTTAAGTGTAGTACAAGTCACTTTTTTCAATGCCTTTGTAACTTTGAATTGTCACTAAATGAACAGTTGTAAGTTGAGAACTACCTATATTTATTTTGGCTACAATTATTCTCTGAAGAAATAGTAGGTATATCAGTTAAAGTTTACCGAGTGCATGGACACAACTTAAGAAAGAGGAAATGGGAAAGGCCAACTCTTTGCAATTGCATTAAAATGGATTAAGTAATTTCTGGCATTAAATGGAATTATCATTTTCAGCACTCCTGAAGGATTTATAGAATGCTTTTTGTTTCAATCCTTTCTGTTCACAGCACAAAGCACTTGAAGCATGATTAATGCTGGCCTGGTCTCTCCTTTGCAGATGACATGGATGTACAACATTGATTAATGTCTGTTTAAAACTGGGAGGTAGGAAAGGAAATCTAACAATGAAGATTTGACTCCATGTCTCATAGGCTTTGTGATGAAAGGAGGAGGAAGAAGACAGTTTCAACTCTTGCTTGCTTGACAGTAGCTAGCCAAATGTTTTTATTAAACCCATGCTTGGATGATTAACCATCTAATACAAGAATGCATTGTTTATTCTAAGGCTTCCTTCAAATTCCTCAACCGTGCTAGCAAACCATGTGTGAAGGATGCACTGCAACTATAAAGCTAAGTTACAAAACATATTTGCTCCTGATAGTGTAAGGATGAATGGCTGATTCTAGGGAGCCTATGGAGAAAGATTATTTATATGGTTTTCTCCCACTCCTACCAGGCAAATGTCACAATCATCTCATAATGATTACTCTGGAATTTTTCTCAGAGAAACACATATTGGATAGTTCACAACACTGGTATGCTACTCCAAAAGTTGTGTAGATTAAGCCTCATAAAGCAGCTGATCCCCATAGTGGAATGGCAGTAGACAGAAATTTAGCTTCAGTCTACCAAGTTTCCTGGTTTTGATTTAAAGGTGCTTGCCGCATTACATTTCATGGCAGGGCCATCTGTGGGGATGAGATATGTCAATTACAATGACAGCTATTTGGTGATTTCTAGCTTCCAAAAAACTGAACAAGGGAAATATGATAGAAGTGTAAAAAATTATGCATAGATGGAGAAAGTGGAGAGAGAAACTGTGTTCAACATTTGTCAAGATATTGCCAGCCAGAATAATTAAACAACTAAATAGAGGAGTTTGAATTACTACTATGGAATTTACCAACACAAGATATAATATTAATGTCCAAAAAAAGAAGATAGAATTAAATTCATGGACAAAAAAAATAACAAATAGTTCTACTGATGAAATACATGTAGTCCTCGACTTACAACAGATCATTTAGTGACCATTCAAAGTTACAACGGCACTGAAAAAGTGACTTATGACCATTTTTTATACTTATGACTGTTGCAGCATCCCCATGGTCACATGATCCAAATTCAGATTCTTAGCAAATGACTTATATTTATGATGGTTTTAGTGTCCCAGGATCATGTGATCACCTTCTGTGACCTTCTGACAAGCAAAGTCAATGGGGAAGCCAGATTCACTTAACAACTGTGTTACTAATTTAACATCTGCAGTGATTTACTTAACAACTGTGGCAAGTAAGGTTGAAAAATGGGGCAAAGCTCACTTAAGAAATGTCTCACTTAGCCACAGAAATTTTCAGTTCAGTTGTGATCATAAACCGAGGACTACCTATAATGCTCCTTCACCCTTTTTGTTGGGAAGAAGACCAGGAGAACTTCATGTTAGCAGCTGGTTGGCCACAAGGAGAGCAGACTAGATAATCCTTTGGTTACCCCAATACAGTTTTAATGTTTTTAATAATCTAGCTTCCATATTCTCAAACTGCAAAATGTTGCCAAATTTTAAACATGTTTAAAATTTTGATTTTGGCTCAAATCTGCAAGCAATCGTATGCTGCTTTCCTCAGAAATGAATTGTTCTCTTCTGTAGGACTGCCTGCCTAATAGCTCACTCACTCAGTTCAAATAAACACCAAAGTTTTCAAAATGAAAAATAAATTATTGTACAATTCCTAGCCAAAATTGTCATACTACATTAGAGGGTTCATCAATGATGTTTAAATGAAAACCAGTAAAGTGTGGGTAGAAGTAGATGAGATGAAGCTCTTTTATTAAATAGATACAATCATCAAGGGATTTGGCCAGACCGTACAAGCAAATTATAACTGAAGCAACATTTGTTTAGAAAGAAAAAGTAGGGATTTATTATCCTATTAGTTGATGTTTCTTTTGTAGAAGAGAAGCTGTCATGGTGTCCTGGGCAGAAAGTCAAAATTTCCATTTACCCATGATGTTTAAAAAACATGCTCTTAAAAAGTTGAAACTACCATGTTTTTGACTGGACATCATAAATAGTTTTGAACTGTTGTCACTACAAACCATGGACCATCTTGTAAATGATACACATTCCACCAGCATAATGTTAATTATATAGTTCTTCCTTATCAAGGCCTACAAAAATTAGATGTCATTTAAATAAATACAACCAAAGAGCATAGCTTAAATACTTAGAGCTCTGATAGGTTCAGTAGGATTTAGGTGAACATAGTTTCAAAGTGACTGAAGTTGTATAATCAGAGTCCTGCCAATTTGGCTCTCTGATTCAGAACTGGATGATGCATTTTGTTTATAGTTACAAATCTGGACTGCAAAAAATGCAGATTAGAAATGGATAACAACAAACCCAGAAAGATAGTACTAAATCTCTAGTGCCATCTTGTGATCATCTGGATTTTTGCAAATGGGAACTGATTGAACATATGTCAAAAAGCCCCTTGTTTGAAGATAAGGGTTAAGAATTCTAAAGCACTTGTGGAAGACCAACAATGTCTTTTGATCCCGGGAGATCAAAAATAGGCAAGGATGTGTTTGTGGGAACAATTCGACCCCAGAAATTTGGTGATACTGAGAATTCAGGCACATTTGACATCTACTTAGGCTCCTTGTCCTACTAGATTTTGTGCCTAGATTTTTATGACATTAAATAAAAGATGTAATATGGCAAAGGTGCAATTGATCAGTCTTCCACATAACATTCAGCCATAAAAGATGGTTTAGAAGATACTATGTCTGTGTTCCAAACATGCTCAGCCCAAACCAAGCTCGTAAAGATACATAAAACATTTTAAATTTAAAATATTTTGAGTTCAAAACATTCCTCAAACAATGGACCTGGGTTTGAAACATACTATATTCTTCCAAGTCTGCTAGAAACAATTTTAGCTCAAAACTAACAAAAGGACAGGACATTCTCTCTTTATATCTTTCCATGACATGTGCCTGGTAAAGAACTGAGTCCATTCACCTCATGCAGAATTGAGTAGTCTAGTTAGCAATTTGCTATGCCAAGTCATTTAGGTGAGATGGGCGGTGTAGAAATCTGATGAATAAATAAATACAAATTATCCAGAATTGGCCTCAGCCACTGCAAAGGAAACAGGAAAACTGCAATAAAAGACTGCTGGTGAGCTAGAAAGGCATTTATTGGGCTGTGTATTTTTCTTACTGTAGTCCTTTCCAAGAACTCTCTAAAAGTGCCTTTTCAAATTTCAGTATGGAACAAAAAAAATAAAAAATGGCAGGGGTTAGGAGATTAACTTCAAGATTCCTTTGCCTGTTCTTGTATGTGCTCAAGACCAAATTCTGAAAGAGAGAACAACTGCAATTTAAGAGTAAGCTCTGTAGTGAACAACTGGAAGCAAAGTTATAACCAGTAGCCAGCATGGGTTTGTTAAAAACAGATCATGCCAAACCAATCTTATTTCCTTCTTCAACAAAGTGACTAAACTAATAGACCAGCGAAATACTGTGGACGTAGTATACTGAGACTTCAATAAGGCATTTGATAAAGTAGACCACAACCTACTCTTTGGTAAGCTAGAAAAAGATGGAAGAGACAACATTACCACCAGATGGATCTGTAGCTGGCTGGCAAACCATACTCAACAAGTAGTCCTCAATGGCACTACATCCATATGGAAAGAAGTAAGCAGTGGCTACCACAAGATTTTGTCTTAGGCCAGGTACTCTTCAATATCTTCATCAATGACTTAGATGAGGGAATTGAAGGGGAACTCATCAAATTTGCAGATGACACCAAACTGTCAGGAGTATCCAACACCCCAGAAGACAAACTCAGGATCCAAAAACATCTTGACAAATTTGAACAATGGGCCCTATTCAACAAAATGAGTTTCAATGAGGAGAAAAGCAAAGTTTTACATTTAGGCAGGAAAAATCAAAGGTACAAGTACAGATTGGGCAAGACCTGGCTTAAAAACAGTAATGTGAGAGGGACCTTGGAGGCCTAGTACACGATCACTTAACCATGAGCCAGCAGTGTGCAGCAGCAGCCAAAAAAGCCAATACAGTCCTGGTTTATATAAACAGAGGCATAGAATCAAGATCATGCTAGGTATTAGTTGAGAGTTTGGAAAAAAAATCAGAGAAGAGCAACTAAGATGATTGAAGACCTGGAGACTAAAACATATGAAGAACAGCTATAGGACCTGGGTTTGGCTACTCTAAAGAAAAGAAGAAATAGGGGTGATATGATAGCAGTATTCTCGTATTTGAGGGACTGACAAAAAGAAGAGGGGGTCACATTATTCACCAAAGCACCAAAGGGCAGGTCAAGAAACAATGATTGGAAACTGATCAAAGAGAGAAGCAACCTGGAATTAAGGAGAAACTTTCTGACAGTGAGGACAATTAACCAGTGGAATAGCTTGCCCCCAGAAATCATGGGTGCTCCATCACTGGAGATTTTTAAAAAGAGGCTAGACAGTCACTTATCTGAGATCGTATAGGTTCTCCTGCTTGAGCAGGAGATTGGAATAGAAGGCCTCCAAGGTCTCTTCCAGCTCTTTTCTATTCTAGTTTTCTTCCAAAGTTAAGAATTAGGGATATTTGATGCCTCCTGAAGAATAATTGCATACAGGAAAGTTGATTACCCATTGCACCCACCCAGTGGTGGGATTCAAATACCTGAACAACTGGTTCTCTGCATCCACATCACTTCCAGAAGTCCATTCTGGGCCAGGGAGGCCTCCCAGGCACAGTATGAACACACTTCAGGTGAGCTGGAAGTGGCGTGGATGCATTTCCGGTGGCCCATTTTGAGCCTTGTGAAAAAGGGCTAGAGCATCAGCCGGTTTTTCAAAGTCAACAAAAATTAGCTACTGGTTCTACCAAACTGGTGTGAACCAGCTGAATTCCATCATTGCACCCACCCCACAAAAACATTGGGAAATATAATGACATTTTTCAGAAGATTCAGCATGCCTAGATCATCATTAGCTGCAAAGATACCCAAGCAACTTGGCTATTGATAAGGTGACCAACCATCCTCCTTTAGGGAGGACAGTCCTCTTTTGTGAGTTCTGTCCTCCCTCAAAAAGTGTCCTCCTACATGTCCTCCTTTTTGATATTTGAAGACTAATCTGCAGGGCTTTTTTTCTCATAGAATGCTCAGAACGGCATTCCGGTACCTTTTCGGATGGCTTTTTTTCAACTTTTGCATGAGCTGTGCTACTCCCCCTATTAGCTTTCAAAAGCCAATAGGAATTGCTGCTGAGTGCGCCAAAACACCCAGCCAGCAAACTTTGCACATGCAAGTTGTCTGCAGTGAAGGCAAATTGGCAGGAACTTTGCACCCCTCCCTGCTACCCAACTATACCATCTCCTAGTTAGTTTCGAAGATACCTGGAGGAGATTGGAGCGGTAAGTTTCTCTTGATCTTCGGCTCTGCTAGGGCAATAATGGCTGTGGGCGCAAGAGGCAGGGGCGGCGGGGGTGCTGCAGGTGGAGATGTGAGGGTGGCAGCGGCTGGCTGCCCCCCCGTGCTGTGGGAGCTGCAGGGCCCTCTCTACACAGTGCTGCGTAGGGTGGGCAGTGGTGCTAGCGGGGTGGCTGCAGGCAGGATCTGTTGACAGCGGGCTGCCACCCTGGGCCAGAGCCGGCTTGGCTGGTGCTTTGGGAGCCGTGGGGCCCGCTTTACATGGCGGGGCAACTGTGCTGGTAGGGCGGCTGCAGGTGGGGGCACGGCGGGCGGTTGACCTTCCATGGGCCGGGCCATCTTTTATGATATTTTTTTCTTCAATTTATTTGTGTCCTCCTTTTCATTGTAAAAAAGTTGGTCACCTTACTATTGAGCACCCAGCCATGGTTTGTTTTGAAATAACTATGTTACCTGCATATAGTACATTAACTTCTTCCCAAAACAAGACAGAGAGGAAGATATAATACAAGTCATAATTTCATACAAGATATCTACCTTGTTCTAAGTAAAAATCATGTTGGATTAGCACAACAACCTGTCAGTCCTTTAAGGGAGATCACACTAAAAAACCAGCACCATGCAGGCCATTACTGCTTTTATTGTAAAACTATAATATGTTGGAATACATTTTGTTGGAATGTAACAATGTAGTTGGAACAACTACAGTCGTATTCAGCTAGTAGATGGCAGTTTACAAGTTTGAATCTATGGTATATACTCTAGGTTCTTTTGTACAGTTTCCTGATTCCTATTACAGTTCAGAAGTAAAGCACATGGTTACTGTATTCTTTGTTTGATCTCTGGTGCTTTATATAAACAGAATTTCTAACATAATACCCTGCATGTGACATAATTATGGCTTCTAGTGGATGCCCAAGTGCATTGACTCGCTGCCAGTCCATAGGTATACCTGAACACTAAATGTATGTTTTCTAGAGTGGGAGGCATTGTCTGAAATTAACTCTTGAAGGGTGAAATTTTCTTATCCATCATTGGATGGAGATGCCCTCTCCCATAAAAAAGATCCTAGAGTTCCCCTCAGGCATTTCAGATTTGCAGACAAGATGTTTTTTTGGCACTTAAGTATCCTTAATTGTCAATGGATTGCATTTCAATGAAATAGATGTTTTTGTTAAACACATACACATACATCTCTCTAGAATTTGTGCAAAAGGATTTTTCCTTTAAAAGCTGTATGTGCAAATGTTTTTTAACATTTCCTGGAAATGAATTAATTCATGGGGAAAAGCTTCCATTCTAGTAAACATATGGAATGACTTACTAAGCCATTAGAGCAGCCGTTCTGTCTTCTTTATAGAGGACAGTGATCTGTTTGATGCTTTCAGAGAACAATTGAAAACAACCTCCAAGAGACCAGTTCTGTCTGAAGGTATCAGGGTCAAGTTCAAATTCAGTCTGAAGATAAGGGCCTAAGGAGAACAAGAGCCTTTGCATTTCCCATCCATAGCTAGCACTGTTGTTGTTTACTCACTAAGTTGTGTCTGACTCTTTGTGACACCCAGGGACCATAGCACACCAGACCACCCTGTCCTCCAGATAGCTAGCATAGGGATGGGCAACCCACAGTTGTAGAATTATATGGGTCTTCAAACTCTTTTTTTTTTTTTTTTTGCAATTCTTTCTGGCTATAATTGACAAACACAATAGCACAATTTTCTGCCATCTTGAGACAGGTAATACAGCCCTGCCCCCCCTCCTCAAAATGATAGTGCTAGTCTCAAAATAGTTTTTTCAAAAAATAGTATTAAACCTGCTTTCCCATAAAACTCATAAAGGTATAAATAAGGAAAATCCAGCTGTGGTCATTTACACGATGTGTCCTCCTGCGTTTAATACAACTGCCTCACTCACTGCCCCAGCTAAGCTACTAATTATGCCCTCCGATCAGCAAAAATTTCCCACTACCAAGCTAGTATCAGGGTAATCAACTGACCAGGAATATAGGTGCTATCTGCTAAGGTTTATTCTCTAATTATAGTAATCATTTCCAAAATGGGTCGGGAAATACAAATCAGATGCAAAAAGAAGACATATTTTGTATTGTTTTGGATAACAGTTCTTTTGTGGGGAGCAATTCAAAATTGGACAACCTAAGTGTAACCTAATATCCACCTACATTCATCTCATGGGGCTTACGTCTAAATAAAAATTACGCTACATTGGTACACATAAGGATGGACTTTAAGCTAAAAATCAACAAGAGAATTAAAAAACATACACCTAGGTTATATATCGCTATGCAAAGTGTACTGGTTTCTCTTCATTAATTTCTCATCAAAGAACACCCTTATTTTTCTTTTTACATTCCAATAGCCAGCTCTGTAATCCACACATCACTTGTCTAATTTCCAGATTTTGAAATATTTCCACTGGCTTCAGTGAGGCAACTCCAGAGTAAGAGGTCGAAGAGTGCATCCCCTGGTGCTAAAGAAACACCTCAAGATGAGGAGTGGAGATATGGATTTTTAATAGAGTGGAGCCCAGCGAGGGTTGGCTGCTTTCCAGGGTTGATATTAGCTGGCTCAGCACTATGTAGTCACCTGCAGATCCTGCTGGGTTTTCATTCTTTCGTAGGGTTCAGCTGTTTTAAAGAGCAATGCCCTCATTTTAGCACACTGCTGCTCACAAAATCCACTTTTCATTTCCAAGATAAACAGCCAAGAATTAAGCATACATTGTCTCTTGAGGACTACTGGCACATGCCCTGATTTGGAGGCTTTGAACCAGGAGTTCAAGGCTAGTTAATTAGCTAACATTTGGATATATGATCGCCATTCCTAGAGTTTTCCTTTCCTTTTTTGTTGGCTGCATCCCAGGTCCAATAGTTGTCCTGATCAAGAAGGATCTTGGGTTGTTTGGACAGAACAGAAGGTGGAAGCACCCAACTTGAAAGTTAAGCAAGGCTGAGTTTGACTAGTATTTGGAAGAGAGACTGTTGAGGGAAATTGGGGCTATAAGCTAGCCTGACAGATTGAGAAGTCAAACCAAATCCAAAAAATGCTCTAAGGAGATAATGGCAAACCCCTCCTGTATTGCTGCCAATAAAACTGCACAGCTGTGCTATTTTTTTGTAAGCTACCCTTAGTGAAGGCTCTGAGTGGCTAGCAATCAAAATGATTTCATAAACTAAACAACCCCACAAAAATCATGTGTAAAGCCACATCTAAACTCTCAGTGTTTACAAACTCCACATCTAAACTATATGAACATAAATAACAGAACTATCAAAAAGTAAACAAAATTGGGACTTCTGGTTTGCCATCACGGCTGCCACGGATGCTAGAAGGCGAGCTCTGTCTTCCGCGTTCGATTTTGCACTGCTGGGGGACCCTGGAAAGGGTCGAAAGCAAGGAGGGGTTCCCCGCTTGATCACGGGAGGGTGGTAGCCCTTCCGCTTGATCTGGGGCAGCCCTCCAAACCGGCAGATGAAAGACCGGCCATAGAAATATGGCTCGTCACTAGGCTGCAGACAGCCGAAGTCAAACTTACCACCAGGCATTCCAAAGCAGCGCGGATGAGACTGGGTGAGATCTGAACCTCTCTTTAATCCCAAGTATTTTTTTTCTCCTGCAAAAGCTGCCCAAAGTATCTTCCCCCCTGTGAGGAGAGAGGGAAGGGAACTTTTATCCCACCCTCTAAGAATAGTGGCAACTGACTATCCAGCGGAGTTAAAACACTGAAATAACAACCTTAATCTAACTGGATTTATATGCTTCTAAAATTTAGGGACCAAAAGATTTTTTGTTCTTATCAAAGACCTTGGTTTTTATTTACAAAAAAGAAATAAAATTGGAAAAAGGATTATAAAAATTTTGGACTTAAAAAAATCTTGTGGCTAAGTTTGATATTACAACCTGTTATTATCTAAAGGAGACTTGGCTGGAAGCCCAAACGACAGATAAGACTTTTTTAACCTTGACAATTATCAGCTGTGAGAAGCTCAGCTGTGTTCTATACAAAAAGTAAACAAAATTATCAACTTATCAGTTTCAAACTTTTCTCATAGCATGCCCTCCTGTGTACTTATGGAATGGCCATGTCTTAAGCACCCTCTTGAAACCAGAGAAAAAGAACAGACCAAATCTTCTTGGAGAAGGGGTTCCAAAGCACGGGGGGGGGGCAGTGATATCAAAAATATCCCACTTCTGTCATCCCATCAGCTGGAATTCTTCTGTGGGTGGGACCCAGCAGGATTTCATCCTGAATGGATGAGCAGGTGAATATGAAAGAAAGCAATTCCCTAGATTGCTCCTCCTTCATCCAGCTTTAAGTAATATAGACTCAATCTGCCTTCTCATCCATGATAGGAGAATCTTTCTTACATTGTTTTGGGCCATCTGTTAAGATCTGATGGTGTGTGCAAGTTTTCGGGCTATTGTTCAAACAATGTCATCTGATGGGACCAAAGTGACATGCTTTTTCTATTAAAGCACTTACTCTCTAGAGTATTTCCTTGGGGTTCAAGTTACCTTGAACCTTCAATCCTTTAAATGGATCTTGAAGACTTGGTTTTTCCCCTGGTTAGAATGAGTGTCTGCTGTAGAAATGTTATTAATGCATTGGTGTGCTAAATTCCCCTTCTTCTATTTATTTTTATATTGTTTTTATCTTGCATACCTCCCATAATGCTAAAAATCTAATTAATAAATAAATAAACTAGTCAAACTTAGCATGTGAATGCAACCAGTAATTCTTTCAATTCTCTTAACTAAGTTATATTAACTTGGCCAATAAATTTGCCTCTGCCAATGCTCATGTTTTCGAATACTCAATCCTCCTGGGAGATTAAGATCATCATTGAATCAAACTTGAAGAATATTTGGGTGAGGAATGGAGAGAGGGATTTTTTTAATGAAGTATTTTTTTAAAATGAAATTTCCTTGGTATTCATCTGTTGGGAGTCTGAACAGTCAAAGTTAAAATCTACAGTTGGTAGAATTTCCCTTTCTCTTTAACATCTATCCATCTATCCTCACCACCCCTCTTTCTCATATACCATTCTTTCTTTCTTCTCTCTTTTCCTGTTCCTGGAGTGCTTATCTTTGTTAGAACTTTATACTGATTGCTTTCAGCTGGATTTTATAATTTAGAAGTGGTGTACATGCAGTTTTAAGGTGACCCCCCAATCTTTGATTTGAGTATTGTGCAGCTAAGATCTGGATAGAAATGGATGAGATTACTTCAGTGTTCAGCTTTCTTTCTTAGAGATTGCCATGAGCAATGCTAGTAAGTTACTACCTCCAGTGTCTTAGATTAGAAAAGTTTTAAGAAGTATGGACTTTGGAACCTATCTACACCAGAGCAAAAGAGTCACTATTCCTTCAATCTAGTTCAGCGGTTCTCAACCTATGGGTCGCGACCCCATTTGGGGTCGATCGACCATTTTTCGGGGGTCGCCAAAGGTGGCAATCCGCCATTTTCCGCGGCGCCGCGCATGCGCGCCGCGCATGGGGCCGCCGCCGCGCATGGGGCCGCCGCCGCGCATGCACGCCACGCATGGGGGCCGTCACGCATGCGTGTCGCGCATGGGGGTGCCGCCGCGCATGCATGTCGCGCATGGGGCCCCTGCCCCCATGCGCGCAGCGCCACGCATGCACAGAACATTTGTGTGACGGGGGTCGCCGTCACACAAACATTGAGAAGCACTGATCTAGTTGGTGGTGCAGCTTAAATGGCTCCTGTTGCTGATGGCCTGTGGCTTTTGGTGGGCAGTTGTAACATATGGAAAACAGACTGATAGAATACCATTTTAATGCTCTTCTGTCTTTGTCCTCAGACAGCTAAGTATATAGGTTGCTAACATTTGACCCAAATATGGGCCTTAAGACCACCTGCAGCTCAACAACCTATGTTCTAAGCAGATAAGAGGTGGATAAGGGGATATGACCCCATTAGATTGGGGTTACACTTCACAAGAAAAAAATATTGCACTGGTAGTTTTAATTTCAATTGTTTTCCTGATCATTCCTAATCTGAGATCCAACCCTGTTGTCATACTTTTATTAGAAGTAAACCCTAAAGTACTCAATATAACTAATTTCCAAGAAAAACAAACTTAAAGTAGCTGGAATTTTCAGATGCTGGCCTTCAGAGATTCATTTGATATATTTGTTAAACTGAATAAAATACAGAGAGCTCCTTCACTTTCAAGATGTGCAGATTCCCAGAACAGTTATTGAGGGGTTTATATATTCCTGGCAGGATTTAAGAAATCCTCTGAGTAAAGCAGAATACAAGCAAGGGTTTTCTTTAGAAGATCAAAGCTGCATATCTGGAATCGCAGCCTTCCTTTTGACACTTTAAGTCTACAGAATTGTCTGTAGATAATTCACCAAACAAGATAATTGTTTAAATGACTAGAAACGAAATGTTTGCCTAACTGTTGTTGTGCTGCCTGTTTTAATAATAATGAGAGAAAAAGTGGAATTTAATGTGTTTCAAACATCATAGCAAAAGGGACATATTTACAGGGTATTGTATGAAAATATATTACAGTAAAGAAACAAAGGAGTTAGATTAGCCAATGGCTAATTTATTAATTCTTTATCAGAACTTTTCTTGTTGCTAAATTAGTTTGTGTGTGTGTTGCTTTATATTCAGCTATTCTGAAACCGGATCTATTCTATATTACATTACATTTTTGGCAGCTCTAAGTTCTGTTCAGGTCTGTAATTTCTTAAAACTGATTGAAATATGAACGCTTTGGAGGTTTAGCTTATTGATAGAACAGTTTCAAATACAAATTTTGGCAGAGACATTATCTTACTCCCTTGAGAGAGTTAAATATCAATAGATTGTATTATGAATTTAAACCGAATGACTAAGATTAAGTTACATGTAGCATATGATATGGAACCCATATTGACTAAAATCCACACAACTGAAGATGGAGGGACAGGCAGTAGACGTAGTGCTGGGGTTTAATTTCTTCTCCATCTTTTGCGTCTATGTCCTTTGGTAGCAAACAGCTAGTGAGAAGGGGAGTCTATGTGAAGTTACATATATGGACTGGGTAATTCTGGGAGTTGCAGTTCTAAAACATCAGGAAGGTACCAAACTGGGGATTGGGAAAGGAGTTAAAGTATTCATAATGTAGAGCAATCTTAAGGGTAAAATGTGATAGACATTTCATTTAGGTAGGTCAAATGATTTTCTGTATTTTTTTAATGGGCTAGTTGTATTTCTTATTATTATTATTTTTAAATTGAGCACTTTATCTGTGAATGAAATATCAGGCCCTGGGTGGAATTCTCTAGTAGAGATTCTTTTGGGAGGCCAGTCCTTCCCTTGGGTTCCTTTCAAATTCAAATATTCATAAATTACCACTTCCCTTATCCACTTCTTAGTATAGTAGGGCTGCTTGTAATCCATATACCTGTTCTCATATTCTGCACTAATATTAACTTTGGATATGCAACTTCAACCCCTTTGCTCTTCTTTCAGAAGTTTTTTTTTCAACTTTATATTGGACTTGATCAAATACCTTATAACTTTAAATAGTGAGTTGTCTTTTAACAATCTTCAGAGGACTGTCCTCTGTAAAGTAAAATGTTTGGCTACCTATTGCATTATATACTGTATAAAGAGTTGTATCCATTAATATCTTAAATCCTTCTGTCAAAGAAAACTACTTCTATTTTCAAGTTTAAAAAATATTGGTGGTTAAGAAAACCTATTATATGCAATGAGTTTATTCTTCCCTCTGCCTTGCTCCATCAAAAAAAGGATATTCCAAAAAAGACATAAACCAGAGACAGAGACAGTGCTAACTTCTGGAATGATTCCCTTACAATCATAACACCTTGCTTTCCACATTTTCTTATAAAGGTTTTATCTCTTAAGTAATCAGAAAAGTATCCAAACAGGGGCCATACTAACTATGTGGAATTTTTTTCTATCAGACTTTATTATTCAAGCCATTTTGAAGTCAAGGCAACTTTATTTAATTACACATAATGGATTTATGCACAGATGTTTTAGACTCAAACTTCCTGGCCAAGGAGGATTTGAACTTGGAGTTTCTGCATGCAGATTCTGCAATCCACATTTCTGATTACTGCACAGCTTTGGTTAATAGGCCAATCAATTATCTTGCCACATTCTCCCTGTGATTCTGCTTCTATTTGGCAACGAAATAACCAAAAGTTCTAATACAGAAGCATTGATGTAAAAGAGAATTTAAACTAGTCTTGTCTGCATTAAATCATCCCCAGCAGATGGTTATCTAGCCTTCCTTTGATTATAGTACGCTGTATCTAATGGATACTCTCACTTCTCTGAGTAGATGTTTCCACTGTCAAGCTGTTCTTATTATCAGGATTTATTTATTTAGCATTCAACCAGAATCTACTTTTTTTGTACCTTGAATCCCATGTTCTATATCCTGCACTCTGAAACAATAAAGATGGATAACATCTAGTGATGAGCTTCCATCTTTGTCATGTTAAACATTACAGTTTAGTAGCAACATTTTGAAATTCCTCATATCTGTATCTACATTGTGGAGGGCTTGGGGTCTTAGGTTGTAGACCCCTGTCCTAGAACAAGGGAAAGCTTGGTGGTTCTCATGAATTCTGGTTTACAGTTATAGTAATTAAATTGCATTATTCTTTTCTTTAACAGTGTATATGCTATGTTAATTTATAGTACTATGGCACACTGCTAGCATGCATATTGTTTTGCACTTTTTAAAAGAAATGCTGTTGCAATTTATGATTTGTTTCCTTCTGAGGGTTTTGACCAGCAAGAGGGATGGGAATTTGTAACTTTCAAAGGAGCACAAAACTATGTTTAAAAAAGTAAAACAAAACTAGCACTCATCAGAGCACTAAGGTCTTGTATATAAGAAATCTGCGAAAAACAGTGTCCAGCAATTGGGCTGAAACCCAACCCACCAAACATTTTAATTCTTTTATTTATTTACATAGCTTGTAAGGTGCTCTAAACAACCAACTTTGTGTGGAGTATTAAGGATGTTAAGGAGAATGGTGGTTATTTTTCCTGCCAGCATGTGAAATTTATCAGAAGGGGAAACAAAGCAGCCAGGATCCACCTATCACTTGGCTTATTCTGCAGAAAAATGCAAGGATAGCAACCATTCAGTGGCCTCACTACCGAAGCAGAATAGACGTTGCCATCAGGGAAACTATTTTTGTTATCATAATTCCTCATGAACCCAAGAATTGGAAGAGTGCCTTTTAATGTGGCTATAAAAAAGAAGTCAACCTTGGTGGCTTTAAGATATTTGGACTTCAGCTCCCAGAATTCCCAGGAACTGAAGTTCATACATCGTAACGTGGCCAAGGGAAACACTACTTTAGAGTGTAAAACCAAGCTCTTCACCATGACTATTACTTTTTGAATTGTATTTCATTTTCACTATTTTTGTGTTGGGAATTTTAGTCTCCGCTCCACCCCTTTGCAGTTTGCAATCTTACTCTGAAATCTCTGTTGCAAAGTCACAAGATCTAATAAATCTTCTTTATTTACATCAGCTTCTAGTAGTCATGCTGTAATATATACTTTATTTTCCATTTGTAAACATACATACTTGTTCAACTGTTTATCTTCCAAACTGTGTTTTCCAAAGCTTAACTCCAGGGAAAGGCTTTTTTTCAAAACTGGTGGGAGGGGGTGTAGGAGGAAGAGATTACCTTTGATGGAAGAAGCAGTATTACCAAGCAATCCCAAATAGGGTCTACATACATACATATATTATGCAGAGCTAAAGGAATTAAAAGTATGAGATCAGAAAAGGAAATTAAACATGATTAAAATTAATGTAGCAGTATTCATACACTTCTTCATACCTTTCTATTGTTTTGAACTATCTTTGCTTCTGCTGAATTCACTCATTGCTACATACATTACCTTTTTGTTTTTTATACTTCTTTTCTCTCTGTTTGCCAGGACCTTATCAACTGCATCCAATCATATGTTTTTCAGTCTTCTTCTTCCTTGTAACTGATTCATTTATCTTTCTTCTAAAAGATAGCAAGATCAGACCAGGTTGTTTTGATGCTGAAGCACTTATGGCAAGGTCAGAGTAGATATTTAGGCTTTGGAACGTTTCTTTTGCAAAACATTATGTCCTTCTGGTTGTACTGGTAGGCTGGAGAACTTTAAATAACAACCCAACTTCCATTTGCAAGCCTCAACACAAAAGGCCAAATAGAGCATTCAGAATATCCTGACCTTAAAATGACTATTCTGAATTTGTAAGACATGAATCAGAGAGCACTATACTTGTATCATTTCAGTATTTTCATACAGTCCAAATAAGGTTATCGTTTCATAGCAGGTGGAAGCTAAAAGAATTGACTCATAGATCATATAGTGGAAATGCAAATGAAAATGCAAATGAGAAATAAAATGACAAAATAATAAACTGCAAAGGACTTAAGGAATGACAGGATAAAAAGAAGTTGTGTTTAGCTAATACTGAAGTCTGATGATTCTTTGAATGACTTTAGGATCACTGGCTCACATAGAACATCCTGAGAAATTATATATATATATATATATATATATATATATATATATATATATATATATATATATATGTGTGTGTGTGTGTGTGTGTGTGTGTGTGTGTGTGGTGTGTGTGTGTGTATATATATATATATATATATATATATATATATATATATATATATATATATATATGAATAAAAGAATAAAATACGATCACCGGGAGGGTTAAAATAAGAATACTTTACTAAATAATATACTAAAAAGTTGCCAAGCTTTCGCTGGGGGAACTCCCCAGCATCGTCAGGGCTAAAAGGCCATTACAATAAAGGTGGTTTAAGTAGGTTCAAGTAATGTTTGCGCACGGCTCCTAGACCGTGTTACTGGCCCTGATTGGCCAGCTGATAACCAAGATGTGTCTATAACGTTATGTTCTTCTCTTTGGATGCCGTTCCCTATCCCTCCACTATTGGTCTTTGGAGGCGTTAGTAACCTTGCATCCCCTCCTCTTCTGATAATACCAATGCCTGCCGTATCGGGGGGAGGATTCAATCTGATGTTTTCTTGTGTCTTGTGATGGGGATAGGGTTCCACTAACTGTGGGTTAATATCCCTTCCCAATTGTATACCTCTCTCCTCCTTTGTCGTGTCAACAGCTCTTATCTGAGTATGGTATGCCTCAGCAATCATGTCTTTATTCCCCACCCCAGTCCTCCTTACATCTGTTCCCTCCCGTTGTTTGGCACTCAAACCGCTCTCATTACTCCTCCCCTTACTGATCAAGCGGGTTGTCATTCTATGCTTTCTCTCCCCTCTCCATGTGGGACGCTCCTCCTCGTTGCTATGGGCAACCGCACACTCCGAGATTTTAACAAGTCTTTTAGGTGTTCTGGCTCCACTGGTATCGCTTCCTCCCTCCTGGGGGGGTGTGAGCCTCACATGGGGTTGTTGGGCGATGCGTAGATCATCGGGCACCCCCTCCCTTTCTTTTTCCGTGCGCGGGGAGTCCGTAGCCTCTATTCCAGCATCCACATGTTGGGGTGGGAGACTCTCTTGCTGCATGGTCCGGCGCCGGTCACCTGGCAAAGGGGGTGTTGATGGTATAGTTATTTACGTCCGTATGCAGGCGTTCCCGGTGGTGGTGGGGTGCGGCTCCTTTCCATAACGCCGCAAGTGTTGGTATGATCGCTTGCGATGTAATGAGTGGTAATTTGTGTCCCATTTCCGCAGCGCTTGTTGCGCTGGATGCAAGTCAATGCGATGATTAATTGAGCTGTCATTTGAGAACCAGGCCTCTTTCAGTAGCCGGCCTCCCTTCGTGGCATCACTAGCTACGATACAGGTATTAGCAAAGTCAAATCGGTGGCCCTCTTGCACCATACGCATCCAAAGTTGTGAATGCTGCTCGCCCCGTTTTATAGCCAATTGGTGTTCATGGAGACGAGTCTTCAGGCATTTGGCTGTTTCCCCCACATAGTTGCCTTGGCAATTCCTGCAATTGATCTTATAGACAACAGATGATTTCTCCATAGGAGGTAGGGGGTCTTTTGGGCGCATGACTTTAGACCGTAGAGTTTGGTTTGGCTTGTGAGCCACCTCTATTCCATGGGGGGCCAGCAATCTGGCCGTGGCCTCTGAGATATTGTTAATGTATGGGAGGAAGATGTGTGTTCTCTGTAAGGAGGGTTCTTCTCTACGTTGGTTGGCCCGAAGATGGGTTGTTACGCTATGCCGTCTGATGAATCTTAATGGGTAACCATTATAACGGCATATGCAAAAGAGGTGTCTCCTCTCTTCATTCCTATACTCATTCGTACTGCAGTGGGAGTCAACGCGCTTAAATAACGTTTTAATGCAGCTGATTTTATGGGAAACTGGATGATTACTCTGATAATGGAGGATCCTGTCCATGTGAGTTGGTTTACGGAACACTTTTGTATGTAAGGATCCATCCAATTGGCGATGGATGGATACATCCAAGCAGGCGTGTTATGTTTTTCCTCCTCCACAGTAAATTTTATATCAGAGTAGATGGAATTCAATATTCCCATAAATGCAGCTACATGTTGTCTTTTGACAACAGCGAACGTGTTGTCCACGTACCTCACCCAAAACTTGGGTTGGTATAAAGCCATAGCCTTATGTTCAAGTTTCTGGAGGACCACCTCAGCCACAATACTAGAGATGGGGGAGCCCATCGGAGTTCCCTTGATCTGTTCATAGATGGAGCCCTGAAATGTAAAATGGGTCTGGAGGCATATTTCTATAAGTTTCACGAGGTCCTCTGTCTGCAGGGAGTCCTGATGGTGCCCTCCTCCCATGCACGTCAACCGTTCTCTCAGGACTGAGATGGCTAAGTCCTGGGGAATGGAGGTAAAGAGGGAGGTGACGTCGAACGAGACCATTGTTTCATCATCCTCCACTCTGACAGTCTTGATTCTAGTTAAAAACTCTTCCGCAGACCTGACCATCGTGCTGCTCCCATCTACGAGATGGTTGATACGGGTACTAAGCCATTTGGCTAGTCCCAAGATGGGGGTGCCCCTGAACGATACAATGGGGCGAAGGGGGATACCTCCCTTGTGAATTTTTGGTAGCCCGTAAAAACGGGCGAGAGCCGTGTCACAAGGGCGTATCCTCCTCAAGATGTCATCCCCAATCTTCTTACTGCGCTTCAAGCTGTCTAGCAATATATATATATTGTCAAAATAATGATCACCAAGAGAATATCTATCAAAAATAGAATTTAATCCACCAAGCTTTTGTCAAATACATTTGACGTCGTCAGGGTTAAAAGGCAAACGCCGGGGTAAGTCTTATATACAGTTGTTTAATGCCTGCTTCCGGCTCTTGGAGTGTGTCATCGGCCCCAGCTGATCGAGTTGAGTCCCAAGCACACGCCCCACATCAGCACCTATCCTCTTTCCATTGCTAATTGCATTCTGTCGAGTTGAGTCCCAAGCGTGTGCTTGGGACTCAACTCGATCAGCTGGGGCTGATGACACGCTCCAGGAGCCGGAAACAGGCATTAAACAACTGTATATAAGACTTCCCCCGGCGTTTGCCTTTTAACCCTGACGATGTCAAATGTATTTGACGAAAGCTTGGTGGATTAAATTCTATTTTTGATAGATATTCTCTTGGTGATCATTATTTTGACAATATGAATACTCCCAAGAGTCGCATTTTTGTTTTTATTTCTAATCATATATATATATATATATATATATATATATATATATATATATATATATATATATATAATTTAAATGGTTGGTAACTGAGTTGTTATTTCTTAGCTGAAGTATTTTTTGTTACTCACTAATCTACTCCCCCTGTTGTTTTCATCTCATTTTGTAAAGTACGAAGTAATAGTACCGGTAGTCATTTATATGCTTCCTTGTGCGTGAATCTTTTACTGAATCAAATCTCAAATCTCAGATCAATTTGATTGAATCTTATTGCTCTTGAATAATAAATTCAGACTGAAATTTGAAGGTGGGAATAATTCATATTTAAATGAAATTTTGGCTGATTTATACCTCCTACATTTTACAGTCTATATTTGTCTCCAGATTATCTTAGAATAAATCTGACATTAATGGATGAAGGTAATCATGATTTCAACAGAACTGTTCCATAAATGTGCTTTCATTCAATGTACTGGAAATCTAAATCATAATTGGTGTGACTTAAAATGAATCAATCAGTCTAGAATGCTCTTACGCCACATTAATTGGCTGACTCTTTAAAAAAGTTTATTGCTTCACCAGATGATATCCCAAGCAAATTCTTTATTACACCCATTTAGATAACAAAAAGCTTTAGACTGATTTATAGCGATGACTGACCAAATTAAAGCTTTGATTCAGCTTTTTGATGCAGGGAGAGTGAACTGACTCTGATAGAAGAAATTAAGAAAATAGTTTCTGTACAAAAGCTCTTGCTTCTTGCTTTAACTGTTGCACCTGTCAAGTAGGGGGAGAAAGTCACAGCTCCATTTCATTTAATCTTCTCTAAATAAAAAGATCATTAAAAGGTATTTAAAGCCAATTGTATTTACCAAATCAGTAGTAAATGCATTTCACATGGCACCTTTTGTTAAAATGGGCTCTGTCAATTTTATAAATCAAGAACATATTTTATAGAGGTGTAGGAATTCAAAGCTACTTTTTGCTATGTCTATTATCTCATTACCCTGAGAAAATTTTATTCTGTTTTACTGCAGGCTTGGGTAAAAAAAAACTGAAGAGAGTATAGATTTCCTCTTGCTACTACCATCTGGGAAATGTCTTTTAATGACAAATTTAAAACATACTGCATCAGATCTTCTGTTCATGAAGAATTATGCACTGTGTAATAGAGTGTTGAGCCAAAAGAAGATAAAAATCGTAATGCAGTTTGTATATTGTGTCGAGCTACTAAAGAGCTCCTTCCTCTTGGTGGGGGATCACACCAAGTTGTCAACTAAGGTTTATAAACTGTAATCCTTAGAGCCTCAATTTGTATAATCTCAGGGGTCACCTAGAGTGGAAACCTAATTAGCTGCTCTGTATTCAGGTTTCTCAGCAACAAAGTGAAGTCAAAATAGTTTGCAATTTAATCTGGCATTCTTTTCTGTGGTTTTAGTTTTTACTTTACTTTTCCACTGTTTTAGATTTATTCCACCTACTTGCTTCTGAAATATTCATCAAGCCTTTGGCCTACTGGCTTCATTCTGCCTATTCAGCTACTTTGTTAGTCTTTTTTTCATAAATCCAACTGCTTGAGGAAAGGTCTTTCCAGGGATGGCACACAGCAAATGTACTAAATGTACTCTTTGTACTAAAAATGATGCCCTCTCTTTTGCTGTCTTCTATCAATGTGTAAAGATGAAGTTTTCAGCTTTCACATACACATTTTCTGCTGTGAACTTTATTTTTATCATCTGACTTAAGTTGTATTTTATCTCATGTCATTTTTTTACTAAGCCTACATTTGTTTACTTCTAGCAAAAACTAAAATTCATAGAAATATACACGTTCTTCATAGTGCTTTAACAACTATAGTGTTCATATTTTACAGAGAAAAAAATAATACAAGAGAATTGTATGGACTGTAAAACAGATGATTCATATTGGACCAATTTGCATTCATCTGGGAAAATGTAAGGAATAGAACTTTGATGTCTTTTATCCTCTGAGGGCATATCTCAAATACACATATATGGAAATAATCCAGATGTACAACTCTGGATCTTGTATTAAACAAGCTTTTGATATGGTTTTAATCATCTCACATTATGGAATATTTATTCCAGATAGATACTGTCCTTAGGAAATAAACTGCAGATATCAAGGATCTTGTATGTAGATCAGTTTAATTTGACAGCCTGTTCTTTTTTCCCCAAGTTAAATATTCTAGTGATGATTATATAAGTGGTAAGTATACCTAATAGCAAATGTTACCTTTCTGTATTTTTCAAATTCATGTCACTGGACAAAATTGGATAAGAGAAAGATGTAACTTCTGATTTCTGTTGTCGTTCTCCTGTCACATTCCATTAGTGAATCTGCTTAAAAAAAATTAATTTGCAACATATTTATGCCACCCTTTCTCAATACTCGGTGTGGCCTGCATAATATAAAATAAAATGATCAGCTCCAATCCTATACAACAAACTAATTGGTTATAAATACTACAGTTGACCAAAAATCATTGTGAAGCATCATGCTATTTAAACATTATGGTTTTCATCGTCTTCTCAAATGTGAGATGTTGTAATCTTCCAAATGATGCAATGTGTGCATTAATTCCCTTCTGTTTAGCATAATTCCAAATCTTGATAAATACAAATGGACTTGGATGGTGATGATAAGAACTTCAAGAGAAGAGGCAAAGAATGTAAAAAAAAAAAAATTATAGTTGACTGGGGGAGGCCTTGGGAAACCCACTACCCATGACCTCAGGTCACAAAGCCTCAGCTGGCTAGACCCACTGGAGTGCAGGCCTCTTCCTTACACACACACACACACACACACACACACACACACACACACACCCCTCCCCAAAAACCTGAGCCTTTTTTTTTTTACCACCACACTTGGCTCCACTTATGCTTGGCTCCACTTTCCCTTTTTCTGCAACTGCTGACAGGTGCACCCAGCCAAGGCGAGGTTCCACTAGAAAGCTACTGAAGACCATCTTCCTCAAGGCTAGAGTGGCAATCTTTCTTAAGATTGGACAGGAACACAAAATAAGCCAGAAAACTTCTGGTTCCTGGCCAGCGTTGAGAAAGAATGCCTTTACTAGCTCTCTGACCATTATGGTTGAAGAACAGAGGGGAAAGTATCAATGAGAAAGTCTGTCAGGGATTGTCACATAGGGTGATAAAAAAAATCAAAATAATAGATACAATGGTGTGATCAGTTGCATTCTGTGGCTATCAATTTTTATTATTATTATTATACCCTGCAGACATCCCTATGCAAGAGGCTTTCTTGGGTATGTTGGGCACAAGGCCAGCAGAACTGATGACACCACTCCTGTAATGTACTTTGACATAGGTTCTCCTCTCTTACTCTCTCTCCACAGATCTACAGAAAAGGCTTCTGTATGTTGCATAAAAGCAAACAACATGTAATTTCTCCTGTACTTATAAACACGAATTTCAATCTCTAATTTTGGAGGTTCTAAAGGCTGAAGAGGAAATTTATCACAACTTTCATCCATATCATCATATGTACAACCACCTGATGCTAACTCTGGGTCTTCAGTATTATTCCCATGTGCATCAATGGCATTGTAGACTTTCTAAATCTTGGCACCCATTAGGCTTCCTGCCCCCAAACGCTACTTTAAAAAGTATTCAGTTAATTTCAATGAATATTAAATAGGGATTTTTGCAATTCCAGCATCTTTTTTCTTTGCAAAAATTCATATAAATCCTATATTTTATTAGAAATAAATTTTTAGAAAAAATTGAACAATTGCAGTGCAATGCTTTGTTTGAATACATGCTCACCTACTCAGGAAAAAAGAAAGCAATTGTAAAGTGGGTGATAAGACATATCCTGTTATTAGTGGAGTTGTGGGGATCAACTTCATCATTATTGTGTGGTAATGGTATTCTGGGACTGCCGGCACAATCTCCAGCAGCCACTTTGTTTAAAAGACAAGTGTGGCTGTTCTTTCATCTAGCAAGGCGAGTGTCTTGCCACCTTCGCAAAATCTTCTGAATACTTAAAGCTTCTATTCAGTTGCTGTGCGGAGATTTTTATTCTTGGATCACGGTCTAGTGCAATTTGGGAAATGGATAGGGGAGAAAAGTAAAAAAAATAAAAAAAAAATAAAGCCCATCCATGGAAATGAGGAAACAATTTGTGGCTGGTTCTTTTTAAATGATGGCTGCTTGAAGGTTGCTCAGCAGTTTGGAATGCAAGAAGCGGCCCCAGTAGAATTGAGGCAGAGTACAAGAGTCGAGGTTAGGAGGCAAAAAAATAAATGTAATTGATTGTGTGATTGCGTGGATTATCACCTACTTGTAACTATCAAGAAACATGTGACTTGTAAAAATCAGGTGATAAAGAATTTTGAAGTGAATTCTGGACTACATATTCTACAGATTTACAAAACATGGAATGTCTGCCAGTTTAGGTGAAGTGATGGAGACCTGCAAGTGAGCAAACATTACAGATCTGATCCATCTAGTCTAGAGTGGACCATGGCAGGTTGGCTGGCTCTTAGATGGTCCTAAACCTGTAACTAAAAAGACCTTTCATACTAGCTCAGGACTGGAGTTGGAATCTTCAGCATGAAATTAAGGTGCACAACCATGAAGCTACATTCATTTTCCAATGCAATAAATACAAATAACTGTACATTGTAGCTCATAATGAGCTATATGTAACAGAACATGGTTGAGATCATACAAAGTCTCCTAAGTGGGTGAAATCTATAGCTTAGGATATAGTGTAGCTCCTTTGTTCTAGGTCAGTGTTTTCTCAACTTCAATAACTTCAAGATAGGTTGACTTCAGTTCCCAGAATTTGCCAGGAGGTACTGTATGCTGTTTAGGGAATTCTGGGAGATGAAAACTACACATCTTAAAGTTGCTGAAGTTGAAAAACTCTGCTGTAGACCAGTGTTTCCCAAACTTGACAATTTTAACAACGTTAAATTTTAACAACGTTGCTGGCTGTGGACTTCTGGGAGTTGAAGTCCACATGCCTTAAAATTGTCAAGTTTGGGAAACACTGCTGTAGACTAAAGTGCCCGTCTACATTGTGCTGTAAATTCATCCTACATGCCACAAAGACATATGTAAAGAATATGTACAGAGTAAGTCTCTGAATCATCTGAAGTAGTTAAATATTGTATCTGTGATTTAACCTTATCGTGATATCGTAAACAGTCATCAATAGTCAAGTAGCCATTAAATATCATTTGTAACTGCAAAGGGCTCTAACTGGGTCTTACACAACCTATTATAATATAGATTTCAAATGACCAAACAGGCTGTTTAGCATCAGAAAGTTACAGGTTATGAGACTCATTCTAACCATTGGTGATTTAAATCATTTGAGTTACAGAAATGTGCCAGGAAAGACTGGCTCCTAGTAAAATGAGCAGGTACTGTACTCCTCCCTCTGAGTAAGCTGAATGCAGACCATCAGAATGGATGGAATGGCGGAGGAGGCTAAACATGATTCCTTTAGAAACTACACTGGCACTCACAATAATTGCTAACAGATTTCAGTTCACAGGTCTCCACTTTCTTTCCCTTATGGTTCCTTCTTAACTTATCAGCATATTTTATGTTTGAGTTATTAGAAACTGCATCCTTCATTTATTGATTCTTGACAGTTACCAGCCAGCTTCTAATTGTTTCCAGCTCTGCAGGTTTCAAAAGCAGTGATTTTCATTTTTGATATTTTAATCATTTCTGTATCTTTCTCTCCTTCCTAATATCCTGCATTCATTCTTGGGCATAAGATTTTTGTTAAGTTCTAAGCATCTCAGCATGGCACTTTTCTTTTTCAGGAGAAGGTGGGTAGATTTTCTTGTAATACAGTAGCAAGGAGAACGTGGTGGGTGGGAAGGAGTGCTTCATTTTCTTCTTGCTTGTCAGCCATCCCCCTTGGCTTTTAAAAATTGTTTAGATAGATAGATAGATAGATAGATAGATAGATAGATAGATAGATAGATAGATAGATAGATAGATAGATAGATAGATAGATAATGTTGTTTATAGTTCATGTCTTTCTTCCTGATTTACTTTTCTCTGACTTTGTCTTGTTTTTGAAAGTTAACAGATTTTGATCTTTGCTGGTGTTTAATACATCAATTATCAAGCTATATTTTTGTTAGTGGAACCTAGTACCATGTGGGCTTTGATCTGGATGTAGGAATTGACTGGGAATGTGGTAGGTTCAAACCAAACTGGAAATTATGCACAATTGGTTTCCAACAGTTTCATGATTTTGGCATCATTGTGGCATCCTAAATTAATCTCCTAAGACTTTCCCTGCTTTGATCTTGAATTGAGGTGATCAGTAGTAAAAAAATGTACTTTAATTTATTGCTGAAAAGGCAACAATTTCATCCCTGCTTTCTCTGCACACCCATTTCTTTGCAGAGAACATTCTTTCAATCTAGGAGGCTGATTTAGAAGCTAGGTAAACAATTTTTAAAAGCCAAAGGGGATGGCTGACAAGCAAGAAGAAAATGAAGCACCCTTTCCCACCCACCATGTTCTCCTTGCTACTGTATTACAAGAAAATCTACCCACCTTCTCCTGAAAAAAGAAAAGTGCCATGCTGAGATGCTTAGAACTTAACAAAAATCTTATGCCCAAGAATGAATGCAGGATATTAGGAAGGAGAGAAAGATACAGAAATGATTAAAATATCAAAAATGAAAATCACTGCTTTTGAAAGGCGTAGAGTTTTTCAGAACCACTGGAAACAAGACTATGACACATTTTCTGGACAGATGAAAAGGTTTTTTTCAGTCTTAATCCTCAACATAACAGCAGCAGAATAGAGTTGGAAAATAGCACCACAAGTAATCCTCTACTATACCATTCAAGAAACAACATAGCAGACGGTCATGATGTATCTAACAGAAAATGCATCAAAACATCATAATGCAATGTGACATTTCATACTTGTGTCACGCTATCAGTCCTAAGTGTGGTATTTGTATTGCAACATAGCAACATGTATTTCATTCTTGCAGATGTTCATAGCTAGCACTGCATATCACTATTACTTAAATAATTTATATGGCGGCTCATCTCACATTAGAGACTCAGGCAGCATACAAAATTAAAACTCAACCACTAAAACAATAACCTGTGGAACCCCCGTTAAACAACTTCCAATCATTAAAAAAAATATCAACAGGATTAGCCTAAGCCCCTGAATCAAAAGTCCGGAAAAAGAGCCACAAAAGGCCAATAAAATTATGAATCATCCAGATCTCTGTGAAAAATGTTCACTTACATGTTTCAGAAAATGGAAGAAGAGCCTTCAAACAAAAAATCCCTCAAACTTAACGTACAGCAAGAAAAGAATGGAGAGAACAAGTACAAAGTAAATATTGAGTCATGAATACCCAATACCAGTAAATTACTAAATTAACTGATTAATGAATATTCAGATTCAAACTCTGTATCATTTGAAGGATGATTGTTTCACATGCATTAGTAGCCAATATATGGAAAAATCTTGAAAGATTTAGAACTTTAATAAAAAATAAATGGCAGATATATTTTGAATTTTTTGACATTTCTAAGGGCAAATAATAATAATAATAATAATAATAATAATAATAATAATAATAATAATAATAAAGTTGGAAGGGTCCTTGGAGGTCATCTAGTCCAACCCCTTGCTCAGGCAGGAAACCCTATACCATTTCAGACAAATGGCTGTCCAGTCTCTTCTTAAAAACTTCCAGTGTTGGAGCATTCACCACTTCTGGAGGCAGGTTGTTCCAGTTCTAACTGTCAGGAAGTTTCTCCTTAGTTCTAGGTTGCTTCTCTCCTTGATTAGTTTCCACCTGTTGCTTCTTGTCCTGCCTTCAGGCGCCTTGACTCCCTCTTTTTTGTGGCAGCCCTGAGATATTGGAATACTGCTATCATGTCCTCCCTCGTCCTTCTCTTCATTAAACTAGACATACCCAATTCCAGCAGCCTTTCCTTATATGCTTTGGCCTCCAGTCCCCTAATCATCTTTGTTGCTCTTCTCTGTACTCTTTCTAGACTCTCAACATCTTTTTTCCATCGTGGTGACCAAAACTGGATGCAGTATTCCAAGTGTGGCCTTACCAAGGCGTTGTAAAGTGGTATTAATCTTGTGATCACGTGAACTATCAGTGAGGTCAGGTTTAACTTGTTTTCTTGTTTCATCCCTTTTTCATATCCATATTTTATAAAAAGAAGGTTTATGTGCATTTTTCTGAATATTTATGTTTTTGTTTACATTTCTTCCACATGTCTGTTTTTTGGATATATTTTTGAGTTGCAAACTGCTTCATAATTTTGGGAGAAATTAGAATTTGAATATAGAACTCATTCCAGTTTGCCTATAGATTCAGGGATGTCGGATCCAAGTTATAATCAGAATTCAGTTTTCTTTCTCACTGTTAGATATATGTGCACTAAATATCATATATTGTATAATACTGTAAGCTGAATTTGTCTTCTTCTTCCTTGAAACATGTAACTCAGCAGCAAGAAACATGGTCCTTGTAGGTCACAATATTGCTGGGCACAGCTCTCTTTGCATTTATGAGGATTCCTTTTTCTATATACATTTAATTCTTAGATTTTTGATATGTCAAACAGCCATTCAACACAAAATGATATTATTTACATGCATGTAAATTATTACATTCCAAGTAATTTAAAGAATTCATCCCAACAAACACATTCAAAACCATAGTTATGTAGTTACTTACTTTATAAAAGAAAGCACAAATTATTCATGATATTGGTCACAGAGAAGAATTTTTCCTCTACCTCAGATTTGTTGTATGACTTTAAAAAAAATAAATGAAAAAAATGCCATCTTTTTTCCATCTTCAGCTAATTATACCAATATACAAATATATAAGAATGTCATAAAAATTCTGATGATACAGCATATGGCAAATATTTTTCTGAAATGTAGCTTGACTGAGAGGCTGAGTCTTTCTTAAATAAATAGTATCAAGGTCCTTTGGGGAAACTACAAGTTAATTTAAAAAAAAAACAGTGTTAAATGGTTTAAGAATTCTCATATTTCACACTTTTGGCATTCTGTTGTCAATTTAGAAGAAGAGGGAAGACACAGGTCATGGATGATTGCTATCACTGGGATTAGAGCAATGTTTCTCAACTTTTTGAAGAATGGAAACCAACTCCAAACTGGCTGGTAAAGTTGAAGTGCACTCCTCTTAAAGTTACTAAGGTTGAAAAACATTGGATTACAACAGACAATATACAACAAAGGAAACTGAACTTTTATTGATTAATCAGAAATTTGGCCACTCTGCCCCAAAATTGAGAAAATGTGCTAACATATACCATCAAACCCAGAAAGGTGATATCTTCATTTTCTAAAAATATGCTGTTCAAAGTATTGAGAAGGATGCTTAACAGTGCATAAAATGAGTGAAATGGATGAGTTGCTTGTCATCAAGCTGCAAGATCTTGGGAGGGGATCTTGGTAAAAGACAGGGGTCTTCAAACTTGGTCCTTTTATGACTTGTGGACTTCAACTCCCAGAATTCCTCAGCCAGTATGCCTTGCTGAGGAATTCTGGGAGTTGAAGTCCACAAGTCATATAAGGGCCAAGTTTGAAGACCCCTGGTAAAAGAGGTGATAGCATATAGTTGACTTTGGTGTATCTTGAAACATAGGTAGGATCAAGCCTAGCTAATATTGAGAGACAAATCCAGGCATTACAATAGGCATCTGGAAATCTTCTAGAAGTCAGTACCAAACCAGTTCTGAACTGGTTCAAAAAAACTACATTGGTCTGTCTGTAAAATTACTTTTCCAGTTTTAGTGATCCAATTGCTTTAAGCCTATTTCAACAGTGATCTAACCTTCAACTATACCAATAAGATGCAGTCAATAAAAATGGGATTAATTCTGAGTATATGCTTACCAAGCGTATACATTGCAATAAACCATGATTGCTTAACTATATTAACACTAAATTAACGTACAACTAAAGCCTTAAATATGATTTACAGCCATAATGGTTTGTAAAACCACAATGGTTACTCTAACAACACATTAAATCAAAATCAAGCAAACCATATGATGATTTAGTTTGCTGTGCAGGGAATGTATAGGTAATCTTCGATTTACAATCATTTGCTTAACGTCTGTTTGAAGCACCACTGGAAAAAGTGATTTATAACCAGTCCTCGCACTTTACGACCATTGCAGCATTCCTGGGTCACATGATCAATTCAGGCACTAGGCAACGAGCAGGCACTTATGATGGTCACAGCATCCCACGATCCCACCATCACCATTTATGACCTCCCTAGGCAGCTTCTGACAAGCAAAGTCAATGGGGGAAGCTGGATTCTTTTAATTACTGCAGTGATTCATTTAACGACCATGGCAAAAAAGGTCATAAAATCAGGTGCAACTCATTTGACAAGTGCTTCACTTACCAATGAAAGTTCTGGGCCCATTTATGATCATAAGTCAAGGACTACCTATCATCTGGGTTATAAAGGAAATGAATGTAGAACACGAAGAATTTCCACATTTTGAGTAATACGTGAACTCAGTTACAGTCTGGATATCATTGTTTTCCTTTCCTTTACCATCCTTGCTTCATAGTTTCCAACATAAAATGATCTTCAGCATATTTCTTTCTCAGTTTTAAGGAGCTATCTAATATTTGGCAATTCTAAATATAGCATACTGACTTGGTTAGTCAACAAATGTCTTACTTTAAATTCTTCATCAAAACTTGGCAGTGAGAGTTAGCAGGCCCTTGCTAAATATCTTCCTGGCTTCTTCACAGTTGTTACAGTATAACACATAATGGTAAATCTGATAACTGCTCCAATTTAAGAAATAGAGATGTTCCTATTTGCATCTCACTGATCATCCACAGACCAGAATAGAAAGTTTCGCACATCATTACAAATGGCACATCATGAAACAGCTCTCCAAAGGATGGACACATACAGCTGCTCTGTGTTTGTATGTTTAAAAATTGAGACCTGATTTTATTTTCAAATTGTATAGCACCTATGGCAATTATCAATAATTTTATAAACTTCCATAAGTCACAAATCTCCTATGGTTTTCAACTAAACCCTAAAGTTTGGCATCTTTATTTTAGAAAAGGGTCAGTGGGGGTCAAAATTGCAAAATTTGCAGTATGTTATATGCAACACACACCTTCAATCATGCTTGCCTGGCTATGTTGACTTTTTTCATCCTCCAATTTCAAGAGCAATTGGACATTTATTAAAACTGATCACATTTACAGGACAAAGATATATCAGTATTCCATATATCACCAGACTTGACTATATATGCACAAATGGAGTTAAAATCAATCACATCCTAAAGAATACCTGAAAGATACCAAACTGTTAAAACAGCCATTTATTTTTATCTACCTATCCATCCATTCAACCAGGGGGTTTTTGTCATAGAATGTACCGGAATGGAGTTCAGGCACCTTTTTTCAATGGATTTTCCTGAGTTGCCTTGAACAAAATCCTAGTCTTTTAGATACACTAAAAATTGAAAGCATTTTTTTTTCAACTACAAAGGTAAACCTTGTAGGATAGGCAAGGCGGATTGTATGACGTGTGTGAGTTTCGGCATCTTTTTTTTTTTTTTTTTTTTTTTTTACAAAAAAAGCACCTATTCAATTTATTTCCTGTATTCATTCAAGACTGTATTCGGGTTGACTAACATTTTTAAACAATCCAAATGCTTAAAGTACAAATTAAAATTAACTCTGATGAACTATTGAGAACCGAATCCTAAATTCTGTGAAAGCCAAAGCCTAATATAAATCCACAAGGAGTGCAAAATCTCCAAACAGTGTGAGTTGGGTCTAAGAAGGTGCAGGCTGAATTCACCCTTTAAATGCCATGCTGAGAGGAAGCTCTGGGGCCTGGACAAAGATGATGAACTTTTCATTTATGTTTAACTATCATTAACTATAGTTAATGCATTTGACTCCAGTCAGGTATTTAATCATTACAGTAATAATTTAAAAGGTCTTTGAAGGCAATACCTGAAGCTTTTCTGTCATAAGGTCACACTCTGGACTTGTGTGTGTGTGTGTGTATTTCTGCTTAAAAGAATAAAGTTATTTAAAACATGAGACATAGGAAGATTCAACCAACCTTACATTTAAAATATTAGTACAACAAGTAGTTATCAGTTTATTATTCTAGAAAATAGATATGCTTCTGCTTATTTAGACTGGAATTGTTACATTCTTATTCTATATTCTAAGACTCTGTTGTGAAGTATCAATTATATTGCCAAGAGTTGTTAAAATCTGAAAAAAGTTTTTGTCTTGCTATCTGAATTCACATGTTACAAAAATCTGCTTTTCCATGTGCTATTAGCTTGGAAACAAGATGCCAGGAGACCAAGAAATGGTTCAAAGGCTCAAGATAGATGCCTAAAATTAGTTAATAAAATGATTTTTAGGTCCTTCGTGTTGTTTTCATGCTAAGCTCTGCATTTGCTTAAGTGCTTTCATGCACCACTTGATCTCCTGAAAGCAAAAGCAGTGTGGGTTTGCAACAGAAGAAAACTGAACTGTGTGTCACCTGTATTCTTGTGCATAATCTGTGAGTATTAGAGTTCACAAAGCATGAAAAGAATCTGGGACCTAGTGCTGAATTTTATATATGGCAGTCTTGGGTTGTTAAAGTTTCATTAAAGTATACAGTATTTGTTTTTCTTGTGACAATAAAGATTGGCTTGTGGATAGATGGAAAGGGCATGCTGGTTAATGTGTTAGATGAGGACCATGGAGATTCAGGTTTGAGTTCATCCTCAGCTACAGAAGTTCATTGGTTGACTGGTATAGAGTAGTTAGAGGAGGAGGAGGAGGAGGAAGAGGAGGAGGAGTCCAGAATTTTGTTCATGCTTCTTCAATCAAGTGGGGTCTTTCAAAATTTCCTTTACTGTTTGTATTGATGAGTATTTAGGCCTTAAAAATCAGCAGGCCTTGTCCTGTTCCCTCTCTTTTGTTTCAAGGCCATCTAAAGAAATCAGGGTGTCTAGGCTGACAGCAGCTTTCCTCTCTTTAAAACATAGGGGGGAGGGAATGTGCCAGTTATACTGGAATGTAGCTGGGAGGACAGAAGAATGAAGAAGGACACTGTTTCTGAATAAAGAAAGAAGAGGAGGGATGCCAAGAAGCGTTAGGTGAGGAAGAGAAATATGAGGTGGAGAACTCAGAAATCCAGGGATCCAGAAATCTTATTGGCTACCTAAGTGCACACCCTTACATTGCTCACATAAAACAGCTTTTTTTCTTTCTTTCTTTCTTTCTTTCTTTCTTTCTTTCTTTCTTTCTTTCTTTCTTTCTTTCTTTCTTTCTTTCTTTTTGGATAAGGCCCAGTGTTTAAGCCTATCAAGACCCTTTTAAATCTTGAGCCTGTCTTCTGGGGTGTTAGCAATCTCCACACCCGCTTTGGCTCATCTGCAAATTTTGTGAGCATTCCTTCTATTCTCTCATCTAAGACATTTATTCTATGATTCTTTGTGGGTGGTGTTGGTAGAAATTCTAGCCCACTGAATAACACCAAACAGCAAGTTGAAATTAGACAGAGAGTTATTGGCTACAACGGTTTGCAAAGCGTGGTGGACTCCAAATAAATATTTGAGCCACACCTAGTCACAGCGAAAACACACTTTATATACATTCTATCCCGACGCCTTGGCCCCTCCTCTGAGGTTACAATCTTATCAGGATCGCCTAAACAAAATACATTATCCATGCCCCTTACTATTTTGCTTCACCTATTCCCTTATATGTACTTTATCATGAAATCCTATAGCCTACGTGCAGAACTCTTACAAGGTACGTGTACATGTAGAAATTGTGTGGAAATCTTGCAGTCTACGTGTAGAAATTTTGTGTAGAAATCTTTCTGTCTGCGTGTAGAAATCTTACAGAGTACGTGTCACTTAACTTTACTTTTTATTCTAAAATTTTATTCCTAACAGATCCACCCTTTTTCTTTTCATACTTAATAAAATTTTAGAATCTTCTTAAATTCATTTCAATCTCTTCTTTGTGATTATTCTCTATTATGTCTACTTTGTCTTTGATTTCCTTAAAGGCTAACAGTGCCTGTATCTTTTCCTCCTGTTTGATGCCATCCATTATACTTGTTACAGTTGTATGGACTAAATTTTTAATCATAGGAATTAGGCAGGGCAAACACATTAGTCCTAATAGTATTATGCCCACCATGAATAATGCTTGTTTCCAATTGCGAAAGATTCCTCCCAAAAATCCCCCTTCATCTAAAAGACCATTCCAAGTTTGGACTGGAACATGTACAAGTTGTCTCATTTCAGTGGTTAATTGCTTCACCACTGCACCTGTTTCATCTATTTGTAGGCAACAATTTGTTAAGTTGAACTTTCCACACACACCTCTTTCTTTAGCTAATATATAATCTAATGCTAATCTATTTTGATACACAGCCACTCTAAGCTTATCAGTAGTTTTTGCTAAAATATTTAAAGCAGTATCTATTTTTCTTCCAGCTAGTTCTAATACAGCTTGCAATCTTATTATTCTGTTTAACATATAAATGGGGGTTCTATATCCCCATGATCCATCTTCAGCCCATGTAGCAGGCCCATAAACACATACAATCTTCTCTGGTGTCCATTCATTTCCTCTCATTGTTTCAACATTACATGGTATATCTGAGTCAATAGATCTTTTGTAGCGATTTAAATGATCATAAACAGGAATCCCCAAAGTCTGTTTAGTTCTTAGGGGTAATAAAAAGAAAGATGGTTTGATCCATCCTAAAACACATGATCCACCCCAATTACTAGGTAAACTTTCATAGGCTTGGTTACCACAAATCCAATACATATTATTTGGGGCTATCCATGTACTGTCATCTGTTTTATTTAAATATGTCCCCCATCCAGTGAAGTTAAACTTTTCTGGTTTACTTGGATTCCCTACACTTGTCCATTGCTCATATTTATCATTCCAGTATCCTAAACATATCAAATCTCCAACCTTTTTTATTCCACTTCGTTTGAAACAGTTTTTCCCTACTAAATTAGTACTTAGGGTCCATATAATCTGTTGGTCATTTCCAGATCGCCCTGTGATATTTCCTTGTTTAGTCATGTTGTTGAATATCACTGGGTCTGCTTCTAATGCTTCGCAAGGCCATTGTTGTCCCATATTAGTTCCTCCACATACAAAGCAATTTTTAATGGTCAAGGTTTTGGCTATCTCTTCGGCCACATCCATAAACAAGTTACTTGCTTTTTCACTGATATCTGTTTTCTTTTCCAATTGTCTTAAAGTATTATAAACTGACCATCCAATGGTTTTTTCTTCTCCTGCATATATCTTTTCTTTTTTTATAGTAATATAAGTTGATGGATCTGTTCCTGTTCCATCTATCCCAAATCCATAACTTACTATATCAGGATGGTTTTTAGTGATTTCCAGCTCCATCATATTAGTACCATATACTCTTTTAAATTTAGTAATACCATTACATCCTGGATAACCTCCTCCAGTGTAATCACACACACAACTCCACCCTGAACATTTAATAGATCCTGCACAGGGTAACCATTGATTGGGGTTTCCATTTGCAAAGTTCAAATTGGTGGGACATATATATTTATGATTTTGTTTATAGGCTGAGATCCAACTAGAGTCTCCACACTTTGTGGCGAGATAAGATAAACTTATTACTGTGCATGCATCAAATTGTATCAAAGCTTTTTCTGTCCCCTTTTCTAATATTTTTGTAGAATTGACATATATTAATCTTCCTTCACCTTCAGGGCTCTGTCTTGCTCCTACTTTAGCTAAACCCACATATATACTAAAATTCAAATATGTTGGCATCGATGGATAGCATTGTATCTTTTTGTCTCTTCCCTTACAAACTGAATATTGTGTTTTATTTAATTGACATATAGATTGAAATATACACCCCTTTGGTGGCATTGGTAATGCAGGCTTCACATCCTTCTGCTTCTGTTGCTCTTCTATATCACTCCCTAGAGAGGGAGAGATATACAGCCAGGGACAAATATTCACATTTTATATTAATTTATATTAATTATATTTTATATTAATCTTCTTCTAAACTGTGATATTTTATAAAGGCTTCTCGTTGTTCTTCCTGGACTAATTGGATTGAAGGAATATCTTTTAGAGTATATCTTACCACTCCAGTCAATGTCTCAGTATATTCCTCAAAAGGTTTCAATTTCTTTTCAATGAGTACTATATCGTATGGTCCAAAATGTTCTTCACATCCAATACATCTTACACAGTCAATACAATGGAAACAACAACAATCAACATGGCATTTACAGCACAGTACCAACACATTTAAACAGGAATTTTACAAAGTATCAATTTAAACGAGTCATCACCCGGAACACAGGTCCACTGTCCTTTTGGTTCAGCTACTGGTCCCTTCACTCGTGTATAATGAGCCCACCCTTTTTCTTTCATCCGAACTGCAGTTTCAGAGGTCAGCAACACATGGAATGGTTCTTCCCACTTAGGTTGCAATTTCTCCTCCTTCCACATTCGGATCAGGATCCACTGTCCCACCTCAAACTTGTGGACAGGAAATTCCAAACGGGGTGTTTGGATCAGCAAGCCTTGTTTCCTGCAATGATCAAGATACTGCGACAGTTTATGCACATAATGTCTTATTACTTTATCCCTTGTTACTAAAGAGTCCATGGAAATGTTTCCAGGCATAAATGACACACCATACAACTCATAAGGAGACAATCCTAAATCTTTCCGTGGTCGTGTTCTTATTTGCAACAATACTAAAGGTAAACATTTTATCCAAGTCATTTGAGTTTCATATTGTGGAATTTCCCACTTGAGGTAATTTAAAATCAACTTGAATACATTGAAATAACCTCACCATTAGATGTTATAGAACATTTTATATATTTGTCTACATATCATACTTATTGTATAACCAACCATATATTAACCATAGAAAAGTATCAATTATCCCTCCCCTAGCCATTCCTTTGTCCGTATGTATTTACAAACAGATTACTTAGTAAAGAGCCAATAAAGGAGCGCTCACCAAACTCTGCTTGAGTTTGTTTGCATACAAATCTTTATTCAAAACAACATAGCTCATTTATAATCCCCCCCAAAAATTTTTTTCTCAACTCCTTCGTTTTAAACAAGGGTTGAATTATAATTCCTTCAATTCTCTTAGGTATTATTATTTATTTATTTTTATCAGTGTGTCCTGCACAGAGATAAAAACATAAAAAAATAAAACAACAAAAAGTAACTCCACAAAATAAATAAATAAACAAGCTTAATAAAATATTCTGAGTTACTGAAATAGTTTTGTATCAAACTCTAACATCAACTCTTTGGTTTTAATATAAAGTTAGTCAAATTCCAATTTAATCAGATTCCATTCAGATGAAAACAAGTTTCCATTAAATAGGTTAAATCATTTACAAATCTAAACAAATCAATTCAAAGTCATTTCTATTGGTTAATGGTTAAATAGGTGTATTCCAGTTCTTCTCATATTTCATTTAAAAAAAATAACCTTATTTCTTACTGCAAGAATGGGTATTAAATTTCACATCCAGCTCACCTTCCTCAAACTAGAATTCTAAGCAGAAAAAAAAGTTAAAAAGATCAGACCCCCCTTTTCTTTTCTGTCTTTCTTGCTCTTAAAGCAACACAGCCGGCTGGGGGGGGGGGGGGAAGAGACAGGAAAAGAAGAAGAAATTATGCAACAATTTCACCACTAACAAAATAGTTTTCTCTTCACATGCATTTTCCATTTCACTTTTACAGTAATAACAAAAAAAATCTTCAGTTTACTGTTTCTTTCACAGTCTGGGATGGGGGAGAAACTCACACACACACACACACACACACACACACACACACAGGATCAGCATAGCCACAAATTTACTTCCATTCAAACTGCTTGTATAAACACTTTCACATACAGATATTTCATTTCATTCTTTCTCCTGGCAAACAAATAACTATTATTATAATTTTAAGGAACTGTTCAAAAGCCAATGAGCTCCTTTCCTCTCCCAATTTCCTTTGCTCTTAGAGCTTGCCTATTAACTTTCTTGCAAAATGAGACATCCGGCCGTTATTTGTTTCACAACAGTGAAAACTCTCCTGTAGCCATACCTTTCAGAAACACGTCTTCTAAAACCCTCATGGAGTGTTTGGATTACTTCACGTGTTATGGCTTTATTCAACACCTGCTATCCATCAGGTAATATCCATTTTCCTTCTGTATTCTTTTCCTTTTGTTTTATTACTTGGTTTATTGTGGCAACCATCATTTTATTCTGTTGCCTAAATTTCTCTACATATACCTTTGCACATATACCTTTTGTGCTACCTTTAACAAGTCATCTATACTTTTCCCTGTCCATCCCTGTCCATCCCTCCCGTCTTACTTATATCTGACCAGGATTTTACCACAAATTGTATTTTAACCAGAGGAGTATTTGCTGGGTCATCTGGATCAGTTCCAGAATACTTCCTCATTTCGTCTTTCAGTCTTTGGAGGAATGTAGCTGGAGATTCTTCTTTTTCTTGTTCTATCATTAAAGCTTTACTCATGTTCTGTGCTTTTGGGACAGCTTCTTTTATTCCTCTTATTAATAATACTCTCATATCTTCCATGTTTTGTCTATCTGCAGCATTATTATTATCACAATTTGGTCTTACTGCAGGAAACTTTACATCTGCCAAAATTGCCCCCTGTGCTTGGGGATTATGTTCCCTAGTCCAGACCAAATGAGCTGCTCTTTGAATTAACTGTCTTTCTTCTGCTGTAAATAACGTGCTCTGTATCACTCCTAATTCATCCCATGTGTATATGTTTGCTCCTAACAACAGATCCAGTTGCTCTGCTACCCCTATTGGATCTTCTATCATGCTTTTCATTTCTTTCTTAAAGGCACGTAATTCAGATGCCTTTAAGGGCTCATGTACAAAACTGATACGAGCCTGTCCTTGGCCATCTACTCCATTGGGTACTTCCCTTAAAGGAAAAGCCTGTAGTGGTTTATCCTTAAAGGGAAAATTCTTTATATCTTTCTTCAATTGTTCCAATTCTTTTACTAATACCTTATAGGGTCCACCTCTCACAGCTCCCTGGGCTTGTGTCACAGGAGCTGGTAGGGGTGGTGGAATAGGTATTTGTACATTTGTTGGTTGTGGTAGATTAGGATTATAAAGTGGGGGTAAATATTTCATGGATTTTTCATCATCTTCTTCTTCCTCTATTTCATTCTTCTCTTCTTCTTGTAAATATATTGAGGTTACTTTATGAGGGCTAGGGCCACTCATATTCAAGGTGACCCATTTACCTGAGTTCCAAATTAAAGCATAGCGAAAGAATATTTCGCTAAGTGGATACTTGGGATGTCACACACACACTGTCTCAAATTCACACAGGCCTACCCAGTCTTCCCACCGACTGCCTAGGCAGTGTATACTGGCCACCCCAGAACACTTACCTAGGTCCGTGCACGGAGTTGCCCAGTTCCCGGAAGCCAGCAACACACACACCGGTTCAATTCGTATCTCTGTCTAATATCAACTCTATTGGTTCGCCGAGGAAAGCGTTGCTGCTCCTTTACCAACAAGATGAGATAGACTGTCGAAATCGACAGGGCATGCCTTCCACATCACCTTCTGGATCTGGTGCAGACAAACGATCCCGGTCTCGAGCCCCACGTTGGGCGCCAAAACTGTTGGTAGAAATTCTAGCCCACTGAAAAACACCAAACAGCAAGTTGAAATTAGACAGAGATTTATTGGCTATAACGGTTTGCAAAGCGTGGTGGACTCCAAATAAATATTTGAGCCACACCTAGTCACAGCGAAAACACACATTATATACATTCTATCCCGACGCCTTGGCCCCTCCTCTGAGGTTACAATCTTATCAGGATCGCCTAAATAAAATACATTATCCATGCTCCTTACTATTTTGCTTCACCTATTCCCTTATATGTACTTTATCATGAAATCCTATAGCTCAGTGTGGAAATCCTATAGCCTACGTGCAGAACTCTTACAAGGTACGTGTACATGTAGAAATTGTGTGGAAATCTTGCAGTCTACGTGTAGAAATTTTGTGTAGAAATCTTTCTGTCTGCGTGTAGAAATTTTACAGAGTACGTGTCACTTTACTTTTTATTCTAAAATTTTATTCCTAACAGTGGGAAATTGGTGTGTGTGTGTGTGTGTGTGTGTGTGTGTGTGTGTGTGTGTACTGTGAGCCATCCAGAGTCATAGAAAAACTAGGCAATGTTGTAATTCAGGATATTTTGCAAATAGTATGAATACAGCTACTAGCTCTTTATTTAGTCAAATTAAACATGCACAAAAAGAATGTTATGTGTGGTCAGAAAGCCTCACCAAATAAATGAAGAAGAAGCCATGCATTGCACAATGCACATTTTTATCTTATAAAGTAAAGTCCCATTTCTTATCTTTATCTATTTCAGGCATTCAACTTGGAAAATGCACATCTAAGAATCCAACTCTTCTCATTTCAGTATGTCAGCTTATATATTTCTGATTAATTTTCTTGCTCTGAATTCTTCCACCATTAGGAGGAAATATTTTGTGCCTTTATTAACATTTGAGGTCTTGTCCATATAAACAACAGATTTCTTACAAGATTGAGCAAACCTTGATGCATCATCTTTCTTACATGTTGAAGTAAAGGACTAAGGAGAAACAAAGATCTGACCAATAATTTGTGGAGACAACCTGATAATGGTTTTATGAAATGGCTTCTCCTTGAAGCCAGTTTCTCAGAATCTTTTCACTGTTTCTTCAGTCCATTAAGTAAGGGTGAGGAGCTTATATAAACAAGGCTGCTTCAGGCATGCCCTTTCTTTGGCGGGGTGTTTAACACTGAACTTTTTGAATAAACACTGCTGCTGGAAGAATTATTTCTCCTTTTTTTAGGAGCCAGATGTTTTTCTGTAGATATGTTTCACTGCTGTGGCATCTCCCAGTGGATAACAAGAGAGGCAATTGGTTTTTATTCTAGAAGCCATTTTGAACATCCAAGAATTGAGAAAGTACATCAAAACATTCTGCATCAGAACCAAAATGGTACTGGCATTCATCATTGTTATTTTCCCCTGAAAAGAAGGTTGCCATATTGCATCAAAATGAATGTTGTGATGGTTAAAATGGCTAAGAAATTATTTTTGTCCATTGTGTACAGACTTCAATTAGAAATTAAATATTAGACAAGTGGTCAAGCATAACTTTCTCTGATTTCTAGTTTTCTATATGCAAAGGCTAATCATGGCAGAATATGTAATCATTTCAACAAAGAGCGTGAAATAGGATAATTGACATCTATTCTTTATGAAAACTAAGCTTTAATGAGGATTACAAGTAGTCCTCGATTTATGATGACAATTAAGCAATGTGGTCATAAAGCACAACATCACATGACTACATTGTTTAGTGACAACAATCCCAGAAGTCCTGGTTGCCATTGAAACCCCAGGACTACATGACTCATTTAGTGAGAAATGGCAGAAGTCCCAGGCAAAGAGTATTGGAGGGGGGTACTTGGTGGGTGTTATAGGCAGGTGTTATTGAAGCACAGGCAGCCTACAGAGGCCTTGAGTGGGACTACAGAGCATAGGCAGCCTGCAAGGGGATGCACACTATAGAGTGTGGGTGATAGTGTTACCACTAGTTTAAAATCCCTGGCATCTCATGCTCCATAACAAGGCTTCTTCAGAGAAAGTAGGGTAGGAGTGACTTATGGAAACAACTTACAACCTTCTCTGCCAGCTTTCCCACTGATTTTGCTTGTGAGAAGCCAGCAGGAAAGGTTGTAAATGATTATCACATGACCAGAGGGATGCTGTAACCACTGTTAGTGTGAGCCAGTTGCCAAGAATTTTGAGAACCAGCTTCTTAGCATCAGTGGTAGCACAGTGGTTAGAATGCAGTATTACAGGATAATTCTGCCAACTGCCAGCAGTTCAATTCTCACCGGCTCAAGGTTGATTCAGCCTTCCATCCTTCTGAGGTTGGCAAAATGTTGGATTTTGTTGGGGGCAATAGATTGATTTTGTAAATCACTTAAAGAGGACTGTAAAGCACTGTGAAGCAGCATATACATCTAAGTGCTATTGCTATCATAACTTTGAACAATCGTTGAACAAGTAGTCACAACTCAAGGACTACCTATACTCAGTGGTGGGATTCAGCCGGTTTGCACCACTTTGGCAGAACCGGTAGCTAATTTTTTGTTGCCCAGGCCCAGAATGGACTTCCAGAAGCGGCATCCACACAGAGAACTGGTTGTTTACGTATTTGAATCCCACCACTGCCTGTACTCTATTTGGGCTGTGGGGGGAAAACTGGCAACCACTTGATGGTGGCAAAAAGATACAGAAAATTCTAATTCTCCTATGTAGAGATTGCTCAAATGTTTGCAACCCAGATATGATAGCACACACACACACACACACACACACACACACACACACAAAAGAGAGAGAGAGAGAGAGAGAGAGAGAGCGCAAAGTATTCTTGGTGAGTATTATCATGTTCAGCTTAGAAAAGCAAAACAAAGCAATCCCCCAAAAGGTTACCATTAATGAAGCATTAATGAGTCTACAAGCAGTTTAGTCATTTCCAACTTGTAGAATAAATGGGAAATTTATTTTTTGGGGAAAAAGTATGAAGCCTGAAGATTTTATTTCATCTAAAACCTTGATTCTGACTTTTAATGACCCTGCAAGTTCTTCTCTTTCCTGCTCTCCCTTTCCACCTCTCTAATGTAAGACAAAAGTACAGATGGATCTCATAACTTCAACCCAAGAGTGACTTTGTGAATGCCTGGACAACAGAAATGAGAAGCAAAGCCAAATGTTTCTGACTTACAACTCCTCCAGAGGCAAATCTCTGACAGAGTTATGGTGGGTGCCCCAAACTAACCTTGTAGTGATAGCATCAATCAAGCACAAGTTTCCACATTGTAACTGAAGAGAAACAAAAGATCAGGAAAATTCTTCGGGGTGTACTAATGAATAAGTCAGTGAAAATTTCAAGATTTTTGCCAGTGGAAAATTCCTCGCCTACAATGCAGACTGAGACACATAATCAAGGGAAAACAAGACAAACTCATAAAAGACCATCTTTTGCCCTACAAAGATAGTTTACAGGACTTTGTTTTCTTTAATTTAGTCTAGATTGCTTATAAGTAGTTTGCAAACTGCAATTTTTCCCCACTGCTACATATTTGTTTCCACTTTTTGACTCTCAGTTATAAAGGATGAATCAATGGAGGGTGATTATATTTTAAGTATAAATTCATGGAGACATTTGGCAGCCTAGAATCAAAATTCTAGATTTACAGGACTGTTCAACAGCAATGTAAAAATCAATGGAAAGTGATAAATTTCCTTGCCTTGAAAAATTTAGATCAGCTATTTTCTTACAACATTGTAGATCTGGAAGACACAAGTTCTTTGTACATATACTGATTCCCTCTCATTCTTTACTCAATTACCTCTTTGAAGCATACTTTTCTGTAAGGCAGATTGCTTGCCTTAATCACCAATTGTAATAAAATTATTTTTAAAAGATGAACAAGGAAGCAAAAGAAATTAGGAATTTCCTGGAATGATCATGTTTGGCAGAATTCGTCTCCCCAGAGATATTGAAGTAAATGTAGTTGCCCATTATTCATGGCACCTGAGCCAATACATGACTTCACCCAGCAGTTTCATGTAGATGTTACAGGAGTGGGAAGAATGTTGAGCCCAGAGGCATCTTTGCCAAACACAGGCCTTGATCTGGGCCTCTTCATTCCACTCCAACAGGAAACTATCCTTATTCCTAGCCCCTAAGTTAGTTAGGACAAGAAAAAACCAGCTGATGTTATTGAAGGCTTCTGAGAGGTCAAGGAGGATTTGAATAGATATGTTATCACTGTCCTTAGCATTAGATCATCCAGAACCAGAGCGAATGCAATCTCAGTACTATAATCTGACCTTTACCCAACTGAAAAAGGTTCAGATAATCTGCTTCCTCCAAGACCTTTGGAGCTGCAAGACTACCACATTTCTAAAAAGAAAGGTTCGAGACTGGAGAAAATTGTCTATACCAGTGAATCTGGCAATGGCTTCTTGAGGAGAAGGCAAACCATTACTTCATTTAAAGTGGTCAGAACCATCCTCTCCTAGTACAAGTGTTCACTATCACTTGGATCCAACTACACTATATATAAACTCCAAGAAGCCTTGATCCACCAGGAAGGATATGAGTCTAAAACACATGGACTCAAAGTCCCAAGGACTCTGTCCATTTTATCAAGACCAAGAGGCTCAAATTTCTCAAAAGAACTGAGTAAAAGTGTGCCTTGATCCATTCCACAGGATCTGCACAGCCAGAATCCAATTCTGGATTAAATCCAATGACTTCAACCAACTCGTGCCTAAAATAGTCCTCAGAGCAACACTGAAAAGGTTTTTCTGATCCCTCCTTTTCCAATAGGACTAGGTCACCCAAACAGGAGTGCTAGCTGAATACCTGCAGGCATGATTAGAACAGAGAAATGGGAGGAGTCAGCACCACTTCTGTCTAACAAAATTTATTAAAAGACAAAAGCTTTCCTAAGCTGCAGTTCATTTCATCAGCTGGGGTGACTAGGCTGATATTGGATATAAATTGGAATGAGATGAAGGAAGGGAGAGGAGGATGGTTGATTGTGGAGATGTGGGTTATATATGGGAAAGATTACAAATATCTTATCAATTAACAATTGCAATATGTTTAAAAACCCAACATTGTTTTCCAAAACATTCCAACACAATGATTAGCAGTCCAGTTCCAGTTGCACTCTGTCCTTCAGAAATAATAGTGAAAAATACTATAAGAGCTATAACATTTGAGGTAAATTCTTAACTCTCTGTGTCTCACGTCCACTGTACCAGGATGGCTGATCTGCTTTTGTTGCTGCCCAATCTCTGAGTATCCCAATCTTCTAGCATATCAAGGGTTTTTAGATACCCATCACTACTGCTGTACACCAGAGTGGCCATCACTTCATCACTAGCATTGTCATTGTTGCCACCAAAATGCAAGTACAGCCAGCTTAGAATGGGACAACTCAGCGTGGCCAGCTCACTGCTGCCAGGCAGCCTCTGCAAACACTGCCAAGTCATTGCAGGACAACTCAACACTGTCAGCCAGAGGGAGTGCCAGGTAGGCAGGCAAGTGAACGGGTGGGCAGACCACAGAATGACAGCAGCCAAGGGATTCCCATTTTCACACACACACACCACTGTCACTGCCAAGCTCTGGGCCGTTCAGAGTTTGGATTGTTCGATGGCAGCAGAGGCTGTGAAGAAGGCAGCAGTGACTAGGCACATCCAATTTTCACACCCTCCACTGCCACCGCCAAATGGCCCAAACATGCTACCACTGCTGAGTGGCCTAAACTCCAAACAGCCCAGAATTCAGCATGGCAGCAGCAGTGACAGCAGCAGCAAAGTGTGTGAAAATGGGGAACTCCCGGCCACTGCCGTCACCACTCTGCATTGTAACCACCCACTTGCCCGCCTGGCTCTCCCTCCAATGGGAAGCCCCCAGCCACTGCTGCTGCTCTGCACTCTGCCCATCCATTTGCTCACCCACTCACCTGGCTCTCCCTCTGGCTGCCCACAGCAAGTTGTCCCTGTAGTAAATTGGCCATGTTGAGTTGTCCTCTGATGATTTGGCAGCAGTTAGTTAGCAGAGGCAACTTGGCAGTGGTGAGCTGGCAGCATGTTCTGACAGCACAGAGCTGGCGGCACTGAGTTGTTCTGGACCCTACTAGGATGGCCCTTTCTTTTTCTACTGATTGACTTTTTGAGTCAACTCACATGACATGGTCAAAGTATGATAGTTTTTGTTTCGCAATCTTGACTTCAAGTGATATTTTCAGTAGCCATCATTTCATTTCACCAGTAGTTTAAACTAATGAAGCTAATGAAACCTCATCAAATTTGCTTTATTTACTATTACTATTACCCTGTCTCAGAATTCTGCCAGGCATTGCTAGAAATCTCTAGCAATATTTATACCAATGTGTGCATATTGTTTTTCTTTAAATATCTAATTAGAAAGTTGGTTTATACTGATTTAAGTATAGTCTCTGCTAAGAGACACTCCAGAGAAAACATTCTTCAAAGGATTGTTTTTATTTTTAGTTTTGCTTTGTTATTTTGTGTTTTGTTTTTGGAGGAGAAAAAATTATCATGAACCACAGAAGAAATACAGAGAAATATTTCACAATATGGTTCTTTTTTTACAGAGGTACCTCTAAAGAAGACCTTCTCTAAGAAATTTCCAGCTTTGAAACCAATGTACCTTCTCTGAATCAGTACTTTGACTTCATTCTAATAGAGGCAGGCAACCTGTGGACTTCAGCTGTTAATGACCTTGCTGCTGAGAGATGCTGAAGTTGAGGTTCTTTGACACTCAGATCATAAAAACCTCACATGAAGAATAAGGTAGAGATAGAAGAACTGACAGATGCTATAATGGGGCCCAATTATCATTTAGTGTTAATTTTGAACTTGAGTGATTGTGGATAGACTGGTGGTCCCTACACATCTGGGGTGTACAAGGTCAGAAAAGGCTGTTTTATCTTAACCTGGTGACTGGCACATGAACAGGTTCCCAGACAGTATGATAATGAAAACTGACAGCAGCTACTATTACAAATTATAGAACAATGGAAAGGGAATCTGTAGTGCCTTGGTCAGTTGCTCAAGCATGACAAGTCAATCAGAAAGGGAAAAAGAAAAGCAGTCTCGTTGCAAAATTCTCCACAGTCTGGTATAAGAGCACCATGGTGTTCTGGAGGCATTATTATTCTGGAAGGAAGAAAGGCATGGAGCTGAGATGTTGACCTTGAGTTCCCAGCATTAAGAAAATGGCTCACAGTTTTGGAAACTCTGAAGTTATGCAGTTCAAAATGTTGGGCAGCCTAGCTTGTTTGTCTAAGAATGGTCATAATGTCAGGGGGGTGGGGAAGGAGCAGTAACAATACCCCATGTGGAAGTACTCTTGAAGTACACTCTTGGTAATTAACTAACAGAATCTATTGGTCAATTCCCCAGATCAGTGGATAAACATAGTTGTTCCCTTCTGATTCCTGTCCCCTACTTGTTTTCCTTTTGGTATAGTTTGCTTTCAAGCACAAAGCAAATAGGTTTGCTGGATCACACAGGTTTGAACCACATGTACAAGGTGAAAATATGTGATTGCGAGTGATATGCTGACAGTTTTGAGCCTGTACTTGTATTCACCCTAAAGAGTGCTATTACATCTGTTATGCATTTTAGGAGGGGGGAAAGAAACCTTTTACTTGAATTTCTGGAAATATTTGAGGGGTTGAACAGTTCCAGTTTGCCTACATTTCCATATGTTAGAAAGAGCTATAAGGGGAAAATAAGAATGTTGAGATATCCTTTCAGACATTTTAAATGGGAAAGGAAAAAGGCAGATATTTTCTACCTGATACACATGAATCGATCCCAACAACAGCAGATAGGTTTTTCCTACTGAAACATCTGAAATAGAAAATACAAAAAGGGTTCTTGTTATTTAACATAATCATCATTACTATTAATGCCTAAAGAAAAAGGATGACAATTCAAGGGATTGGTTTATTTAGGACTAAACTGCACATGACTTTAAAAATCAAACTTGTATTTAGAATGTTGGTTTTTAAAATATATTAGCAATAGCTTTATATGCTTTTGATAGTAGTTGTAGCAGAGATTTTGTTTTCGGCTACAGGGTTTTTTTTACGAAATATATTCCAATTTATTAATAAAATTGGACCTGCTGGAAAACATGCACTTGACTGTCTCTTCTACTAAATTTTTCTATTCAATCTTTATTTTGACTTTATTTCAGTCATTTCTAAATAAAAGTATTCAAGTTTAATGGTTAAAACATAATAGTGATCCTCCTTCTTTGTAGTCTTAGCACATTGGTTCTTGTCTTATTATTTTCAGATTCTTCCAGTTGACATGGATCATGAATTATTATGGAGTGTTGTCAAAAATGTACATTTTATCACCATACATGTATGAATGACTAACAGGAGAATTCTATGGATACATCTAAACAGAAGTAAGTCAAATTGAATTCAGATGGGTTTATTCTTGGGTAAATGGATAATGACTTGTCATTTAAAATCAATAAATAACAATAGCACTTAGATTTATATACTGTTTCCTTATTTATTTTAAATATTTTAAAATTACCTTGAACAAAGATAATAAATGGAAATTAAGCAGTTATTTTTCTGGTTTGAGAAATTTTATTACTTCTTTAACATACAATAAAAACTAATTTCTCCAATATTTAAATTTCTAGCTAAACACTGACTAAGCATCGGACTTTGAATTAAAGATTAGATTTCCCTTCAGGTAAGCACTTCCAGACACTTTATCTGGTATATATCTTGCAGCTATACTCTATTTGTTACTGTACAGAGAAACACAATCCTTGCCTTATATTCCCAATGAAAAGCGATTTCTGCAGCATCTTGTCATCATTTCACAAATGCTGCTTTGAAGCCGTTTTGGATTCTGAAGTCTGTGAATCACAGCAAAGGCTTAAGTGCACAACACCGTATTATTTACTCAGATGGGGTTAATTGTTGAATAAAAGAAAGGCCTCTTTCAGTTTACCTTTGTGCTATCTCTCTCATGCTGGATATGGAAGACAGGGAAGTTGATGATAAATATCAAGCTAGCTGATTGGTAGCAAGGCCGGCTTTATTTGAAATATTGAACTTAATCCACAATCAGGAAATGTGGCCACTTGTATTACTGTTGCTGAAAGGAGAAAACGTCCTTTTATTGCAGCTTAACTTTACCATTGTATTTGTGAACCACTGCAGGTTTAGGGCGCAGTGAGATAAATGCTGAAAGATGAACCAGATTTACCTTTTAACAAGAAAATTGGGTACAATAGAAATCAAGATACTCCTAGAATGAACGTGGATGGTTTCTGCACAGAGTGTTTGTGAAAAGAACAAATCCTGAGAAGAACACATTTTACACTGAGATAATTACTAACATCTGCACAAAATTTTCTTTTGGGAAACATTTGTTGAAATGTGCAGAAATTAGGGAGTGTTGCAGTTTGCCAGAAGAAAATTTGAATGAAAGGAGTTGCTGCTCAGAAAACTTTGTTTTCTTCCATAAAAGTTACTGGTATGCTTGGTAGATATTCCCTTATGAGTGTGGAGGAAGGATGGTGGTAATATGCAAATGTAATGAAAGTAATGAATATAAGATCAATGTTTATCAGCATATGACTTTAATAAACAAACACCCATGTATCATGCATCAACACATGAACAAGAACTCACATGTACTAAAGGGAAGGAGAGAAAAATAGAAAAGATAAGCAAACAAAATACTCTTAATATGCTGCAGATTAATTTCCTGACAATTAGAACAATTAATCATTGGAATGACTTGCCTCCAGAAGCTGTGAGTGCTCCAGCACTGGAGGTTTTTAAGAAGAGAATGGACATTTATCTGAAATGTTATAGGGTTTCCTGTTTGAGTAGGGGGTTGGACTAGAAGATCTCCAAGGTCCCTTCCAGCTCTGTTATTCGGCTGCTCATACAAAATAATAAACACCTCTATCCATGTTTATTGGATCATGAGCACATGTAGGTTGCCTGATGCATAGACATGATAAGTTGCCACAACCTTATTTAAATTTGTTTTATGTATACCGTAGATTAAGGCAGTTGCTTCAACAAAATACAATCCAGACATTGAAGGATTCTGGAAGGAAATACCATTTAGTTGCTTTACCTTCTGAGACCAATCCATATTCTGAGCAAAAATACAGAGAAAAAGTAAAACTGTTCTGTCTTAGTAAGTTAATAAGAAATAAGAGTGAGAGAATTACAGCTACTGTTTTTTTATTATTTAATTTTATTTTGAGGGGGGCAGAGAGAGAGAAAACATTTAGATGTCACTATCTTCAATTTACAACAGAAAACAATTAAGTTGACAGCTTAATAATAGAAGAACTGACTTTGTCAGGTACAAAATAGCTGTTTATGAAGAGTCATGCAACAATTTCATTCCAATCTCTAAGAGCTGACATGCAGATCTTGTCCTAAGATCTGCTGAAAAAAATAAATGTCAAGAGTTTCTCTAAACAACAGCAGGGTTCAGACCATGTTAATTCAGAGGGATGATGTTGCATACAGCAACTAGAGAAAAAGAACACCTCCAAGGTTCCAGATGATGACAATATTAATAAAAGGACCTGGGGCCTCCCTGCCCGACATAACTGGAGAAAGGCATTCTACAAATGCTCGGTGTCCCGTTGGATTTGAAGTACGTCTCTGGGAGGCAACAGCAATCCATGGGTAAGCGTTTCATAGTAGCATGCAGGCTACATGTGTAGTCATCCTCTTTCGATTGCTGCTGATGTGAGTTAATAGGAAAAAGAGCCAAGATACAATGCACGGATAATGATGTTTCAATCAAAAAGGGAACACAAGAGAGAAACAAAAAGGGATCAGACCAAAATCCAAGAAGCACCTGAAGTAGGGAAATGTCTCTGTTGAGATTGAATAGCAGGGCTAACACAGCTGTATCCATCCCCAAGACACGTTCTAACATCTTGGCAGAGACCATGCCATGGCGTTTGCCCATTTCCATCCCGCTACATTTTTGGCACTAGTGAGGGAAGCTAATGAAAGTTGTTGAGGCTAAGTCAGTCGTTAGTTTGGCATCTGTTGTCAGTATTCTTGTCTCAGAATACCTGTTGCAGGTCAGGAAGTGATAAAGAGCTGAAAGAGCGTCAAAGTAAAGAGGGTCTTGCCTCTCAGAAGAACTTTTGAAACTATTATTACTGGTCCCTGGAGCTCCAGCTGTGCATTTTATTCATCCAAAAGTTTGGTGAGAAGCCAACATCTGTTCATTATCCTTAACTGAAGAAGCAAATAGATGCATCTAGTACACTTGAGGGAGGTTTTCAAAATTTGGCCAGACTATGAAACTGAAAATATATTTCTAGGTCCTGTAGTTCAAGTGTACGTCTTGGGTAATATTATTGCTGTGCTGTGATTATTATCACAAAAATAAAATTTGAACTAATTTGTGCTGAAGACAAATAAAGCAGATTTACTTAATCTGAATTTCATTTTAGGCTGCACATAACAGATTATGCTAAATTGCCTCTGTGCTTGGAAGGGCTAGTAGGTGAAACCCAAGTCCTTAATAAATAACCATATGAGACATATGGGGAAGAGAACATAACTGATGGGAATACTGTAAAAACACATTGCAGAATGTTGCAGTCTTTTAATCATCCTTTAACACAGTGTATGAGATAAAAACATTTTTAAATAATAAAGCATAATTAAGATTTGTTTTATATACTGAGAGCAAAATAATAATAATTTGGCATAGAGATCCAACAGAGCAGAATTCTCAGTCTGCTATCAAATTCCAATTTAGAGAGGAACTTAATATTACACTATACTGTAGAGAGAAATTGTATTCATATACAATAAGAAGAAAGAAAGAAGAAGCTCTAATTACTCTATTTGATACAGTATATATATATATTTTACATTTTACGCTGGAGAAAACCCGAACAACCAAAGACATATATATATATATATATATATATATATATATATATATATATACATATATATATATATATATATGTATATTAGTAAGAATAGTGAAAATAAAAATATATGCCTTAAAATTGTCAAGGTTGAGAAACACTGTTTTATACCTTCCTCCAGCACTTTTTCCTGATATCAAAGTACAGTAGCTAAACCAATAGCAACCAGAGGAGTAATAAAATTTTGCCTGCAAAACCCTATCAAAGCAGCATTAGCTATCAATATAGAATACTTTCATTCTCATCTCAAAAGGTACATACAAAATGATGTAAATTTGTGGATGATACATACATCCCCCAATCATAATTTCATAAAAGATGCTGCAAAACAAGATTGGAATTATTAGAAAAAAGTTGTAATCTTTTACAGAAACTTTGCAAAACTTTGCAAACTTTTTTTCATACTTTGCAGGATCTAATCTGCATCAGTCACTGGGACTAGAGGCTTAGTCTTACAAGGTTTTGGACTCATGCTGAAACCCATCCCTAGGAAACTTCTCTTTACCAGAATGTGTGCTTTGGGCTATTCTATGCATAGTATTTATGTGGCTTCTTATTGGTTGATTGAGGTGTTGCTGTCTGGCTATTAAGTTGTTGGCTGTTGTTTCCTTGTGCTCCTAAGTGCCTGATAAATTGGCAGTAAATCATCACTCCTGTTGACTGACAAGGTGGCCATTTCCCAGGCTTCAATCATTTTTCTGATTATCTTTGTACCTGCTCGGCCAACAATTTTAATAGCTTTGAAAATGAATGTACTGTATATGCCGGCGTATTAGGCGACCCGGCGTATAAGACGACCTCCGTCTTTATAGCCGGGCCGCATTCCTACAACATTGTCTTATACGCCGGAAACTACCAGTATTTCCGGCGTATAAGACGACTCGGCGTATAAGACGACCCCCGTCTTTGGCGTCGATTTCAGCGCTCGCGGAAGTCATCTTATACGCCAGCATTTACAGTATATCCAAGTTCATTATAATGTGAGGTATCAATGAGTTCAGGTCTCCTCGTCTGACTGCTCACTTTTGTCTTGCAGTCTGGTGGTTAGCTTCCTTCTTCTCTGTCCTACATACCATAGTCGCAGGGGCAGTCCATGCAGGGGATCCAGTAGATTAAATTAGAAGTATCTCTCAACTCCAAGCAATCTTTGCTTTTCTTACTTTTTTTTAATCTTTTCAACTATTCTTGTATTCATCACATCCAGTTACAGCTTCATGCATTGTTTTTTGTTCTTTAAAATTATCATTTCAATATTTTCAAGATCTCATCAACTCCACCCAGCCATAACTTTCTTGATCTTTCTCTCACCATTGAGCCATTCACTCTTCCTTCCTGAATTTATGCTGTGGTTCAGTCTTTATTCATTTTTCTACTATGATGAAACCATATCAACTCAGGTTTGTATTCTGTCCATATTTAACTTCCTTTAAGTTTTATCTTATCCCTTCCCTAAAAGATCCCTTCCCCACAACATACCCTGCCTTACCATTCTTGTTGGTTGGGTGGACATACAGTGGTAACTTGGTAGTCACCTGCTTTGAAACTCATCGAATTTGTTACCCATCGAATAGACACAAAAATTTTGTCCCAGTACTCATCATTTGGTACTCGATGCACAAGCTAGAACCTGTCAGTGTTGACTGCCCTTGTGACTCATTATATTATTTCTTATGGGAAAAATTTGTTTGATACTCATCATTTTTGGTACTCATCGTTCCTCCCAGAACCAATTAATGATGAGTCCTGAGGTACCACCGAAATGGGAGAGAGACAGTCCTTCAAATCTCCTGGTCCCAAGCCATGTTGATAACAGCATAACTTCTCAGTAATCAATAGGATTGTCAACCCTTTCCTAATTCTCTTCTGCCAGTAACTAGCAAATAATAAGCAGTTTTTCTTTGTCTCTTAATATGTGATGTAAGTCTCTGATGGCAAAATGTTCACATTTACTATCCTATCTTGCATACAAACAGCAGTTCTTTTATAGCCATGCCATTTTAAGATAGCATAAAGCTATAGCTTCCAGAGGTGCACATTATTATTGGGCCCAATTACTTTGGCGCTTACATTTTCTCATGCCTTTTGGTTTCAAGAGGTGACTTTCTGGAGAGTCATTTAAAGATTGAGTTACATCTGAGAATTCTTCAGTCACACAGGAAATATATATTTTCAAAGTCTCTGCCTTGGATAATATAAGACTATCTTATAAATCTGGTAATCTGACATATGCAACAAGAATTTCAGAAATCCATGGAGTTTCTTTGAAATAGGCTAATGATGCAAAGAAGTTATTCTGCATGTAGAAATGGGCACTAAAGTTCCTGCATTCAGGTGTTAAAGAATAGTAAACATTTATATCCACCTGTTTAGAGTTATAGTTCCCTCATTGCAAATAGCAGTGCTTGTACTACTCTGCTTTTTTCAAAGATGTTAAGAGTATTTTATATGCATGTTATATGTATGTGTGGGTATAACAATTACAGGTCATGGCTACAGCTTACATCCTTACTACACTTCACCATTATTACATTATTGTATAATCAGAATATAATTTTCAAAGAGCACACTTCTTTCTTTAGCATGCTTTTCCTCCCAAGCCATTTTCATAGAAAGCTATGATATACTGAGTTTACCCATTGGTCTGTTTAGAATTAGTGTTGTTTTCTGTTCTATGCCAGAGCTGGAGATAAGCACTCTGTGTATGCATGTGAGCATTTCTTAGAGTAGACTGACATCTGGAGTAGATAAATTTTAACAATCCTCTCTGAACACTTCATTGCTGAGAGCCAGTTTGGGTATGGTTAAAGCATCAGACTAGACACCAGGAGCTGGTGATTTCAACTCCCACCTTAGGAATAAAGCCAGCTGGGTGATCTTGGACTCATTTTTCTTAACACTAGGAAGAAGAAACTGGCAAGCAACTAATAAAAAAATGTGTCAAGAAAACTGCAGTTCCCAGGAATCAGAATTGACTTTAAAGCAGAATGTTTTTCCTCCATTGCTATTGCACTGGTACACAATGGTGTTATAGTAACATTGACCCATCTTCACAGTTGCCATTAGTTTCATATCTTTAGTGCCCCTTATAGTGCCTGCACTTTGGTAGATAGTCTATTTCATTAATACAGTACACAAGATATGTAAAAAATACGACAAAATACATCACATCACACTTTTACTATAATGTGGGAGCCATGTAGCAAAGGCATTCAAGTCAGGGAAACTTTCGCTATCTACCATAGCAACTGCTGAAAGCAGTCCATAGAACCTTGCTAAGGCAAATGCTATGTAATACAGTTATTAGGACTAGACAACCCATACCCTGATGAGTCATCATTTCAGAAATATTTCCCTACTTAAAAAGAGAAACAGAATGACCAGGGATGGGCAAAAAAGCAGTGGGAGCAGGTGCAGCTTGCAACTTACTGCTGGCTTCGTCACCAAGTTTCCTTGTGGGAATCTGGCAGGGAGCCTTGAAAATCAATCCTTCCTTCCTTCCTTCCTTCCTTCCTTCCTTCCTTCCTTCCTTCCTTCCTTCCTTCCTTCCTTCTTCCCTTTCCTTTCCTTTCCTTTCCCTTTCCTTTCCTTTCCCTTCCCTTCCCTTTCCCTTTCCAGAAGGCTAATACGTGGCTGCTGGATGGAGGAGGGAGAAAGGATTGTGAGACTGGCTGGGAAACTCTCATGGAACATTGAAAATGAAGATCATGTGACCACAACATCAGCCTAGCAATGCAGCAACAGCCAATTGCATTGAAGCAGTCATAACCTTCCCAAAGTTCATTCCCTCAGGAGTCATGGGTCTCAGATTTTGGACAAATTCTGCAAATTAGCCCATTTGAGGCACCTATGTATTGTTGCCTTATGATGCTCTGTATCACCCTGTTAATGGTCACAATAATGAGAGTAGTACAGGTAGTCCTCCTCAACTTACAACCACAAAATCTCTATTGCTAAGCAAGATAGTCGTTATTTGAGTTTTGCCCCATTTTATAACCTGTCTTGCCAAAGTTGTTAAGTGAATCACTGCAGTTGTTAATAATATGGTTGTTAAGTGAATCTGGCTTCCCCATTGACTTTGCTTGTCAGAAGGTCAGGAAAGGCCATCACATGACCCTGGGACACTGCAACTGTCATAAATATATATCAGTTGCCAATCATCCACATTTTGATCACATGACTATAGGTATGTTGCAACAGTCGTAAGTATAAAAAATGGTCAGTCACTTTTTTCAGTGCCATTGTAATTTCAAACAGTCACTAAACAAATGATTGTATATAGATTCTCAACAGTCAACTAACATGGGCAGGACGTATGCCTCTTGCAAAATTGGAAGTTCATTAATACCGTTTTTTTTTAAGTAAAAATTGAATTACTTCAGGAAAAAGAGAAACCAATTTGAAGAAGCAGCAAAAAAAGTGTTACAGTTCCCAAGAGATTTGGATGACAGGAGTGTCAGGTCTATGGATGTAATGCAGGCTTTCTTAAAAGCAGAGAATACAGCATAAGACTGAGCAAAGAGGAAAGATTGGAAGAAAGCAAACTGACGTTGCTCAGCTTGACTGAGAGCAGTTTTCATTGTTTAAGACTAGGCTGATAGCAGGGGAGATAAAATTCCTAAAGACATACTCAGATGTGCTTGCAGACTGATTTAGAAAGTAAGAATGTCTTTTTAAAATAACTATTTTCAACGCTGTAGCCAGTGACAAGAGGATGTAAAACTCTTTTCTGCTTTAAACAGTTAATTCTCCTGGGGAGCGAGAAAGCTAGTTTTGATGTCTGAAGATTTTATTTTGGCAGCTATTCCTTCTCCCCTTTATTGCCTGAAAGGACGTTTCCAGGATATCAGATTATCAGTAAAACTAGCTCTTTTTATGGCTTTTCTAACTTCCATTCCAAAGATGTCCACATCACTGAAAGGGTCCATGAAGCAAGGCATTGAGAAACAGAATACATTTGGTGGCATTTCACATCTGACATCATGCCCAAATATGCCTTTTACAATCCGGCTGATTGTTTAACAGAAACCAGGAATCCCTGTCAGTAAGGCTGGAGCAGCTATGAAGTTACTGAAAGAAATCAAGTTCAGAGATGGAAACAAAACCAATTATCTTTACTCACCAATAAACCACATGACTGGGTTTCAAGCTTCAAATTGGTTTCACAATCAAGCAATGTGATAAAAAGTTAACTGGCAAAAAAGGGAAGCAAATTAAAACCTGGGTGGCAATAACTCTGAGCATGAATCAGTTCAAAGAAGAAGCCTGCACAATTGTTAAAGTAAGGAGAATTGAAAATGGCATGCGTCACTCAAATTTCCACTGAAAGCAACAAGATGTATGGAATATAAATCTAAATTCAGCCTTTATTTACAACAGTTCATTTTGTGACCATTCAAAGTTACCTGCAGTGAAACAAAATGACTTAGGACAGTTGCACATCCCCACGGTCATGTGATCAAAATTCAAACACTTGTCAAATGGCTCATATTTATGAGGGCTGCAGTGTCCTGGGATCATTTTGTGACCTTCTGATAAGCAAAGTCGGTGGGGAAGCCGATTCACTTAACAATGTTATTAACAACTGCAGTGATTCATTTAACAACTGGGCAAGAAAGGTTGTAAAGTGAGGCAACATTCATTTAATAAATGTTTCAGTAACAGGAATTTTGGGCTCAGTTGTAATCGTAAGTTGAAGATTACTTGTATATAAAAAATGAACTATTGAAAGAAATGTTGTACAGCGCAGTCATGGACACTTTTACCTCAAAATGTCTCACTGTTTTTGTTTTTGTTTTTTGTGTGGATGCTGGGCAGCCTTGTCTTAATAGATTGTGGTAGTTTCTGTGTTTCAAGTCTTCTTTTTCCTCATCCCGAAAGAATGAAATGAAATGAGAAAGGATCCTGTAAATGAAACACATAGCACTGGTTTGGTTTGGACGAAGAGGCCCGTTTAGTTTGGGAGAGTGGATGCTAGATGATGATACAAAATGGTTGTATCATAGAGAATTTCTATCAGTTAAAAAACATTCCATAAAAGGCAAATGGGACAGGTTGATCATTGATGCCACCTTTAATCCTTTCCTGGATGGTTCCTATTAGCTCACCTTAGTTTCCTCCCCCCCCCCAGGGGAAATGGGCACTGACCTATAACGACAATTGTAATCATATAGGCCCCATGTGGGGCATAAAAGCAGTCTAAAATCTGATCCTTGCATGACAGCTCCTATTTGCCTGATTAGGTGTCAGCCCTTAATATACCTGGTTTGGACTCAGAAGCTAAGAAGGCTCAGAATCAGCTCTTACTTGGATCAGATATTGCCATAAAACTCCAGGACTATAGGCTAGACTGGGAAGACAACAAACATCCTGGAAGAAAGAAGTAGCCAACCATGTCCAACATGTGGCCAAGAGAACTGCATAGCCATGACCTTGTAGTCACTAGAAGTTAGGCTCAATTTGAAGGAATCTTTATTTTCCTTTCCTTTTTTATGTAGAGTTTTGATGAAAATATTTACTTAAAAAATGATGTCAGGTGGAACAGGGAGACTGGTGAGGACCAACGAAGACTTTCTTAGGTACAACAGACCCACTGCTTGCTTGCTTGTGCTGAAAAACATTGTCCTTATCTTTTCATAAAGCCCAGTTGTATGGACTGCATATCAGGAAACTATGCATTTAGTTTAGTGGACAGGAGTCTAGAGTTTTGTGTACTGTTGTTTTTTTGCATAGCCATCCAGAACAATATTGCATTCTTATCAAACTTCTGTGGACAGAGACACACTCATAAACAAAGCAAAGCAAACTGTACCAAATCTAGAGAAGTGTGTCTGTTTGCGCAGCAAAAATATTTTTCTATAATACTATGGAGAAAACATCTGCTGCTAATACATTCTTGTAGAAGACAGACTAGTAGCAATCTCCCTTAGGAAATGGACTGATTTAACAAGCAATAGGGTTTGTTTTAAGAACTAAATCTTTACCAAGCCTCAAATCCTCTCTCTGCATGTTGAAGTCTCAGATGAAGAATCCAGAAACTACAAAATATGAACCGACAGTTCAGTGCTACTCAAGGGGAGGGGAAGGAACACTTTTTTCCTATGGTGTTACATTTATTAAGAAACTACATGAATAGCTAGAAAACAATTGAATTTTTTTTAAAAAAACTGCAGATATTACAGTAATTCTGTCTTTATTCACAAACTTCTCTCAATAATAATAACAACAATAATAATAATAATAAAGTTGGAAGGGATCTTGGAGGTCATCTAGTCCAAACCCCTGCTCAGGCAGGAAACCCTATATCATTTCAGACAAATGGCTGTCCAGTCTTCTTAAAAACTTCCAGTGTTGGAGCATTCACCACTTCTGGAGGCAGGTTGTTCCACTGGTTAATTGTTCTAACTGTCAGGAAGTTTCTCCTTAGTTCTAGGTTGCTTCTCTCCTTGATCAGTTTCCATCCGTTGCTTCTTGTCCTGCCTTCAGGCGCCTTGAAAAATAGCTTGACTCCCTCTTCTTTGTGAGTGGCTACCCCAATAATATTCTTTGTAAATGAAGAGGTTCCATCAGCAGAAACAAATTATTTCTGTGATTGTAGAGGGCACTTCCAGGTGGACTTTGCGGCAGTTTGGAATTTGTTTTGAGACCTGCACATCCTCATAACATCTGCAGATTCTGATTCTTTACTAATTACATTATGGTGTAAATAAGAGCAAGGGGTCAGCTTTAATGTTATTCTTCTCTGTTCTAAAGTGGGGTAGTTCTGCAGAGCTTCTTGTGGTCCTTTTCTCCATTGGGGAAAACGTACGGCTCTTTTCTCTGGCTGCCTCATGGTGATTCAGGTTTCAGAGTTGGTGGCCATGAAGGTGATGGCAGCCCAGCTTCACATTCTCAGATTTGCCCAGGAAAAATAGAAAATTAGGCAATGGAGGGGAGAGGACTCCTTAAAGTAAATAAGGAAGAAACTACCACTTACTCTTCTTTTGCTTAAAAAGTATTGTTTTAAAATAACATTATTGCAAAAGTCATACATTTGAACTCAACCAGTGGTGGTGAGATTTCAGTGCTTTCCTTGAACTGAGAGGGTTACCAGACATCCAACAAAAGGATGACATCCTCCTTTTAATGTTTTTATGTCCTCCATCCAACAGGCCTTAAAATCAAATATTATCTATTTTTTTTTTATTCTTGGTGTTTTGTTTCAGTTGTTTGGACACTTTTTACAGTGGTCATTCAAACTTTCCTATGTTGGGGTCTAGTACATTGTTTCTTTTTTTCTTTCACTTATCCATTGACAGACTCAACAGCCTATATTTATGTTATTTAATTTACTCCCTGATTGCAGCAATCGGCTTCAATCCAGCCCCTTCAAATCTATGATCACTGCAATCTGTAGATCATGAAATATATCATATGTTTCTGTGGTGGAATTTGAAAAGTGCATTGTAGTCAATTCAATATTATCGGTAGCATATGTTCTTGAAAGTAAAGATTTGTTGAGGATATCACAATTGAAAAACCAGTCTTTCTCATGTGGAAAAAGAAATTTCATATATATGAAGGCCTAAGTTTTTTCTTTTTGCAGTTTTTACTCCAATTTTTGTGTCAGGTGCCAACGAAGTTAAAAGTGTGTCATTCTTTCCCCCCATTTGTCCTACTTTCCAATTGTCTGAGTCCTCCTGTGCCTGTTCAGCTCTCTGGTAACCCTACTTGAACACCCTACTTAGAAGTTAGCCCTGGCAAAGCCATCTATATCCATCTGATTACTTTCTCAGCAAAGATGTCAGACGGACTCCTGAGATGTTTTTGCTGATTGCTTTGTTTGGGTTTATCTCCAGCAGCCATTGTAGACTTTAACCTTTTGTTGATGTTGGAGGGGGTTTTTTTTCCCTATTTTCTTTCACATGCTGTTTACCACTCCAAGATGCATTTGCAAGATAGGTGATTGTATAAATCAAATAAATAAATAGAAGATCTTTTCTGCACTTTAAAAATACTTCGATGGGACACAGGTCTCCATTTATCAGTGCATTTAATCAAAGCATTTCCATTAAGGGCCAGCCACCCAGCCTCAATGCTTGTGTTTAAGTCAAGTACTAATTTTGCTTTCTTCCTAATAAAGTAAAGGCAACACCAATCAGTGCTTGACATGATTCCTTGCTTAAGGTCCAAGTGGATCTTGTATTTCCTTCCTAGCTTGCTTCTGAAGATCCCTTTGTTTTGTGTTTTGACCATACCTTGTTTAGCTGATTCAATTCAGGTTACTAGCAAATAGGAAAGCTTAAGCCTCTCCTTAAGTTCTTAGGACTCCTTTAGTGGCTCCTGCCTACAACTTAGGAACTCTGACACCCCCCACCCCTGTTAAAATAATCAAGCCATTCCCTTTTTAATTTTTTTCTCATGCCAGCTTGCAAGCACTCAGAGCTTGCCTATTGTTCATTCTGCAGCCCTTTGCTGCTGATAGCCACTAAATAGGTAATAGGAAAGACAGCCTTTTTTTCTTTTTCTCTTTGCTTTTATTATTTATTTGCAGACTCTGCTGCCATCAGATGGTGATTAAGGGAATTTCATCCCATCATTCAAAACTGCCAAAATTTTCAATCACTCAAGTTAAAATATGATTGTTGGATTCCAGGAAATCCTGGAAAAAAAAAAACCCTATAAACTGCACATCAAATACTCATGGTTTACAACAGCCATCCTCCCTCTATTATCTCCCAGATGTGTAGGATTGCAATTTCTACCCCTACTCCAACTGTAATGTTTGGTGCTGGTTATGGGAGATGTAGTCTCAAACATTTGACAGGGTTTGAGGGCAGGAAGGTTCATTTAAAGCAGGGGTGTCAAAATGATGGCCCGTGGGTTGGATGGGTCAGCAAAAGCCATACCCACCCCATTGCCGGCAATGGCAAAACAGTCCCGATACGTTGTACGACATCACGTGACATTGCAAGTTTGACATGTCTGATTTAAAGGATTTGCATATCTGATTACATTGCCTGTTAACCAAATTTGGATTGCATACCATCAATCATACTTTTCAGGGCAAGCTACTGTAACCAAGGAGGCAGAAAACCCCACACTCACTTGTATTAATGATGTTGCCTAACTGGATAATGAAATGTCTGCAAGCAAAGAACCAGTCACCTTTTCTTGACAGATTACTTAGAAATGTTTTCATCTTGTAAGGAAAAGTCATCTGATAAAAGTTGGAGATCTAGCAATTTGAGATTCACAAAATGGGAAAATAATTGGGCTTAAACGTTGCTTGTATCTATATATATCATAATAATCGATATGAAAATGCCAAACTAAGAAGGTAAACCTGTGGCTTTTAATTGGATAAATTTTAGGTCAGGGCTTCAGCTGAACTTCCCAACTCTACAGAAGCCATAGTCCCTTGAGGGCCAGGCTAAAAGGTTTGGATCTGCTTTATAGGTATGAATTAGAGCATTTTGCCTCATATAGGCTTTGCATTCTTTATCTGTGCACTTCAAATATCACAAAAATCAAAAAATTATCAACCAACCATTTTGCTGGAGATGGGGGGCTTATAGCCTATGGGCCAGTTCCGCCTCTCAACCCCATAAAGAATAAATAGGGGGTTCAAATGCTTCATTTTAAATTAAAATACCATGAAGATCCTGCTGAGCAATATTTAAAATGATCTAAATTTCACTCGCTTCAGAAAGAAAATAACCAGATAATATAAAATTAAAGCTATTGAGACTGTATAATTCCCAGTAATAATCTTTTAAAAGCAAAAAATGTAGGCTTTTTTCTATACTTTGCAGTTATCAACTGCTTGTCTGGATTTTAAAGCCTGGGTATGGTTGCCCTAAACACTTTTTGTTTGATTGCTTATTGGGCACCTTAGCTCTGAAAAATGTTTCAATCAATCAGAATAGAGCTGGAAGGGATCTTGGAGGTAGAATAGAATAGAATAGAATAGAATAGAATAGAATAGAATAGAATAGAATAGAATAGAATAGAATAGAATAGAATAGAATAGAAGCTGGATGGGACCTTGGAGGTCTTCTAGTCCAGACCCCACTTATTAGAAGTACAGAAGTACATCATTTGTATAGAAGCTTCAGTTCCTTCCTCCTATATTTCCCCACAACAAGCATGCTGTCAAGTAGGTTGTCCCAAGGTTATCCAAGAGACTTCCTGGGCTGAGACTGGAGTAGAATCTTGATTTCCTTGATGCTGGTGAAACACCTTATCCACCACATCACACTGGCTACAATCTATGTGTGTGCTGGGTGGGGGAGAAGGGGGCAGGCAAGAGGAGGCAAACAACACACATGTAATGGCATTACCCACAAATGGCATAGCCTTTATACTTGCTTCAGATGTCCTGCCACAAGATGTACAGGGAGTCCTCAACTTATGATCACAACTGAGCCCAAAATTTCTGTCGCTAAGTGAGAAATTTGTTAAGTGAGTCAATCAAAGCATATGGTATGAAGCATATGAAAAAATGAAGGGTCCTGCTAATGGTTGGTGTTATCCAGTCCTGATCTGGGGTTACTCTCTGATAGGTCATGAGAAGTTCTGCTGCTGAAAACTTTATACATGGAAGTTAATTCATCACTTGATACCTGTGAAAACAGCTTGTAAAAATGAGACATCTCACAAGAAATTTTCATAGCACTTGTCATTTCAAATGAATTCCCATTCAGGTGATGCAACTCATAGAGGAGAACCAGCCTGGAGAACATATCTGCCAGTAAGAGCCAAGTCTCTATGAGATCAGGCCATGCGTTCAAAACAAAAGAGATTTTACATTCTCGTCAGGTGAGTTTGTTACCCCATATTCACAATTGACATGTAGGAACAGCTATTGTGTCTACTTATTCAGAGTGACCATAAGAGAAAAGCAAAATTTAGCCTAAGGAGAAGCCACTGTCCTAGGCCCGTGCCTCCCTTGAATCATACCTAGCAACTGGAGCTTGAAGCTGGGGGGCAGCCTAGCAAAGAGGGTTGTGGATTTTCAGCTGCATGGATGGAAAAAAGGGAGTGGGGAGAGATGAGTTTAATTTATTCATCATTGCTTATAAAGGAGATGGGGCAGGAAACTGCAGCTGGATGAGGGAGGGCATTCAGAGGAGATGACTGATCTTTGGGATACATCCATTAAATCATTTCTTTGAATGGCAGAGAACTGGGGCAGGGACTATGCAGCTGGAACAGAGGGCAAAGTCAGCTCAGACATTTGATTTATAAATAGAAGGAGTACAAATGGGAAACATGGGTATGATTTTTGCAGCTGGAAGTGGGAGAGAGTGGGCTTATTGACCTGCCTCACTCCGAACCTCTGACTCTGAGGGAAACCATAGGGGCGAAAGTCTTTCCAAGGTTGCTAAGCTGATGGGGTGTGCACTGGTGTGTATGTGTGTGTTTTGATTTTTTTTTTAGAGAAGTGAGGTGGACAGCTTGTTCACCTGCTGGTAATTTTTTTCCCAATGAACTCTCACAGCTCTATTACAAAATCACTCCATAAACTTACACAACTGGATGCCTGCCAGGAGAATGTCATTATTAATTCTACTATAGAAAGTGCCAACAGAACTGAAATGCTCTCAGGGAGACATAGCTAAAAACATACAAAAAGCCCCCTAACCCCTAGGAGAATCAGAATGAGCAGAATTCCTCCATATGGATCCCATCTGTGCTCCTGGGGGGGTTTCATTGTTATTATTATTGTTATTTCTGTTACTAAAATTTGGGCCAGGCACGGGCTAGAATGACCAGTGCCAGCTCTTTTACTTTTGAGAAAGTGATTGTATGATTTAAATGAAACAGAAGACCTTCTTTCATCAACCACAGTACTTGAAAAATGTGTTTATTATGAAATGTGAAAGACTTACAGTATTGCAGGGAGCATACAAAAGTAGAAAAGAAATAGTAACGCTGCACATCTACAGCTCACTGTTGATAAATTGACTATTAATAGTTTTTAGGGTGCCAATCCTAAGAACCTTCAACAGAATTATCTCACTGCAGAGTAATATCCTAGAAAGGAAGACATACATTCATTTTTACCAGTGAAATTTTTTTAAAAAACCTGATAAAAATAATTTAATTCTAATTGAATTTTCCACTTGAAATTTATTGACTTCATCTGGTATTTATTCAAACTAGAACTTCCCTTATAAGTTAGAAATGTTAATGTTCATTACTAGACCAAGTAGTGAAAAAAATAAATTAGAAAGCCAAGCATTTTATCAATGCCTCATAGAAAAATTTGTTTTAGATATTTTATCCTTCCTTTATTATAATATATAATTATATAATAACTCAAGGTGGCAAACATACCTAATACTCTTTCTTCCTCCTATTTTCACAAATGTACCCTACAAGGTAAGTTGGGCTGAGAAAGAATGACTACTCCAAAGCCAGCCAGTCAGTGTTTATGCCTAAAGAAGGTCTAGAACTCATAATCTCCTGTTTTCCAGCCTGCATCCTTAACCATTAGACTAGGGGTAGGCAACCTTGGCTCTTTTATGACACGTGGACTTCAACTCCCAGAATAACTGAGCCAGCTGTGCTGGCTCAGGAATTCTGGGAGTTGAAGTCCACGAGTCATAAAAGAGCCAAGGTTGCCTACTCCAGCACTAGACCAAACTGGCTCTTTCCATAGGTATTATAAATATTTACCACAACATTCCACCCAGATCCATCTCCTAATAATGAAATGGTAAATTAAAGTAGATGTCAACTTGCTTAACTTTGTTCTCTTTTTTTCCTCTCTCTCTCTCTCTCTCCTTTATTCTGATGTTAATTTAACTTTAAATCAAATCATTTTCTCTGCAACTATTTTACATTGACTGGCATCTATATCTGATCTAACATTCAATTCTTTAGTTCTGAAGATGAACATCAAATGCCAGCCTCGTCATATTGCTGCTGAATCACTTTGTAGTTCTACTTTCTTCTGTCTTAAAGATATCCTGTTCATGCAAGTTAACAACTCTATGAATATTTGTTTTACAAAAATCAAATTGCACTCTCGGGATGAAATCAGAATGCTATGGCATCAGAAAAAAAATGGGTTTTTAACCTTTATCTTCCTGTAATGAAGTTCCAGTGAAGATTAAAGTCCATACATATGCTACTAATGGGAAAATCTCACTGAAGAAAATACTAGACCACCGGAAAAAAAGTAGCTGACCACTCATCCGCTACAGCAAACCAACACAAGCCTTGAAAAGAATAACACTTTTCATCAAAAACATTTCAGAAACAGCCAACAGACTATTATGACCTCACCCATCCCCATATCACATAAACCAACTGAAGACCTCTAAAACATCTTAAATAAATCAAAAGTCTCAGTAACTTAAGAAGACAAAACATGAATCAACTAAAACAAAGTGTAAAGATCATAATAGCCTATGTAGGGCACAGAGGCAAAAGACTTCTTAGAAACCAGGTGTATGTGGTTCTAAGGTCTTTTTAGAAACCAAATACTATCATATCTCAAAGGTGCCTTTTTCAAAGAGCAACTGGACTTTCTGTTTTTCCTTGAAGATGTTTTGCTTCCCATCCAAACTGAACTGAAGAAGCTTCTTGGATGAGACGCAAAACATCTTCAAGGAAAAACAAAGAAAGTTGGATCTTGAAATAAAGCACCTTTGAAGAACAACAACCTGGATGAATGAGAATCTCCATAGACAAGTGTTATCATACTATCATAGTGGTAAAAACTAGCCAAATATACAGTTGTTTAAAGTATTGGAAGCTTGGTTTGTTGCAGAATTTGACCACAAGCCTTTATTATCTATTGCTAAGAAAGCAAAGGTATATACAAAGAGTCATTTCCTAGTCTCGACTAAATGACTTAACTATTGAGTTAATGCCAGGAAAAGATCAGGTACAAGCAAACACATTATCCAGAGTTTTGAAAGTACTGCCAGAGAAAATGCTGAGAAATTTGGTATTATCCATTTCAGCTTGATAGAAAAAAGCTGCCTTGTGTCAGAGGAAATACAGAAATTTGGAGAAGCCACAACAAATGACTTCATTCATGCTGTAGTCAGTAATCAAAGCTATCACTACAGCTAGTCAGGTCAATTTTCACTTTAAAATAAAGGTAGTCTTCATGATGGAATAGTTCTCAGAGGCCTCAGATATATAGTACCTAAATATTGCAAAAAGACAACATTCAGATAATAGATACAAGGCATTTGGGCACTGTAAAATGTGAAAGAGAAAACAAAGATATTATCTTGGGTAGTATAACATAGTCTGCAGTGGCTAAAAACAATGGAATACATAAAAAAATTCCTAGGCAATGGAAATTTATCCAAATGTGAATAAATTATTATTGTATTAAGTTAGGCAAAGTATAAAGTGGAAGCTAATATTGTTACATATTCTGATTAAAGAATACCTCCTAATTCAAACACTATTTTTTCAGGCTTGGATGTAGGGGCTTAGCTAGCACCTGATAGCAGTCCTCTACTTGCTAGATACACAGTTGCCAAGGAATATGTCTCTTGATGTAGTAAGAGGGTTTAATAATTCCAAAGATCCTGAAAGCTCTATTAGCAGAAGTACAAACTCTTGATAGTTAATGTTGCCAGCACAGTTGAAAAGAAGGATGAAGCTCAGAGGTTTATTTTATTTATTTATAAAGTTTATTGGCCATCTATTTTACCTCAAGGTAACTCTGGGTGGCTTACAATCATAAAAGATTTAAAAAAACCTATAGAACCTAAAAGCATAAATAAATTAGGACAAACAGTCAAACACTACAGCACAATTAAAAGAGGGAGAGGGCAAGAGCAGGATGGAGGGGGAGGTGGGATGTTAATGTTAATCGATCAACCACCTTCACTATGATGCTGCCCCATTGAAACCCCAAGGTAACTGGCAGAATCAGGTCTTTAGGCTCTTACCAAAGGTCAGGAGGGTTGGAGCCAACCTCACTCCAGGAGCAAGATGTTCCAGAGGGCATGTGCAATGATAGAGAAGGTCCTTCTCCTGGACTCTCACTAGCCAGAATAATTGGGCTGAAGGAGCCCACAGCATATCCTTTCTGCCAGCACAGTGGCTTGAAAGGAATAAGAATGATGCTCAGAATAATTCATCATGGTGTAAGAGCATTTGGAACTCTGGAGATATGAGGGAAGCCCATCAGGCCATCTAGGAGAAGGAACTGCCTTTGAATCATGGATTTGAAATGGCTACTATGTATGTCATGGACTGCAAGAATTAATTCTCAAGGTTGGCTATTCTCTTGTAGCAATGATTAGCAAGTAAAAACTATGAGCATAAGATTTAAGCAGATAATTAGAGAAAAAATAATGATGTTTGGCAAGATTTAAAAGAAAGGGAAGGTAACAGATAGGATGAAGATACAAGTGGAATGCTCTTGGAAATGCTATGAGGCATTATTGAATACAGATCAGGATTGTGATTTGTCTATATTATCAGCAGGAATCAAATTTAACCCAGTAGAATCTAAATAGCTAATTGCAGCATTTAGAATAGCAATAGCACTTAGTCTTATATACCACTTCACAGTGCTTTACAGCCCTCTCTAAGCAGTTTACAGAGTCAGCATATTGCTCCCAACAATAATCATAGCAATCTTGCATTACTTACAATTCAATTGTCTTTCAATGTATCACATTAATCCCATGTTATCCACAATCAAATGTCTATGCAAAATAAAGCATACATAGAAAGCCAGATACTGATTTGGGAACAGATCTGTACATACTAATGTTAAATATTAACATATATTGCCTTTGGTTAAGAAGCAGTATCTGGGTGGTGGAAATTGTATCTCTTGGAAAACCAAGAACCTAGCTTCCAGATGGAATGCATTTTGCTCATCAAGTACATATGATCTTGAATGCAGATGAGGCAACAAATATACAGTATATAAAGACCTTAAAAGAATACAGTGAGATTGTCCTGAGATTTGTCAGGGAGGAATAGTTCTGCAGAAAATTAAGTTGAAAAACTGTCCTTGTTGCAATAGCATCAAATGATTAAGAAAATGATGCAGATAGGACTTCCGGTGGTTCCAGCGACGACGAATGGCGGCGTTTTACAAAGCCGCCCGTTCCTGGTGCGTGTAAAAGCAGCGGGACTTTGACAATCAGCTGTCCCGCGGCTGGAATCTCCTCCCTGGGAATAAGGGAGGAGGAGAGCTCTCAGGTAGAGGTAAGAGCTCCCCTGGATTCCTGTTATTTTGGGGATCGGAGGGTAGAGCTCCCTCGGAGCCTGAGCAACTCCTCGTTCCAGGGAGACTTCATTCCGAAGTTTTTGGGATGAAGCAAGTTGCCGCTTCCACATCTGCTTTTTTTTCCAGCTGCTTGTGAGTATTTGAAAGCAGACGGAGCAGACAGGAGAGACTGTGCTCAAGTTTGATGGTGCCTTTAACTTCAGCAAGTTTCCTCTTCCTTTTCTTTTGTTCACTTTCCCTTTAGAAGAAAGGGAAAGTGAAAACTAAAATGGCGATCGTCTTTCTTGCCTGATTTGCATTACAGAGTAAAACCTGGATACAGATTAACTCTTTAAATACAGAAGTAAGAATTTGGCTTTTATTCTTTCCTCTTTTTTTCTCTATTTTTTTTTCTCTTTTTTTTAAGAACACTTAAAAGAACTGTGCCCTTTTTTTTTTTCAATAAGAATCTTTCTTCTTGGAACTTAAGAAAATGGCTTCAAAACGTCTGCCTCCCGCCCCTAAGGTTCCTATTTCTTCTCCAATGCCTCAGCCTGCATCTCAGAAACCAAAATCACCTCCACCTTCTCCTCCTCCTCCTGCAATTTCTCTTAATGATTTACAAGATGCTTTAAAACAGCATGCCTTGGATATTAAGGAGGAGGTAAAAGATCTTATAATTGCAGAGAGGGCTAATACAGAAGAATTATTGGAGAAAAAGAACAAACAAGTAAGAGACCATATCCTTCTGGCCTTTCAGGGCCTAGCCCTGCACATAGAAAGGATTGATGACCAGATGGAAAAGATTACTGAAAATGCATCAAGGATGGAATTTAGAATGCAGGAGGTAGAGAACAAGATAGAAATTACACAGGATGAACAAATCATTTCACAATATAGGGAGATGGAACACGCATTGCGTATCAGAGGCCTGAGGGAGAACCCTCAGGAAGACTTAAAGATGCTTATTGTGAAAGATATTGCTCCTAATATTGGTTGGCGGCCTGAAATAATTGAGAATGAGATAGAAAAAATTTTTAGAGTTAATTCACGGGTTGCTAGACAGAGAAATCTACCAAGAGATGTGGTTATTTATTTTTCTAGAAGATCTATCCGTAATGAAATTATACAGGCTTTTTACAAACAAAAGTTTCAAATTGCTGATCAAGACGTGATAATTTTAAAAGAGATACCTCCAAAAATTTTAAGAGCCAGAAAAGATTTTACTTTCTTGTCTGATGAGTTGAAACATCGTCAAATTCAGTTCAGATGGGAGATTCCAAGAGGAATAATAGTAAATTATGAAGGGATACGTCACAGATTAACTACTGTTTCCAAAGCAAGAGATTTTTATCAGTCTATCTTAAAAGCAAGATTGTCACCACCTCCACAAATAAGGATGACGGAAGAGTCTCTTATGGCAGGAGCCTCATCAATGATGGTTATGGAACAAGCTGCACCGAATTCTGACATAAAAGAGCAAAGGATGACACGAGCTGCCCATAAACGTAAAGAAAAAGAGCAGTTGCAGAAGAGTGGTGAAAGTTTGGTTGTTACAGAGCCTGTGGGAGGGGCAAGACCAAAAAGATCTTCGACAGCAGATCTGCAGGCCATGCTCCAGAGGCTCCAGGCCGGTGGAGATGGTCAGGTTCCTGACCTGGAATGTTAATGGCTTAAACGTGCCCCAGAAACGAAGAAAGATTTTCCATTATTTGAAACAACATAATAATGATTTGATATGTTTGCAGGAGACTCATATAACTTTAAAGGATTCTAAATTCTTGATGAATTCCCGTCTGGGCACACATTTTACTGCTCCAGCCCCTGGGAAAAAAGGGGGAGTGGTAATTTATGTGAAGAAAATTTTTTCAGCTAAACTAATTGAGGCTGATTCTGAAGGAAGATATCTTTTTGTGGAATTATTATTACAAGGCCGAAAGGTTCTTATTGTTGGACTATATGCTCCCAATCAACAACAGAAACAATTTTATAAGTTGCTGCATGGCAAGATATCTCAGTTGGATTATAAATCGGTAATTTTGATGGGTGACTGGAATGGGGTTTTAGACCCAACTATAGACAAAAGAAGTTCCTCTAAAACTTTTATTCAAACTAAATTACCTATGACTTTCTTTGATTTGAAGGAAGAATTGGAGCTTATTGATATTTGGCGAGAAAGGAATACAAGTGATAGAGACTTTACCTTTTATTCTGATAGACACCAGTCATTTTCAAGGATTGATTTTTTTTTGATTACTAGTGACTTCCTCCCTAGAGTGAGGAAGGTGAAAATTTTTCCTAGAACATTGTCAGATCATAGTCCGGTGTGGATGGAGTTATATTCGGAAGACGGGAATAGAAGATCCTGGAGATTGAATGAGAACTTATTTAATCGGGAGGAGTTCGTACAAAAGTGTAAAGAACATTTAAAGGACTTTTTTACTATAAATATGAATAAGGGAACATCGATGTCTATGGTGTGGGACGCTAGTAAAGCATATATGAGGGGAATTTTGATTCAATTGAATAAAGTTTTTAGGGAAAAAGGGTCACAAAGACGTAGAGAAATAGAAGAAGAGATCAAATCAAAAGAACAAGAGTTGGTTCTTAACCCTACTGATAATAATTTAAAGGTATCTATAAAGATGCTTAAGGAACAATTTAACATGTTGATGGCAGATCAGGTGGCTACCAATCTGTCGTATATGAGACATAATACTTTTTGCAATGCGAATAAGCCTGGGAGGTGGTTGGCTTATCAGTTACGAAAGAAACAGAAAGCTAGAATTATAGAGAAAGTAAAATATAAAGGTACTGAGGTTTTTCAGCAAGATTTGATTAAAAAAAGCTTTTTGGACTTTTACACAAAATTATATTCAAGTGATAATATAAGGGGTTTGGATATAGATAAATATTTACAATCAGTACATTTTCCTAGACTTTCAGAGGAACAACAAAATGGGATGAATAGTTTAATTACTGTGGAGGAAATTGGCTTAGCTATTAAGCAGTTAAAGGTTGGAAAGTCTCCTGGAACAGATGGACTGACTTCTAGGTATTATAAGATTTTATCTGAAGAAATGATAGAGCCACTAAAGGAACTCTTTAATAGTATTTTGTTGGGTATGCAAGTTCCTCCTTCTTGGAAAAGAGCTTTTATATCACTGATTCCGAAGGAAGATCAGGATCTTACAGAGCCTAAGAATTATAGGCCAATTTCATTATTGAATGTTGATTATAAGATCTTTACAAAAATTTTGGCAAATAGATTAATGCAGGTTATGAAAGACTTGATTCATAGTGATCAAGCAGGATTTATAACAGGGAGATATATGAAACATAATGTTAGACAAATTATTAACTTAATTGAGTACTTGGATAAGAATAATCAGATTCCTGTGGCTTTTATCTTTTTGGACGCTGAAAAAGCTTTTGATCAATTGGACTGGCAATTTTTATTTTCTTTGGTAGAGAAAATGAATTTTGGGGATAATTTTTTACATGCACTTAAAGCTATATATCAGCAGCAATCTGCACAAATTGTTGTAAATGGGGGATTGACTGAGAATTTTAATATTCAAAAAGGGACAAGACAAGGATGTCCATTATCCCCATTGTTATTTGTTTTAACATTGGAAATTTTATTGATTCAGATTCGGGAATCGAAGTTAATTAAGGGTGTAAAGATAAGGAAGAATGAGTATAAATTGCGGGCATTTGCGGATGATTTGGTTTTAATTTTGGAACAGCCGAATCAGGCGATTGATGGTTTATTAGAACTTATAACACAGTATGGGAATGTTTCTGGTTTTAAAGTTAATAATTATAAGACTAAGATATTATCTAAGAATATGTCAGTTAAAGAAAGGGAAAGTTTGATTAAAGCCACAGGTTTTCAGATGGTAAAAAAGGTTAAATACTTGGGAGTATATCTAACTGCTTCAAATGGAAAATTGTACAAGAACAATTATGAACCACTATGGGCAAAAGTCCAAAAGGATTTAATAGATTGGAAAAAATTGCAATTGTCATTGTTGGGGAGAATTTCAGCTGTAAAAATGAATGTTCTACCAAAGTTTCTTTTTTTGTTTCAGATGATACCTATTCTTAAAAAAGAGGCAAATTTGGAGGAATGGCAAAAGGGTATCAATAATTTTATATGGGCCGGGAAGAAACCAAGGGTTAAATTTAAGATATTACAGGATGCTCGAGAAAGAGGGGGACTTAAGGCACCCAATTTGAAATTATATTATGATGCAGCCGCCCTAACTTGGTTAAGTGATTGGCTTAATTTAACAAATATGGATATTCTTTTTTTGGAAGGTTGGGATTTAATATATGGTTGGCATGCATATTTAATTTTTAATAAGAAAGTTGATCGGACTTTTAAATCACATATTTTGAGGAATGCCTTACTTCGTGTTTGGAAGAAGTATTATTATAGATTAAATTATAAAATACCTATCTGGGGGATTCCCAGACATGCAATTGAGGGAACCTCTAAGGGGACAAATTTTGATAAAATTTCATATAAAGAATTGTTAATTTGTTCTGGTTCGAATTGGCATTTGAAATCCCTAGATGTATTAAGGCAGCAAAATATTCTACAGTCATGGTTTCAATATTTACAAATAATGGATAGATGGACTGTAGACAAGAAAGAGGGAATAACACTAGAAGATAGACAATTGGTTATTCAGATTAAAAACCAAGGTCCGGCTCATATAAAAAGAATATATAATGTTTTATTAGAGTTAGATTCGGAAACAGAATTGGTTAAAGATTGTATGATTAAATGGGCTCAGAATATACAGGAGCCGATCTCATTGGATTTATGGGAGATAATTTGGATAAGAAATGTTAAATTTACACAAGCTCAAAATTTGAGAGAAAATTTTTATAAAATGTTTTATAGATGGCATTTAGATCCTAAAAAATTATCTTGTATGTATTCCAACATACAGCCCAAATGTTGGAGATGTGGCAATAATGATGCGACATACTTTCATATTTGGTGGAATTGTAAAAAAGTAAAGGCTTTTTGGATTATGATTTGGTGGAACATTCAAAAGATTTTTAGAAAGAAGATAAAGTTTACTCCTCAACTATTTTTACTTGGTATTTTTGTTGACTTAAATGAAAAAGAAACTACTTTGATGTTGAATTTATTAACTGCAGCAAGGTTACTAGTAGGTCTATATTGGAAGAAAGATTCTTTGCCTACTTTAGAAGAATGGATATTTAAAGTATCTAGTTTTGCAGAAATGGCAAAAATTTCTGCTTATTTAAAGGATCATACACAAGAAAGATATATTACTGTATGGGGAAGGTGGATAGATTATATTCAGAAAAAATATGGAATTAAAAAGTTTTATTTATTTTATGAATGAATATCAAATATTATAGAGAATTGTTTTATAAGTTATGGAGTTAAAGGTTAATTATGATATTTTTTTTTCTTTCTCTCTTTTTTTTTCTTTTTTCTTAATTATTATAATTTTCTTTTTCTTTTTTTTTTAACCCTGTATTCTGCTCTGGGAAGTGAAGGGAGGGGGGGTGGGGGTGGGGGAGGGTAAGGGTTCTCTATTTTAAAATTTTATTGTATTTTTATAAATGATTGTATGTTTTAAAAAATAAAAATTTTCAATTAAAAAAAAAAAAAGAAAATGATGCAGATATAATCTCTTTCCTTTACACCGGGGTGTCAAACTGCCAGCCCATGGGCCAGATGCATCATAGCGAAACCATGCCCACTCCATTGCTGGAAATGGCAAAAAAATTGTGATATGTCACGACATGTCACGTGATGTTGTAAGTTAGACACCCCTACTTTACACCATTCCTTGAAAGCTTTTCTACTACATTGTTTTCATATTCCTTTTGAATTAATGATGGTTCCATTCGTCACTCCACTTATTCTACTCTTAATTCATGTTGATATTTTCCAAAAACAGAAAAATTAACATAAAAACAGCATCTTTTTCTTTTTTTTTTACATTGGCATATTGCCTTCGTGCTGTAGCCCTCCAAAATACCACACTGAACATAAAAGTTTGTGAAGCTCCAGGGTAAGGAAAATTGAAGAGAATCTGGAATAAATTGGCCTCAATTAACTCAGCTGAATCTAATATACAGTACATCCCTAAGGCACCTCTTTTAGCTGCCCTTAAGCAGCTTCCTATGTTTCAAATGAGAGATCATGCAATCCACTCAGAGTTTGTAAAGTAGGGTATAAAGCTTGTAAATAATTAAGTCAATAAGTAACTACATTTGCCCATGCAATATAAAGAAACTACTGAATTTTACAATGTCATGCCATGTGAAATTTTAGACATTTAGTCAGGAACCATCAGTCATAAATAACATTTTTATATAATGTTTCCAAAACTCTGCTCTCATTAGCCAAAGTTGAAAATCTCTATAAAACATTTATAAGGACCCATTAAAAACAGGCCTCAATCTTTACCAGTAAGGGACTGTCTTAACCAACAATGGTCTTTCATGTGAAAACCTGTTGAACTCCTGAAAGGATTTTCAGATTGTTACTTTCCAAAGTTAATCTAAGTAGGCATTCATCATTTTCTCATGGCTAGCTGTAATGGTTGCCTTTTGTATCCTTTGGGTGACAAAAGCACTTATGATAATAAGATTGGTGACTAGGAAAGGAAATCAGTTTGCCAATTTTCTTGCCCAGTGGGAAAATTATTTCCTGCTCTTATTAATGTCTCTATAAAACTATTTTCCACAAAAGGACAATTAATTTTCTTCCCTTGGAAATTCCATCACTGGTGTAGCATGCTCAACATTTACCCTTCTTTTGATGTGTACTCAGAACATTTCCCAAGTTGAGATATCTCTCAGATTTGATATTATTTTTTAATTAAAAAAAACTGGATCAGTTTTTGAGAGAATGTTGCCTCTTCAAAACTTCTTTTCGAGATGTTTTATATGACAGTTTGATATTCAGACAGCTCAAGAGTGATTTTTGGCTGCCAACCATAAGATCATATTCTCTTTTTATATATGCCATCTTTCTTCCTATATATCAAAGTGGTTATATTTTAAAGCTAAACTAATTTGTATTTTATTTAATATGTTATTAAATAACATCACAAAGTTTCACTTGTGACTAAACCATGTAATAGCTATCAAAAACAACCCACATTTATAAAAAAAATATTTGAATGCAATTAATAAGCAATTATCATTTTGATAAAAATGATACATCTATGACAATTCAGTAAAATATGTAATAGTGATATGAGCTAAAACTTAAAAAAGAAAAGAAAAAGACCCACGTAGTGTTAAGGTGAAACTAAGTCAGTCTTAGTTGTTACATTGTTAGGATTTCTTCAAATAACATTCTCAATATTTGGCAAACAGCATAATGTCTGGGTTCATGTGTTTAAAAAAACCCAATGAGTAATAATTGATTATCATAAACAATGTGTTAATTAATTGCTCGATGGTCTTCTTCTTGCTAATATATATTCAAAATTACCTATCACATTCCTTTCTCTCTAACTCGTTTTTCTAGCCATTGATAAAAATTATCCCATGTTCTAAAATACACTGAGTCTTCTTTCTCTTTTATCTTTAAAGTCAATCTATCCATTTCTGCACACTCTAAATTTTTCTTAATTAATTCTCCTTCAGTTGGTAAATTTTCATTTTTCCAGTGTTGGGCAAATACAATTCTTGCTGCAGTTAGTATGTGTAGAATTAAATATATACACTCTTTCTCATAATTTGCTCCTATTATTCCTAACAAAAATAATTCTGGCTTAAAGTCTATTTGTTTTTTAGTCATTTTCTCCAAGCATAAGTGTATTTTAACCAAAAATACAAAATATTTAATAAGGGCCATATGTGAGACTACAAGATCTTATCATTTGTGACATTTCCTCTCATTTCTGAAAATATGGAAATAAAAGGTTGCTGAACACCCTAGAACTTTTTCAGGCAGCTACAATGGGGATCGACATCCTTTAAATATTCCAGAAGGATAAGATTTCAAGAAAAACTTAATCCCAGTTTTCATACCATAAGCCTTGAAGAGGAAAATAGGAGTTAAATGTAACAAGAGAGAGAAAAAATGAGTACATCTTAATGATCCTCACATATACAGTATAGTCATCACTAGAGAAATAACAGATAATTTAGAGATACAGAAAAATTAATGCTGGGATTAATTTTATAAAAGAAAATAAGAGGAGAAAAAGACAAGGAACTCCATTGGATATACAATTTAAAATAAACCCACACAGTATGATAGGTTGGAGTCAAATATCTAAATTAGAGCACTTCTACATGAAAATTCTGCCCCAGTTTTGAAGCAGTTTGAGACCTCCATATTCTCATGACACTGGAAATGTGATTTATTTCTAACTCAACTAAAGTATAGATCATTTTATTTTATTATTTTATAAACTTATATAATCACACACCTATCAGATGAAACTCTGGGAGTCAAATTGAATAAGTACACTATAAATAAAACATTTTTAAAATGTTTTAAAACATTAAAGTCCCAATAAAACTCACATTCATCAATCAAATGTCTCTTACCAGCACCATCAGCATCCTGGCCAGCTGGAGCTTCAGAACACTCTTCAAGGGTAGCCCCATGTAGAGCACACTGCTATAGTCCAACTGGAAAATGACTAAGGCATGACAGACTACGAGCTATTCACCCCAATTTAGGAAAGGGCACAACTGATATATAAGATGTATTGAAACTGCTGCAAAGGATTTTAATTTTGTTTTCCTTTTGAGACTCGCTAGCACTAATATCCACTAGAGAGCACTTGTGCTTCACCCCTTCTCTTAGGTCCTCCAAAGGTAATGTCAGCTTGATGGCTTGAGGGCTCCCTCTCAGTAAAGACAGACCACAGAAGAAGTGAAATTGATGTGTGTTTTGACAATTGTCCTCTTCTCATAGCAACAGACAAGCTGGTCTGGAAAGCATAGTATTTATTTGCTTTTTCTCTCTTTATCTCTATCTCTTTGTCAAGTGGATAGGAGGAGTTTTTGTTGCAGCAGAATCTGGGGCAATAATTTCCATGTAATTGCTCTTAGTGTTTCAAGAGTACAAATGTCAGGACTGTCAAAGTTTGCCCCTAAAATACTTCTGAGGGTTGGGAATTAACAACTGACCATTTAATGTTATTTAAGTCTCTGGCAGTGTGATTGTGGGATGCCGCTGTAGACATCAGGCTTTGGATCACATTTGACTGGGTCACCAAGCAGGTTCTAGTAAATGATTGTTTCTGACTGACAGTGACAGTGGTGCCTCACTTTCCCTGATAATTTTCTATAGGTCATTCCTGTTTATTCTCTCCCTGTCTATGGAAAATTAACTTCCATGTTTCTCTCACGGAAGAATTCTGCGACTAACACTATTTTTACAATTAGAGGTCAAATTTAGATCCACTTGAATTGACCAGTTTGAATTGCTGAAACATCTCTTTCAAAATATTGCTGCTCAGAACAAACAATGTTATGCCCAGTGCAGCACTGAACTCAGTTAGCATAGACTGGTCAATTTTTTTTCATGTGGAGGTTCTAACTTGGGTATTATTTTCTCTCATTGTGATAGAAATGTGATACTAGAAGAAGTCAGCATCATTATCTGGGACTTAACATTCATTTTTAGGCTCAAAAATAACATGAATTCAATGAATTTATATCATCATCCTCATCATCCCTCATTTGTCCTTAGAAAAAGGTGTGTTGTAGAAATAAGATCAAATCTACCTCAGAATTCTGAGATTTTCAGCTTATCTGAAGGATGATGCAAAGATGGAGAAGACGACATAAGTCAAGGCAGCCAAGTCAAGAAAAGCTCTCTGATAATCTATGTTTAGAAGCACTCACCAGTCCTTTAACTGTGGTTTTAATAGTTCCATCTTCAAAAAGTGCACATGGATTTTAGGAAGGGGAGCATAAAGTGAATCTATTGTAGATGCTCTACTTTCCCTAAATTTTTGTGGAATGTAAGATGTCAGAAATTAATCCAGTCATTTAGTGTATTTAGTGGAATAGGCAGCCTTAGTCCTACTGCAATGGTTATACAAACAACTAGGAACTTTATTTGGCAAAATCCTGGAGATTCGTATATCCATATTTTAGCCTGCAATTATACAATAGATGAAAGATACAACAGCGAGTTGTTTAAGTCATTGGGGTGGATTAACTGCCAGTGAAAATATTATTCTCTGGAAATTCCAGGCAACGATTTAAGGGCAAGGCAGGAATGTATGTTATGAATGTCAAGTGCTGATTCACTGTACTCCCACCACCATGGTTCTTAGGTATGAGTATTGTAAATGTGATTAAAAGAATAATGCATGCTGCTTTCTGATTACTGTGATCTTGAGCCATAATGAGTATGTGGGGGCCAATAAAAATTGCATCAAACGGGAATACTTCCCCAATGGAAAAGTTGGTTTTTCTCCATGCCTTTGTACACTTGCATTTCAACAAACCTGAATAGATGTCAATGCTTGGCAGGGAGGGCAAAGTTAAACTAAGACAATCCTAGTGATTTAAGGCAGGGATGAAGAATTGGGGGGAGGGGCAAGATTAAAATGAGGACCCTAGGGGTTTTTTTTGTGAAGGGCATTATTTTTCTCACTTCCTCTTTGAAACTTCACAAGCCTATGGACCAGATGCTGATCAGAAATACTGTAGGTAGTCTTGTCTTTAAAAATGGTTTGTCTGGGAGATCTAAAGAAATTCTCATGTTCCCAAATAGAGCCTTGCTGAAAGAACAACCAGGATGGAGAAAACTGCCCAACAGATTGATTTTCTCTGAAAAGTTCCTTCTTTTACTCAGAAGTAGTAGTGAGGAAGAGACACCAAACAATATCTGGATCAGTATTTTCAGATAGGGAGAGTCTCTGCTTCCCAAAACAGCACTTTTTTACATCATCCTTTCTGCAAAGGTGGAGTTCTTGATCTGGATAGTTTCTCAACCCTGAATTCACCAGGACTGTATAAAGCAGAGATGCTGACTGGAGAATTCTGGGAGCTGAAGTCTACAACTCTTAAAGCCACCAAGCTTGAGAAACACAGGTATAAAGCATTTTTAAAACTTTCTTTGCAGATTGGTTTAATGTGAGCATTTACTTCCTTTTGGATCGCCAGCAGTGAAGCAGATAATCAAGCACATACATGCATACGTAGGTGTTTTAATACATTGAGGATATGTGTTTGCTTGTTCTAATGTTGATTGTAAAATATTTTTGTAAAATTTTGCCCTGACTTAGTATTGACTAACATGTCACGTTTCCTTCACCAAACAAGTTTTTCCACCCCTGTGTTCAGAATACAATTTATTCCAGGTATTAAGTCACTGTTCTGCACCATAAATTAAATCCAGGTGAGGTCAGCTAGGTAATAGAGTTCAGAAAGGATTGCCAGGCTATTCCAGGTGATAAGCAGAGTGATATTATGGAATAAATTGTAAAGAGAAAGTTTCCCTCACTTCCCAGAGATCAGCTGAAATCCATTCTCCTTTCCTTCCTATCATATCATTTTCAATACAAGATGAAAGGGTGTTTTGCTTTGCTTTAGCATCAGTTTCAGGATCCAAAGATTCTTAAAAAGGGATGGAGATGAGTTGTATTTAAACCCAGAATCTGAACCCAGAGCTGAACAGAGTCATGCTTATCCACACTACCTGAGGAAGTGAAAATTGGTTGTGATGTTGGCCTTTAGGACCTGTGGTCTGGCTGAATCTGATGCACAGCCTTCCTACTTACTGAAATGATGTTTTACGAGGCTGCCTGCTACATTCACACATTAAAAACAGCTTGCACACATTGTCTGATGCTGGATTCTGCATTTAAAAATTTCTCCACTACAATAGAAATAATAGAGCAATGCAATCCCATCAATATCAGTTCAGTTTTACCAGGCTTTGCTTCCGCAGAATTACACCTGAAATTTCTAAAAGGGAAACTCTGGGCCTAGGAGGGAAAGGCCACTTTAGAGATAGAGAGCACTGTGCATAGCAAATGAACACCTGGATTTGTGAAAAACATTCTTTTCAGAGATGACTACAAGTAAGCCATTTTTTTCATAAATCTGCAGGGGGTGTGATCTGTTATCTCTGCAATTTGTGAAAAATGCTATTAAAATCCTGAAATAAGAATTGAGTGGTGTATAATTACATGTCATTACACTGCAATTCTCTGTTAAACAAAGTATATGTGCACATAGACACTTTGAAGGTTTGTGGAAAGTTAATATACGTGTAGTTGGTGATTTTTCCCCTTTTCCATCTTTCCCTCCCTCCCTCCCTCCCTCCCTCCCTCCCTCCCTCTCTCTCTCTCTCTCTCTCTCTCTCTCTCTCTCTCTCCAGTACAGGAGTTCCTTGGATAACACAGATGTCATATGCAATTAAATTAATGTTGTGGGCACAGCTGCTTTGTCAAGAAGCAAGATAAAAGGAAACAATTACCTAATTAAAGAGCATATTTTATTTACCTTGTTGGACGACTTACAGCACATTGACTCATCCAATGCCAACAGGATTTTTCCCTCCTCCCTGGGTGTGAGGGCAGGTTTTGCTTACACACATGTACTGCTGGGAAGCATTATCTGAAATGATGAAGTAGAGGAAGTGAAGCAGACAAGAACATTTTGCAAAGAAAACAGTGCCTCCCCCCCCCCTCCTCCCCAGCTTGTCTTCCTCACCTTCTTCATAGCTTTAGGTTGATTGTACTTAGGCTATTCAATGGAATTTAGAAAATTCAAACAGTCTTCTCTACTGTTCAGCATGAACACCATAAACCACATCACTTGGTAAAGAAAGCCATACTTCAGGACCTCACAATGAGGTATCTATTACCAGGAGCTCTCAGAAAATGTTCTTTTAATTGGCTACATTTATCTTTAATCCCTGTTTTGACAGAAAGTCTAACATAACCATATATTACAAATACAAGTCCTCCTCAAAAGCTAGCTAATTTTTATGTTTGACAGAGTCATTTAGAAAAAAATAACTTTGACCTTTGGGAACTTAAGGGAAGGAGAAGGAATATCTGACATGATGTCATTGTAGCAGAACTTTTAAAAAGATGTACAGTGGCATCTGTGTGCAAAAACCCCAAACAATTCTTAGTACAGCTCTTTAAACGTGGCCATCAAACAGTAATAACACCTTTGGGCCTTGACTCAGGCAGCTGCAAAATCATGTTAAGTAATTTCTATAAGTACCACAGCCATTATAAAGCTGATTAAAGTTTACCTACATTTCATTCCTCAAGTGTTTGGAACAAGAACTGACAAACCAGATGCTTATGGATCATGCATGCTGGATATATTCCATCAAGCACAGCTGTTGCCATGGAAACAACAGGGTAAACAGGACCACTAGTGTCTAATTCTTCGCAAATAGTTCATTCATGTATCTTTGCCAATCTAAGCAAAATTCATATGAATATTCCTTTAAAGGCCATTTTCTCCTCTCCCCAAAGGCAAGTGTTTTGATTTGCATGCAACATTTTAAGACTATGGATTTTTTATCTTGTCTTGACTGTTCAGTTTTGATGAAATAAATGTGCTCCTTTCCATTATGATATTTTTATAGTAATTTTATTAAAGATTACAATTACAACAGTCCATTATGACATTTTTAAAAAAATGGAATTTAAAAAATTGAGTTGGAAGAAGGGACATTTTTCTCTCTCTAACATTTAATGACAAAAAAACGAAGAATGAATGAATGAATGAATGAAATGATAAATTCATAATTGTAGTCTTAGCCATCACTGTGGGCTCAAAAGAGCTATTGCTTAATGTGCACTTCAGTGCCTGTCTTTACAAGCATAAAGCCACAATGCCACACTCTCAGAAGAATGTAAAGATCAAAAAAATGTACCGTTCCATTTAAATTTTATCCTTGGCCATCTTCCAGATTTTTGTCTATTATTCTGTGCCATTAATTTGTAATTTGTGTAATTTTTTCATAAAGCACTGGAAATTCCACATTGTTAATTTGTTTCCATAACACATACACTTTTGTATGTAATTTTGGTAATGATATAGTGAAGCTGTTGGACTAGGACTATGGAGGCCCAGGCTGAAGTCTTCACATGATCATGGAATTCATTGGATGACTTCAAGTCAATTACATTGAGCCTGCCATTTCTCCCTGAAGTTTTACCTGAACCACAGTTTATTTCTCCAACTTCATTCCCACACAAGAAGATGGAAGAAGTACAGTGTTGCCACATTTTTAAGAAAACAGTCATCTTTGATGCAAAAAAAAAAAATCTTTATTTCTATTGTGTAAGCTGTGATCCCATTGGGGGGAAAATCTGCTGGAAAAGTGACAAAGGGCTTCTTCTTGTGGATTGTCATTAGCACTAATCCGATGGAAGAATTTCAGAGCTCTTCTATGTTTGGATTTATCCACACATCTATCACTCAGTCCACATTACATGGTACAATAAACCTGCTATTTTCCCTGACATTTACCTCACAGAACTACATCATGTGGGATTCGTACCCCTACATACTCCCAAAACTACTGAACATCATTTGAAATTGTCTGGAATTGCATTTCCTGAAAACTAACATGTTGGTTTAAAGAGGTCCTGGTGGATCCCCTGCCCTTCTCCCTTCTTGAGTCTTGATGGGTTTATCTGGCAAAAACAGGCAATGTTAGTGGCAGTAATACTTTGAAGAATCAAAAGACAGGCCCTTTAAAGAGCAGTGGAAGTGTAACTACAATACTAATGAGTAGTGAGCCTTTCAGAGGCTGTTATAAGTGCTCCTGAAGCCAAGAGCTGATAGCATCTTGGCCAAGTTGTAAGATTTGTAAAAATACTGTTAAAGTCACGGGATGTTAGGAAGATGCTGTCTGGTTACAGAATGCAGAAAAACATTAACTTATATCCACTTTTCTTTAACCAAGTATCCTATATGTGTTCTTTTTAAGCCAAGGATCCTGCCATAAATTATTTTAGTTAGTCACGGCACAGTGTTTCTTTCAATCTAACAATACACTGTAAAGTCAACCAAAGGATATAAAATACAAGCTTTGGGGTAAAATGTCCCCCAGAATTGGGACAACCAAACTCTACACAATGAGTACTTTGGACATAGGAGCCTTTAACTGTGACTGAGTTTTTCTGGGATAGTTTTCTCTACCGCTTTGGAATTATTGCTCTGTTATGTTGTAAAAGGCAGCTCTGGAGAGGTGTGACCTCATTCCATATAACAATTAGTACCTTACCTTTGTGTTGTATATAGACTTTCTCCTCACAACTAGCAAAGTTGTTGAGACCAGAATCAAACTGATAATTTAAGTTTCTTAGATTTTTTTTATGTGCAGCATCTGAACATAGCAGACATTCCACTAGATCTAACTACCTAATGACAGATTACCACTGTTTATAAAAACAATTTATCTTTTGTTCCACATGATTTCTTGAGCCAAAACATTACTTTTATTACTATAAAGAATAAAGAAAATAAACATTTATTTTCTTTTCTTTAAGGCAATACGTTTAAAAAAAATTGTCCCTTTCTCATTCTTGAATTTGCTACAAATTGAAATTCTCCAGGTGTTTTGTAAGCAATATAAATATTGAGAGAAGTTATTTCCTACCTGTAGTGCAGCTGAAATTCTTTGCTTTCAAACATAACATGCCTGCTTTTGAAGTAGGAGGCAACCACTCCATACTTCTTTAACAGGATATCAACATGACTAAGGGAATGAAAACAAAGGATGAAGCAGTTTCCAGAAAAGGGAGTCCATTTCTCCTATAACATAAATAACTAATACTGATATATCAAAAACATGTCAAGAAGTTAATAAGAGCCCATGTAGGTTCTTATTAACATGTGCTTGATACTCAGGAGATTTTACAACCAGTATTAAGAACAGCCTTTTCTCTGGAATGAATTACTTCTGTTCCATATACTTTTTCCTTTGAGTGATAAATACAGGAAATTCTGGTACTGCTTCAATAGGTATTTGTGGAAATAATATTGGACTCAAGAATCCCTGGGTTCAAATCACACCTAGAAAATGTCAGCCAATCAACATATAAAATTTAACCCATAAGCATCATTTTGATGCTTGAAAACTAATATGTATGCATATCTGAAAGGCATGAATTTAATCTTCTTTCAAAAACCATTAAAATTTTATTTATAAGATAAAATAAGATAACCTTTATTGTCATTTTTTACTTTGGACACACTGGCACACATTAAAAATGAAAATCTGTTGCTTGCTCTGAAAAATATACACATATATAACACACATATAAACATGCTATAAGGAACCATATAATAAGTAGTTCAAATTTATTTTTTTAAGCATATGGTGGTGTTACTTTAGCCAGAAGACTACAATGCTAACGAAGAGTAATAGTTTGGCTGCCAATTTTACTAGCTCCATTGTGGTACACACTCACACACTTTCCAAGGTGTGCCACAGGATGGCGAGCTAATTTTGCACCAGAGAGAAAGACAAGTGGCTCCTCCTGCAGCACCATCTTAGCTACCCTCCCTCCACTGAGACTGCCTTACAAATGGGCATTTGCAACCAGGAAGGTTCAGAGCCAGTAGGAATCTGACTGCCTGCATGAAGCACCAGATTATCTCCCCACCAAAGTGCTACTATTTAGCTACTCACATAGAACACACTTTTGAGCTGGACAGAAGCTGAGGCAAATGATGGGAGCTCACCCTGCTATGCATTGCTAGGGCTTGAACCGCTGGAGCAAAGACCAGAATCATCAGATGCTTCATCTATAGCCTGGAAAGAGAGTAAACCAAAATAATGAGAATTTGGCAAAAAAAAGGTCCTCGGGTCATGTTTATGCTATATTAAGAAGATCCAAAGAAAAGCTCATATTCATGGTTATAGGGAGAGGGCCATTTCCTTTTCTTTTAATAATTACCTATTTCTTTAATAACTTCTCATTCTTTTCACTGGATTGTCTACTTAAAGAGATAAGCTGTTTGAATTGTTTATTTATATGATTTATATAGCCCCCCCATTTCATGGTCATGACCCTAAGTAGCACACAAAGTTAAAAACAATTTTAACAATCTGAATCATAAAGTCCAACATTACAAACAAGCAATTCCAAGTTATAATCATATCAAAATACAGAGTTTCAAACATATAACAATTTAAAATGAAATTGGAATAAAATACAATAATTTAATATATAGACAAGTAAAATAAGATAAAACTATATTTCAGCATCACTCCTACAATTATTGTATTTTATTCCAATTTCATTTTAAATTGTTTGTATAGGATGTTATTAATATTATATGTTTGGAACTCTGTATTTTGATATGGCCTATATGGGTTAATCAGTAAACTAATTATTAATAAGTTATAATCAAAGAAGATGAACTGGAAGACTTCACTTAACTTCCTGGCCCAAATGCTTTTAGTTAGAGGACAAAACATTTCTCTTGCAGGATAAATTCAGTATTGTGTACATTTCTAGGTTAAGTATGTATTTGGCAGTAACTAACTTAATGAGGCTACTCTTTTTAAAAGCCGTTTAATTTTTTTAAACAAAAACAAAAACTCTCTTTGCCAGTTCATAAAATGTCTGAAATTATATCTTTCTAAAGTTGTTTTGTTCTCATGTCCTAGACCTAGATGAATAGAGTGGAATGGCAGAAGGTTAAATATGAGAAAGTTGTGTTCTTAGGTAGTTCTTATTTGCTTGGAAAAGTTAATTAGGAAGTAAAAAACTTACCCAGTTGACAATGTTCATTGTGAGCTGCTAGTGCTGTGTTAGAAATATCCCTGTGAGATCCTTCAAGTTCTATTGTAAATAGAAAAGTGAAGGATTTGCCCAAAAATGAATTGGTGATGATCTGCTTTCTATCATGGTCCATTCGTTCAGTAAACAAGCGAAACAATGTGTTTTAATAAAGCTCGGTGTTGAAATATTAATCAACATGTTCTTTCTCACTATGCAAAAAGAATGGGTTATAAGAAGTTTGTCTTGAAATGACCCTAAACTGCCATTTTTCTTTTCTCTTTACCCTTTGGCGCAAGGTCAAGAGACCTACAGGAAACCTGTTTGGGCCTTGACAAATTTATACTCCTCTCAAATCAGTTAACTGAGTTTCTCCAAGAATGCAATGACTGCATGTAGTCAAGCACAATATCTAGCAACACTCTTGCACATTTTAATACTGTTTTCTTGTTTTAACATCGGCTGTGCTTTTATTGATGTAAACCAGGGGTGTCAAACTCATATCAAAGCCACGGCCACCCCATTGCCGGCAATGCAAAAAGCGTCACGTTACATCGTGACACATCACGTGATGTGGTGAGTTTGACACCCGTGATGTAAACCTTCAGACGTCTTTTCCAAATCATAGTAATAAAGAAACACAGTAAATAAAACTCACTTGGAAAACATCAAAGAGAAACATGGAGAGGCACTAGACAAAGATAGGGATTTATTGAACATAATATATAGCCAAAAGAACTCAAAATAACTATTTTAAAATTACTCTGATACAGTATTCAATTTTTACTGAATCTTCAGCATATAGTTAACATACACAGACAACTTGTTCCTTAGAATATAATTCACTTGTAAGTTTCTTTCAATGTTATATGTAAGTTGCGTTAATGTTGTTCAAATCTGTTTCCTGTTTTTCCTAAAAGTTTTCTTCTCTGTGGCTCATTTTCAGGGTGCTTGAAAATATATTCCAAATTTATCTTGGGAGAATTTTACCTTGCTGTATTATTGAGCAAGCTATTACTGGATTGTTATTTTTCTGCTACACAATCCACCATTCTCTGTGACAGAGAATGAGACAAGACAATTATATTCATTGCCCCTAATATATGAGTAAATGATGTATAAAAATCTAGAGAAAAAACATCCATAAGAATGCTTTCCCTTGGGGACAGAGGAAAATGGTTTCTTTTGAGAACACTTAAAAAATGGAGGGAAAAGTTTCAACATAGCAGTAGCAAGTTCGTGTATGTTATATATGCAAACTTAATCAAACTTGAATTTGGAAAAAAAAAACAGGCTGCTGAAAGGTTTCATCATCAATTGTAAGCTATGAATTGTTCCATGAACATTATAGGTCTGTCATTTGCAAAGTAATTGGTACATTTTATATGGATTTATATGCACAGCATGGTAGAGACAATTATTGACGTGATCTATATTCATCTGCCTTTGCCGACAACATCCCACATCAAAAGTGAGAATTGTATTCAGCTTTGGTGCTTCACTGCTGTGAGAACTTGGAAATGCTTAACCAAAACCATCTGTGCTGCCAACAGTTATGAAAATATGATAGCTAAATTCCAAAATTAATCTGAAACTAATACTTGATGTGGCTTTGCAAGTTTACAAACCATATACAATGAAGACAGTAATTAACTTACTGCAAAACCAGTGCCTGTCCTAATGGCTCAGCACTTACATTCCAAATTGTTACACGTGGTTATGTTCATGCCATAAGATTCCTTTGGGGGAGAAGGTAAAAAGTTCAGAGCTGGCCAATGTGTCTCCAATATAGCACACACAGCCAAAAAGAAATTGACACTACAGCGTGTTGACTGATGTCCTCTGACTCCCTCCTGCCACCCAGGTCATATCCAGAACACCCAGACAGGAATTCCAACAGGGCTTATCACAGTCAAGATCTGCCCCAGCTTAGAAGGCAGGAATGACCACTTCTGCAAAACCCTCTCTGCCAGTAGCCAGGATTAGCACACAAAGACCTTTGCTGGGAAAGGCAGTTCATTAGCATTTACTAACAATCATCCATGATCCTTTTCAGCCAAAAACAACGAGGAACAAAAGTTAAATTAGTGGATAACTTGGATAACAAGAGGACCCCCTGCTCTTGAGGCAAAATCCCATTTTGGAGGAATTTCTTTCTCTTATTCCTTGAGGCAAGCCGGTTGGACATTGAAGCTGATCGCTGCTAACATTAGGCTTATTTTTAACAGCAGAAAAGGCAATGACACTAATAATGGGCTACCATTAGTCTTCCTGAAGATTGCCTGGCCCTCTAATTAGGTCATTAGTAATTGACAATGATTGTAATAAAGTGAAACATTCAATGATGATGCAGTGCAAGTTACTGCATGCTATAACTGTGGCTAAAGGAAACAGGACAGGAAGAGAAAGATGGGAGCTTTCTCTTCCCCCATTGGAGTTCCTTCTACAGTAAAAGTCTCTTGCAAGGTTCTTAGTGAACTTGCAACCAGTTCGTGGCCCTTTTTTTGGTAGCAGTGTGGTTTGCCATACCTTCTTCTGGGCTTTATTTTCTGTGTTTTAACTTCCTAGTGTAGCCAGCAGCCGTGGCATTCACCAGCAACCCCTAGCTAAATACATCTAATCTTACATTTTAAAACATTTCATTCCCTATATGCTTCATGTTTTTAAATTTTTTTTAATAACAACTGTATGTGTGTGTATGTATACACATACACACACATATACATACATATATATATCCCCACTCTGAACGGGTACACGGGATCTTAATCAACCCCCGGCGTACCAGGAACATCTCCACAGCACTCAACCAACACCAGTGCCATTTCGACGAACAACTGAGGAATTCGCCGCTGCTGAATACACGCAAGCGCCCGCTGATGGAGGACCCGCGTCTTCACCAACACCATCCCAATAGACCCCCACCTTTGAAGCTTGACAACAGCAGTGGAGAACTCGGAAGATCCAGCAAGAAGACCTTGGAATCCAATGTTATGGATGGCGACAGCGAGGACCGCATGATATGGAAAAGGGGGGGAAAGAAAAAGGAGAAAGCGGAATGAACATCCATACGCACTGCGGGAAGGGGAGAAGTAACTTTTACCTGGATCTGTGAAGGGACAAACAATCACAGATGAAGAATATTCCCACCAGCAGCTTAACTCCTCCCAGGACGGGTATTTTAAACCCGTCTTGAGTAGAAACGATAGCCATCAGCAGCGAAAGACGGTGGATATAGGAGGGGGGAGTGGGAGTATGGAGGCTCGGACAGACAATGCTTGCACACGCACTATTCGCAAGAGAAACATTGATAACGGCAATAGTGAGGAACATATGACATGGAGGGGGGGAGAAGGAGTAGAGAGAGGTGGAGTAAACACTCGCTCACGCAGTAAACAGATAGAACAATGGAAGACGGTGGACATAGAGAATGCCAGGGTGGGGGATGAGCGTATGGGTGCCCAAACATATAACATCTGCATAAATATTACTCGTTTATGGACATAGAACAGAGGGAAAACATCGATTCGCAGTCAAAAGAAACACGAAGAAATAACTGGAACCCCAATGAGATTTATAGCAGTGGTAGAGGAGAATTAAACACCCCCGAAGTAGACAACAGGAAGGGGAATGAGGTGAGAGCTAATGCCATTAGAAGAAAGGAGGATGAAAGGGTGTTAACAGATTTGAGTGTTAGTAATGAAGCAGTAGGAGGAGTGATCGGAAGAACGATAGAAGGAAACGCAAAGAGAGTAACAAAGAAACATCTGGAACACAAATTGACCGGCCAGGGCCAGTGAAGCAGTCCAAGAGCCAGATGCAAATGTCAGCCAAACCTATTTGAGTCATCGTTGTTTACTGGCTTTTAACCCTGACGATGTTGGGAGTCCCCAATGAAAGCTTGGCGGTTTTTAGTAAAGTATTTTTTATACCTAAATTCTCCTGGTGATCGTATTTTATTTATATTATAAACTTGCCCAGAAGTCCCCATTACTTGCTCCAGCTCCTGCCCACCTAATAGTTCAAAAGCAGGCAAATATAAGTAGATTGATAGGTACCACTTTGGTGGAAAGGTAACAGCACTCTATGTACCTTCTTGGCCACATGACCATGGAAATTGTCTTCAGACAACTCTGGCTCCCTCAGCCAAGAAATGGAGACAAGCACCTTGCCCTAGAGTCGGACACAACTGACAGGGAAACCTTTACCTTTATATATATATAGGAAGCCATATACATTTGATAAACAAATAAATAAAACCAAATACAATCTTGTCTAGCATTGGGCAATCCATCAAGATTGGTTTGATGCTGCTATCTGCTTGGGCAAGAGGGAAAGCCACGTTAAAATAGGCACTAATTTGTAAGAATACCTGTCATTTATGAAGAAAGAAAGAAAGAAAGAAAGAAAGAAGGAAGGAAGGAAGGAAGGAAGGAAGGAAGGAAGGAAGGAAAGAAAGAAAGAAAGAAAGAAAGAAAGAAAGAAAGAAAGAAAGAAAGAAAGAAAGAAAGAAAGAAAGAAAGAAAGATGAAAAGCATACAAATTAGACTTGGATAATAGATTTAATGACAGTGGTATAACATGATACGTGCAAGAAAAATGAAAGGGTTCCTCGTTGCTTGAGCAAAACTGATTTTTGCTACATAGCATGTATAATCCCAGAAACTAAAGCAAGCAGAATTGCTACTTTTAATAGAATTTCTTTGCTCATTAACCATCCTCAATCTTTTTACCTCAGGAATGCAGATTACCAGCAGCAATACAAAAGTAATCCACAAAAAGTCTTGGAATTATGTTTGAAAAAAACAGCCTTTTAATTTTTTTAGATTTTGAAACCTGGCGAGTATTTCCTATAATCCAAAATGGTTTTCATAATGTTAGCTAAGCCATAAGGAAGAAGGAAGATTACAGCCACTCATTTGACCATTTATCTTGACCGTCTTTCAAGTGTGAAATCTGGTCACAAATATATGCCCTACCCTGTTATGCAAGTGGAACAAAAGCTATGATATAAATATTTACAATTCAGAAATAAAGATAAGACCTAATTTGCTAATTTTCTGCAAAAGTTTGATTACGATTATTCTCTATCCTTTGTACATCATAGAGGGAACTATAAACTTTGCTACAAATGATGATTTCCTGTTTCATCCAAATATAGAAAATTGGTTCATCCAAGCTATGTAATTGGTTGTTTTTATATTGATACATTGATTTTTAATTATAATTTTAAGCCTGCATCTTTAATGGAACAATAATTTATTAAATTTATATGCTTCTCAGTTCCAGGGGCTCTGGGCAGTTGTTAAAACATTTAAAAACAGAGAACAATGCAAAAACATAAAAACAGCACAACACAAAGAAACAACAATATCAAAGAAAAGAAACCCAGAGGGGAATAGAAAGGAAGAAGGGGGCGTTAGATGCTGTTATGTCCCGAGCCTTGCAAACGGCTCGGGCGTTTGCAGGCAGTCCCGGGCAGGTGCAAAGCTGCCCGGGACCAGACAGGCTGTCGCCAGCGCCGTGTGCATGCGCGGGTGCTGGCGCGGGAAAAGTAACCCATTTACCCGGGAGTTGCCTATATAAGAGGCTGCGAGGCGTTTGGGCGAGGCTGAAGTCATCTTCCTGTAAGCTGAACGCTGAATAAAAGAAACTGAAAACTCCAGCTGCTTCTCGTGTCTATTTTCCCGCCACGGACTCAACACTGGCGACAAGGATGGGATGCCTTGCACTACCTGGAAAGGAAAAAGTGTAAGCTTACCCAAGGAGTCCTGAGCGGCGGAAGAGGAACGGCGTCGACTCGGCAGCTGCCCGCCAATCCGGTGCGCATTCGGGGGTAGGCTGGCTGATAGACCCGTCTCCTGAAGATCCGAAGATGGCGAAAATCGGAAGGCTTTCGGAATTCGACGTCTCACATCCAGAGCGGTGGGAGTCCTACGTATCCAGAATGGAGAACTACTTCAAGGCAAACCAAGTGACGGAAGATAGCTTGAAGGCTGCCACCCTGCTTTGCGTTTGCGGCCAAGACGCCTTCGAAATCGCAGAAAACCTTGCAGCACCTGTCCCAGTAGAGTCTGTAAGCTACGCAGACCTGAAGAAGCTGCTGAAGGAGCACTTCCACCCCAAGGTGTCCGTTATCTCATGGCGCCACACCTTCGAACAGAGGGATCAACGGTCCGGTGAGTCAGCCAAGGAATACATCGCCGCGTTACGGAAGGCCGCCAAGCCCTGCGAGTTCAAGGACCTCGAGGAACGACTGAGGGACCGATTCGTGTGCAGGTTACGGCATCGAGAGCTACAACAGAGACTTTTCGCTAAGGAAGAATTATCCTTCCAAGACGCCTTAAGGGAAGTCACCGCAGAAGAAGCAGCAGGCGGCGCCGTCAAGAACATGCGGCCGATCAGAAGCAGTGCAGAGGGTGCGTCCGTGCACCAGGAAGACGTCCAACGAAACTCCGAGGAGGATCCGGACGAGGAAGTCGACCGTCTACACCCCGCGAAGGAAGGAAACCAGAAGGGAAGCTCTTCGGCTCCGCTCAAGTGCATCGGCTGTGGAGGTCGCCACAGGAGAACCGACTGCAAGTTCCGCTCCGCTACCTGCCGGGCATGCGGCAAACAAGGGCACATTGCAGCTGTGTGTCTGGGCCGACGAAAGGCACAACCCCAAGAAGAACGCCTGAAGGGTACCAGACTCCCCAGCCAGAATAGGGTAGGTTTTTGCGCTTCGCGAAGAAGCATCTGTAGGACAGGCACACACAAGCCCATGAAGAAAAAGCTGTCACTCAACGTGAAGCTACAAGGGGTTCCATTATCTATGGAACTAGACACAGGGTCTGCCCTTTCCATCATTTCATTGCATACATTTAGGAAGATTTGTTCCAGTAGTGGGACTAAGGCCAAGTTAAGGCCTTCTGATATTGTATTAACAGATTTTCAGAACTCAAGAGTGTGTGTTAAGGGGGAGGCCACCCTTAACATGCAATACAAGAGTTTTGAAGGTCCACTAGACTTATTAGTAGTAGGGGGTGAACGAACGAGTCTCATAGGACTCGATTGGTTTGAGGCCCTGGGGATACACGTCACAGGACTCAACAGCTTACAAACACTCGACCTACAGGAAGTCTGCAAAGAATTTGCAGATGTTTTCAGCCCCCAGCTGGGCACATTCAAAGGACCACCTGTGTCCTTAAAGCTAGACCACACTGTCACTCCCATTAGGATTAAAGCAAGAAGGGTCCCTTTTGCTTTAAAAAGTAAGATTGACACTGAACTAGACAAACTAATCCAACAGGGAATCCTAGAACCTGTTGATTCCAGCCCGTGGGAGACCCCCATTGTCACGCCTCTAAAGGCAAATGGGGACATTCGTATTTGTGCTGATTACAAATGCACACTCAATAAGGCATTGCAGCAACATGCCGATCCTGTTCCTGTGGTCAGTCACATCCTGGCCTCTCTCAAGGGGGGGCGTGTTTTTGCAAAGCTTGACCTAGCCCAAGCATATCAACAGCTGCCTGTTGATGATGATGCTGCTATAGCTCAGACCATTGTGACCCACAGGGGAGCCTTTAAGGTAAAAAGGCTACAGTTTGGAGTGAATGTCGCTCCTGGGATTTTCCAAAGCGTAATGGAAAACACACTACGAGGTATACCAGGGGTCTGCCCCTACTTTGACGATGTCCTGATTGCAGGAGACTCCACACACATTCTAGCTGAAAGGCTTAGGGCTGTCCTGTTAAGATTCAGGAAATCAGGCCTCAAGCTCAGGAAAGACAAATGCAAGATTGGGGTGCCTTCTACTGAATTTCTGGGATTCACAATCGATGCTGCTGGGATTCATCCTGCTGAATCCAAACTAACTGCTATTTTAGAAGCACCCAGGCCAAAGTCTAAGGCCGAACTTCAGGCCTTCTTAGGCCTCCTGAATTTCTACAATTCTTTTCTTCCACATAAAGCTAGTGTAGCTGAGCCTCTTCACAGGCTACTAGACAAGCACATGAGGCTTGCTTTAAAAAGAAGTCAAGGCCTTGCTCACTTCTAACAGTGTTCTTGCACATTTCAACGAGTCTCTTCCTGTGTGCATCGCTTGTGATGCGTCCCCCTACGGGGTTGGAGCTGTCCTGAGTCACCTCAGGTCTGATGGAACTCAGGTTCCTATTGCATACTACTCCAGAACACTGTCTTCTGCCGAGCGCAACTACGCTCAGATAGACAGGGAGGCTCTGGCTGTTGTTGCTGGAATTAAAAAATTCCACGATTTTCTATATGGCAGGCATTTCACGGTCTTCACTGACCATAAGCCTCTGCTGGGACTGTTTACCACACGTAAGCAGACTCCCCACATCATTTCCCCTCGAATGCTTAGGTGGTCTATTTTTTGTCTGCATATGATTTTTCATTACTCCACAAGCCTGGGAAAGAAATGGGCCATGCTGATGGCCTCAGTAGGTTGCCTCTGCCAGTAGTAGAAGCTGACCCCGCGCCAGCTGTCAACATTCTATCAATCCAAGCCTTGCCCGAGCTCCCTCTTAGTGCCAGGGATGTTACCGCTGAAACAGGTACAGATCACACACTTTCACGTGTCCGCTCCTGGGTCCTGTCCGGGTGGCCTGAGCACTGCCCTAGTCCTGAGTTTCAGAGTTTCTGGTCCAAAAGGAACGAACTGTCCCTTTCTCAGGGTTGTCTGCTTTGGGGAAACAGAGTTGTCATTCCCACCTCAATGAGGACTAGGGTCTTAGAATCCCTCCACGAGGGTCATCCTGGCATTGTTCGTATGAAGGCTCTTGCACGAAGCCACTTGTGGTGGCCTGGTTTAGATAAGGTATTGAGGCTAGGTACACGCATGCCACCTGTGCCAACGATCTCGCCCAGAGATGCCCCAAGCTCCTGTGCATAGATGGGAGGAAACACAGTCCCCATGGTCTAGGGTGCACATTGACTACGCTGGGCCCTTTCAGGGCCAGTTCTTCTTGGTCCTTGTTGACAGCCATTCAAAATGGCTTGAGGTTGTGCCTGTCTCATCCACCACCACTGCAAAGACTATTCAGGTACTGAGGGGGATTTTTGCTGCACACGGGCTGCCAGATGTCATTGTGTCCGACAACGGCCCTCAATTCACCTCCTCCGAATTCCAAGCTTTCTTACAGGCAAACCTGATTCGTCATGCCACGTCTGCGCCTTTTCACCCGTCCACCAACGGTATGGCTGAACGCATGGTGCGCATCGCAAAGGACGCCTTGAAGAGACTCACCTACGGGGACTGGCATCACAGGTTGGCTGACTTTCTCCTTTCTTATCGCACCACACCGTCCACTTCTACAGGGAGAAGTCCAGCTGAACTTCGTTGGGGGCGCCAACTTACTACTAGACTTGACCGGTTGCATCCGGACAGACTGCCTTCATCTACCTCACATCCTAGGGCACCTAGACAACTACTTGTGGGTGCCCCGGTTTGGGCTCGCAATTACGGGCCTGGTCATACATGGGTCCCCGCTTCTGTGTCCAGGATCACAGGCCCTCTCTCCTACGAGGTTGCCCTGGACAACGGTCGTGTCCTGCGTCGGCACATCGACCAACTTCGCCCTAGGCGAGACTTTTCTGCTGAGACTCCTGGGTCTTTTCCAGGGGGGGAGGGGGACCCTTTGGAGCAAAGGGAAGGGCAAGAGCTACTGCCCATCTCCACTGAGGGAGCCACAAACGGCCCATCCCAGGGTTCCGCAATTGCTCCGAAAAGAAAGTCATGGAGCTTACCCACACAACAGGCACTCACGCCTACTCCAGCCAGGGAGTCACCCCGGGGGCATACTCACTTTCCACACACATCACACAGCACTCCAGCAACGGAGGATACCCGGGGGCATCCCAACAAATCATTCCCCGCAAGAGAGCTGGCACACAATTCCCAAGGTTGGCCTGACCTTACCCCAAATCCTACAGGGGGTCAAACATACACAGAGCTAGTCGAGGAGCCAAGTCCCGACTACAACACCCCTAGCACAAATCAGGGAACACCTGAGTTTTGGGAAAGTACAGAAACCCACACGAGCCCGAGCACAGAATGGGGTTCAGGGAATGGACAGCCTCCTGACAGGTCTTGGACTGACCTAGGAGGTTCTACAGAGACGCCCAGCAGTGGCTATCACTTCAAGGGGCCTGAGGGTCTACAGCTAGGTAGGACAACCAGGTCACAAAGCAACAGAAGCCCTGGCCTGACGAGCCCGGTGGGCAAGCAAGCAGGCCAGGCATCGGGGCACAGTCCTTGGAAGACACCAGGGCACAATAGAGAGAACAGGCTCACGCCTCCCTCCAGTCAGGGAACTTATGCCAGTAATCCAGAGCTAAGAAGGTCACAGAGAGCAAAGAAATCTCCTAAGTACCTAGAAGATTACATAACATTGCCAGCAAGGCAAAAGCCAGTAAACAGTGGGAGCACTGGGGAGCAAATTGTCGTATAAAATAAATGTTGTATGTTGGTAGTAGTTTTAGCCCGGGGGAAAGGGGTGTTATGTCCCGAGCCTTTGCAAACGGCTCGGGCGTTTGCAGGCAGTCCCGGGCAGGTGCAAAGCTGCCCGGGACCAGACAGGCTGTCGCCAGCGCCGTGCGCATGCGCGGGTGCTGGCGCGGGAAAAGTAACCCATTTACCCGGGAGTTGCCTATATAAGAGGCTGCGAGGCGTTTGGGCGAGGCTGAAGTCATCTTCCTGTAAGCTGAACGCTGAATAAAAGAAACTGAGAACTCCAGCTGCTTCTCGTGTCTATTTTCCCGCCACGGACTCAACAGATGCCATCTCCAAAGACCTGGGGGAAAGAATCATACCAGTAAAGTGGGAGCTGTTCGAATTTCAGGGGGAACCTCATTCTATAGGGCAGGTGCTGCTGCAAAGAAGGTGTGCTAAAGGGGTCCTGGTAGTTGGCATTGCTTATTCAGAGAGTGCCAACCATGCCAGATCAAACCAGTAAGACAGATACTGTGGGAAACAAATGATCCTTAAAGTAACAAAAGTGGTGTATGTTTTTATAGGTAGTGAATCATACATAAAAGCAAACTGGCAACCAGTGCAGGTCAGAAAGCAGAGGTGTTACATAGACATATCCAGGCATGCCCTTCATTGCTGCACCATTGGATTCTGGTTCAGTTGAAACTTCTGGATCAGAGGTCACCAACCTTTTCATGCTGGCAGTCTGGAGGGAAAGGGAACAGCTTTAAAATTTGCGCACACAGGGGAACACGGCCATGCATGAATGGGGCCATGCAACCTGCACGGAGCTAGCGGTCTCATTTGCGCATGTGCACAGGCACTAGCCAGCGCTGTTAGCACTGGGCGCATGCATGAATGGGCCGTCCAACCCACATGGTGCTAACAGCCCCGTTTGCGCATGCATGCATGTGCTAGCTGACCCTCTGCTAGCACCACACACACATGCATAAATGAGTCTACAGGCTCTAGCACGAGTGGAGGTGAGTGCACACACACATACACACATGCACTGGCCAGCCTGTCCTGCGGCCCGGTGGCCAGTAGTCCAGGGACCGGCAGTGGGCCACGGACCATAGGTTGGGGACCCCTGTTCTAAGTGGTCTTCATGGACAGCGTCATGTAAAGAATGTTGCTGTAGTCAAGCCATGAGGTGACTAGGGCATGATTGGGGACATGAAGGGCCCTGAATCTAGGAAACGCGACCACAGTTTTCCCCATTATACATGATTGGGAGAGCACAAGCCAGAGGTTTACATCTGTTTATGATTATGCAACAATCAATGGTTCATCCTTACAGCAGCATGGCTGGGTTCACACAACACATTAACCACTAACGCGATTTGCTTGGACTTGGCTTGATTGCTAGATTCTCACAATCTATCAATTGTGATTTAGAAATCATGGCTTAAGGCTTAAATTATTAACAATTGTAATTAATTTATTAACACATGAGTAAATACACATAAACTACATATATGTGAACTAGACTATTACATGACATTCGTTTTTCCAATGTTAAAGGGGAATCAATTCTAATACACCCAGAGTCACTTTATAGAGGAAATGGGCAGCATAAAAATTAAACAAAAAAACACTTACATATATTGAGGAAAGGGGAGAAAGAGACTGAAGATACTACGGCAGTTTTTAATCCAGTTGTGGCCAGACTCATTTTGTTCCTCATACAGAATGGCCAACAGCAGACAACTGAATGCTGTTTGAAAACACAACTGAAAAGAGAAGAATGTGACAGAATCGTCACAATAACTCTCATGTATAACTCTGATGGGAGGGAAAGGGAGAAAAGCACTGGAATCATTGCTCAGTCCTTAAATCAATGATTATTTTTAACCAAACCACCTCTGCCTTTGCAGTCACAGCCTTTTGGATGGATGAAAGATCATGTGATAAAGAAGATAGCTGATGAGAGAGACAGAGACAAGAGACAGGGACAGAGACAGGGACAGGGACAAAGAGAGAATCGCAACACATTTTAGTCTGGAGTACTGATGATCTCTCTCTTGTACTCAAAGAGGAGTAAGTGGTCCCTCCTCCAACTTTTTACACCTCATCAAGTTAGGTGGAGCTAACAGAGTGGCTTACTCCAAGTCATCTAATAAACTTCCCTGGCTTAGGTTACACTTGATATTGATTCTCAGTGGTTCTAGTCCAGTCTATTAATTGCTGTAGTACTCTGCCTCTTCTGAATAAACTTGACCACCTGATTTTTCATTTTAATCTCTTTTCCATATGAACTCTATTCTCCCTCAGTTTGTTTAATCATATTTTTCCTCCTCTATGAACCCATCTTCTTCCTTTCCTTTCATAAATTATGTACTGTTTTTTGAAATTTAACATGATTCATCCCAGTTACATTCTATGTTTGTTGCAAAATGGGTCCATTTCTCTTTTTTTAACCCAAATTATAGAAACTGTTAGGCATTTAAATAGTTTTTTATATAAAGTATATATGAAAGGGTAGAGCTCAGGGTTTTTTTTTTTTTTTGAACATGCCGTAGAACAGGGGTCCCCAACCCCCGGCCCGTGGACCAGTACCGGGCCGCAACGTGCCAGCAACCAGGCCGCACAAACAAGCAAAGCCTATCCACGGGATGCAGGCAGCACATAAAACCCTGCACCCTCCGGTCCGTGAAAAAACCTTTTAGACACCTCTGCCGCAGAACCAGGAAAAAGCCGAGACAGGCTTCTTCCAGCCCAGAGTATGACAGGAGTGGCTGTTTCTTCAGATCTGTTCCAAATTTCAGGAAACATGGATTTACACTCCTTATATTTATTTGAAATATTGAGCAGCATGGTGGCCAAGTGGTGAAGAGTTCAGTCCTAGGTAGCAACAGATATTTCTCTCCTAGTGCCCAAAGGAAAATTATCTGCTGTGAACTCCACGTGGCGCCAGGAAGGGCATCTGGCAAGTAAACACTCAGCTGCATCCAGCTGCCTTGACTCTACTCCAATTTAAGGGATTATAGGGTTGTAAAAAGGGAGCTTTTATCTATTAGAAATATTGAAGATTATTAGGGTTCATTACATTTTTAATTAAGGGAAATACAAAAATATTAAATACTGTACCTCCAAAGTACTAGATGTTTCTAGAATGTTTTAATAGCATTCTAGTGCTAAGGTTCATATAGCACTAAGCCAAAATGTAGTTTGCTTTTTCTTGGCTTATATCCTGTATATACTTAGCCAATTGGAGCTTATTCAACAAATAGTGAAGCAAGCCATAGTTTAACATGACGTGTAAACCAGACTGATGTTGATAGAGGTCATTAGGTTTGGAAAACTAGTTTAAAATCTCTACTGGAATTTTAAATTTTCATTTTAAATGTAGGGTATAGGGTAGGGAAAAGAGAGTTGATAACGCTTCAAAGTGCTTATTTTAATGCAGTGTATTTTCAAAATTAGCAGAGTTCAACTATTTCTGAATGGAGCGATACAAACTGAGCAAGGATTTGATTTAATAAATCTCTTTTGAATTTATAATAAAAGTTCTAGTATGAACACACTGGATTATTTTTCCGCATCCCTCCTTTTGTAAATATGAAGTTTTGATAGAAATATTTTCTTATTTGTCAGCGTGATATTTTACATATGGGACAAACAACATTAGGACAAACAACAGAAGCTATAGTACCAATATTCCAGTGTGGTTTCAATTGAAGACTTTATATATATATATCTCTTTGCTTTGAAGAGTAAGGATTCTTTCAAAAGGGCTTCCAATTAGTTTTTTGGATGTATGTCTTGATTTCCAGAAGATGAATGGCCTGTGGTTATGTTGATGTGGCTTCACAGAAGTTGTACTCATTTGTTGTTTTTCCTGAAAACTTAAAAACCACAAGCTGCTGGATCATTTTGTTTTAGGATTTGGGAAGTCCTAAACCACATCCCTCAATTTTAGCTAGTCTACTGTTACAGTAATTGAAAGCCACAGTAACAGTGTGGTTAATTGGACTTACACTTTTTCACTAATTAATTGAAACATACATATCGCTGTCCTCTCTCTCTCGTACGAAAAATCTATTGACTTAAATGTTTTACAAATACAGTAGATATGGGCACATATTTAGAGGTTCTCCATTGCTTCAATCAGAGCAGGATGAACTGTTCAAAAGCCATTGCTTTCTTGCAGTTATATGATAAATTATCTGTCTAAGACCTTAAGCCTAAATGCCTTTGGTTTAATTTTAAATGCTCCCAGGAATAATTTAGGCTCTCCTAAGAGAGAGAAGGAGAAATAAAAAATAAAGGGAATGGCAGGAAAAAAAGGAAGAATGCTAGCTTCAACCCTACTTACTATACACAATCCCCAAGAGATTTCATGTGAACTTCACCAGAAACAAAGTGATCCAGGGAGCTGAAGCAAAAAAGTCACAAGAACCAGATATGATGTACTCTGTTTTCCACTCTCCACATTTCTGACAATAACAAATGGGTTTGGGCCTTCTAAGGAGTTATTCACAACTAAAGGTCACCAGACTAGAGAAGGCTGGAGTAATTCATTGTATAGTCACAGAGAGAAAGCTGCTTTATATACCAACTGTTCCAATATGTCTGAACATTAGTGGCTAGGGAATGCATAAGAATGGTGTTCTGCATAATGCATGGAAAAAAATGCTAAAAAGTAAGTTCCAGATATACTGTAAAGAAAATAGAGAACCATCAAGTTATTGTTCATCACAACTAGGGCTTTTTTTCTCATAGAATGCCCAGAACGGAGTTCCGGCACCTTTTTATGGATGGAACCTTGTAGGGTAGGCAAGGCGGGTTGTATGACGTGTGTGAGTTCCGGCACTTTTTTTTTTTTTTTTTTTTTTAGAAAAAAAGCACTGATCATAACCAACTGAGTATGAGAGAAACGGCTTCCATCAGTTCTGAAAGTCTATAATTTCTATTCTTGAGAATATTGAGCAGGAATGAATACTAGGAACTGCATCCTCCAACACCGTATTTATCTTCAGTGTCTATGATTTTCTAAGATTCTAAGCTCTTTAGAGGGCTGCAGACAAAGAGATTTGGCAGAGGCAAGATAACAATAATTGATATCACATTAATTTAAACAGTTCATTTTATTATTCTCCATATATTTAATAACTATTCCTTGCTGCCATATTAAAAACTATTCAGCAACAAAATTGGACTGGCTCCTTGAATCTCTTACTTTGGTAGATTGGAAATTGTATGTTGTGGGCTGCCTAAGTCAGGTACTTTGTAGTCTGCAGAAAACAGCTAAAGGCAATCTTCAACTTATAACCACAACTGAGACCAGAATTTATATTGCTAAACAAGGCAATTGTTAAGTGAGTCCCACCTGATTTTACAATCTTTTGGCCATGGTTGTTGAACAAATTACTGCAGCTGTTAATGAATCATGCAGTTGTTAAGCAAATCTAGCTTTCCCCAATGACTTTGCTTGACAGAAGCTGGTTGGGAAGGTTGCAAATGGTGATCAGATGATTCCAGGTCTCTGCAACTGTTATAAATACATGCCAGTTGTCAAGCAAATTTTGATCCCATAACAACCAGCAACAGTTGTTCATGTGAGGACCAGTCACAAGTGTTTGTTGTAACTTTGAACAGCCACTAAATGAATAGTTGTAAGTCAAGGATGCATGTCTCTTATAAACATACATGAAGATTTTTTTCTTTCTCGCAAGACTGGGCATCATTGGGCATACAAAAGTATTTGTCCGTAGTATTAGCTGTGTTATCATTTCATTCAGATTTCTTGTGGTAGAATCACAGCAAGCTTTGGATGTTTTAGGAAACTGTCTTTTGGCTCTGTAATATGTTTCAAAGGAACAAGCACCCCCAGTGAAGTAATGGGTCATTTTTGCCCTGAGCTGCTTGAGTATGTCATAGTGTTGTTCTTGGTTAGAATTGGTATGTTTTTCAAACAAGCATATACATCATCAGGTAATACATTCTACAGCACTCACTTCTTTCAAAACCTGGACTTCAAACAACCAGAAAGAGAAATACCTTTTAATCCATCATCAAACCAAATTTACAACAGCAAGCATAAAAACCTTGGCTTTGAATCCAAAGAGCAGTGAAACTTTGAGATTTTTTTTTGCCTGAACCTGTGATTTCATGTGCAAAATTATGACCTCAGTTTTCAAAATTTACCTTGGCAGTGTTGTTGGAAGAAATTCAGAAAATGTAGTTTTCTGTAGGAAATCTGCTTCTGGATGACAGTTTCCTACATCAAGATACACTTAATAAGTAAAATGACAAATTGTTATCCTTTGAAGTATCAGAAGAAACACCTTTTCATGCATCAAAAGCAACTCTAATATTGGCAGCTTTTGAGGGTCCCAATATTCATATCTGCATTACTTGAGTTCTGTACTCAAGCCAAGTCTAAGTAAAGGATCAAACGCAGGCAATCCTCAACAATTGGACCAGAATTTCCATTGCTAAACAAGGCAATTTTTCAGCAGTCATGCCCAATTTTATGAACTTTTTTTCCACAATTGTTAAGCGGTCACCACAGTTGTTGAGTGAATCATATGGTTGTTAAGCAAAGTCAGCTTCCCCCATTGATTTTGTTTGTCGGAAGTCAATGGGGAAGGTTGCAAATGTCAATCATATAGTTCTTGAATGCTGCAGTCATCTTAAATACATGCCAATTGCCAAGGATCCAAATTTTGATCACATGACTGTGGGGAATGCTACAATCATTATAAATATCAGAACCAGTCATAAGATACTTTTTTCAGTGCCATTATAACTCTGAATGGCCACTAAACAAATGTCTGTAATTTGAGAACCATATGTAAACTGATCTGTTCTAACAATGTTCCAATGTGCACAGTACTTCACTATTATCTTAATTCAATGATATGAATGCAAATCTGTTTGATAGTCAGCAGAAGAACAAGGTTGGAGTTTGGATATATTTTATAGCACACTTTAGACTTCTGGTCCCTGAATTCCTACAGTCTCCCAACCAGCATGGCTAAGAGCTATAGGTAGGGAGGTATTGATACTTAAGGGCAAGAAAGACAGTTTGAGAGATAGTGTAGTTCAGGAGTGTCAAACTGCCATCCCACAGGCCGTTTGTGAAAAAAGTTGCAATATGTCATGACACGTCACGTGGTGCGGCAAGTTTGACACCTGTAGTATAGTTTTTTCTAACCACATTCTTAACACCTATAAAGGTAGCAAAGAGTCATTTTTTTAATCCTTTGCTGTAGCTATATCTACATATGGCAGTTGGGTGTGCATTGTAATGTAATTCAGTATTTTGGTATAAAGCAGGTATAAAATATTTCTTATATTTAGTTTTTGCATGTTAGGAGCAGTGTTTCTCAACCTTGTGAAGGTTAAAATGTTCAGATTGCAACAGCCAGTACTTTTTTTGTCATAGAACTCACTGGAACGGAGTTCCGGCACCTTTTTTGACAGATATTCCAAGTTTTAAAAGTAACTTGAAAATTTGATGTTTGGTCCACATGGACTTGAATCATTCTGTCGAGCATAGCAGGTTGGCGCCAAAATCATTAAAACGGTGCATGTGGGCTGCTTATGTGCTGAGTCCAATGCATGCGTACTTTGTCCGGCTACTCGGCTTGTGGCACTGCTCGGCTTGTGATTGGACGTGTGGTCGCATGCTGAGTGCTTACTGCGGGTGGCAACCATTATGTTTCATTACACAACTGACGTGTGTGGGTGTGTGTACAGTGATTGACTACGTGCGAAAGGTAAATAAAAGATTAACAAGATGTGAGTTCCGGCACCTTTTTTCTTACAAAAAAAGCACTGGCAACAGCTAACAACAATCTTAATCCCCAGCCTGAATCTATGTGGCTGGTGAATTCTAGGAATTAAAGTCCACACATCTTAATGTTCACAAGTTTGAGAAGCACTAGTTTGGTGGGAATAAGATTGCACTGAATAAATTCAAAGATACCTTCCAATGATTTTGGCCAGAAAATTGCCTAAATAGCCCACACCAGGCCTGACTAGTGTCTTTTCATTGTCACACAAATTTGAATCAGTAATTCCCATTTGGCTCATTGTTTTCAACAGATGGAAGATTGTTCTTAACTGTTGCCATCTGAACAGCAGCAGATACCTGAAAGGAGCCTCTCCCAGCTGAATGGTGTAAGCAAGAAATCTTTGTAAGAAAAGAACTACGGAATGACAGCTTTGGAGCAGACAGATACAGAGGTAAATAGAAAAGCTGCCTGTTAGACCACATAACCATATGAAAGTGAGATTTTGCAGATTTGGACTCTGTAAGAATATTTAATTCACCATCCTCAAGTGCTCAAGCTGTTCATTATCAGAAGCCTCCTATGAAACTTGTTTTGAAAGTGATTCAGTTGGAAAAAAATAGAGAATAGTTCCAGGCAGCCCAACCAGTGCAGCCAAGGATGAAGAACTTTAGGAGTATTTCAGCCACATTTGAAAGGTTATAGTTTCCCACTTATAAACTTTCACAATATCTCCCTGACTCTCCAAGCTTTTTATTTCACATAAATTGGTTAATATAGTGTATCCCCACTTTGGCAAATTTAAAATGTGAGGACTTCAATTCCCAGAATTCTGGGAGTTGAAGTCTGCAAATCTTAAAGTTGCCAAGATTAAGAAACAACTGAGTTAATGGACCTTTCATACTAAGAACAGAAAAAATACTGGCTTTCATTGATCTTCTGTACTGTATTTGTTGCACTAGTTAGACCTCTGATGGATCTATGATGGATCTATGATGGATCTTGTTATGTCCCGAGCCTTGCAAACGGCTCGGGCGTTTGCAGGCAGTCCCGGGCAGGTGCAAAGCTGCCCGGGACCAGACAGGCTGTCGCCAGCGCCGTGCGCATGCGCGGGTGCTGGCGCGGGAAAAGTATCACATTTACCCGGGAAGCGTCTATATAAGAAGCTGGGAGGTTTTGGGAGCTGCTGAAGCCATCTACTTGTAAGCTGAACGCTGAATAAAGAAAACTGAGAACTTCAACTGCTTCTCGTGTCTGCTTCCCGCCAAGGACTCAACACTGGCGACGAAGGTGGGATTGCCTTACACCGCCTGGAAAGGAAGAAGTGTAAGCTTACCCAAGTGAGTCCTGAGCGGCGGAACGGCGTCGACTCGGCAGCTACCCGCCAATCCAGTGCCCATTCGGGGGTAGGCTGGCTGATAGACCCGTCTCCTGAAGATGGCAAAAATCGGAAGGCTTTCGGAATTCGACGTCTCACATCCAGAGCGGTGGGAGTCATACGTAGCCAGGGTGGAGAACTACTTCAAGGCAAACCAAGTGAGGGAAGAGAGCTTGAAGGCTGCCACCCTGCTTTGTGTTTGCGGTCAAGACGCCTTCGACATCGCAGAAAACCTTGCAGCACCTGTTCCAGTAGAGTCTGTCAGCTACGCAGATCTGAAGAAGCTACTGAAGGAGCACTTCCACCCCAAGATGTCCGTCATCGCATGGCGCCACACCTTCGAGCAGAGGGATCAACGGCCCGGTGAGTCGGCCAAAGAATTCATCGCCGCATTACGGAAGGCCGCCAAGCACTGCGAGTTCAAAGACCTCGAAGAACGACTGAGGGACCGATTCGTGTGCGGGTTAAGGCATCGAGATCTACAACAGAGACTTTTCGCTAAAGAAGAATTGTCCTACCAAGATGCCTTAAGGGAAGTCACCGAAGAAGAAGCAGCAGGCGGCGCTGTCAAGAACATGCGGCCGATCAGAAACAGTCCAGAGGTTGCATCCGTGCACCAGGAAGACGCCCAAAGAAACTCCGAGGAGGATCCGGAAGAGGAAGTCGACCGTCTCCACCCCACGACGGAAGAAAAACAGAAGGGAAGTTCTTCAGCTCCGCTCAAGTGCATCGGCTGTGGAGGTCGCCACAGGAGAACCGACTGCAAGTTCCGCTCCGCTACCTGCCGGGCATGCGGCAAACAAGGTCACATTGCAGCTGTGTATCTGGGCCGACGAAAGGTACAACCTCAGGAAGAACTGCGCCTGAAAGGTACCAGATTCCCCAGCCAGAATAGGGTAGGTTTTTGCGCTTCGCGAAGAAGCATCCTTAGGACAGGCACACACAAGCCCATTAAGAAAAAGCTGTCACTCAAGGTGAAGCTACAAGGGGTTCCATTATCTAGGGAACTAGACACAGGGTCTGCCTTTTCAATTATCTCCTTGCATACATTTAGGAAGATTTGTTCCGGTAGTGGAACTCAGGCCAAGTTAAGGCCTTCTGACATTGTGTTAACAGATTTTCAAAATTCAAGAGTGTGTGTTAAGGGGGAGGCCACCCTTAACGTGCAATACAAGAGGTTTGAAGGTCCACTAGACTTATTAGTAGTAGGGGGTGAACGAACGAGTCTCATAGGACTCGATTGGTTTGAGGCCCTGGGGATACACGTCACAGGACTCAACAGTTTACAAACACTCGACCTACAGGAAGTCTGCAAAGAATTTGCAGATGTTTTCAGCCCCCAGCTGGGCACATTCAAAGGACCCCTGTGTCCTTAAAGCTAGACCCCACTGTCACTCCCCTTAGGATTAAAGCAAGAAGGGTCCCTTTTGCTTTAAAGAGTAAAATTGACACTGAGGTAGACAAACTGATTCAACAGGGAATCCTAGAACCTGTTGATTCCAGTCCTTGGGAGACCCCCATTGTCACGCCTCTAAAGGCAAATGGGGACATTCGCATTTGTGCTGACTACAAATGCACTCTGAATAAGGCATTGCAGCACCATGCCTATCCTGTTCCTGTGGTCAGTCATATTCTGGCCTCCCTCAAGGGGGGGCGCGTTTTTGCAAAGCTTGACCTAGCTCACGCATATCAAACAGATGCTGTGGATGATGTTCTGCATAGCTCAGACCATGTGACCCACAGGGGAGCCTTTAAGGTAAAAAGGTACAGTTTGGAGTGAATGGCGCTCCTGGGATTTTCCAAAGCGTAATGGAAAACACACTACGGGGCATACCGGGGGTTTGTCCCTACTTTGATGATGTCTTAATTGCAGGAGACTCAACACACATTCTAGCTGAAAGGCTAAGGGCTGTTCTGTTAAGATTCAGGAAAACAGGCCTCAAGCTCAAAAAAGACAAATGCAAGATTGGGGTGCCTTCCACTGAATTTCTGGGGTTCAAAATTGAGGCTGCTGGGATTCACCCTGCTGAATCCAAACTAACTGCTATTTTAGAAGCACCCAGGCCAAAGTCTAAGGCCGAACTTCAGGCCTTCCTAGGCCTCCTGAATTTCTACAATTCTTTTCTTCCACATAAAGCTAGTGTAGCTGAGCCTCTTCAAAGGCTACTAGACAAACAAGCTGTGTGGCTGTGGTCACAAGCACATGAGGCTTGCTTTAAAGAAGTCAAGGCCTTGCTCACTTCTAACAGTGTTCTTGCACATTTCAACGAGTCTCTTCTTGTGTGCATCGCTTGTGGATGAGTCCCCCTACCCCCCCGGTGGTTTTGGAGCTGTCCTGAGTCACCTCAGGTCTGATGGAACTCAGGTTCCTATTGCATACTACTCCAGAACACTGTCTTCTGCCGAGCGCAACTACGCTCAGATAGACAGGGAGGTTCTGGCTGTTGTTGCTGGAATTAAAAAATTTCACGATTTTCTATATGGCAGGCATTTCACGGTCTTCACTGACCATAAGCCTCTGCTGGGACTGTTTACCACACGTAAGCAGACTCCCCACATCATTTCCCCTAGAATGCTTAGGTGGTCTATTTTTTTGTCTGCATATGATTTTTCATTGATCCACAAGCCTGGGAAAGAAATGGGCCATGCTGATGGCCTCAGTAGGTTGCCTCTGCCAGTAGTAGAAGCTGACCCCGCGCCAGCTGTCAACATTCTATCAATCCAAGCCTGCCCGAGCTCCCTCTTAGTGCCAGGGATGTTACCGCTGAAACAGGTACAGATCACACACTTTCACGTGTCCGCTCCTGGGTCCAGTCCGGGTGGCCTGAGCACTGCCCTAGTCCTGAGTTTCAGAGTTTCTGGTCCAAAAGGAACGAACTGTCCCTTTCTCAGGGTTGTCTGCTTTGGGGAAACAGAGTTGTCATTCCCACCTCAATGAGGAATAGGGTCTTAGAATCCCTCCACGAGGGTCATCCTGGCATTGTTCGTATGAAGGCTCTTGCACGAAGCCACTTGTGGTGGCCTGGTTTAGATAAAGGTATTGAGGCTAAGGTACACGCATGCCACCTGTGCCAACGATCTCGCCCAGAGATGCCCCAAGCTCCTGTGAATAGATGGGAGGAAACACAGTCCCCATGGTCTAGGGTGCACATTGACTACGCTGGGCCCTTTCAGGGCCAGTTCTTCTTGGTCCTTGTTGACAGCCATTCAAAATGGCTTGAGGTTGTGCCTGTCTCATCCACCACCACTGCAAAGACTATTCAGGTACTGAGGGGGATTTTTGCTGCACACGGGCTGCCAGATGGCATTGTGTCCGACAACGGCCCTCAATTCACTCCTCGAAATTCCAAGCTTTCTTACAGGCACTGATTCGTCATGCCACGTTCCTGCGCCTTTTACCCGTCCACCAACGGTATGGCTGAACGCAGGGTGCGCATCGCAAAGGACGCCTTGAAGAGACTCACCGACGGGGACTGGCATCACAGGTTGGCTGACTTTCTCCTTTCTTAGCGCACCACACCGTCCACTTCTACAGGGAGAAGTCCAGCTGAACTTCGTTGGGGGCGCCAACTTACTACTAGACTTGACCGGTTGCATCCGGACAGACTGCCTTCATCTACCTCAAATCCTAGGGCACCTAGACACCTACTTGTGGGTGCCCCGGTTTGGGCTCACAATTACGGGCCTGGTCATACATGGGTCCCCGCTTCTGTGTCCAGGATCACAGGTCCTCTCTCCTACGAGGTTGCCCTGGACAACGGTCGTGTCCTGCGTCGGCACATCGACCAACTTCGCTCTAGGCGAGACTTTCCTGCTGAGACTCATGGGTCTTTTCCAGGGGGGAGGGGGACCCTTTGGAGCAAAGGGAAGGGCAAGAGCTACTGCCCATCTCCACTGAGGGAGCCACAAACGGCTCGTCCCAAGGTTCTGCAATTGCTCCGAAAAGAAAGTCATGGAGCTTACCCACACAACAGGCACTCATGCCTACTCCAGCCAGGGAGTCACCCCGGGGGCATACTCACTTTCCACACACATCACACAGCACTCCAGCAACGGAGGATACCCGGGGCATCCCAACAAATCATTCCCCGCAAGAGAACTGGCACACAATTCCCAAGGTTGGCCTGTCCTTACCCCAAATCCTACAGGGGGTCAAACCTACACAGAGTTAGTCGAGGAACCAAGTCCCGACTACAACAACCCTAGCACAAATCAGGGAACACCTGAGTTTTGGGAAAGTACAGAAACCCACACGAGCCCGAACACAGAATGGGGTTCAGGGAATGGACAGCCTCCTGACAAGTCTTGGACTGACCTAGGAGGTTCTACAGAGACGCCCAGCAGCGGCTATCACTTCAAGGGGCCTGAGGGTCTACAGCTAGGTAGGTCAACCAGGTCACAAAGTAACAGAGGCCCTGGCCTGACGAGCCCGGTGGGCAAGCAAGCAGGCCAGGCATCGGGGCACAGTCCTTGGAAGACACCAGGGCACAATAGAGAGAACAGGCTCACGCCTCCCTCCAGTCAGGGGACTTATGCCAGTAACCCAGAGCTAAGAAGGTCAGAGAGAGCAAAGAAATCTCCTAAGTATCTAGAAGATTACATAACATTGCTGGCAAGGCAAAAGCCAGTAATCAGTGGGAGCACTGGGGAGCAAAAATGTCATATAAAATAAATGTTGTATGTTGGTAGTAGTTTTAGCCCGGGGGAAAGGGGTGTTATGTCCCGAGCCTTGCAAAAGGCTCGGGCGTTTGCAGGCAGTCCCGGGCAGGTGCAAAGCTGCCCGGGACCAGACAGGCTGTCGCCAGCGCCGTGCGCATGCGCGGGTGCTGGCGCGGGAAAAGTATCACATTTACCCGGGAAGCGTCTATATAAGAAGCTGGGAGGTTTTGGGAGCTGCTGAAGCCATCTACTTGTAAGCTGAACGCTGAATAAA